>NC_090930.1:971009826-971634826 GCF_040938575.1 Ambystoma mexicanum | reverse complement strand
CTTGTAAGAGCTAGGAACAAATGGTTTGCTGTGCTGAATTTGCCATTTTCCAGGCTTTCAGGAACAGGTTGAGTGGAAACCAAAAAAGTACATTTTGATTTGGTTACCAGCCGTTTTGTGAGGTAGGTGATTTTGTGCGTGGACGGAATGGAAGAGGAGAGTAGGAAATCTGAATGGGAAGACAGAAAGGCATACATTTCTGAAAAGTAGACAAACTTCCAAGTTTAGGAAGGGGCGATGTGCGCAGGTTGTTAAGACAGTTTTTCTGAAGTCCAACAAAGGGCTTAGTAAAACCATTCAACTGAGACAGTACAAGACTTCACTCTTAGTATAAGGCAGTACCACCTGAGTTCATGGTAGCGTAGACAGAACAGCCAGGCTTATCTTTTCACATGAAATTGTAATACAAATGGTCCAAAGAAACACTGAAACACTTTGTATTGTAAACATAAAGGATTTATTTAAATACAGGTAGGCCCAGATAAATCTACGGGTAAGCAAGCACTAAAACATTATATGAAATCACACTATAAAAACACAACACAACACTATACTTGAAAGTACACAGACTCAAGTATAGACCTTATTTGAAATACTCAACAGTAGTTCTAGGGGAGTCAAAACCTTTTCATACACATTCAGTATAGGGCAAGCCTATTCTTGGGTAGTAAGAAAATGGTATCAGGTAATAAAATCGCGGCACAAATGCTGTGGTTTGACCCGGTAAAGGTGTACCCCATTATACCATTTAAGGGAAGCAGGAGTTGCAGGGGTGTCCCCCGCTCACCTTAAATGGTATGATGGGTGCAAGAGTGTCCCCCACATCCTTTAAATGATTGTGGTGCAAAAAAAATAAAATCACTGCATTTTTGCTGCAATATTTTGTATACACTGCCATTTTTTCAACGATTTTAAGACATGGAACCGTAAAAACCAATGGTTACTTTTTACAATTACATTCAGTAATGCAAGACCCTTCCAGTTGTATAATGATTCCTACTTAAAAATCACTTCATCAGTCAACTGGACAATATACATTAGGTGAATAGTGAAACACTTATTCTAGGTGCAGAAAAAACCTATAACTATTTTTGTGGTAACACACAGTTATACTAGGTGAGTAAAACCTAAGGATGTAATATACAATTACAAGTGTTTATGAAATCAGGGAACCCCAGATTGAGGTAAGCAGTAACTCTTGTAACTTATTTTGGATGGCACACAGCTAAATCAAGGTAAGTAAAACCCACATACTTTGTAACCGAACAAGGAAGGGGAAAGTAAAACCCAAAGTCACACTTTACTGAATGACTCAAAGTTATTCTAGGTAGGTAACAACCTAATGCAGACTTATTAAGGACAGGCTAGCAGCAAGTCAGGGGAAGCAAGACCCAGTTGGGGGACACTCATACAATTATCCTCAAAGGACTTATCTGGTGATACCAACACTTTATTTTTGGGAAGAGGCACAACCTAATCCCAGGAGAGTAACATACCTTAACATCTACTTTCTATTAGACTGGCAAAACAGTTGCTAAGGAAGAAAAGATGTTGTTAACCATACGTTTAAGAATAGTGCATCACACATTCAAGTTCAGTAAGAACCTTTTTAACTTCACTCTTAGAATTATAGTTATCAACCAAATCTTTACAAGTAAGTCACTCTGAAACACATTTTCTTTTCTAGGCTAAAGTCCCAATCCCTTGAAAGCCTTTCCCTTATTCTTGGGGCATGAGTGTTCTCAGTGGCAGAAGTGGGGTCACTAGGACTAGTGACCCACAGGCAGTGTGAGAATAGGTTCTTTAGTAGCAAAAGCCAGAGTTCCTTAGGAAAACTGGGAAAACAGGCGAGTACTTTGCTTTAGAGTTAGAAGAGGATCCAGGGGCTTCACAGAAGACACCCTAGCAGGATTCTGTATGGGTGCACTGGATGAGAGGCCTCCCCATCACAGAAAACAACCCATAGCTACACAGAAATTCTAACAGGCTTAAGGTAAGTACATACCCAAGCCAACACAGTACCTCAGCAGTGAAGAAGATTTTGCAGCAGGAGAACTTCAGGGTCTGCGGCCAAATACCCAGTCAGTGGATTCCTTTTTGTGGAGACTGAAAGCAAGACCTCAGAAGGGACTTTACAGCAGGGATCGATGAAGAAGGCTCTAGGCAATGTTTCCCTCATGGCTGAATGTGGTTCTGGCGCCTTTTCAAGGAGCACAGAAGAAGACAGAAAATCACGGTTGAATTCTTGTCGTTACAAAGGTCCAGCACTCTGTTGAGGGGACTTTTCAGACTATTCGTGTCTCTGGGAGATCTATCAGGATGCCCACAAAGTTCAGCGAGATTCGGAAGACTGTGCACCGCACGATGGCTCGAGGTCCCAGGGTATTGCAACAACGCAAGGTTGCAGCAACGTGTGGGATGGCTTAAAATGCAGGTCTCCTCCAGTCTAGTGGGTCTCACCAGGCTCTGGGTCAGGGTCATTGTTTTCAGAGGCCCCAGGTCGATTGGAAGGGTGGTCTACAGCAGGTTCCGTTACACAGCAGGCTCTCTGGTCGCTGGAAATCATTTCAGCCGCTTTTCCTTAATCTTCCTCTTCGGTTCCAGTGGTCGACATGTCTTCAGCCTCCAGGTTTGCAGTATTTATCAGGAATTATCTGCATTCTCTACCCCGCATTTTGCAAGAAGAGGCGGTCTGGTTGTCCAATCAGGACGGACAGCCCCCGCACCCTCCCCCACTGGGATTTGTCCCCATTCAAGCAAGGCATAAGAAAGGGCTGGGGAGTTTTGGACTCCTCCCTCACTTCCTGCTCTCACAGACAGATTTGAGCCTGGGACTCCCGCCGAAGATATATAAAAAAAAATTAAAAAAAAATAAAAAATCACAAAGGAATTTCCTGCCCTGGATGTCAGGGAAAGGAAGAAGAAACTACAAGAAATGCTAAAATGGCAAAAAAAGAAGACAGGGGGCATTTTGGTAAAAACTGACACCCTTAAGTCCCTTTACTGCAGCTGTGAACATAGCCCGGGGTAAAGGTGCACCAAATTAATACAAGGTATCCCTGCCACCAGCCATTGAAGGTAAGCTTGTCACTGTCACAGAATTGTTACAGTTTTAGTGTGAAAGGGGATACATTGCATCTCCCCAGCACTCCACATAAGGTGGGGTGTGCTGGTTTCACAGAATAAAATATAAAAAGGGATCCAAAGATCCTTTCTACCCTTGGGAATTGTAGTTCACTCAAGGTTAGCACAAGAAAGTTAAAAGGGGAGCCCCTAGGGCAACCCAGCAACAACAGGCACTTATTGACAATACGTTGTTAGAGGAGAACTTTAAAAAGACATTATGGAGAGTCTTAAAAATGACACCCACAAAAAGAGTTAAAGATTATGCGAGTGTGGAATAAGGTTCCCACTCACTGAGGTATTATGGAAAAATATCCCACTAGTAAAGCAAAAAGGTTCTGGGTTGAACCACGAAAGGCAGATTTACCATTTACCAGTTCTGTGCAAATATGTATGTGGTGGACATGGTAAGCCCGGTAAGGAAATGGCTTCTGTGGATTTTGAGAAAAGAAATGCTCCGCTACATTGCCCCGACCCTTCCAGTTAGGAAATCACACATTTTTCGTAATGTTTCACAAAACAAGCATTACCACAAGCCAAGAAATAAGCCATGGTACACAGGATTTTTATGCTTACGGCCTAAACAGACGCACTTAGAATGTGTAAATAAGGAAAACAAATGTGGCGAGGAAGGGCAAGCGTACATTTATTGAAAGAGCACAGGCAGACTATTTGAAGGGTAGGTGACTTGTGTGGGTTACAAAAGCGTACAGTGACTAAAGCAGCGACTAAAGGTAGATCACATTTGGGAAACGAAATTGTGTGACGAAGAGCAGCAGCAAAATGTATGAAAACGTTATGAAAACCAAGCGAACACAACAAATTTCCTACCTTCCCATGTTCCCACAGGTATCCCGACGACAACGGTACCTCACATGTGTGGGTGCACCTCTGGGCGCAAAGGGAAAAGGCTAAACTACTGGTAACCCCAAGTCTTTCGACAGAGCAGATTTTGCAGGAATTTGCTCTTGTGGACAACCTAAAGATTTGGTCCTGGGGTGTCGCAGCCACCCAGGAAAACAGGGAACCCCATGCATTTCCGAAAAGAAGACACCCATGGGAATCCACAGAGGTCTGACTTGCGGTAATCGCCCCAGGATTTATTAACCCCAAACCCGGTCAAAGTCCCAAATATAGGGAAAATAAACCTCAATTTTCAGACATTTCCCACCTGGAAATTACTGAAAGACGCCACCAACACCACATGTCCTACCTTCCGACAGGTGTCCGGATGCAAACAGTACCTCACATGTGTGAGTGCACCTTCTTTGGTGGAAAACAAAAGAAGCGACGACCGTCCACAAGCCCAACAGCAGTCCCGGCAGGGTCCCCGACCTTTCCCGGAGCGAGAAGCTGCAACACAGGCCAGCCAGAGCTTCAGGATAGTCGGGTATACTGTCCCTGGCCTTGCTGGGATGTCTCCCATATGAGGCAACTATCCCCAAGTGCAGCAGCAGTCCCAGAGAGCCCCGGCAGAGCCCCCCTCCCTTCCCGGAGGTAAATTCTGTAACGCATTCCAGCCAGACCTCCAGGATGGTCTGGGGTGAGGTCTCTGGCCTTAGGCACCAGTCTACCATGTGGGTCGACCATCCCCAAGCCCAGCTTACTGCACCTTTCCTTCAATTTATATGGACCCCAACACATTTTGCTTTTATATCTCGCATGTTCTTTTTGCAGTGCAGCTTTAAGCTTCACTACACTGGCTTTTTGCTCATATGTCATGGGGAAACTGACATGTCCTTTAGGCTGTCAGTACTGGGAAACATGGTTTCCCTTAGTCTAGTTACTTTGCTACTACTTTTAGTAATGTTTTACAACGTGTGGTCATTTTTATCATTGTACAATGCATCTTACAATGGGGTACACTTTTTGTTTTGTCCTAGACAAGAGTATTTTTGGTTATTCTAGGTGTGCTAAGTGGATAAGCTGGTGGCAGAAATTACTTTTGGCAAATTTTTGGTTTACCTCTTTTGGCTACTAACTGTGGCTAGTGGTCAAACATGGCCATGCCACAAGGTGTTTTGGCCATCTTGTCTTTTAGTCTTCCAGTGCCCCGGAAAGCAAAAACGTTTGGCGGGCTACCGGAGAGGGTTGGGGGGGAGGTAAAAGAGAACGAGAGATCTTTCATTGGCTAGTGAGTTTCAGCTCTTACCTGGCTTTTAAGCTAAGAAGAAGACACCTGCACCCACTCTGAAGAGCCAATACTCTGTCCAGTTACAAGACTTGCGAGGAGACTGGAGACTCGTTAGAAGAGGGCCTGGCAACCAACTTCTGCTGCTGCCCTGGAAGAGGCCTGTCCTGTGGAAGATCTCCAGCAGTCCTGCAAAGGAGCTGCGACCCTTGGAGTGGCGGAAACATCCATTCTCGATGTCAGCTGAGTCCTGAAAAGAAGAGCTTTCAGACATGCCCAAGGACTACCCTATTACTGACCAGCTCAGAGTTTTCGGCTACTGCGCTGCCGATGTTCCGAGGGGAGGCCTGAAACTTGTGGGATCCTCAGCTTGTGCAACAAGACTTACCTCTGCAAAATGTCATAGCATCAAGGGGACCAGAGATATGAGGTAAAGTCTGACTGCAGCAAGTGAATCCCTTTACATCACTGTGCATCAGATGACCGTCATCCAAAACTGCTCACCTCCATCCAGTCCTGTCATGAGAGGGGCCCTGCATCGGTTTATGCTGCATTTTTCAATTGGAAGACCTTGCACCAGCATTAAACACCGACCGGCGAAGGCCTTGAACCTGCAACCCCTGGGGATCAATCTCTGTAGACCAGTAGTGCCAATACTAATCTGTAGAAGTAAAGAAGTATTTTATATCTATTTATCCATGTGTTTCTTCGCTGCTTCACTCTGTGTGCTGATTGTGGACTCCTTACAAGTGCACCACCTCTTGAGGCTTAGCCTAGACCACTCGCCTTGCTAACGAACTGGTTTGGCTACAGCTTCCATAGTTGTCACAGTCTCAATACTAGGTTGGCCTTCTAAACATATGTCCATCAGGCCAGAGTATAGACAATCAGTCCTAATAACGTCACTGCCGCCACTGATGGTGAAGGCGTAGATACAGGAACACTAGACTACTGCCACAATGTTCTGGGAAACGCGCCGTGCAAACGAAAAGTAACGCATTGGTGACAATCTCCAGAGATTCCACACCCTGCACCTGGGCCAATAGCGGACAAAGGTTTCTTGTAACCCTCCTTTCTGAATGGGTTCCATGGTAACCTGAGCCAGTGCCACTCTATTAGAAGATCAGATCCCAAGGGGCGGTTCTGAAGCATACTGTGTTTTTCCCTGTCTGTCTGCCCCACAAATGTCAATTTGAAGGACTAAATGCACAAACTCGATATAAGAAGAGGGTATTGCTGAGACCAACATAATGGCATCTTTCAGTCCCTTGCTAAAACCACAATAAAAGGCGGCTGCCTTTTCATTCTTCGGCCAGGCAGCTGCCAGCTGATTTAACCAGGCAATAGACTCAAGGACACCAGTCTTTCCTTGATTCAAGATTTATAACTCAATGTCTCATGCCTCGGCCTTACAAAGCGTGCCAAAGACCCCCGATTTCAGCCAATAGAAAGTCAAAATTGTACAAGAGGATATTGGCCTCTGGTTAGCCAAGGTGGCGGCTAAACCACCCAGAAGCAAAAAAGCATGAATGCTGCCTTGTTAACAGCATCGAGGAATGCGGCAGGCCAGCAAAGGAAATGCAACTTGCATTGGTTGATAAATTAACAGTATTTTTGGGGGAAACACAGTTGGAAGACAAACGAGTGTGGCCGCCCCACAGGATTCAGGAGGGAATTACGTGGGCCAGCATCCCTAAACTCGTCAACAGACAAGGGATGACGACCACCCTTTACATTATCCAGGCGCCGATTGCTGCATTGGTGGGAGTCATGTTAGCTAGTAACAGAGCAATGGCTTGGATTTATGCGGTTCCTGGATCCTCTGAAGCCTCCATACTTTTTCTAGGCCCAAAGCGTCGGCAAGGCTTCTCAGTATGTCAAGGCTTAGTCCCTACGGGGATCGAAATTAAGATTGGATCAGCAGGAGCTAAAGCTCTTGGGTAATGTTGGGGTGGTCAGGAAAGGGCCCAATGAGAAAGCAGGGTTCACATTGCACGCGCCATATAGGTGACTGTTTGGGGGGGGGGGGGGGGGGAATTGTAATTTTACAGATATTTAGTGTAGTTAATGGGATGTGTGTTACTTTTAAGTGTTACTTTGCGTTTAAATTTATACATTTTCGATTGCACACGCAACAAGACATAAAAAACGCAGATGAAATATAAACACAATATAGGTGTGGTGTGGTGTGGCTTGTAGCGCCTACCTAGATATTGGCCAACAAGGAGCTTCATAATGCGCATGCGAGAAAGGAGATTTGCAATGAAGAAACTACTGTAAAGAGGACAGTAGTTTTAAACATGCATGGGCATACATACATGAGGGTCGTAAGGGACATACGTTTGGAGTACATGGGGAGTGTACAACTGTGGATGCCGTGTGCTTTTTCATAGTTTGGCCAGGCCCTGCAGCCAGGGTTTGCGAGGTGAACTCTGTGTGACTGGAAACACTTGTTTTGCAAGGTTGGAGGCCAAGGAAAGGCATTGAGTAGCTGCAACATTATCAGATGGTCAGTTCCCGACAGGCTGGGTTTCATTAGCACTATTACAGAAAAGTGATGCAATCTTTTAAAGTTTATGTGAGCTTGTTATTTATTGTCGTGGGGAATCCAGTCATCAGTTTACGGGTGAGTAATAAACCTGGGGTAAAGGGACACCCAAGGCTGGAGTTGACCAATACCGTTTGGGTTTCGAATATTTTCTCAGGTTGTGTCCGGAGGCCAGGCATGTTCAATTGGTAGTCGTTACGATTATAGTGAAACAAGGACACCAGCAAGTCTGGGCAGGTGAGATGGTTATAACAAGTTCAAAAGAAACATGCTTATTCGCCCCCTACCCATATTGTTTGAAGTGTTCTTGCAAACTATGTGCATCACTTCTGGGGTAAGAAGGTTCCAGACCAGCTGGAACTTTTAACGAATTAGGTTTGTGTTAAAAAGGCGTTACTATGTGATGATGTCATGACCTACCACAGACAAATCTCAAAAAAGGGTGTGCTGTAAATATAAGCGGATGAGGGTTGTTAGATAAATGTGACCAATGACAATGGGAATTGGAGAAGATTGGATTTCTTTTGTATAGATTTGACCTATCGTGGTTGGGTGATGTTATAAAATATGTGCGAGTGTTTTAACCGTTGCAAAATGTATAGAATGTGTAGTGTTTGTGTGGTTCAGGGAGACTCAGGTTAGTTTGACTCTATAGGGTCATATAGCTCCTCCCGGCTGTTTGAACAATAAATTTGCTTTACCAGCGCCACAGTAACCATTTTTGGGGTTGATGTTCAGTTTATTAGGGAGGGGGGCGGGATATCACGGTTGGTAGATTGGGGTTTCTGGTGTGGGTGGTGGTAGTTCAATGTTTACAAGTTGAATCACAGCAACTAGAAGGAAGAGGAGGGGGAAGACTGTTTCCAAGCACTCAGGGTATTTTACACACTCAGTACTAATCATGCACCTAGCACACACTCGAGAAACCAGATCGCAGTCACTACATCCTCTTGTTATTAAGGCCGGCTCCGACATAACGTGATGAACCCCCCAGGGAGTAGATACACCCTCTAACACGGACATAACCTTAGTTTTGTGGAACATTACAGGGTTCACTAATGCTAAAAAACAAAAAACGGCTGATTGCGAACTATGCCAAGAACCACCATGTGAACGTCCTTTGCCTTCAGGAGACCCACCTGGGAAAAGAACATAAACTCCCCAACCTGGCTGGGGTATTCATAGGTACGGCTCACCCCACACCACCCCCTCCTGGGAGCTAGCAATATACATACACCGATCATTGGAATTCAAGCTACATAACCTGATAACAGACACAGACGGTCGCTTTATTCTGGTAGTTGGTGAAATAGCAGGATGGTCTGTGCTCTTCATCAACATATATGGCCCCAACTATGACTGTCCAAAATTATTCCAGACATGCTCCGTGCACCTATGCACATTCCCTGCCTAAGAGGTGGTGTGGGCAGGAGATTAACATAGCTTTATCACTTAACCAGGATAGGTCCACATCCGCCCAGATGACCCTCACAAGAGCGGCCCAAAAATGGATGTCCATCGCGACCGATTACGTGCTTATTGATGTATGTCATCTCCTTCACCCTAACAATGTGAATTCACATTCTACTCAGGCGTCCATGGGAGTTAGTCTAGGATAGACTACATCCAAATGTCCCCATAACTGGCCCGAGTCACCTACAGAGCACAGATCTAACCACAAACTCTATCTCACCACTCCCCGGTCCTGGCACAATTCACAGGCCCAAGCACCCCTCCGAAACAACCTTGATGGCGATTTAGGGCCTGTGCACTGGAAGACATCTCATTCCGTGAAGAAAGCCACCAATTCATCACAGAGTTCTTCCAAATAAATAATTACTCAGTCCCTGACCCTAGGGTAGTTTGGGAAACCTTTAAAGTATACTTCCGGGGTTGGTCCATATCCAAAGAGGGGAGTGTCCTGAAATGCATCCGTAGATCCATATTGTCTAAGGAAAAGGGAATTAAGAATCTAGAGACCTAGCAGGCTCAGCAGGACTCTCCAGAACTACAAGCTAGGCTGGGGGATAAGAGAGACAAGGTCTGCACTCTGATGGCCAGCGAGGAGAGGTTCCTGGGCGACCAAATAGCTGACGCGGGGTATGGGGAGGGGAAATCGCCCCAGTAGGACCCTAGCATGGGCCATTAGACAGGAGCGGCACTGTGACCCTATAATAGAAATAGAAGCGGCGACCGGGGAACTCACCAGGGATAACAGGAAAATAAACATATTCCGACAATACTCGGGGAGCCTATACACGACACAGAGCACAGCGGGACACTATAGTATCAAACAATACCTAGAAAGAGTGGCCTTGGGATGGCTAGACCCCGAACACTGAGCCCTGCTAAATGACCCCCTGCCCACCCCCTCGGACGAAGAATTCCTTAAAGTAATACGCTCACTTCCCAATGGTAAGGCCACAGGAACAGACGGCATTACAGCGGAACTGTATAAGGCCTTTCCCAACCTGCTTATCTCCCCATCTACGAAGCATGTTTGAAGTGGCTAGCTCGGCGGGTGCCCTCCCAGAGTCCACCAGAAAGGCCCGAATGACGGTCCTGCTTAAGCTGGACAAGGACCCCAGTAAGTGTTCATCCTATAGGCCCCTGTCCCTGGTGAACACCGACAATAAGATTCTAGCAAAACTACTGGCGGACAGACTTTTTGCCATTCATGCCCAGCCTGGTCTTCCCGGGCCAGGCAGGATTCATACCGGGCTGCTCAACTCAAAACAACTTACAGAGACTATTCACTGTGATGCATAACACGAACCCGGAGGTCCCTATAGCAGTGGCAGCTCTAGATGCTGAAAAAGCATTCGACTCTGTCGAATGGCCGTTTTTGTACGTGGTCCTCTGCCCGGCTGGCCTGGGGACCACCTTTCTACAATGGGTTTGACTACTATACACGACCGGAGGGCTTTAGTCTACACTAACCGTATGCAATCTGAAACCATTCTCCCGACCCGTGGCACTAGGCAAGGCTGCCCCTTTTCCCCTATATTATTCACCTTAGCAGTCAAACCGGAAGCGTGCGCCCTGAGGGAATACAACACCCATAGAGGGGTTATACTCCATACACACACATTCATCATTCATTGTCTCGTTATACGCAGATGACATGTTAATATATATTAAGCATCCACTAACTAACCTGAACCCAGTGGTAGATGAGATCACCGAATTCGGGGCTCTATCTGGCCTACGGATCAATTGGTCCAAGTCAGATGTCGGCGACGATTTCGCCTGGTGCCCACAGGGCATCCGGTACTTAGGAATTTGAGTGTCTACTTCTTCCATTAGGCATAATGAGGAGAATCATGTGACAGTCTTTCAGAGCCTGGCACACAAGGTGGACACCTGGGTGCGTCTCCCCGGTGTCCAGTCAGTATGGCAAACGCACTTTTTCGAGTGCAAAAATGTCGAAAACAATGTTGAAAAAAAAAAAATTTGAATGTCAATTTTTTTTTTATTTAATACGTTTTTGGGGGGTTTATAAGTAAAATAAAGTGTAAAAAAAAATAAAACAGGGGTTGGGGGGAACCCCCCATTAAAAGAAAAAAATAAATGAAACATTCGAAACATTTTTTCAACTTTATGTTTGACATTTTTGCATTCAAAATAATTGAATTCGAAATATTAACTATAAACCAGTCTCCCCATCTCTCAGGCAGGCAGAATCTCACTTTTGAAGATGGTAATCCTACCAAAACTACTATACATCTTTAACAAGGTTCTGATACGGCCCCCGGTGAATTTTTGGGACTATCTAAAGAGTTTGATTAATACATTGATTTGGGCTGGTAAGCAATCTTGCTCGACATGATGTGTCGCCCTAGCTCCCAGGGGGGGTTTGATGTTCCGTACCTCTTTCTGTATTTCCTGATAGCACAAGCCCAATATGCCATCTGGTGTGGTCCCCCACGAGTGACTTGCCACATATGTGCCTTGAAAAAGCACTTATACGTCCGAACGACCTGAGGGGGCTGCTGTGGGGCATGCGTGAACACGCCAAGCTAGAAGTACAACCATTAGAAGTAAGCCTTAGTTAGGGCATGGGACCACCTGGCGGAATGGGTTGGACTGGAACAATGGTACTCCACCTTCATGGCCATATAATATATACAGGGTATACCACTCACACATGAAACTATTTACCAACAACACTTTGCAAACCTACAGATCACTACAATAGGAGACCTGGCCCCAGAGGGCAGATCTCATGGGACGACCTTAAAGCTAGGGGAGAATGGACTTCTATCACGCTGTTTCTGTATTACCCGCTGCGCGAGGTGCTTAGAGCTCGCTGGCCGGACTTCCCAATGGCGCCTCCCATATCCCCAGTAACGACTTACACATTCACGCCGCTGACCACAAGGAAACTGGCGTCAACCCTATATGATTGGCACAGTCGCTCAGATGTCCTCCTTAAACCCCTATAGGCGTAGATGGACGACAACCTGGGAGTGGGGGGGCGTGGGTGGACACTGACTGACGACTAGTGGAGCATAATTTGCTCCCAGTCAAAAACCATATCTGCCAATAACAGATTTCGCCTGATACATTTTAAATTCATACATCAAATATATTACTCCCCACATCGTTTTAACAGACTCTACCCACACAGACCGCCGAACTGTAAGAGATGCATCCAGTCACCTGCAGACTTTTACCATGTTGCCTGGCTCTGTCCGCAGGTATAGCCCTTATGGTCCAAAATAACCGAAGCAACATCAGCAATGGTCGACACACATACCACTAACCCCTGTGATCTGGCTGCTGGCCCTGGTCGAGTCGGGCACCCGGAATTAGAAACGCCTCTTGGGAATGGCCTCGGTGGTTGCTAAATCGCTCATTGCCAGGTCATGAGCGCAGAGGGCTCACGGTGCCATAACTTTATCACTGTGCAAAATCTATGACAAAGCATCACTAGATCTCGTATCCCCAGCATTACGTTGAAGAATGGACTCCCACACATTTGCTGCGAGTACCCTCCCCTAAGAACTTCCATCTATGACCTCGTCCACTTGATAAACCTGCACATTCACTGACTCTTATGCTTACGTATCCGAAGAAGCGGTTTGCTCCTCTGCCACCCTTGTACCCAATAGCCCACCCGAGGCCCATAGCACCTAGATTTACAAACTATCTGCTCACCATTGTACTTGGCCTGCACACTTTACCACTGTACCCGAAAGCCTGCCACCTATGCCTGCTTTGCACTACTCTTGTTTCATGCATTTGTTACTGCGTGTGCTAATTCCACATTATTATTATGCATGTTTGCATTACGTTGGAAACTTTAGTGCCTACCTACCTGAACTATCTGTCAATTCGACTGGCTAATTCTCAAATCAATGGAACCATATATCTGCACTATATTTAGCTCATTGCATTTAGATTTTGACTATTAGCAATTCCTGAATCTAGGGCACTGCATTTCTGTGCACCGCATCGGTTACTACTGGTACCAGCCTACTGTATTTAGTATTTGCCTCCATCTTTTCGCAAAGCTAGCCCACTGCATATTGGGTCACCTTACCAGTGATTACAGGAACTAACATACTGTATAAGAATACTATGGCCCCCTTCCACAGAGTCACGTTGGCCCTAGCCAAGGTTTGTAGTGGCGCTTACTATAGTCGGTTGTCTTATTTACAGTAACAATGCCCAATTATGATACTTATCTGCACGTTATGTTGCCCAAACGATTTAGCCTATTTGTGATGATATGTTGATCGACTTTAAATGCCCTTCTGCACGGTATGCTGATCTAAACTAATCAGCCTACTTTTTGAGGCATTGATCAAACTATATGCAGTTAACACTACTGATGTATTCCATCTTTATGTAACAACTCGCAGTGTATGTCCTTTATTCTGAATTAGACACTTGCTGTTCCTGTACTAATTTAGCTTACTCCCTCATGTCCTAATATTGTTTAAAATTGCATACAAATAATCTTGCATTCTTGTATAACTGCTACAAGCCCATCCGCATGTGACATAGCACCATAAGCCTAGCTAACTACGTTGCCACTACAACATGTATGCTGTAGAGCTCCTTCCACTTCTGGCAATACTGATCATAGCTTTAGCCTGCTCTCACAGGACTTGGACAGAACTGTTTGTGTCCCCCTACTGCCCACCTGACTTTACTACCATGACCCAGTCAAGCCAGACAAACACCCAATTACCTATCATTATCAACAATAGGGTAAGTTCACAGTTGCCTCCTATCTATGACACCCAACCATGCAATACGATTGCTAGGAACAAAAGACTAAGCTTTAGACTATCTAAATTATATGAACCTCCAGCTAGAACACTCCCCTCACCAAATGACAGGAAGCCTACGCTCCCCAATAACACAGCCTATAATATGACCAAAAGACCATTCAGCCCTCCAAAGGCTCTTGAGACAAAGACCCACCTTACCTCCAAGATTAAGACCACTGCACCAGAAACTGTCACTCAAACACCGACTAGCTTTCTCCTTAAAGGAGCCCTAATAAATGCCAAATCGATGGTAGCACAAGCTAACCTTATCCAGAATGACAACCTTGACTTCCTGGCTATCACTGAATCTTGGCTGCACAATACAGCAGGCCCTGCCCTCATGTTAACAAGCCCCAATGGCTACACTATCTTAAGATCCAACAGAAGTGAAGCACATGGAGGCGGCATAGCCCTTATTGCTAAATCTAATCTTTCCATTAGGTTAGCTCCCATCTCCGACATTACATCCTGCGAAAACCTCATAGCTAAGCTGCTCATCAATAACTCCCAAACTCTTACTATCCACTTGATAAACTGACCTCCAGGCCCAATGGGAACCTTTGCTGAGGATCTATCCAATATCTTGTCAAATAACCTAAAAGATTCTTCCCAAGTCATTCTTCTAGGGGATTTTAATCTGGGTTTGAATGACTCCAAAGACCTACACGCAACTAGTTGCCAATATTCTGACTGAACCTTGCCTCGCCCAAAGAGTACTCTACCCTACATATAACAAAGGTAGAATACTGGATTGGGTGGCAGACTATATAACTGCAATTCCTCCATTGGGTCGATATCCACCCAAATTTGGACAGACCACTACCTGGTGGTTTTTTCATTAATGACCAAAAGACCGACCCCCACCCTTATCCTAATGGCCCCACCTATTCCCACAAGAAACAAAAAAAATTACCACGGATGATCTACTCCCCCTTATCATCCCTAAACTTAACTCTCTACTAGATACCCTGGCCCCAGAAGCCTTGGTGAAGGAGTATAACAACTTCCCTCGACCTAATCGCACCCTTCAAACTGAGGCAAGGTAAACCCAAAGCCCACCTTAACTCGTGGCATACTCTACAATTAAAAACCCTACGTACAAAAAAAAAAAAAAAAAAAAAAAAAAAAAAGACAATGCGAAGCATCATGGAGATCACTACCTTCAGATGAAAACCAATCTAATCTAAGTAATATAACTACTCTCTATAAAAAGAAAATAATATTGGCCAAACATGACACTTACAATACCAGAATCTCTCAAGCTAACTCTAGTTAGAAAGAACTTTTTATCATTTTGAAGGAACTTAGAACGCCTACCCCATTCCCTAACAATTGTGTAAATGATAAATCCTGGTGCTCCTACATACACCAAGCATTGGCCAACAAAGTTTTGACCCTACAAGTCAAAATCTCAACAACAAAAAAAGCGTCACTTACTACCAACCCTTCCCACAACAGTTCCCTGCCTTCCTCCTCCATCAATATCTCTCCATGTCGTACTTTAAATTTTCCAAGGTTTCTAACAAGGAAACAGAATAAATTATCCTTTCGCTCAAAGCCTCTAATTTTAAGGGAGATCAATGCACTGCCCAGCTAATAAAGGATGCAGCCAGAGACTTGGCTCCCTTTATCACCAAACTTATTAATGAGTCATTCTCCACGGGTACCATACCAAGCAACCTCAAAGAATCTTGGGTGCTACCTCTACTTAAAAAACAGACGCTCGACCCTGCCACAACTACTAACTACCGCCCAATCACTACAGTGCCATTTCTTCTATAAATTCTAGACAAAATGGCGTATTCACAAATACAGAATTATTTGGAATCTCGCCACCTGCTAGGAGCTCGTCAGTCTGGCTTTCTTCCTCAGCAAGGAACTGAAACAGCCTTAATTGACTTAAAAAGGCCCAAATCGACGAGCTCAGGGATATGGGTAAATCAGCCCTACTGCTCCTACTGGACCTGTCAGTGGCATTCGACCTTGTTGATCACAAGGTCCTTTGCAACCACTTAGTCACGCTGCCCATTTCTCTGACGAAGCTATGGTATGGATCCAATCCTTTCTTAACAATAGGACTATGAGAGTCTTCTCCCCCACAGCCTCCGCAGGCCCCATCCCCATTACTTGTGAAGTGCCCCAAGGCTCATGTGTCTCTCCTACACTATACAACATTTTCACAAAGCCCCTTTTCGTTGATCTGGACCATCTTGGTATCACCTACACTAATTATGCAGATACCCAGATTCTCCTACCACTTACTGGTGATTATGGAAAGGATTTGGCCTTGGTGACTAGCGTTTCTCTCATCATCCAGGCATGGATGGCCACACATGGACTATGCCTGAATGATGAAAAGACGGAGATCATCATCCTGGGCACCTCATCCACGCTTAAAAAATCTAGGACCTAGATATTCATCCTTCAACATAGACAATAACCTCATCGCTACCGCCAACGAGGTTAAAACTTTGGGTGTCTACCTGAACTCGACCCTCACTTTC
This sequence comes from Ambystoma mexicanum, assembly GCF_040938575.1. Taxonomy (NCBI): domain Eukaryota; kingdom Metazoa; phylum Chordata; class Amphibia; order Caudata; family Ambystomatidae; genus Ambystoma; species Ambystoma mexicanum. The sequence goes on along the minus strand of NC_090930.1, from coordinate 971,618,239 downwards.
AATAAACAGGTCAATACGATGGCATCCTCCACCGCATAAACCTGCAAATTAATTAGAGCAGGTAAACCTTTCCTTTCCAACAGTTGTATTACCTTGGCAAGAGCGCTTGTTCTGTCGAAGTTGGATTACCGTAATGCCCTCTACATTGGAGCCAACAAGGCAACCATTAAAAGAATCCAGCTCCTCCAGAATAATACATTAAGAGCAGCTCTTGGCATCTCCACGAGAGAGCACATATTTGAAATTAGTAAACTAAATAATTGGCTCTCTACTTACGAAAAGATCCAGTTAAAAGTCGCCTCACTCGCATTCAAATGCCTGGACAATGCAGCACCCTGTTACCTCGCAGACAGATTCATTAAAACCATCCCCACTAGGCATACTAGATCATCCAGTTCGAACAGTCTCCTAGTCCCTAGATTCAAACTGTCTAGAGTAGGGGGGGGGACGATGTTTCCAGGTTAAAGTAGCGTTACTTTGGAATTCTCTACCCCCGCCTCTGCGAGTGGATCAAACATACCCGAAATTCTGTCCAAATTTTATAACATGGCATAAAAGTTCCAACAAGTAATGCCAGACGTCACCCCTTGACGGACGAACCACTACGACATATGACCCACTCTGTATTATTTGTATATTATCACCTCTACTGTGTAGTTAAGCTGTATACTAGATGATTCTATGATAATGTAATCTTGATGTGTAACTAACCTGTATACAAGTACACTATCTTGTCTACTGCCTAGATGAGAGTTAAATTGTAAGATAATATGTCACTTTAATATTGATGTGTAGTGTAAATTGGATAATATGATGTTGTGTAACTAAGCTGTAAGTCTTCTTCTGCGATGCGCCCTGATACCTATTGGTCTGGAGCGCAATACAAGTAATAAACAAACAAACATGCGGAGCCAATAGGCCCCCCACTTTTCAACATTGGCGCAAGGTCATGTCAACCTGCAAATTGAGAGAAACACAGTATAACTTGACACTCCCTCCTCACAGCAGACCCAAAGACTACTGGGCAGCTTTCAGAGGCTACATGGCCACGAGGACAAACCCTGCACCCGAACCTAGCTCACAAGAACCCCTTGGCAACACCCAATAAATAAGCCCCTCGATCTGTATCCTAGAGGACATTAATCTACATGGGGAACGAAGGTCTAAACTGTCTGAGTGTATTGGAGCCGCCCAGTTCTGCTATCCATGAACAATTTGTTTACGCCAACGGAAGGACGCCCGGTATTGTGAATGACATGGTAACTCTCGAGATGTCTAGGTTATCTTGTGTACCTGAGAAGGAGAAGTTGGAGGTGCGGGGGGTCAGTGTGGGGCGCAGAGCCCTCACGTGAGGGAATTGTAAGCATGTTTTGTATGCAAGAAAATAAAAAAACAGTTTTAAAAAAATAAACTTGCTTCTTAAGTGGTGGGCCTATTTTAGGTTAAGGTGATTAGCGGTCCACCCGCACAGTAACCAGAATTAACGAGGGACTATGAGCTACCACTAGGGAACAAGTAGCTAGTACATAGAGTTCCTCAAATCTAACTTCCACAGGATGTGCAAACTTTTCATTTTGTCCATTTATATATGAACCACTATGCTTTGTGTCAAATATTTATAATAGATGGTCCCAAATGCAAAAAGTTAAATTCACAAAGGTGTGTTTGTTTGGCATCAGTTGGCCTGGAAAGCCAAAAGTAGCTCCAGGTAACTGTTGGGTGTCAAGCTAACCAGGCCGTTCCCGGCTACAAGCAGGAGCTAAATAGCTTCAAGCTCCTATCAATTTCGAACCCTGCTCTATTAGACTATTTACCAATCTAGACAGGGAACAACAAAGCAGCCATGTTGGGGATATAAGAAGCTGATAATATCAATACCATTGAAGATTATACAACATTCTAAATAGCCGTTTTGTCCACTCTTCCTCTCTCGCCACAGGGATATCATAATACACATGAAGAAATCGTTTCAATATATGGCTCTCAACAGAATTGAATGTACAAGAAGTCTTGATCTAAATTAGCCCTTATGACGACCCCATAGGTCGAAAAACACGCATCGGCAAAACAGTTGTTAAAATAGTGCCCATCTGCCCATGAAATTAAGTGCCACAAATTGCTGATGTAATAATGGTTTATATTTTTTGTTAAATAGACAAAATGGGTGTCTAAACAGTTGTTTGCTTACACGTTTATATTTTTTATTTTTGCCCAACATTGGTACCACAGTCATAAAACAGTGATCATTTGCTGACCGAATCAAATGGTATAAATTATTGATGGGGATGCAAATGTTGTATGTCATTAAGCAAGCAGGTAAACATCGATTGCGCATATGACAGTTTACAGATAGATATTATCAATTAATCTCAGCACTGCCCACAGGCAAACAACTTAGCAGTATTTATCATTTGTATCACTTCTCTAACGCATAGTGTTGAGCGCGGTAAAGGAGAAAATCACATTTACCAATCTACTCTGCATCCTTTTTCTTGTTTCCCAAGCATATTGTCCCACTGATTATAAGCTGGACATTAGTTTATTCTAAACCTCAGTAACAAGAATCTGAAATATATTTGTAGATCATAAAAAATACTATAAAGTCATAACTTTTGATTGTGTTGTTTATTTATCTTTGCCAAGAAAAGTTATGAATTCAGCCCTCTACCAATAAGCTAGACTTAGTAATTCTAAGAAGCCTTTGTCCCCGTCTATGAAGAACTACTGGTATTATCAACAGACTACAAATGGCACAAAACAGCGCCCTCAGCATCCCGAGGAGAGAGAACATCACAGGCAAGGAAAGACGCCGACTGGCTCCAATCAAGGAACGCATTACATTTAAGGCCCTCACCATCACCCACAGATGCATTGCCCAGACTGCCCCGGCATACCTAGCAGAAAGAATTCACCAAGCTCCGGCGCACAGACCAAAACGTGACCAATACGCTCACCTGCTCTCCGCCCCAGCCTTCAACACAGCCAAAGCTGGCGGCACAAGCTTTGAAGTCTTAGCACCAAAAGCTTGGAATGCGCTCCCAAGCAAGTTAAGAAATGAACAATCCCTCACAACCTTCAGGAAGGTGCTAAATACTAATCTCTTCAACTAGACTATTGCCAAATGTACTGCCTTCAATACTGTTTCTATGTAACCTTGGAACGCTGTCGGGGGGTGTGGCTACGGGAGCCATATGAGCAGTCGAGCTCAAAGAGAGCTCCCGTGATCCGGCGTCCGATCCTCTAAAAATAAGCCTCCAATTTGGACCAAAGAGCTTTGGGCAAGTTGGGCATCGCCTCTGAGCCGAAAGTCACCTGTATTTATGTGCCTAAATATTAGCACCGAAGCCCTGGAACTTCGTATACTTGCGGTGGAATAGCAAGAGCTAACACCCTGCAAATTTCGAGCCAGAGCCTCAGACGAGGACCGTCCCGTGAGCTCTGCTGGGTTGGTGCACCGAGGGGCCAAGACCCCCCAAAATGGCGGCCTAGGGGAGCTAACAAAGGCTCCGGCGGCCAGCACTGAAAAGGCGATGGTACTGCGGCGGTGAGGACGGTGGCGCCCGGCGACGCACCGTAGCCCTGGGACACCCGCTGGAGCAGAGTTGTTCGGAGCCCGGTGTTCGGAGGGCGAGAAAGCCTTCAGCAAATCCCATTCCGTGGCATCTGAGAGGACGGGGGGTGAGGACGCACCCGCCTCCAGCAACTCAGTGACTGGGAAATTGGCCGCGCCGGGCACGAGAGGACCAGCTTGACACTCGCATCCCCGGGAGCCTGCCCGCGGAGCGGTCACCAGCTTTGGAACACCTGAGGTCCCCTGTGCCCCTGAGAGACGGAGTGCGCTGCGGGCAGGGAGGCGGAGGCGGCCTGGCCTCCCACTCTCATTCTGAAGCCGCAGATAGCTTCGGTGCGAAAAGTGCCGACGGAGTCACAACCCAGCAATTTTTGCAACGCGGGCTCTGCACGGCCCGGATGGTTGCATCCAGGGCACACGCACGGCACACGCACGGCACATGGCCCCAGTTTTAATAACGTGCTTTGTGCCACCCCAGGATGTTTGACAACGGGCGAGGCGCTGTGCTCAAAAGGAGGGCATTGATAGAGGTGGCATTGGGCCCTGCTTGATTCAGGAGATCGGATACCCCTGTACTGGTGGATGACAGGAGACCTCCCCCTGCCAGCGTACGCCAACAAATCACCTGGTGGATGGTCACAGTATGCTCTACGGGCAATATTGGAACTTGGGGGCATCTGTGAAGCGGCCTGCCAGTAAGGCAGATCTAATGTGAAGCTCCGCATAACACCACAGCTGGGAGGTGAGGACGAAAACTGGGAGACCTGTGGGATACACAGAGGTAGTACACACGCCCGGGGTGCCACATAAAGACCGGGAAGCGCGCCTGTTTAACCAAATCGAATTGAGCCAAAGGTCGGGTAAGTGGAAGGAATAACCCCTCATGAACACGTGGGAGGACACAACCCACTCCAGGAGTGGAATACGCAGTCTGAGTATACCCCTGAGGCACATGGCTGGGCCCTGACACTTCGGGTGTTCTAGGTCGCCCGAGCTGAGGGCCACATGTGGTGGGGTCAGCCCATACGCTCCCGACGCATCACGGTGTCCAGCAAACCTGTGAGACCAAAGGGCAAGCAACCCACACTTGATGAATATGCTAAAACGCCACCGGGCGTTGAAGGAGCCAGGAGGAAAGACAGGCTATGGGCAATCAGGAGGTACTGGCGGCAATTGCAGGTCTGAAAGTGGCCTGGGAAACTAAACTGGGACTGGCCATGAACGAACTGAAAGTGGCACTTAAGCTCAGAATTAGGGGCAGTACAGGAGGAGGTAAATCTTCTCCGGCAAGATGTAAGGTCACTAGCTGAACGCACGGGTGACCTGGAAAAAGAGGTGGCCCTGAACACGGCGGACTGTTCAGCCCATAAATTGGAACTCCATGCCCTAGTGCAATGAGTGGGCAATCTGGAGAGTCGGGAGGAGGAGGCAGAGGGAAGCGCCCGAAGAAACAACATTTGTATTGTGGGATTGCCGGAAGGTGCTGAGGGAACTAACCCCACGGAATTCATTGAGTCAATGTTGTTGCAGGAGATATCTGGAGGAGTGCTGTCCCAAGGGTTCGCTGTGGAGAGGGCGCATAGGGCCCTGCTGAGAAGGCCACCGCCGGGAAACCCTCCTAGGCCGATGATAGCTAAGATTCTGAATTACCGTGACTGGGAAAAATCCTCGAACACTTTCGGAAGGGTGGTACAATACAAAGAGGGGCGGCTAACATAACGACATACCCGGATTATACCTTGCAGGTGCAGCGCCGTCGCATGAACTTTGGGTCCGTGAAAAGAAGGCTGTGGGAGGAGGGCCATAAGTACATGTTGATCTCCCCAGCAAAATTGAAGGTGTTCTACAAGAGCAGAAGCTTGTTTTTTGAAACCCTGGAGAACGCCATGGGATGGTTGGATGCGCAGGGTTGCCCCCAAGAACCGGTATCCATACAGAAGAAGGCGGAGATAAGAAAAAGGTGTCGAGGGCACCTAGGGTGCCGCAGCCTAGGACAATGGGGCTTGAATATAGCATAGGATATAATATGTGGGGGAGTGTTTCTAGGGCTATAGATATAAGCACGATCCGTTTGCTCTAGAAACTTTGGTAACAATATGGGAGCTTTTTCGGAGCCGGCCCTCACATCCCCATTACGAGAAGGTTAGTTAGGCCACCGATAGTCCGGTGACACCCTGCTGGGTTCCTGGCCTAGGCGCTCCAAGGCAGGACCAACCAACCAAACGCAGGGGAGCCTGAGATCCAGGGATGGAGATGGGCATTTGTTGTGGTTGGGGCTAGGTGGAGAGGGGGGGAGGGGAGGGCTTGTGTGCAGTGGGTTGTAGAAAAGGGGAGGGGGGTTGGTGGGGAGCAGGAGCAGAATGAGCCGAACTTTGTGTCATGAGGGGTGGAGAGGGAAACTGGGAGAGGAGATGGGACATCAGATAAATGGCGTTGGGTAGCCTCAGAGTGGTGACCTGGAATATGAGGGGCCTCAATAGTTATCTTAAGCGCAATAAAGTAATGATGTATTTAAGAAGGATGAAGATTGATATAGCACTATTAAAGGAAACCCACCTCACTAGGGAGAAACTGGAGGTGGTCAAAAAGAAATGGAGGGGGAGCCTCACAGAAGCCACATATTCAGCTTACGCTAGGGGAGTTATCTTATGGGTGGCACCACATGTACTGTTCCACCTGACTCGGTCGACGGTAGACCCGGAAGGTAGATTGGTGGTAGCGCGGGGGATGCTGGAAAACCGGGAAGTGAGCATTATAAATGTATACGCCCCTAATCAAGATACAGCGGCTTACTTTAGGACTCTATAGCAAAATCAGCCCCCTGGTGGGGGACGTGATCCTACGGGGAGGGGACTTCAACTGCACTTTGAAACCTAAGATGGACAGATCAGACAGCAAGTTAGACAAACCCACCCCGGCTGCTAAGGCGTTACAGGCCCTGTTGACAGACTTTCAGCTTGAAGATGTCTGAGGCGGCTGCACCCAGCAGACAGGCAGTACTCGCACTACGCGGCAACACGTGACTTGCACACGAGGCTGGATTATGTGTTTAACGCTGCTGAGATAGTGGGAGAAATGGTGGGTGCGGAATACAAGGCTAGGGTGCTCTTGGACCATTCCCCCCTGGTCCTGGAGTGGCGACACCAACCCCCTAGAGCGCGGATCCCAACATGGAGGCTTAGAGCGGAGGCCTTGCAGGATTCCGGGAGGACCTGAGGGACGCGAATACTGAGTACTTTGACATCAACACTGGTAGCGTGCAATCGGTGGGGACAGTATGGGAGGCATTCAAGGTGGTAGTGCGGGGTGTAGCCCTATCAAAATCCAGAGGTCTCCAAGGAGGTATAGCACAGAAGTTACAAGAAACGGAAAGAGAACTAGAAGCCATGATGCGTAAGGGGGGTGCCTCTCGGGAGGATGGGGAGAGGATGAGACTGCTGCAACAAACCAGTAGTGAGCTCTGGGATAGATTATGTAAGTTGAACTACAAGAAATACGTGGAAAGGCAGCATGCGGGAGGAGACAAGCCGGGCAGGTTGCTGGCCTGGTTATACAAAAACAAGACGCCACGACCTGTGATTGACTCCCCAGTGAATTCTATAAAACGTATAGACAAGAGCTGCTCCCGCCGCTACTGGCCATGCTTAATGAGGCTTATGAACGTGGGGGCTGCCAGAATCCCTACGGAAGCGGTTATCATACCCACTCTTAAAGCCAGGCAAGCCGGGCACAGATTGTGGGTCATATAGGCCCCCATCGATGCTCAATCAGGACAGTAAAATCCTTACAGCTGTGCTGGCTAACAGGCTTAAGCGAGTCATCGGCAGACTGATACACCCAGACCATACATGCTATGTTCCTGGTAGGAATATAACTGACAATCATAGGAGATTACATCACATTACTGACCAAACAGAGAAAGACTCCGGCGAACTTGCAGTGGTCTCGTTGGATGCGGTCAAGGCCTTTGATTCAGTGAAGTGGCCATGGTTGCTGGCGACCTTGAAAGAATATGGGATGGGGCAGGGGTATCTGAGATGGGTCAAGATGTTATACAGCTCCCCAATTGCGAGGGTTAAAACGGGCGCTATGATATCAGATAAATGGCAACTCAGCAGAGGCACTAGACAGGGATGCCCTTGGTCGCCCATGCTATATATCCTAGCGTTAGAGCCACTGGCAGTGTGCCTTAGACAATAATATAGTGAGATTGGGATCTGTACCGCAGGAGGTACACACCTTATATCACTGTTCGCAGATGACATGCTTTTGTATCTGCGCTTCCCGGGAGGAGAACCTTCAATATGTTTTGGAGGTGATGGAACGTTACGCTACCCTCTCGGGCATAGCAGTGAATCCCAGAAAGTCCAGTGTGTTCCCTCTGGGGAGGTATAAAGGCACTCCATTGAGAAACCTGCCCGTTTTGCCAATACCATGGCGAACCGAGATGTTTTGATACCTTGGTATCGATACATACCACACGGCGGGGGCAGAACATAAGTGCAATACGGAAAAGGCAGTTGTAGGTATTAAAAACAGCATGGGATTTTGGTCTAGATTGCCCCTGGCTATGATGGGGAGAGCGGCTTTGCTTAAAATGGTATTCCTGCCCAGGCTGATACACTTTTTTGTAAACATCCCATTTGTGATCCCCAAATGCTTCTTTGTCAAACTTCATAGCTTGTGCAGGGGTTTCATTTGTCACAGTTTCAGAAATAGGGTGGCCCTCTGGAAATTGCAAAACTTGTGTGATGGGGGGGCATAAACCTGCCGAACTTTGAATTATATAACATGGCAGGACAACTGCAATATGGGGTGAGGTGGTTGTCTGAGGAGGAAACGGCCGAAGCTATGCTGCTGCAAAGGGATCCCGCTCTCTACTTCCTCAGAGAGACAGTGTGGTTGCCAAAATCTAAGGTATCAGGAATGGCGAGATTGTTGGTAGTAGTAGTAGTTTATTATTTATAGGGCGCGCCATACCCTGGGGCATCAGGGCGCACAGGACAAGAAAATGCTCGGCTTAGTTACGAGTACATAGTAAGTGGTAACAGTACAAGGTATCATACAATAGTACAGGGTATCATACAATATACAGTATATAGTAGGCATATATATACGCGGCCGGAGCTAGGTCCAGAGTCAGCGCAGTTTTACAGGTGTGGGTACACTATCAGGAGTATACAATAATATCTACAGTAGTAATATACATACAATATATAGTGTACAATAATATATACAGTAGTAATATACAGGTATCAGGAACATTCTAGTGCAAAAGGGAGTTGATTTAGATAGTCTGGTATAGGGGTGCCAGTGGAGCTTCAGTTAGTATATCAATGGAAACAGTCAGGACAGGGAGGTTAGTTAGTCGTCATTTACTCTCAGCCAATTGATCAAGTTCTGCCTGAATTTCGCAAAGGGCTGGGGTTCTCTGATGCCAAGGGGAAGTGAGTTCCACAGCTGCGCTGCCTTGACTGGGAAGCTCTGTCCTCCTATAGTCGCAAGTTTAAAACGCGGGACTTGTAGGCAGTTAGCATTTGCTGTTCTTGTGGGTCTGGTCGAGGTTCTAGGGTGTAGCCTATCCTTGAGATATGGTGGTGCTTTGTTATTGAGGCACTTGTGGGTGAGGGAGGCAATTTTAAGTTGAATTTTGTCCTGTGTGGATAGCCATTTATGTTCTCTTCTTACCGAGGATATGTGCTCCTTTCTACTAATGTTGAGAGCTGCTCTCAGGGCATTGTTCTGGAGGACCTGGATTTTATGAATAATCTGTTTATTAGCCCCAATGTATAGTCCATTACAATAATCCAATTTGGAGAGTATGAGGGCTCTGGCAAGCGTGATGCAGCTGTCTGTAGAAAGGAATTGTTTGCTCGCTCTGATTAGTTTGCATGTGTATGCGGTAGCTGAGGCTAGGGAGTTAACTTGTTTAGCAAAGTTCAGGGTGACATCTAGGTAGAAGCCTAGGGTCTTCACTTCCTTCGCTGCTTTTATGTTGTTCCCATCGATGATGAAATTGGCATAATCCGGGCTGAGTTTGGTTATGTATGTTTGGGTGCCTAGGATAATGAGTTCAGTTTTGTCATCGTTCAGGCATAAGCCGTGTGTGGCCATCCATGCCTGAACGATGCTGTAGATTTTATTCACTAAAGCCAGATCCCCGACGTAGTCACCTGAAAGCGGGAGGAGGATCTGGGTATCGTCTGCGTAATTGGTGTAGGCAATACCCAGATGATCCATTTCGTCAAAAAGTGGCTTTGTGAATACATTATAGAGGGTGGGAGACACACAGGATCCCTGAGGTACCCCACATGTTATGGGGATCGGGTCTGCTGAGGCTGAGGGAGAGAAGACTCTCATAGTTCTGTTACTCAAGAAACACTTGATCCATATTATGGCCTCTTTGGAGAAGTGGGCTGCAGAATCTAGGTGACTGCATAATACTGTGTGGTCGACTAAATCAAAGGCCGCTGAGAGGTCTAGCAATAGGAGAAGGGCTGCTTGGCCATTGTCTCTACATTGATCTATTTGGGCCTTGAGATCGATTAGGGCTGTCTCAGTCCCATGCTGTGGGCGGAATCCGGATTGTCGTGTTCCAAGTAAAAGGTTGGATTCAAGGAAGTTTTGTATTTGCATGTATGCCACTTTGTCTAAGATTTTTAGAAGAAAGGGCACGGTCGTGATAGGCCTAAAGTTAGTAGGGATGGCCGGGTCAAGGGTTTGCTTCTTTAGGAGTGGCAGTACCCAGGACTCTTTTAGGTTATTCGGTACAGTGCCTGTGGTAAAGGATGAGTTGATGAGTTTGGTTATGAATGGCGATAATTCTCTCGCAGCATCCTTGATTAATTGGGCAGGGCATTGATCACCTTTACAGTTGGATGGTTTTAGTCCCAAGATAACTTTTTCTACCTCAATGGTCGATACCTTAGCGAAGCAGAAACGTAGTTCTTGTTTAGGTTTTGGATGTGGAACTGTAGTCTGTGGGATGTGAGGTGTAAGAGAAGCTTTTTTGAGGGCAATTTTAGTTTGTAGATTGGCTACTTTGTTGGTGAGGGCCGACTGTATGCTGGAGCACCAATTTTTATCCTTGGTACAGTTTTCTTGGGGGGGCAATAGGAGTTTCCAGTTCTTTAAGGATGTTGAACAGTTCTCTGACACTAGATTTAGATTGTGATATTCTGGTATTGTACGTTTCCTTTTTGGCTAGTAAGATGTCTTTCTTATATTGGGAGGATGCCTTGGCTAGGTTGAGTTTGTTTTCAGCTGAGGGAGAGAGTCTCCAGGTAGTTTCAAGGTTTCTTTTGATTAGTCTGAGCTTTTTTAGGTGAGGAGTGAACCATGAGTTGAGATGTTTCTTAGGTTTACTATTACGAAGCTTGAGCGGAGCTATGTGGTCGAGGGCTGTGTTGATAGTTTCGTTAAATTGTTCAACTAACACATTTGGATCCGTATTCGCTGGGAGCGAGTTCAGACGTGGTAGAATGATGGGCAGCAATTTTTCCGCCGTCATAAGTTTTTTGTTCCTCGTGGGCATGGGAGGGGCAAGTGGCGACTGAGCCGTGGCCGCGTTCGTGGCTACTGTGAATAGTAATAGATGGTGGTCAGTCCAGATCTGGGGTATAGTTTCTGTGATGATTACTCCACAGTTATGTTCCGCTATCCAGTCTAGGATGCGGCCTTTGTCATGAGTAGGAAGGTTAACTTTCTGGGAGAAACCCAGTTCTTCAAGGACCAGAGCTGTGGCTGTGGATTGGATATCCTTAGCGTCATTATAGCCTAGGTTGAAGTCCCCTAGCACTATTGTTTGGGAGGTGCTTTTTAGATTATTGGATATGGTTGTAGATAGGTCCTCAGCGAAGGTTCCAGTAGGACCTGGAGGTCTATAGATAAGGATGAGGTTGGTGGGAGGTGTGGCGCAAGGCATGGCGGAATGTGGGAGACCTAGCCCCATTTTCCCCGCAGGTGCTGTTAGTGGCATTGTGCGGGGAAGACCCCCAACTGATAAAAGGGGTCTGCAGATGCTGGGAACCGGTGGGTCTGGCTGCCCTTGGCGATATATGGCAAGAGGGGGTGGTATTGGACTTTCAGAGATTAATGAGGATACTGGGTGCATAAGGGCCAACACATTACTTATTGTAGAATAATTAAACTAGTGACAGAAAGATGGCCTGAGGCAGTGCTTGCGGAACAACCTGATGCCACGATAGAGACATTGTACGAGGTCTCCGAGGGTGGGCACGAAATATCTTGTATATGTGAGTTATTGAGTACCAGGACGGGGAGGGAATTGCTCCAACTGAGGCGAGACTGGGAGGAGGAGGTGGGTGAACCCATGACGGATGGACAATAGGATAGAGCCCAAAGGTATCATAAGAAGGTGTCCCGAAACGCAAGACTTCAGCAGATCCAACTAGATGTCACTCAGAGCATATCTGACCCCCGGTAAAATAGCCAGGTTTGGCGGCCCGGCGCTACAGAAATGCCCCAGGTGCGGGGAGGTAGAGGCTGGGTTGCTGCATATGTTTTGGGCTTGCCCGGAGGAGGGTAGGTTCTGGACAGAATTGAAAACACGATTAGCAGACAGAGGGGTTATGCTGGATGTGGAGTCGGCTTGGGCATGTATGCTTGGGGGTTTCACTAGACCACGTACCCTGAGGCACATCAGTAAAATGAAGGACCTGGCCTACATCTTGGCCAAACAGAGAATTTCAATGTGCTGGAAAGTGGCCCATTGGCCCAGAATTGAGATGTGGTAGGCAGACCTTTTGAAGTGGGTGGCAGAAACAGCTGCCTGGTATGAAGCAGTCTCCAGGGGAGGGGGAGGAAGAGGTGGGTCCCCTAATTGCATGGAGACAACTGGTGGCCTCGATGGTGGGTCCCTCCCAGGCCGACCACAGCAACGATGACATGGAATAGATGATGATACTAGACACGCCTGACGGTGTGCAGGTGAGAACATGGATACAGTGGCTCAAGTTAGTAGGGGGGGAGGGGGGAGGACCGCAGAGTGCATTCTGCAATGTAATGTTTGAAGCTTAATCACGAACGTCCTAATTGTTTGTAAAGTTTGGAGAAAAAAAACCTTGGAACGCTGTCGTGTTTTTACCTGTACCACTGCCTATGAATTATCTGTACCATGTCATAAGTGAATATCCTGTACCAGCGCCACAATGCTCTTGGGCCGCTGGGATCTTTATAAATCCAAATAAATAAATTACATTTTGACAGGAATTCTGTATTAACAAAAGTGGTGAAAAAGCAGCACACTCACGGGCAGAGTTTGAAGGTGACAGTGACCAGTGTTGGATGACGTGGTAACGGTACTGGTAGTTGAATGACTGGAGCACTATGAGATATAAGCTTAGAGGAGACAGGGGTAGCGCAGCATACTAGAGTGGGTGTGCAATGGATGGGGGTTTTAAGCAAACCTGGGTGGTGATGCCAAGAGGTGGGGCATGCATGAGATGGTTTAGGAAAGAAGGGCACAGGTTATCCTTACGCACTGGAGGCACCAACAACTGGCTTGGGAGGGTTGAAGGCCCACAAAATGTTGTAGAAAGTACATGTGGTAAACCAGAGAGGCGCCAACACACGATGCCCTGAGCCTGCTCTCCCATCATCCATCATGCTGGCAACAAGCAAAGTGTCCTTTCAAATAGTATTTTCTTAAGTAGTGATTCTGCAATACAGGGCTGCAGCAGGCACCGCAATCAGTGACGAATTTAGTGCATAAGGTTCCCGATCCGCTGGCCAGATTTCATTACATATTTAGGTTTGATTGTTAGTACTGGGATGGTTGATATGGATACCAGAGACCTACAGTGGCTCTTTAATCTGTGCATCCTTCAAACTAAGCTGTAAACCTGTGTCAAACAATGACCAAAAGATGATGACAATTACACCTTCTCATTTGCTGTGTCATTTCTTAAAACTAGACTATAGGGCAGCTCAAAGCAATCTCAAGGAGTAGAATAGCAGTTGTGGGGATATACATTTTAAATATAAAAGCCAATCCTTACTTGTAGGCTTACTCGTTATTGCATTCTGGTACGTGTAAACCTGCATTGACAATGTGAACAAATCTGCAAGTGTTGTACTAGAACGCAATATAATGTGGTGAAAAAGCAAGAACTGCAGTCCATAATTGAGCCTTACTGGAATTACTAGCTTTGATGGGCTTTTGAATGTATGTAACCAGCAGTTGTTATACTACTTCACATGAAGTTTACTGCTATGCGATAAAACATTTACAATAAAACGGTGAAGGGTTTGGGTGTCTGGAGATATGCAGAGTTCTGTGTGCAACTTGCAAGACTATGTTTGAATCATGGCAGAGCTGTAACTGACAACCAGGCCATAACATGAGTAAGACAGTTTAGGTAATTTGTATCATCTGTTACTTACAACGTTGTGATACAGCAGAGCTGTGATCATTATTGAACAGAATTGTGTGATATGAAGGTGTTTCTGCCATATGGTGGTAATACGTTGAAACATAAGGCTGAACCTGGCATACGAAGTTGTTGCATACATTAAATGTGTGGGTATTTTAAGAGGAATGCGTGCTGGTGAGTGGGATTGTGTAACATTAGAAAACGTGTTTACTTAATGAAATCGATACGCTGATGTTTGTGCACACTCCAAATCGGAATTGGGTGATCACACTAGGAACGCCCCCTTTAAGGAGTTGTTATTGGGCTAATACCCCCTCCCCCCATGCAAGAGAGCAAAGAGTTTCAAAGGGAGACGCACAACATAAGGGGGGATGCATCATACGGGTGGTCATGGAATATAGTGGGATGGGCTGCAGGTAGGAAAGGGGTCACACCAGTGATATGCGACACAGCAGGCAGAGGGCACAGCACAGAAAGCAAAAGTTGATTATAGCAGGTGGGAAGGGGCTAAGCAAGGGATGGACACAGCAGTCGGAAACATAAGTGCGAGAGAGTAGGTGCAGCAGGGAGGAGCGGCTGTAGCAGAAAAGCGGTTAAAGGTAGAGGCGCGACATGGGTGTGTATCAAGTAAGGGTTTGAATTTAGAGGTGTAGCAGGGGTGTGACCCGGGGATGCACTGGGAACCAAAAGTTCTTCTTCTGAGATAAATGGGAATTTGCAACAGATGGAGCCAGAGGTGGGACCGAGTGATGTCAAAGGGTCGGCATTAATTGTGGAGCGGCTAGAAGGGGGACAACGTGGGAGGGCGATTGATGGAATATATTAAATGGGGAGCATGGTGGGGGAAATGCTTGGATTTAATTTTAATCTCACTCACATCTCCCATCCACACGCTGGTCATGTTGCCTCTTTCTCCCAAAACGGCAGGCAGCTGGGCACAGGTTTTCCGTCAACAAACACAAATCACTTTATCACAGTGAAAGTAGAGGAGCATGGAAAGGGACGGAGGGCTTCGCCATAGCTTTGATAGCAGAAAGAGGACTAACACATGCAACGGACCGATTTTTTTTTTTACAACATGCACTGCAATGACAAGGTAATCAAACAAGAACGGGATCTATGGTTGAATATGGGATGCATGAACGGATTATGGATATTTAGCGTATTTTAACAACCACGCGTAACGGGACGGTTTGCACGTCAGTTTAAAAAACATATTTGCTGTTGTTTACCAATTAAAATATTTATACTTTTTCTTTATATTGCTTTTGATATTAGGGAATTTGCATTTTTCTACTGTTTTTTTTTGTGTCTGCGTTTTCTTTTTGTGGCTTTGTAGCTTTTCCCAACGAGAATGGATCGAAAGACTACACAAGCCTGACACTAGTGACGACGAGCGGACGTACCCGCGCGGCACAAAACTAAGACGCAAGAATGTACGTGACGTTACTTCAGTGGCATAAAAAGAGGACTAAAACGTGGAGCGTCGCTTGCCGACCCTCTGTTCTCCCATCTACGGCTATGATGTCAATGAGAATTTAGCAATCCTATGTACCAACGATTACCCCAACGAAGGACTCACGCCCAGACGTCACCAAATTAGCAATTGTGCCCATTATAGAGAGTGACATAAATGAATATTAAAATTCCAATGTAGTGTTACTACTATATTACGTCATTTCATAGTATTCACATTTTATATACAATTGTAGAATCTAGCGAATTTGTTTTGGACAATTCTCACGCCATACTTTTCAGTCTGGAAACCTTTTCAAAAGGGATGATCCAGGGCCTGGGTCGAACGGACTGCATGAGAGTACATTAACTGCCTCCCTTCTAAAATGGCCTCTAGGTAAGCACCAGGGAAGCAGGAGACAAGTTTGTCAGGGATCACAGATTCTCACGTGTACGTTTCGGTACACACACACACTGGCTAGACACCTTGTATCTGAAGTTGGCGAGAAATGGAGCGGCGTGTGCAGCTACTGGGTGGTTGCTATGAGCAAATCCTTTTCGGGTTCAGAGTGGAGCAACGCGAGGGGCAGGTATGGAGAGTGACTAATGACTCCATGCAGCGTTTAACTCACAGCTACCCTGTTGGTCCTAGGAGGGAAGATTGTGTTTCCAAGTTATTCGAGAGAGCAAGTTGCAAAGGGAAGAAAGGCGCAGCGAGGTTTTGAAGAATTCATGCATTGGATATTTATGTAGTGCGTAAATAGGATATGTAATTCTTGTCACTAGCTGCACCTTCCAATTAAAAGGTTTTCCACTGGATCCAGATACTGGTGTGAGCATGTTTTGTTTTCTGTGCGGTGAGCTTTCTTCATTGCAATGCAGATCTGGTTGTGAGCATGTCTAATGTTTTCAGTTCATATATTTTTCAGATAAGAATTTCTCCTCCAGTTGTTTCCATTGAACAAATATTCAAACCTAACCGGTGTTCAGGACTTTAAGGTTTTTACTAAAACAATCACATTCTATGTCTCAAAGGAACTCCTGAAACCTGTAGTGTTTAACTTTGTGGTCACCTTCGCCGTTATGTTGTGTATGGCAGGCGTTAGATGAGTTTGCTGCTTGCTTGCGATTTTCCCAAAAGAGCACGTTGGTTTGACAGTGAAATACACGTGTTTGTCTATCCGAAGCCCTGGCTCTCTCATGGGGCGCTCTTATCCATGCTCCTCCCAGCATGCCTGTCAACCTTTTCAAATGAAAAGGGTGGTGACAAATGAAGATTTCACTTTTGCATGTGACATCTCCATTGACACCTGGGAATTGGCGGGTGATGGAACTGCTTCTATGGTGCGTGTCACCTGCCAAAAATAGGTGTTTAGACAGGTATGCACCATGTCTGGTTGTCATACGTCCAGGGGCTTAGCTTAATAGGTTATTCGGAGGGGATGGGTGGGTGGGGGGGGGGTTGACTGTGAAATTTCCCACAAAGCACCGGAGTGTACCCAACTTAAAGAATAGCACTAGGATTTTTTAATTTTTTTTTTTATTACTTGTGTATGTTAAAGGTATTTGTACCGCGCACCGTCACCAACGGAATTGGTCCCCAGGTGCTCTGGTGGATCTGCAAATGATAAGGTGGGATGGGTTAGTAAGGTGAAGAGGGAGTAGGATAGTGAGAGGAGTGGTGTTCTGTTGGCAGCTTCAGCTCGGTATACAAGAAGGAGTCCTTTAAATAAATCGGAATTCATTTCTAAAAATTTCAAAGGTGCAAAGTCGGGGCTTTTAATTATGAAGTAGTTGACTTATGATCAATCTGTGACGTGGGAAATTAATCTTTCACAGAATTTCCGTGAGAGTTCGTTGCCTGGAGGGGGAGCGTCTATGATAGTTCGAGCCTGTCAGCCTGACTTTTGAAGGTGTTGGGGGCCTCAGGGCGTTGATTTTAATGAAGGCTACTTCCAGTACTTTGGCCATAGCGACCGCCCAGCAAGATTTTTCCCCAGATATCAGACGGCACCACCATGTGTCTTCTTCTATCAAGACGGAGTCAGCCCATAGTGGAGCCAAAAAGGCTGTACGTTCTTGAATTAAGAGGGGGGCAGTTTAACAAGAGATGGCGAATCATTCTTAATTGGGATGTCAAATGTTTCTTTATTGCCCAAAGATGTGGCTGCATTTTTGACTCTTGAGGTGTCCCGTCAATAATGACTCCCAAGTATTTAAAATGGCGGACCACTTCGATTCTGACTTTGTTCACTGACCAAGACATGATTATTTTCCGGGGCTGGCAGTTTTTGGAAAAAATCATGATTTTGGTTTTAGCCTGGTTTATTTGGAGCTTGTTTTTGACATATAGTCTATCAGGTTATCCAGCTGACGTTGTAAGCCGATGGGCGTTTGATCGAGCAGAATCATATCATCGGCGTAAAGAAGACGGGAGAGGTCCGAGTTTCCAAACTTTGTAGGGAAGCTGCGAACTAAGGCTTCCAACTCTTTGAAGTCCCCCAAAAAGGCGACGAAGAGCGCAGGAGACAGCGGGCATCCTTGTTTGACTCCTCTATCTGCTTGGATTTCCTTGGAAAGAGCGCCTTGCCTATTCAGCCGGACATTGAGTGTGGTGTTGGTGTGGAGCACTATTATCGGGTTTAGAACTGCGTCTGCGCAGTTCCAGATTTTCAGCTTTCCCCATAATCGCGTTCTGTCGACTTTGTCGAATGCCTGCGAGAGGTCGATGAACGCAGCGTACACTGTCCGGGAGCCCTGTTTTATTTATATAGGATTTTTTAACAGCATTCATTATTTAAATAATTTTTGGGATGTTTCTTGAAATATTTTAGAAGTACAATTAATTGAAATAAATAGCGGGAACATTTAAAAAAACTCAGTGAAATATAATGAAGCAATTCGTATAAAGTGGAAATCGCGTTATAAAGATGGATAAATGCAATAGAACAAGTGGCAAGTCGCAATAATCTATTCGGTGAGTGGAAACAGTAAATTCCACCATTCTTTAATATGTAATCCCGGAGTATTTTTCCAGTGTTTAGTAACCATTTGAAAAGATAGGGTAATAAATGAAATGGGCTTGGGGAATCAATGATTGTAGCATATGGTGTACCAAAAAGATTGATAAAAAATTTCTGTCAAGATAGAGGGGCATGAAATGTGCAAATATTTTACAAATTCTTCCTTGCGTGTTCCCAAAATGATTGAACAAATTTGCATTCAAAGGTCATGTGTTTAAAGGATGCTCCGGGACTTTCACATGACCAGCTGGTATCTGATAAATGAGGATATGTTTTAGATATACTATGGGGGGGGTAAAAAGGGCTCTTGCATCATAAAGAACATGGATTGAGTCAAATTAGCAGCCATGCTTATTCTGAATATTCTACAAACATTTTCCCCAAGGTCTCCACATATGTTGAATTCACCATATGCTTCTAATGCAAATTCAATTTTTAATTTGTATTCAGGAAGTTGTTTGGGTCATAAAACTTATTGATGTTCGAGACCTTGATCGAGGATTGTTTTAGTGAATTAGTGAGGTTGTCCGGGATAGTTTTACATGAACACTCAAGGATCCCTATGGGAATAGCGTTAATTTGATGTGTAATTTGAGATCAGTATTTTACAGATTATATCTATTTTGTAAAGAGTGGAATGGTATAGGTAAACTATCCTAGTATAACTATTGGATATTTATAATGCCTTTGTTAAAACAAGGGAGCCAAAAAAGTATTTTATTAGCAATACTAATATCTTTATTGTACCATATGGGTATGTTAGTGTATTGCGTCAATCCCAGTTAATTTGAGAAAGAAATGCTACGCTTGTTTTAAGTTCGATAGAACACAACATTTTTGATGAGGGGGGCCATCATTGTATTTTAGAAAGTTAGGGATAGTAGATGGTTTAACTAGGTGTGACTCATCGTGGGGGATATGTTATGATGAAAATAATGTCGGAGGAGTGATATGAGCGGAAGTTCAGAAAGGTGACTGTCTTTTGATTTAGGTAGTTTAAGTTTATTTAGAGCGATACAAGGTTTATTATTGCAAAGGAATATTAATAAGATTGAGTCCATTTAAAAAATTTAAAAAAAGTAGTCGGCAAATGTGATAGGCAACATCGACAAAGGATGTTGGAAAAAGGGAGTAAGCATCATCTTAATGGTGTCTATTCGAACTCATTGTGATAGGTGGTCACCACTCTACCTATCTGTAAATTCTGTGAACTTGTCAAGGCACTTCTTTGAGTTAAGACTAATAAGACGCATATAATCCCGATGATTTGTATTCCATTCCAAACTATGGATGTCTGCGTGCGCGCAAAGAATTGAAAGTGGGAGAATTTGCAATTTGATAGTCTCTAATAACTTAAGTGATTTAATTTGGTGTAGTTAAATCTAGAATATATCATCCGCACAGGCCGAGACTTTAAATTGTGAATTACCAATTTGAATGGCATGAGTGTTGGGATTATTACAAATATTTTGAAGCAATGATGAAGTACTAAAATAATAGCGGACATCCTTGGCTAGTTCCACTATATAAGAAAATGGGATTCAAGTGCTATTGATCCCAAATCGGAGCTTGGGGTAAAAATATAAGATTTAACATATGGGATGCATTTAAGGCGAATGCCATGCCAGGTGAGAGATTGAAACATGAATTGCCATTAGACGCAGTCCAATGCTTTTTTAGCATCAAATGACATCAGGATAGCTGGATCAGTGTGGTTTTTAACTCTGTCCATAATGTGGCATAGACGGTGAGAATTGGAAGCAACATGTTTTAATTTTTTGGTGACAGATCCATCTTGGTCATAGTGTGTTTAAAAATGGTATAAACCTGCTCTAGTCCATTAGAAAGTAGTTTAGCGAATACCTTGCCTTCAGTATTAATAATAAAAATGGGACAGTAATTTTGAACTAGCTGACAGTCCTTCTCAGGTTTAGGAAAAAGGATAATTCATGTGTCAGAAAAAGTACCATAGGTGTGTTCATCTTCTGTAAAATAGTTAAATAATAAGGAAAGAATGGGGGCAAGAATTCAATTTTTTTTCCTTTTTTAAGATCAAGGATGTTTGACTTCTAAGGAAATATGTTGTCCAATTACACGATATTCGGTGTATGCATGTTATAATGAACTGTGTTCGAAAGGTAATCTGATATTGAAGGGAGTGAAGCAGATTCGCCTGGTGTATATAACTTTGCATAATATTGGAAAACTTTATTGACAATGTCTGAGTTTTTAGTTAAAAGATTTGTCGACAACAGGCTTCTGCCGGATTTAATTTGGGTGCGTTCAGTTTTATGTTTTAGGTATGCTGTTAATAGGGGTGTCACAGTATTGGTTTTATGGCGGTATGATTACCTTCTTGCCAAATTACAGTATATCATGGTTATCACGGTATAGCAGGTGGAGTTAACTAATCTTAACAAATATTTTCTTTAAGGTCATAAATTGTCAGCATTTTGAAACTTGTCCCTGCACATTTTTAGCTGATTCTCCAGGAATCTAAGGTGGCTTCAGATTTGGTCTTTCATGGCGCTCACTCGTTGATCGCCTTGAATGAAAGAGTGTCTAGTGGAAGTGTTAAACTGCACATTTTGAGCAATGAGCTTGCTGCTCAGTCACAGGTCATCTCTTTGAAACTTGGCCTTGATCTGCATTATTTTGGAACCACATGGCATGGGGATCATGACCTTTTTGCTGCGATCAGTCATAAAAGTTTGTTTTGATAACACTTTATCCCGGTGAGGTCTGAAGCCCATGTCAAACACACACTCGCCGAAAGGTTGTATATTGATCTAATCACCATAGCTTGTTTACCATCTGCCTGGTGTATTCTAAAGGTTGGATGTTGGAGTCACCACTGACCATGTAATCCTAATGAGACAGCGTTCAGTGGGTGCTGTATGCAATACGTGTTCATTTACTTTCTTAAAGATAGTGGCACAAAAACATTTTGACAATGACAAAATTCAAATACATATCGGCACAAATATGGCCTAGATCACCACCTCACCACAGCTCCATCATTGCCATTTTCCCCAGGTCTGATCGCATTAGGACCCTTGTCATGTGAGTTTAGATGGAGGAATGCTTTCATCGGTGGTGCCACAAATCGAAAATAGACCCGAGAAATCTCACCCCCATTGCTCTGGATGCTTCAAATTGAATGTAGAATCTGCCCTGCCTGCTTGAGTCCAGTGCCATATGCAGAAGGCAGGTGAAGGATGAAGCGAAGCAACAACTGTACAACTCTAGTGCCAATGTGCAAATCTACACAGAGGACAGTGGGGGGGGGCAGTATATATACTAGCATAAAGCACTGATAGGCCTAGCGTTCATACAGTCTGCAGAGCTAACGGTTTTTGTGGGCATGTATCAGAAGGGCATCCAGTTCATTCCCCCCTTTGAATTCTGGGATGTGTAGTTCCCCACCTTTGAAATTGGTGGGAAAACTTAAAATCGTCTGATCTTTAACCCGACTCTACTGGTCACAGCATCAAAGCTGCGTTTACTAATGTGACCTCACTTCCCTATGCTCTTGTCTGCCAAACAAGGACCCCTTGGCAGACGCCACATCCCACAGTGCAAGATTCAGACTGCGCAGCACTTGCTTACTGCAGCCTTTCCAAATCAGATTTAAAAGCTCACTTAATAGCCGCAGGCCCTAAAACAGTATACTGGTATAAACCATGTGACGGTTATTATAGTTCAATTAAGTTGTTCACGGTATCTATAACAATATACCGTTACAACGCTAGCTGTTAATAGTTTACCTGATGTGTTTGATCCTCTAAAATTTGGATTTTGTACTTGGCAAGCTATTACTAGATGTTGTAGTAATATATATTGTATTCACTTCTTTTCTCAGTTGGAACGAAGTTGCTTCATTCAAATTGATCGCGTTTTCTAATTGTTTGATTTCTGGTAATAGATTAGTAGCCAAATAGTTGTATCCCCTTTTTATTTTTTTTTTTGTATTTTTTTTTTTGCAGACTATCCCATAATATGACCATGTATAATAGCTTTATAGGCATCCTGTATGACAGGAATTTGACCCCTCGTGATGGTATTATGCATAATACAAAAATCATTGTGAGTTTAGAGTAAGGTTAACAAAATCAGGATCAGAAAGTAGAGAATTATTACATCTCCATAAAGGCTGCTTAGAATCCCGGAAATCTCAATAAAGCCTTGTACAAATAAGGGCATGGTCAGATATAACCAGAACTTCAATAGTGGAACCAATCATGCGTGCAGATACTCTTGTTGACAAACATATAATCAATTCTAGAGAAAGAATGTACAGGTGGATAGAAGGAACATTTAATAGAACCAGGATTTGTAAGATACCATATATCTATCCGGCCCAGTTGCTCAATAAGTGGTAGAAATTCTTTGGGCTTTTGAGTTAATACATTTCATTTGTAATTTTCGATCCAAGGACAAGACAATAATCTGGTTTCATTCGCCACAGATAATTAGATTATCTAGACGGCGAGTCAAGAGAAATTGACGGAGATCTTTCCAGAATGAAAGGAAGCAATATTCAATGGTGTTCCGTTAACGTTCAGGGAAGCAAGAGTCCATCTGTCTTGTTTGTTTGTTTTTTTGTTTATTCATGTCATGATCATCCTTATATTTTCGAACTATTTGAGCAAGGAACATTTTTTATATTAGAATAGTAACTACATTTCTTATCCAAAGCAGGTTATGTTATGTTATGTTATGTTATGTGGTCTTGTAAACTGCATTGCTGCCACTTGCGTGGTCTCTTGGCGCTCTGGTGTTTCTGCAATGGAGGGAGGTTTGTGGGGTTGTTGGTGGATTGAGAGGGAGAAGTGGAAGAGAGCCTTGATGTGCTGTTGGCAGCTTCAATTCGGAAAAAAGTCACTGAGCATTGGCGCATTTTCTGGTTGGTAGCTGTCATGCCGTCTTGAGGTATGATTGTGCATGGGTGCTTAGTGTGTACTTATGTTTGGTTTCATGTTGGGTGTTGTGAAGTGTGTGCGGTAGAGGTAGGGTTGTGTCTAGTTTAGAGTTTGAGGGTGAGTTTGCAAAATATTGAGTTTTTAGCACGGTTAGTTGAGTGCAACAATTTTCCTATCCCCACACTACAGCTAAAGTTGACCTATTTCCTACCCCAAAATCCATCTATGTGCAATGCATTTCCCATTCCCCAAAATACAGCTCTGCGTGACACATTTCTACCCCCTAAGAATCCACTCAAGTGCAACACATTTCCCGCCACCAAATCCATCTGATTGCAACGTGTTTGCCACGCCCAACAATTCATCTGGGGGTGACACACTCCCTACCCCCAAAATACAGCTAAATGCAACTCATTTCCTATCCCCTAAAAATCCATCCAAGTGTAACACACAGATAAAGCAGGTAGTCTACACAGTGTTATAATTCGATGGTGGTATTGTAGCCCATTTGGCAACTTCAATTATTCATGACATTTGGATTTAAGAACGATTGGCCTAGAAGAGGCTGGTGAGAAAGGTGGGAGATATCTGTTTAGCCCATTAAGTTAATTTTGTCTTTTTTCATTAAGATGAGTTTCTTGAAGACCTAAAATGTCAGGGTTGATCTTGGTCATATGTGAAAGGATCGTTTGATGTTTAATGGGACCAGAGATACCCTTGACATTCCAGGTTAAACATTTTAAATGAGGACATTCATAGAAGCAAAATCAAGATTTCAATAATATTCAGCAAATATTTCATATATTAGGTTTGTGACATATAGTAATAATTTAATTGCATCGCTATATACATTGAATAACACAGTTACTGGTTCTAGATAGTTAGGTACATGGTTAAAGACTGGTACCACACATGAGGGAGAGGAGAGACCAGACAAAATAATGTAGGTTGTAATAAACATATTGGACAAATAGGATGTAAATGTAATAGAATTGAGTTAAGGACATCGAACACTAGCAGGAAGTGATGGCCCTTTTGTCCCAGAATGTATGTAATTCTGGATACTGGATTAAGGGGAAGGGAGACATTTATTTATTTTATTTTTTTACTGCTCAGATGCAATTTAATTCTTAGCTAATCTTCATGTATTTCTATACATAAACTATAATTGTTTTCAAATTATACATGAACAATCCATTATACTCGGTTACATTCCATTTTAAATGTGAGATTACTCAATTGAACAATGAACACAAGTATGCATGTGACAATCTATCAAGAAAGGAGATTGGAACGTTTAAGTTTTAATGGGTGATCGAGATGTATCGCTGTTTGTTGTTGAGTATGCTTTGGGTACAAACGTTTGCAGAGGGTGTTGTACTTGAGCGATTTGGGATTTTGTGTCGAGATTCTTGTGGAAATCTGGATATGTAGTCCTGGTCTTATTGGCCATTTTGTAGGAGTAGATGAAGAGGTCTCCATGTGATCGTGTGCATTATTGAATTTCACCAATGCATATGGTTCAAAGAACTCACTAGAAACTCCTTCAGTAATGTTGACTAGCATTTTGGCGGGGCTGATCAGACCATACCCAGGGGTCGAAATTGAGATTTGATGAGCAGGTGCTAAAAACCAGCTCCTGGGTCTCTGTCATCATCCTGTAGGCATGAGCTACCACAGGGGAACCAGGAGCTACCAGAGATCAGGCTCTTCAATGCTAGCAGCAGAAGCTAAATAGCTACCAGCTCCCCTCAATTTCGAACCCCGATACCAATTTATGTAAGAGCAGGATGCAAATCCAATAACTGCTTTCTTTTATTTGGTGTCTCTTTGGAGAAATTCGGTGCAATGCACATTTTGTTACCTTCAAACTGATATGAATAAGTAGTCTTTGCAGCTTGGAGAATAATTTGAGTATGTTGATGTCTCAAAATACTCGCGATTGATAGTCTAGGAGAATTGATACATGAGGTACTGCGAGGAGTAATTCTGTGAGTTCTTTGGATCTCAAATTAAAAGAAATCTCTAGCAATTTAGGAATGAATTTCTCCATGAATGTTATCGGATCAGATCTTTTCCACCCACGTGTTCAGGAACCCCCCAAACATTCTGATATTGTCTGTACAATTGCGATCTTCCGGATTGACACGTGCAAGTTCCATTTGAGTGACCTGCATATACTCCAGACCTTAACTCTTTCTTCTATGCATGAGATACGATGTTCAGCTTCTCCATTACAACCATAGAATTGTAGCATGTCATCTCGAATGGCGCGGAGGTCAGTTTGTAACGCGTTGGTCGAGTGTTCTACAGTAGATAATGTATTTATGATACTGGTGACTTCCTGAAGAATTCGTGAAATACCTTTTTGTATAAAGAGTTGTTAGCAGTAGTAGAATTTTCATCTTCAGATACAATAGTGGAGCATTGAGATGCCATGTTAATCTTTTAACTTGGAATATAGCCGGTCAGATAGCACAGTGAGCTAAGCGCTTGCCCCAGATATCTGTGCTTTGCCTGCTGTGGCAGGTTTGAATCCCGGCAGGGTCAACTCAACCTTTCATCCTTCCGAGGTCGATAAATAAAGTACCACTCTGTCGGATAATAATGTCTTTTGTTAGTTCAGTGCTCTGAGATCTATGGGTGTGTAGCACTATATAAGAAATGTATTATTATTATTATACACAGCATATAGAAGGATTGAGACCAAACTGAGTGATTTGTATTAGCTAGAAATGTGCTTCAAATAATTGGCCACCAGACTGGAAGAAACTTGCTATTGATTGATTGTGTGAGCGCAGTCAAATTATAAATTAATCCAAAAAAGAGAGACTGAGTGGATGATCTTCAATAACATTAGTATTAGAGACTGAGGGTTACAGCTGAATCACTTAAAATTTCATTTCATTGCCATTTCCTGGGTTGCAGTGATTTTGTGTGAGTAGAATCAAGAGTTGCTTCATTACTTTGTTGAAGCATCATAAGCTGAGGGAAAGTGGCTGTGTACTCTATTTCTACTGCATTTCACTGAAGGTTTAACATTATTTATTTTGGCATGCAAATGAATTGGTGGATAGTGGCCACCAGGTGGCGCTGTGATAGACTACCACCTCGTAGTTCGAAGAGAAAAAAGTACAATTTCTGCAGTTTGGCCACTGGCAGAATGCAGTTGCCATGAAATGCATTAAGTGGCATGCTAAAGCAGTATTTCTCCTCAGTATTCCATCAGCATTTATTATGGCTAGTCAAAATTACATTTTCTGTGAAGAGGCTTGTGAGGTTAACTTGTGTGGTGTTCATCTGCCAATCAATTAATATCGCCACTTATTTTTCATTCAGTGAGTGGGCAAGCATCCCTATTATGTGGGGTTATTATAACCGTAGTGGGACTGAGAGTGGGGCGCTCTACGAGCATACAGCCATCCTCCAAGCCACGCCCCATGTTTGTAAAGAGCATAGTGTCATTTTCAACATAAATAATTTACAAAGTAAATATTAATGGAGAGCCGAGGGTTAGGTACCTTTACATAAGAACATTGCTAGATTTTGAAGATGTATACAGGTTGGCAAAGGATTAATAATTAGGACAGGAGAACAATACACAATTGTTAACATTGAGAACTTGAGGCCAGTATTTACAACTAACATAGAGTAGCCCTGAGGACAGCATGCAGGAGAGTTGGGTTGGGTGGTTAGTTTGGATAGGGAGTGGGGGAATTTTAGAGTTCCTTCCATTACTAGCGTTTGAGCTTCGTTTTGTAGAGTTCCCCTGAGGTGGCTTCGAATGGCAACGCAGTCTTGAAGCGTGGGGCAGACGCGGAAAAGGAGCAAAAGCGGGAGGAAGCACGGGTTGGTGGGGGATTGATAAATTGTGACAAGGAGTGGACAGTTCAGTGGAGGTTACAGTGAGATAATTCACTGAGGAAGTGGGGGGGCGGGGGGGTAAGACCCTGTTTGGATATATGGAGGAGTGCCATTAATTTAAAGAGGAGTCTTTTGTATGGAGATAATGATGTTATTTATTTAGTGCCTTAATCCAAAGCACTTTCCAGAGCACATATTTAAATACAATATCACCCAACCGAAATTGGTACTCATTTACCGACCTCGGAAGGATGAAAGGCCGAGTTGGCCTTGCCGGGATGCAGACCTGCAGATCACTCAGATCGCAGCTGCGAGCGCTCAACCCGCTGAGCTATCTTACCGGTATCCACATCCATACATCCGCCATGGTGCTGATGGTAGGTAGAGGTAGGGGAAGGGTATGGATATCTTCAAATTGGTGTCTCACAAAGTTGAGGATTTTGTTAAGAGGAGCAAAAGAGTAGAGTGGTAGACAGAGCAGTAGTCTAATGCAGTAGTCCAGTTTGCTCTGCACAAGACTAGTGGTTAGTGATGTGGATGGATTTTGTGTTAAGTAGGTTGACCTGGCATGATGGAAGAAAGGGGGGTTGGCCTTGGAGCAGGAAGAATAATGTCTTCAGTCTTTGAAGAGTTTAGCATGAAGCAGTGTAGAGCCATCCAGTAGTGAATGATGTTTGACAATTAAGCATTCAAAGATTACAGGAAGGAGCAGAATATCATCAGCGGAGAGGTGATGCTTTAAATCAAAGGCGGAAATTGGTTTTCCAAGGACGGGGTATAGAAGATATTGAGAGGTAGACCTAGGTCTGATCCTTGAGGAACTCCCATGGGAACGGGTATTGGGGAGAGGTTTCTGGAATCCCTTGAGATGAAGGAGTATGGTGTCCTTGAACCGAAGGAGGGAAAGAGTTGGAAGGGCGAGGGATGATCCACAATGCCAAAGGAAGCAGAATGCTCTAGAAGGTTGAAAATGGGGGAGAGGCGGGCAGTGGTAAGAGAATTGCAAAGGTGGATGAGCGCAGTCTCGGTTGAGTGGGTCAGGAAGTGAGTATACCAAGAGATGGTAAGGATTTTAGAGTGGTAGGGTGGAAGAGAGACAAGCTCTCTAGACTGGAGGGGTTGTTTGGGTCATCAGTTGGTTTCTTTAGGAGAGTATGACTGTGGCGTATTTTGTGAGAGAGAGGGAGAGATATCAGCAGGGGTGGTGGGTGCAAATCCTTGACAAAATTGTGATGCAAAGGGGTGCATTGGAGTACAGGATGGGTTAGCACTGCGAAGGATTGGTAGATGTTTAGTGGTGGAGGTGAGAGAGAAGAGATGGAGAGGTGTGTGAAGCTGAGAGAAGGTGGTAGGGGGAAGAGGCTGAAGGGGTGGGGGATCACTGTTTCCTGTGTTTCGGTGAGGGTAGTGAAGGTGTGGGAGGCAGTCATCAGCGGAGGGAGAGGAGGAAATGGTGCTGTTCTGGATGGGTGCCAGAGCATAGCCTGGAGGGACATGGATCGATGGTGAGGTTTCGAGCAAGAAGAGGAAATCAGATTGGTGTTATGGGAGGGTTTGGCTGTGTCGAGAGCTGCGGTCCTGTTCAGTTGAGTTCTTGTAGGCATTGAGAACAGTGTGGGGGACTGGTCTTTTCACCAATGGTGTAAGCAGCAACGCATTGTTATTCTGAGCAGCTGGATCGCAGCGGAGATCCATGGTTGAGAACGCAGGAGGGGCTGATGGAGCAGGCAGAGAAGTTATCATTGTAGGGATTAGATGGTGTATAATTGTATTGGATTAAAGGCCAGTTCAGAGCAGTGAGCAAGAGATCGAGGTGGACTTTGTCGAGGTAGGGGACCATCGATTCTGGCTTGAATTTACATTTGATGATCGATGAAGGTTAGGGATAGTGAAGTGAATGAGAGAGTAGCCATAGAGGGGGGTGGCAATTGTTGGAGCAGGGGAGACCAGTGTGCAAAACAGGAATATGACCTCAAGAGAGTTGCCATAGGTTATAGGTTTGAAGGTTATGTAGATCGACTAGTGAAGTGTCAGTGTGGAGTCAAATTGGATCTGTTGGGCCGTCAAATTGGAGAGGTTAAGTTCAGCCATTATGATGGCAGGAACATTGTCTCGATGAGTTTCAAGTAAGGGATCACGATCAGAGAACATGTGGTTCAGTGTGCCTGGCAGGCATGGATGAAGAAGGGTGGAAGGTGGACCTCAAAGGATGAGTTTTTGACCAGATAGTGTATCTCCGATTGGTTCCGCCACATGTGGTTTCCACATTGTCTTGCATCCACCTGTCTTCCTTACATGTACTTGGTTGGCCACGACAGGTGGGAATTAATATGGTTACTATGGTATGGCCAGTGACTGCTGGGTCCTGTGAACACCCTGTAGATGTGAGGCATGCTTCTGTAGTTCTAAAGTAAGTTGAATTTCCATCTCAACCATGTCATTCTGTGGCTGTTTTTTATCACTTTGTTGAAGGTACACTTAAAATGTTCTTCATCTTTATTTGCTTGAAGGAAGCATGACGTGTTCTTCGTTTGTTCAATCTGCAGGTGTTCGATGCCATTTTGGAACTCTTTGCATTGAAAAAGTGGTATGTCATGTGTTTATAGCTCAAGTAGGATTCTTTTTACACTTGCAGATATCTGTAAAGACGACTTTGTGCATAACTGCAGCATTATGGAGTTTGACAAAAAGACACGGGAAATGGTGCCGTAAATCATTAGGCAGGGTCCCTTCTGGCAATTGCAGTGGATTTGAAACAAGGCTAGGTCTCTGGACCATATAGACAAAAGTGAAGTAACAAGGCGACACCTTTTGTACAAAGAACACAGAATAGGGGCTTCACTAGGCAAAGCTCCGCAGAGGAGGGCTCTGCAACAGAAACAGTTGCATCGTTGGAATGCTCTTATTTTATGCTTTCCATGCAGAATTATTTGAAATTCTGACGTCATGATTACATGTGTAACATTCATGCTCCGCTCAGATGGAAGGATGCCAAATGCATGAGGTCGGCACCATCTTGAAGCATCCTTGCCTATTGTCACTGTGGTCTGCTGCCTGTGTAGTGTCTTACTTATGCTGTGATGTATTTTGCCATTGATGTTTTGTACATGTCAGCCGATGCAGTGTTTGCAGGCGTCCTACCCCTGGTAAGCCCTGACAGTACATCCCACACACAGCTTATAACACTTTGATGAGAAAGGAGCAGGTTTTGAAAGCAATAAACCTAAAAGATTCTAAGGACATCTATTTTTATTTATTCAACATTTGTAATGCGTGCCAAACCCTGAGGCATCAGGGCATAGGTTACGTGGATAGCATGTACGGAGAGAGTTACATGGATACAGTAATTACAGGAATGCAATTAAA
Source organism: Ambystoma mexicanum (assembly GCF_040938575.1). Lineage (NCBI taxonomy): Eukaryota > Metazoa > Chordata > Amphibia > Caudata > Ambystomatidae > Ambystoma > Ambystoma mexicanum. The sequence continues at coordinate 971,587,644 of NC_090930.1, read as the reverse complement.
TAGATGTAGAGAGCGCTGCATGCAAAGAGACGGGTGGCTCTGGGATGAAAATGTATAGTGTGATGAGGGGGAGGTACAAGAGGGAGCTTTTGTCGTGTTTTCATTCGGCATCCTGGGTGAAAAGTAGGGTTTTGAGCTATTTGCGAAAGACCCCATGTGAGTGTTCTGATCTCAGTTTGTGTGGGAGATTGTTTCACTGTTCTGCTGCGAGAGCGGGGAAGCTGATGCCTCCAGCTCTTTTCCGTTTGTAGGGTGGGATAGTTGGGTGGTTGGATTGGATTGACCTGGTTGGTTTAGAACATGGTTGCACAACATACGGCCTGCGGCCCGCAATGGCATTTTGTCTGGCCCGCGAGGCACAAAGACTTTCCTAATGGAGTGCGGCCTGCAAGCAGCATCGGCCGCCCTCCATTAGGAAAGTCTTTGAAACTCTTCTCTTCCGGGCAGGACAAAACACTGGCCCTCATTGGCTCAGCACACACGCACCACGTAGCTCCTACGAGCCATGTAGTGCGTGTGTGCTGCACCAATGGAGGGCCAGCACTACGGCTGGCATGGCCAGTAAGGCTTGATGCCGGAAGCATTTCAGCCTTGCCACGCCCACGCCAGCCGTAGTGCCAGAGACCTCGCCAGCGTTCCAGCTAGCTAGCCTGCCTTCCAGCACGTCAGGTAAGTGGTCCGTTTGTTTGTGTGTCGGGTCTGTTCTGCTGTATGTTTGTGTTGTGTTTTGAGATGTGGGGGTGGGGGATGTTGGGTGTGCATGAATGTTTGTTTTTGAATGTTGTGCTTTGTTGAGATACAGGGGTGGGGGTGTCGGGTATGCATGAATGTTTGTTTTTGTGTAATTGTGCAGTGTTTGTTGAAATGCGGGGGTGGTCGGGTGTGCATGAATGTTTGTTTTGGAGTGTAAGTGCGGTCTATGTTGAGATGCAGGTTCTATATGGGTGCATGCGTGAGAGTGTGTGCTGAGTTGGGTCTGGGGGGTTTGTGTCTGTATAGGTGCATGCTTGAGTGTGTGTGCTGAGTTGGGGGGTAAAGGTCTGCATGGGTGCATGTTTGAGAGTTTGTGTACTGAGTTGGGGGTGCGGGGTTCAGGTCTGTATGGGTGCATGCTTGAGAGTGTGCTGAGTTGGGGGATGTGGGGTTCGGGTCTGTATGGGTATTGGTTGGGGGGGTGGGGGCCATGGGGCATAGTGTTTGGTTGGGGGTGGGAGCCATGAGGCATAGTGTTTGGTTGGGGGTGAGGGACATGGGGCATAGTGTTTGGTTGGGGGTAGGGGCCATGGGGCATAGTGTTTGGTTGGGGATGAGGGGGCCTTAGGGCATAATGTTTGGTTGGGGGTGAGGGACATGGGGCATAGTGCTTGCTTGAGGGGTGGGCGCCATGGGGCAAAGTGTTTGGTTGGTGGTGAGGGACATAGGGCATACTGTTTACTTGAGGGATGGGAGCCATGGGGCATAGTGTTTGGTTGGGGGTGAGGGGGCCATGGGGCATAGTGTTTGCTTGAGGGGTGGGGGCCATGGGGCATAGTGTTTGGTTGAGGGGTGGGGGCCATGGGGCATAGTGTTTGGTTGGGGATGAGGGGGACATGGGGCATAATGTTTGGTTGGGGGTGAGGGACATGGGGCATAGTGTTTGCTTGAGGGGTGGGGGCCATGGGGCATAGTGTTTGGTGAGGGGGCCATGGGGCATAGTGTTTGGTTGGGGGTGAGGGACATGGGGCATAGTGTTTGGTTGGGGGTGGGAGCCATGGGGCATAGTGATTGGTTGGGGGTGGGGGCCATGGGGCATAGTGATTGGTTGGGGGTTAGGGGGCCATGGGGCATACTGTTTGCTTGAGGGGTGGGGGCCATGGGGCATAGTGCTTGCTTGGGGGTAGGGGCCCTGGGACATAGTGTTTGCTTGGGGGTGAGGGGGCCATGGGGCATAGTGTTTGCTTGGGGGTGAGGGGGCCATGGGGCATAGTGTTTGGTTGGGGGTGAGGGGGCCATGGGGCATAGTGTTTGGTTGGGGGTGGGAGCCATGAGGCATAGTGTTTGTTTGGGGGTGAGGGACATGGGGCATAGTGTTTGGTTGGGGGTGAGGGGGCCACGGGGCATAGTGTTTGGTTGGGGGTGAGGGGGCCATGGGGCATAGTGTTTGGTTGCAGGTGGGAGCCATGAGGCATAGTGTTTGGTTGAGGGTGAGGGACATGGGGCATAGTGTTTGGTTGGGGGTGGGAGCCATGGGGCATAGTGTTTGCTTGGGAGTGAGGGACATGGGGCATAGTGTTGCACTCCAAGAGTGAACCCAATAATAAAGCTTAAACAGGCATAGTTAGGAGATGTACATCCTTTGCTTTTTGAGGAAACCTGACTCAATGAAGGCCATACTCCTCTTGGGCAACCCAAACAGCAAATTATAGCAGTCCAAAATAACGGAATGTCCAATCAAGGGTCAATAAAATATATATAATTTAATTACACAGACGATATACAATAACTAAATAGAAATAAATTATAACAACGGAAAATGTGTAGTACAAAAAGTAAGTTTGAAATACAAATAAAAATCGTTACCCCCTCAAAAACATATTCTTTTTCCATGCGTTTAATACAAATTGTGGGTTGAAAAAGCCTCCTGCCATGCCCAGCCAACCGCCCGCCCACATTTACTTTTCGGCCCACTATAGCCATCATGTAAGGTACTTTCGGCCCTCTGTCAAAATCAGTTGTGCACCCCTGGTCTAGAAGATGTTTTTTTTTTTTTTTGGTAATGTTTGAGAACAGTATCTGGGTGCTTTATTGGTTAAGCATTTGTGTGTGATGGCAAGTGTTCTAAAGAGGATGCATTGCCTGATGGGTAGGCAGTGGGCCTTTTTTCTGGCCGCAGAGATGTGTTCCTGGTTTGGGATATTGAGTGTCTCTGATGGCGTTGTTTTAACTTACCTGGAGTTTCAAGATTCCGCGTGGAGGTGCCTGCAAACAGTGTGTTTAAAATAGTCCAGTCTGGAGCCTAATATGGCTCTTGGAATCGTGAGGCAGCTCTCTTGGGATGGGAACGGTTTGGAGGCATGTATGAGTTTAGTTGTGTAGGCAGCGTGGCGTCCAGGTATACCGCTAGTGTTGACATTTGAGACAGGTATGGTAGTACCGTCAATGGTGAAGGCTTTGTAGTTGTCAACGAGTTTAAGGGCAGTCTGTGAACCTGTCAGGAGGATCCTGTTTCCACAGAGCTCTTGAAGACACTACGATAAGGCACAATCAGTTACTCTTTACCACAGGAATACACACTGTGACAAATCCAGGGTATTCGTCTCTTCTGCCCAAGGGGGAGCCACCTCCTATTAGGCTAGGGAGGTGAGCCCGCTAAGCAAGACCCTCTGTAGGGGTCTGGGCAAGTGATATATCATTGGGGTGACTCCCCTTTAGGGGACAATGACGCCCATTCCAAGAAGGAACTCCCTATGAAGAAACCCTATCTGTTTACATGAGAATCAAAAGGACTGCACTTACTGGGATATTGCCTTCAACAACCAGTCATTCGATTTCCTTCTCTATGGCACTATGCAGTGCTGGATTATGCACAACCCAGGAAAAGAACCAAAACGCCCCTTTAAGCGGGAACAGTTGAGTTAAGGAGATGAAGAACCAAGAGAGAAACGGAGGAGAGCCTCTGACAAAAGTATGTCCTGGAGGGGTGGAGCGCTGTGAAGTTGCAGAGGCAGCAGTAGCGCAAGAGAAGCAGAGGGACAGGCGAATGACGGGAGGCCGGCATAGTGAGCAGTAGAGTAATTGCTGCTGGGACCGAGTTACGAAGACCGCCCTTCTTGGTGGCGTGACCATGTCAGACCTATGTCAGACCTGTGGTGAGCCTGGGACCCAAGATCTAACACAGAGACAAGGCATGTCGGGAGGAACAAATCCTTTTCTCGGATTATATGCACGGAGGCTGCCGAGATGGGCAGACTGCAGGCGAGAGAGACCAGGGCAAGACGCCACGATGCAATGCCAAGCCCCGTCGAAGGCATCACTACGGGGTGGTTTAGGCAACAGGAACGAAACAGTGATTGCTAATGTCAGTTACGGGAACCTGAGAAACCCAAAGTACAAACCGTGCCAAAGGCTACGAGAGTGGTTGTACATAACGAACCAAGAGGGCCTAGATCACCCCATAAGAGACAGTGTTGAAAGCCAACCTAGATGAATCAGCTTGATAAAGGAGAGATTGTAAGAACAGTAGCATGGGCGGAAAACTGGTACAAAAAAGTGCCCCATTTATAAAGAGAATGTGTCACGGGAGTTACAGAATCTTGTGAAGGACTTTCTTTACTGACTTTAACCACTGCTGAAATCTTGAACTGAACTTGGGACTTTTAACAAAAAAAAAAAGAACTTTGCCCCGAGAGGAAGCTCAGTGAGCTTGTCAAAGAGGGGAAACCCACCAGATGCTGAACCTTCTGGTGTTTTTCTGTTGGTTAGCTATAGTGCGAGGGCCAGTTAGAAGTACGTTTTGGACAGAGGATGTTCTTTTGCTTTGGACGACTGACGATCAGAGTTTGTTAGGTAGGGAAAATTCCCTTTAGCAATGGGGATAGCTAAGCCTCATTATTTGAAATAAATGTCCCCAGTGAAATAAATTGAAATAAATGTCCCCAGTGCGTCACACTCCTTCTGGTTTGTCACAGCACATGGTATAACGATTCAACGCACACTTCCACAACTCTTTTCAGCAAGCCTCTCTGGAGCACAAAAGCAACACTAGTGTAGCACTGTAGCTGCAAACCCCACTTCAAGGAATGAGTATCTGTGCAGCTGTTGCACCCATGATGTTGAAAGAAGGACAGCAAATAGTTATGTCAGTGCGCCCTTTATTTTAAGTCTTTGTAACAGTTGTTAGGAACGGTCTATGATCTTTTCCCCCAATGCTTCTATGAGGGTTGTATGATGGGATCTTGCCGGTGAATCTCCAGTACCTCTGGGTTGCCCTTCATAGACCCAGGTGTGTTCTACTTGTTCCTCTTCCTCTCCCTCTCCAGCTGCTGCAAGAAAAATGGAATGGGGTTATCGTCTTGTGCAGTGTTTTCATATCCCTCCCCCCCCCTCATCTGAATTGGTTCTCTTGCTTTCCTCACCCCCTCTCCCTTGCTCTCTCAAGTTGAATCCTATTCCCGCTGTCACTTCTCCATCTGTAAGCTCCGCCCTCTTTATGTTCTCATTGCATCCATTCAGGCATATTCTGCACCCGTTTGCCAACAAGGAACTAGTTTCCATGCTTTCATCCGTGTTTCCACAAGTAAAGTGTTGTGGCACCCTCTGGCATATTCCAAGAAATCTTAATGCCACTGAACCCCGCTTTTGCCATAAACTACAGTATCCTTCCTAAATATGACCCAGAGACAGCTCGCTCACCAGGGATGCCTACACATTTGAATTATGGGATACGTGGTGAGGCGAAGGAAGAAGTCTGACAAAGGGTGGCATGTTTCAACAAGTTTTATTTGTAAAGATAAAGAAAGGTCCCTCCAAAGGGTTCTCCCTTCCTAAACAAATGTTAACTCTGGTGCTCATCGTCAGGATGTTTTCCCAAATGGAAAGTGTTCGTCCTCTGTCCCAAAACCTGTTCTTATCCTACCGCTAGTTTACACAAGGATTCAGCAATCAAATTAAAGTAATACCAGGAGAATGACTCCCTTCACCTGGTGAACTGGCTCAGTCTTTCTCTTTTCCAGCAATCCTTCACACTAGCTTCTGATTCAACAAAGAGAGTGTGGTAAGGAGAATTACTCCCTTCTCTTGGCCTGCCTCGCACAGCCTTTGAGGGCTGTCTTGGGATACTCTTTAGCAATAGTCCTCAAGAGTCTCTCTACTTCGTCCCAAGGGCTTCTGAAAGCTTGTTTTACAATTTTTCTTATCCCTCTGTCTGACGTTATGAAGATTATCTCCAGATTGCTCTTGTTGTCTGGTGTCCTCTTTAATTGGAAATTGGAACTAGATTACCACTGTGACGAGGGAGATTCCTCTCTATTCTCTGGATATCGCTGTTGTGATGACTCTCAAGGCTTTCTTGATTCTCTGAATGTCACTACTGTGTCGAGGGAGATCACTCCTGATGCTCGCAAGTCTCCGGAGCTGCCACTACCGGGTCTCCCGCTACTCCTGTAAGCTGTTGTGTGTTGGGACTGTGTCACCGGTTCTTCCTGGGGTGATGGGCTGGCCCGCCTTGCTTCACTGTTTAGTACTTTCTTAACTCTACTCCCACTGCGTACTTGCGGCTTCCCGGAGACTTGTGCCACATGGCTCCAGCGTAGTTGCAGGACCACACGGTCTACCTCCCCGAGGTCACGCCACAGCTGTCTTCTTTCTCCTTTCTTCACTTGTCGGGTGCTTGGCCTCACGAGCAGGGTTCCACCGACAGTTCCTGGATATCCCCGCCACCGGATTCAGCGTATGTGCTGCTTCGTGTTCCCAGGTTTGAACTTTACTTGCTGGGCTGGCTTCATGCTGGCTGCTCTCTCCATTTGCCAGTCCTTCCTCACTCTTTATTGCCTGTAGCTGGATCTTCCCCAGTGTAAAGAAGGAGTACTTTACTGTTGTTGCTGTAATCTTCATGCCTCTTTGAAGCCAACTCTTCTCAGTGGTATGGTCCGGCAACCTGTCATTACTCTGTAGGTTTCTTTGGCTCACCTTTTGTCTGGGTTATTTTAATTGGTAAATCAAAGACTGAAGAGCCATTACCATAGCAGACAGTAGTGTTATCTGGAATTAATGACAGGAACCTGCTCCCTGGGGAAAAGGGTTTAGGGAGTTCCTTCATGGAACAGGGGTCCTTATCCTCAGGAGGGGAGTCTATCCCTGTGAGGGCCCGCTTCCTACCACCCCTAGGGGGACTATTGTGTAGCAGCCTCACCTTCCTAAACTCACAGGGAAGGGCTCCCCCCTGGGGAGAAGTGATAAGATCCTGTGCATTGTCACATATGGCACATGGAAAAACTTTAACCTTATGTATATGCCATGATTTAGATCAACTCTGCCATGATCGAAAATGTGTGCATATGCAAGCTGAAAAGATATTAAGAGTATCCTACAACCAATGGTGCAGTCAAAATGTGCATGTTTTTAAATGTTCTATGTAATTGACTTCTCTGATGTAGTCCTAATTCAGATAATGTCAATGTTTTATATAGTAAATAATACAGCCTGCAAATTACTTTGTACATAATGGTTTTCCTTTATATCTGGCCAATAAGTACTCATTACACCTTTTTTGAAAGCTGTACATCACTGTTACAGCTTTCAGCCTTATCGGTAAAGTCCAGATCACTCCCTGCCTGTGACTCCTCCCCCTCCTCCTCACCTGATGTTATGTCCTTAGTAGGCTTCTTGCTTCTTTCTTTGACGGAGCACTTTTTTTTTTTTTAGAAGATACGGCCTACCACGGAACGACGCCACAATGGTTGCCGAAGATTCCGGAAACCTAGTTGCCCCGGATCCGTGATAGCCAGCGGGGAAAAAGCCAAACAGGCAAAAAAAAAACGAAACATCAGCCGTTGGGAAGAATTCCAGAGGTCTCCGAGCGTGAACGCGGAACTCTGGCCACAGGTAAGTATTGGTGTCAAACGAAGTATGTAAACCGGAGTGCGCCGTAGAACAGAGCGAAGAGGCTCCGGAGGAGGTTACGAAGGGCACACCCGTGAGAGGAGAACGTAAACACAGCGAGAAACCGTGGGAACCACTGCAAGAGAGGGAAAGAGAAACAAGGAGAGAAACGAGAGCACAGGAAGGGAAGCAGCCCCGGGTAAGTCCGGGATTCCGTACAAGACAAGAGAAGAGAAATGAGGAGAAATAATGGCGAGGGGCAAAGGGAGCCCAGAAAAGGAGAGGAGGGCTCAGCAGAGCCAAGAGAAATGATAATGAAGCGTAACAACAAAAGGGTAGCAAAACACACAGTTGCAACGCGAAGAGCCGAGTGCAACTGAACACTGTTATTGCCGGAGGCGGCCATCTTGAGAAAGACTAGACCGCAACCTGAGATGACGTTCCCAACGTGACGGGACTATCAATGGCGGCCAAGTCTCCATCGGTTCCATCGTTTGACAAAAAAGGGGCGCATGACAATCACTACTGGTGCTTATTGGATTGTGGTACTGTACTGAAATTGCTCACAGTATTGATAAATCCTAATTCACAACAATCAAGATGGTGTCCATAAGCAAGAGCCGAAGAAGCTTCTGTGCGTAGATCACCCAGTGCGCAGGAGCTATTATTGCCTATAGCTGGCAACAAATTTAACTTTAACAGGAGCTATTGGTGTCTTTCAAAAAGCTCCCAAGAGACTTGTTAATCATATTGCATAATTGTGCCTAGTCTAAAAAAAATCACAACTGTGATTAAGGTGCATATTTTTGACCATCCCAAATGAGCAACACTGGTGTAATGTCATGTGTTGCGTCATATCGCCCAACCATAGAACATCTGGGCAAAGAGAAGCTAGAATTGCCAGGGAAAAAGGCCCAGGGAAATCCAGGGGGAGAAATGAGGGAAGGGAGGCTCGCCACGAGTAAAGAAAAGAGGAAACTAGACCAAGCACCTACCCCGCCCCACCAGAAACCTAAGCCCCACAAAGAATCCAGTCAAAGAACCGCCCACGAGTAAGTACAACTAGCGGGAACCAGATTTAGCACCAACTCAGTGTCACGTCTCCCAGTGTGCCCACTACTAGGCAACCCACGATCAGCCCGCATTCACCTGGCACATCTTTCGCTGCACATTGGGGCACAAGAACACGACCTTCTGCTCGACACTGGAGAAAGATGACTGGTTTTCCAGGTGTTTTCTGACCTTCATTGTCCTGGCAACTCCCGTGGAAACTCTCGTATGCCTTGCAGCACCGCCGAGGAACACGGCGATTCACACGTCACGTGAGGTGAACTGCTGCCAATCACGTTCATCCTCTGCCATCACGTGATTTTCCCAGGCTGCCGCGTTTTTGCATCATGTGACTACAACTAACAGTCAAAAGCGCCGGAAACCACGGTGGCAGCGCTTCTCAGCTGCTTCTCGTAAGGACTGTTTGGCGTTATTGTTTTCATCAAGGATTCATAGGCTCTACGACCACGGACTCTTTGGATACTCTACTTCTTCTTGGCTTCATCTGTTACCTTTGCCCTGGAACTCTTCTTGCTTGCTTCTAAAGATATTTGACCCTGCACCTCCTCCACGGATTGCTTAAACGGACTATCCCTTTGCTTAGACCTTGTGCTTTGAACTGGTTTTGACCCCATTACATTTTTTTGGACTCCTTGTGCCATCTTGCCCAGGTGTGGAACTACTACCCAAGCCTCTCTGAAACCCGGCCCACTGTCCCTGCTGGTTGCCCCTAGTGCATTACGACCTGGCCCACAGCTCATATAGGTAAGCCTTGCTACAATCAGTTCCTTATTGCTGTGTCCATATTGCATTAGTTGTTAACCGTCTATTGCCTTACAGCGGTCAAAGGGGTTCTTCGGCGTTTCCTGGTTCCAGTTGACGGCTCACCACACCTTTGGCCTCAAAGATTGCACAGACAGTTTTTGGTCATTCTGTCTGTGTGGTACTTGGGGACGGAGGTATTCAATAATCGGCACGACCATCAGGATCAGAACACTCAGCCCCTACTGGAAATCTAAACTCCTCAAGGGAATGCAGTTGAAGAACATTACGCCCGCTGCTGATCACCCTAGGGGCAGAAGACCGACACCAGGCTAGAAATAGAGCCAGAGATCACAGTTCAGGCAGCCAACAGACTAGCAGTGCAGCATTAGAACCCATTGCCACAGAGGTAACCTCACTGATACAACTAGAGCGGGCCAACAAAGGATGAGTAGGTACTACTAATTGACCAGATAAAGCATAAGATCTGCTACTAACAACAACTAATAATAACACCTTTCCCTCTGCACACATCTCTCACATACTGCACTAGACAACCAGAACTCCTCAGCACAGCAAACCGCACCTACTTCACAACACTGCAACCACAAGACATAGCGCACACAACCTTGCACAACATGACAGCCGCCTCCCGAAGCACGTACCCAGGCTCTGTGAACTGTCCACCCGAATTGAAGCTGCTAACATCACATCTTTGCGCCCTTGTTTTTCCCCTGCTTCTCCCACTAATCTTTACCCTCAACCCCCTTATATTCACAGAGCCGCCAGGGCACTGAAAGACCATGCAAGTGGCACCTGTGCACGGTATAAAGGCCTTTAACATTAACAAATGTTTGGTTGCCAAAGGTGGCTCTATCTGGGTAATGTTAACTAGGTTCTAAACTACAAGCGGGAGCCAGATTGCTACCAATTATTTTAAATCCCTGTCTTCTTATGACTGGCAAGAATTGAATGAACAGAGATGTCTGCAATTGGAACGACGACAACATTATCACAGGGTATAGACATGATTCCAGAGCTGGGGAACAGTCATTAATTTGTCCAGTAGAGCTTTGCAACAGCGAGAGATCGTCACACTACAGAAAGGTTTACATTTTGTCCCCCATTCAAAACTATCAAAATTGACCTGCATCATTTTGTTTGGAAATTAAAGTATCTTTTGCGTAGTTACCATCCAAGGAGGAGTCGTCGGAAGTGGAGAAGGAGTATAGGGAATTTAAGCCGAAAAGTACCTTTGTGCCCCCAATCGTAGTGCCATTTTCCAGAATGTGGTTCTTAAGGATTTGAGTAAAATTTCCTTCCGTAAACCCAAATACTCTTAATAGAGGTGTTCTATCACAGATCCAATCTTTATACTGTGACAGTAGAATTACCATTCACCCTGCTGACCGGGGTGAGGCCCTAGTTATCCGGGACACTTTAGATTACGAGACTGAATGTTATCGACAACTGAGTTGCATTAACCCACGTTCTCCGTTTGGACATGACCCTACACTTGACATTCAGAACAATCAAAATAATCTCAATATTGCCTTAGAGATGGGTGGGACTAAGGGGGGGAAAAAAGGAATACCCCACAGTACCACATCCTGGAGTTCCCACCTTTTACCCAATTCCGATAAACGTCCTACTCACCCCCTGGGGAGACCTATAGTTGCTGCAACCAATGGTATATTGCAATCTTTAAGCACTTGCATAGATTATTTTCTGCAACTACTAATTCAAAACGCAGAAACCTTCATCAAAGGATACCACCTGTTTTCTGCAACTACTTGAATCTGTTCAGTTGGCTGAAGGTGATTGTCTTTTCACTGTGGATGTGAACAGTCTATACACCAGCATACCCCACAATCTGGAACAGGAGTCGGTGGAATGGATATTATTACAGACTGGACACATAGGAGCCGCAATATGATTTGGTTTTTCTTGAGTTTATATCTCAAAATTATTTTGGGTGCAAGGAGCATTATTATCTGCAGACATCGAGCACTGCTATGGGAGCCATCATGGCTCCAGTGTATGCAAACTGTTTTATGTGTAAGTTTGAAAGTCAAAACATACTGAACAATCCAGTATGGCACAATTATCTTAAATTCTGGGGCAGATACATATATGATATTATGGTAATTTGGCAAGATTTCTTACACTACATTGATGCTATTGATTAATTCAATTTAGTGCAGACCTCTTATACACGGTGTGGATGGTAAAGTTCTAGTACAAGAAGGCAGGATAGCCACTACACTATTTACAAAAGAAACTGTCGGAACAACTTACTCCACCGTACAAGTGTTCATCCTCCGAGCACATTAAGAAGCCTTCAATATGGGCAGTTATTATGGGTCAAGAGAATTGTTGGCTGCACTGAATAATGTTGTATGGAATTTGCCCAAAGAAATTTAAGAGTAGGGGTTAATATAAACGGGAGCTTCAGGCAGCTTTTGAGAAAACCAAAGTGAAAACCTGAATGTCCTTGCTTCACATGCAAACTGTCAGGACTGCCCCAAAACTTGTCTCTTAAGTTTTCGCTGCAAAGCAATGTAATCATAGGAAGTATACTTAAACATTGGAAGATACTCGAGAATGAGAGAACAAAGGACAGCTGACTAGCCCTCATGTATTTGCCTATAAACATAGTAAAAATCTACATGATTTGCCTGTTGGTACCAGCAGTGAAACCAGAATAACACATGACCTACTCGAGTGGGAACATATTCTTGTCTTAACTGTGGAAATTTCAATAGCCTAATCGATGGTTCAGTTACATGCCACCCTAGAACAGGAGAAAAGATATCTTTGAGATGTTATGCTACTTGTGAGTAAGAATATGCAATGTATTGTATACTTTGCCTGTCTGGATTGAAACACATGGGACAAACGGCAAAGAAAGTACAGGTCCGGTGGAACGAACATAGATCCTGCATTCAGAACGGCATCATGAAATCGTCAGTAGCACGACACAAGGAACGAGAACATTCAACAGTACAGATGATATTCCAGGTGTTAGAAGTCGTTAACAAGAAGGAATTTAACCGAAACAGCCACTGAAGACTGGAACAGAGAGGGGCTTGTTGGGTGCATCAGTTGGACTCTTTGGCACCCAGAGGCATGAGTGAAGAGTTGAATCGTCCTTCTTTTTGTAGAAGGAGCTACAAGAATGTTTTTATTTTTTGTGGCTGATGAGGGGATTACATGCGTTGTCTGTTATTTTGTGTGAACTATTTCAGTTACCATTGAAAACAGTATGTGTTTATTGTCGGATAAGGAAAAAAGCCTTTACTTCACATAGGATAAGCACTAGTATTTTAGGTATAGTTCGATCTCTAAGTGTGTTATTGCACGCATCAGTATTGGTTTATGAATTTCCAGCTATGGTAAAACGATCATATTCTGTCCTATTTGTTGCAAATCATATTTTTTGTTGACAATCACAAGTTGGAAATGGGCACAAATGGTTATACCAACATTTTAACTTTATGCTGCATATTTCATAAAGGTCTCCTGTTGATTTTCATGCGTGATCTCGGGTACCGTTGAAATCAATGTGTATTTATTTATGTATTATTGATGTATGTCGTTTTTTTATTGAACGAGGTCCCTGCAAGACATATTAGTTCGTGTCAGTTCTAGATCCCACTATGTGTTATCACTGGCATCAAAAAATGTGTTTACCTGGTCCCTAACATGTATGAGGGTCATTCTTATTTAGTTTAACTTCATGTTATGCATTAAACACATGGCTGTCCTTTGTTTTGCAATGCACAGGTTTTCCGCAGTTCGTTTACTTAATGATTTTTTGCAAATCATCACAATCATGACTTCACTTCGGTGTGATGTCACAACGTAATGTCATCAATCAAGAGCGATCAAGTCATTTATTACAAACTTACACAGACATGAGTATGGCAGAGACTGGTACATCCTTGCGCCTTCCACATTTCCTTACGACAGTAACGTAAAGGGATTTTATTTTGAGACATTACTGAGGATTTCTTACTTTAATCTGAGCATGGGCTAATGTTGTCCTTTTATTGTTTTTCTTACAGGAGTTATAATGTAGGACAAACTGGGATCTAAGAATAGGGCCCATTATTCTACGCTGCTTTTGAATGCTTAGTGTGCATTCTTTTGTGACTTATGCATATATTTTTCAATTTTCAGTAGGTTGGAGGAATAACGTTTTTTTTTTTTTTCTTTTGCAAGTCATATTGTTCCATTAGTGATTTTACTGTCATGTTTTCATCTGTTGCAGGTTAGGTAAAGCGTTTTTTTGTTTAAAAAAAGTGTTTTGTTTTGTGATAAACGCTGTTTATAGATTGTTTTTTATTTATTTTTATATATATATATATATATATTTTTTTTTTTTTTCCCTGTGTTTCATGATTTAGATTTTGCCTTGAAGGACCGTAGTGGTCGGAAATGCATTGGCTTCTGCCTGAAGGTTTTTAATTAACTAAGATTTTCATCAAGAGAGTGGCCGATTGGGACTATAGTGCGTTTCTAACAATTGTTGAAACGGGTATGTTATTGAGTATAAATAAGCTCACAGCAGTATAGCCATAAGGCAGTGCATTTTAGAGGACTGGCAGCCTGAGATGCGATTTGAATCTTAGGGAACAGCGTTAATTGAGTGTTGCCCACCCTTGTCCCAGTTTGTCTGCGATTGGTGCCATTTCTTGGATTGAAAAATGTGCTTCATGCTGTAACCTTGAATATAATATGTACTTGCTATAGAGAAAATGTTTTCCCCAGTGCACAGAGAGCTTTTACTCTTGCAGTGAAAGCTCTAAACCAGAAATGTTAGATGGCTCAAGATATTAGATGGCTTTTTCCCTCCGTGGATGCAATTTATGATCTACATCACTACAAGTAAAACATTTTAAATGCTCCCAATGATGATGTGTTTCCGAAGAGCTGCTCTGAAGATTAGTTAGTGCAACTAGAATGCTCTCAAACTTTGTTGTGAGGGTCTTAGTTTAAAATCCAAGACTGGTGCAGGGTGGTGCACCTGCATATTGAATGTGTATGCCAAACTAGTGTAAACAATTGTCTCTTACAGATTTAACTACTATGCAGTGGCCCAAAGCCTGAGCTCACTTAGTTCGTGGTCAACAAAAATCTAAATAAATATAAATGTTTTTGGCTATTCCTGTTCTCACCCTCTTTCCAAAAGCACTTTTGTTTGTTTCATCTGCATGCTGTATTAAAGTCATGTGCTTACTTTTCAGAAATGGACGGTTGTCGCTGACTTCACCCACCATGCCCACACTGCCTCGCTCTCTGCCATTTCTGCAAACAACAGATATGTGGCTACAGGGAGTAAGGATGAGACCATTCAGATCTATGACATGAAGAAAAAAGTGGAGCATGGGGCACTCCTGCACCATAACGGTATTTCTGGTTTTCAATACATCTCGTAATCATGCTTTTTAGTTTCATTCAGTAATTCAAAACCCCTGTAGCTTGCAGTTCCAGTTTGCATTCACTCACTGGAACCTCATGATGGTCTAGAGACTTCAACACAAAGACCAAGCCTCGGTAAAGCCCTCACATTGTATCTTGTAAAACTAAGTGTTAAACCTCAACAAGGTGAACATAAGAGAACAAGCACGCATTACCTTGAGCCAAGAGGTAAACAAGCATTGCCCTCAGCAAAAGGAGACTAAAATAAAGGTTTCCTTGGGAATAACTATTGCTACCAGAGGAAAGAGGGCAGACGTAACCTCTTTAAAGGTAGAGCTTGTAAATGAATGACTATGGTGTGAAAGAAACCGCTATTGGTCATGAACTCACATTGCTAAAGCTAATGGAGTTTGAATTTAAAGTACTTGGTTGGTGGCTTGACAAAAGACAAGAGTGGTTGAAAAGCAGACCCATGAGAAAGTTGGTGTTAAAAAAGAGACAAAGACCTTGCCTGTATAGCACAGCTAAAAGGGCTTTGGTATAAATCTTGTCTTTGCTGTAATGTTGTGCAGAAAGGTTTAAAGCAGGTTAAAGTGGAAAAAAAAGTGTTAACCTTTGCAAGTGTCTGTGAAATTGAAACTTCAAAAGCAGGGAAGTGAAAACTGCATGGTGTTTATCTGATGGGTTTAGGTCTAACAGCAGAGTGGACTGGACAGAAGAACAGGTAGAAGACTGGGAGTGGGTCACCCCAGTAAAGTTGTGGTGTTTCATGGTGCCAAGAGAAAAGCACTGTGAAGAGTCGTAGAGGAAGCTAGTGTGCTTAATGGTGCCAAGAAAGAAGCACTGTGATATTCTCTAAGCCAAGAAGTTGTGTTGTGTAGTACTGTAAGAGAAGCACTACATACTGTTTGAAGAACATTTTGAACTATGTTTCCCGGAGGAGAAGGATCTTTTCCTGGTTGAACTGTGAAGTGTTGCAAGTTTTCTTCACCAAGACAGACTTTATCAAGAACTGTGTTGGAACTCTGTTCCAACCCCGGATTTCCTTGGTTTGTGTTGGACATGGTTTTGACTTAAACCCTGTGGAACAGGAATTTACTCCGGTTATAAATATAGAATTTTAACTTGTTATAAATATAAGTGTTTGTCTTGTGAATTGCCATATACTTTCTTGTTCAAGTTTATGTATACATGGGAGGGCCAGAAACGTTATGCTGGAGTGTTTTTCATTATTTTATTTACGCAGGGAAATCCCTGTTAGAGTAGGGCAAGTGAGGTGTTGGATTTACATTTTGGTTAAATAAAATGCCACTGTTTGAAAACCCCTCCATAAATGTGTGCACCTCGCATATCTGACCCCTCACAGTATAACGGGTACCTTTAACAAGATAAAGACCAAGAGCCAAGTTGTTTTGTTTATCAGTCGTGTTCTGGAACAAGAGAAACTCAAGGAACTGATATCTTTGAATCTACAGCAGAGGGAAGAGAAATCCAGAGGAAGGGAACCACCCTCTAAACCACAAACTGTCCTCCTGGAACTTTTTTAAAAAACTTTTATTTATAGCCAGAGATTTACAACACACAGTCTTAGACACTTCACATGGAATCAGAAGAGTGCAGTTTGCAGTACACGGTTGCAATTGGTACATATAAGCGTTCCTGAGTATGCTGGACATAAAGCAGTGTTACACAACTCAATGGCTGTACATATTACTCTCGTGGATTTCCAGGTGAGGGTGGTTCTGAGTTTCCATCTGACAGTCTAATGAGGTAGGCACAAAATGCAGACCATGCATTTTTGGGGCAGGAGCGTGTGGAGAGGGAGTTGATGTATTCTTCTTCGCAAGTCTGAGTCCAGGTAAGTGCATTCAGCCACATATCGTTTGTGGAGGGGGGGGGGGAGAGTGCTTCCAACATTGTAACACACATTTATTTAATTTAATGTGATAGTTTTAAAAAATAAAAACTTTACACATATAATCATAATTACAAATGCATTCAACATATATAAACATATAAAAAGTACAATCAATAAATAAGGACTAACCACATTAATCATTTTAGACCCTTCACGTCACAGTCCATCTATCGTCATTTACATTTCAATTTCCAGTAAAATAATAACATGAATATAAAATATATAAAGAGAACTTTTATAGCCCAAAGCTATTTATCGGCACTCTCAATTCTTTCTAGGCATGTACACCACATATTGAATACATTATACAGGGCAATTTGAGGACTGGGATTCCAGGTGGGTGTTACTCTGGTACCAGAATTCCAAATCTTTGATGTGATTCAGATTGTGTACACATTTCCCCTAATGTTTTACATATGCTGTTACCATTTTAGGGCATAATGTCAGTATATGTTTGCCACTTCCCAATTGATTCTGTGTTTTACACAATCTACAAATCCGCTGAGAACGAGCTATTTGTGCTTCTCTGCCCATTATTTCCATAACTGGAAGGTTGAGTCTTAATAATAATGGGGAATCTTCTGAGCTTTGCACCGGGACAGAGGATAACATACATTTGTGCTTGCTTAAAAGTATATAGCATATGAGTTACATGCCTATGACTCTTAAGTTTCTCCAGATGCCTAAAATATTTTTGCCAGTCCCACAGCTCGATATATTTGCCTAGATAGAATCTGTTGGTCTCATAATTATCACATTATTTTGGAGCCCAGCCTATATCTTCAAAAAGTTGGTCCATGTTTTCAATAAGCCTATTAAGCTTATTTGTGCCCAACTCTTCCCCCAGTCTAGCCGACAGTTGGTTTGCTTGGTTGGACTGAGTGGTAGTGCTATTATAGATCTTAATATAAATCTCCACCCTCTTCCTTAATACCCTGGTCTTTAAAGATGTAAGGACCAACTCCAACCTTAGGATTGCCATAGGGATGGACTGAGGAAGCTCCAGTAGTTTCCTCCCGAATTTACCTTCGAGTACTTCAAGCCATTAAAAATCCATATCCAGCACAGATTCAAGACCATATACGACCATAGGGATCATGCATTGCACGTATAATTGTCTCGCTCCCCAAATCGAAAACCCGCTCTGAGTACGAGTAAATTGATATATCAGAGCGGTTAACTGGGCCGCCTTCACTTTACAGGTTTGGATACAATATAAGTGTCCCCTTTTGGCGTCAAACCCTACTCCTAGATACTTATAAGTATCCACATACTGAATTTCATGAGATCTAATATACATGCATGGTCTAGCTATCTTTTTGTTGGAATAGACCATGATCTTGGTCTTATCATGGTTGAACATCAGGCTATTAGTATCTGCAAATTGCCATAGACATTCCGCAGATCTCTTAAAACGTGGTCAAAGATAACAAGATCATCGGTGTATGCCATAACAACGCAATGTTTTGATCCTATTTTAGGAGGAGTATTTGGGGCATTCAATATGAACTGAGGTGCATCAGAAACATAGAGGTTGTAAAGAAGTGGTGTGGTAACGCAACACTGCTTCACACCCCTATTCTGAACCACTATCTTAGTCATAGTGCCCCCGCTATCTAGTTTAAGAATTTAGAATGTTAATTTTTGTTTTGTTTTGTTTTTTTTTTTTGCCACTATCACTGCTTCACACCCCAAACAACACACCAATCTGGTCTGGTTCGATCGTGTCCCCCACAATATCAGAGAGCCCACAGTACCTCATCCCAGAACTTGCTGAGTTCGGCGCAGGTCGAGAACATGTGGATCTGATCAGCACCTTCAATATGGCACCTGGCTCAGGCCTGTGCGCGGTTTTGAGTACATTTAGCAATCTTGTGTGGGGTATAATATAGCCTATTCAAAAGCTTATATTGCATGCAGCAAAACCTGAAGTTGAGGGAGACTTGGCGTGTGTGGGAGCACATTCTCTTCCATGTATCATCTGAGATCTCGGTACCGAGTTCATAAGACCACTCATCCCGTGCGGTGGGGGGTTGGTCGGGAGATTTAGCTAATAGCATTTTATACAGGGCCGAGACCACTCCGCGGGTGCCACCAGAGTTAGCCATATAGCCTATTTCCAGCGTGTCTGGGGTTTCATTCGGGTAGGATGGCCCGGACCGCCGCCCAAAGTCCTTAGTACCGTAGCATTTCAAGTGCTGACTCAGAGTGCCCAGGGCGTCATGTTTGTGGAGTGATGAACTCCCCTTCAGGGAACAGATCAGTCAAGGCCTGATAGCCCAGTGCTAGCCAGTGCTGGGCTAGAAGTTTGTGTGTGGGCTCAAGCCCGGGGAATCCCCAGATAGGGAGCCACTTATAATAGGGGTATGAGTCAGAGGCTAGGGATAGTAGCCGATTCCATGCCAGTAAGGTGGATGCTACTGGGTCAGAGGGAGTGTCTACTTCGTACTTGCGATAAAGGATTAGTGACATGTTTACATTGGCTGCTGCGAGTCTTTCTAACTTGACGTGGGGTGTAACCGATGGCCTTGTGTACCAGTACATGCCGCTATCTAGTATAATACCAGGTTGGGGCCGGTGAAGCCGCCTCTTTCATAGGGCAAGGTCACATGGATCCACTTTTTACGGACCGCACCAGCATGCCATAGGAATTGTGCACACAATTTGTGTATCCTGTTGAAGTATTGTTTTCCGGGCCATACCTGTACGTTCGCAAAAATGTATAGCAATTTAGGGACCAGGACCATTTTGAGCAGAGTTTTCCAGCAAGCGAAAGGGGAAGGGAGCGCTGTCTTAGTATTTTGCACTCAGTGTATTGTGCCGCCATATAGTTCTCAGCTAGCAGGGTCGACTTTGCTAAGGAGATATGAACCCCCAAATATTTAATCCCTCCCGGGGACCTGCGCAAGGGATATTCGCACATAGGTTGTTGGGTAGTGCTTGTGAGCGGGAGGATGTCGGACTTAGAGTAGTTTATAGTGAAGCCTGAGAAGGTGCCTATTTGCGTTATGTCACGCGGGACGGGGTCCAGGTGAGTAGCGGGGCTCCTAACATACAGCAATACATTGTCTGCATAGAGCGATATTCTCTCTGGATTGCCCTTCAATCGTACACTCTTGCTGGCATGACACGCTCAGACATCTGCCATGGGTTCAATGACCAATGCAAAGAGAATGGGCAGCCCTGTCTGGTGCCCCTGAGTAGTGGGAAGGGTGCAGATATCAGGGAGTTGACTAGGACTCTAGCTGTGGGACACATAAACAGTAACCTAACGTATCTAATCATATTTGGGCCCACCCCCATCTTCACCAGGACCTCCCACTGCCACAAGACCATGTCAAAGGCCTTCTGGGCATTAAGCGTGACCGCCACCGCCTCCGCATTTTGATCTATCCTGGACATGACATTGCTCTTATAATTAGGGGTCTTTTCAGTCGACTGCCCGAGCACGAAGCCGCCTTGGTCTTCATGCAGCAAATGTGGCATGATTGGCAAGAACCTATTTGCTATAATCTTTCCGAATATCTTTGTGTCCAGGTTCATCAATGACAGGAGCCTATAGGATCCACATTTGTCACTGGGTTTTCCAGGCTTTAGAAGTAGAGTTATAAGTGCTTCTCGCAGTGAGTGGGGAGGGTGGATTCCCGGAGTGATTCAGTCCCGACCTCCAGCAATCTGGGCGCCAGGAGCACCATGTGTTCGTGGTATAATTCAGAGGTTAGGCCATCTGGACCGGGGCCCTTGCCCTTCGGCAGGTTTGTGATGGCCTTGACTATTTCATCTAGCGTGATCGGGTCGTCTAGCTGTTCTCTGGTTACTTGGGATATGCATGTCATGGGGTCCTGGTCAAGAAACTCACGTTTAACTTCTATACTATGCTCCGGGTCTCGGGGTGTACAATTATGTGTGAAATTGTGTGAATACCTCCAATATCTGGTGTCTGTCCATTTTGGGATGCCATGTGCATCCTTGACACACTTGATCTGAGAGTGGCTCCCTTCAGCACGGACTAGTCTAGCAAGTGTTCTCCGGGGCTTTTCACCTTCCCCCATACTTCTAGCAGCGCGTGGGCAGGAGAAGTAGCGTATTTCCGGCAAGGCGTGCGACTCAAAAGCCCCCAGTTCTTCCCTTATCTGTGCCAGTTTAGCAGGGGTAGCTGACGTTGCACATACCTGCTCCAACTCCATGAGTTTGTTCTCAGAGCGGCATAGGTCATTCCTTATTACTTTTAGTATTCCCGCCTCTTTAGAGATGGACATGCCCTTATATACATTTTAAAGGCTTCCCAGTGCACGCCCATTCTCGTGTCTTGTTGCATGCAAAGAAGGTCTCAATGTCTGAGAGGATCTCGGCCCCGAAGACCACATCCAGCAGGGCCTCTGACTTGAAGCGCC
This sequence comes from Ambystoma mexicanum, assembly GCF_040938575.1. NCBI lineage: Eukaryota > Metazoa > Chordata > Amphibia > Caudata > Ambystomatidae > Ambystoma > Ambystoma mexicanum. Next base: position 971,566,518 of record NC_090930.1, on the reverse strand, counting down.
AAATGGCGCGGGGGGAGGGAGCGAACCCAGCACAATGGCTAATGTTATTGGGGCATGGTCTGAGAATGTACGGGTGAGTATCTGAGCACCTTCTACTTTGCCAATTGGCTCGTCCGACGTGAGGAAATGATCAATCCGGGAAGAGCTATCATGCACCGTTGAATAGTATGTGTATTCTCGCGCGGGGTTTTGGGGGGCGGGGGGCGGGGTGTTAAGAACCCGCCAGACGTCCCTTGTGCCAAGCGGTGTCGTGTGTATGCAATCTACGAGCTGCACGCGACAGTCTTCTAGGCGCAGCTCCAGTTCTGTCCAACTCGGTGTCTAGTATCAGATTCATATCACGACCCCCCCACCCCCAGATAATCTGCACTCCAACATACCCCAGCAGGATAGCAACAATAGTATCAAAGAATTCGGAAGAGTCTACATTGAAGGCATACATGTTCACAATCAGGTATTCACCATTCGCTAGTGTGCAATATAAAATAACATATTTGCCCTCCGGGTCTATATAGCTCTTCTTAAGTGTGAATTTGAGCGTCTTATGGATTAGCGTTAAGACTCCTCTAGCCTGTGTGGAATTGGTTAAGAATCTGTTTGACCCCCCCCAGGATGGAGCAAGGGAAGCTGCAAGTCGACCACGGGCGTGGGTCTCCTGTAAGAGAAGTATCTTTACACCATGTCTCTGGGTATGCGCAGCAATCTTACCGGCCTTTGGGAAATTGCCTATCCCACGGACATTCCACGACCTCAATCGTACCGTCATGTCAGTTTTTCAAGGGACATCCCAGCAGTCTCGCTTCTGTGGATCTAGTACTGCCTTAGTTATGTCACCAGCCTGTCTATCAGACCTATGTAATGCTGCAACACCTCTGCCATTTTTAACGTAACTTTCCCAAACACATCCACCCCCCTCCCTCACTGTCCAACCCAAACGAGCAGTGTAACTCCCTTCCCCTCTCGTCCAGATATCAGCAGGCTGCGCCCAACTTGGCCCACCTACGGCACGTGCCCAACAGGGGCTTGCGTGTAACAAAACCCCAGACATTACCATTGCAGCTGCAGTGGGTGTGCTGCTGCCGTGCGATAAACTATAAAGGATTTGTGGCCAGACACTGCACATTGTTCCATACGATGGGTAAAACATTTAAAGTTATTCTATTGGCTCATGAGAAGGATGGTGCCGCTTACATGCGGAGCCATTGAACAGAAAGCGCACTATTTTAGCCAAAACAGACAGTACATTGTGCAGTAAATGAAACGGTGACACTGTGAGGTGCCAACAACACATGGGCAGAAGTACAGTGAAACCATTATAAACAAGGCGTAGCGATGCGAGCCACAGCCCGCCAATGGGCCCACCGTGTGCCCCGCAATGTGCGGGAAGGACTCGCCCCAGTCTCAAAACCTCACAGGAATGCCGGATTATAGGCTCAGGAGTGGGGCTCAACAGAGTGAGCAGCGCACTATTCAATCGTTGTCCATCAGGTCCAAAGCAGGGTTGTTCAGTGGAACTTGTCCTTCAATGAACTTCACTGCTTCTTCCGGTACAGTGAACAAATAGAGCTTGTCTCTAAAAATTAACTTGAGGCGTGCAGTGAATAGCATTGCGTAGGGGATGTTCCGTTCCCTGAGCATCTTCTTCACGCCAGTGAATTGGCGCCTCTCCTGCTGCACCCCGACCCAAAAGTCTGGGAAGATTCTGATAATTTGCGAGCCCAGTGTAAGTTCTCTCTTCGCCCTTGCAAGGCGCAGGACGTGATCCCTGTCCCTGTAACTGAGCATTTTTGGAATTATGGGTCTTGAGAAATCTCCAGGTTTGGGGCGCGGAGCCAGCGCCCTATGTGCTCGCTCAACAGCAAAGAAGGGGGACAACTCAGGATAATCTAGTAGTTCTTTCAGCAAGTCTTCTGTCGCCGTTTCCATCCTACCCCTCAGTGCGTTCTCAGGCACACCAATAATTCGAATATTATTCCTACATGACCTGGACGTCACATTTTGCTTTGACAGACTTCATGCCCATAGTGAGGGAGGGCACTGCATCCCGAAGTGAATGTATCCCATCCTCATTCATACCGATCCTGGTCTCGGCCTCTGTGATTCTGGTACCTGCATGGTCTAACTGCGAATTGAGTGACGCCACATTCGCATTAATATCCAATTTTTTTTGTGGAAGGAAGCAAAGTTTTTAGCCTTGGACTCTATCCTGATAGTCAAGTCTGGAGCGGGTGTTCCCGTGGTCACTGACACGTCTTCCTGGCTGTTTGAGGATTGCCCATTGTCGGTTCTCTGCGCCGCTTTAGTGAATTTATCCATGGCGCCAGTCTTATTAGCGCCTCAAGACCTGTTGGACGTTATGAAGGCGGAAAAGGGACCGCTGGCAGGGTGTGCAGCGATCAGGCCGGCCTAGGGCCCTCTGGTGTAATGGTTGGGCCTGGCTGTGGGGCAGGAGAAATCAAGATACTGCAATGAATATAGAGTGCACCAGTGTTCCCAATAGCACGGCAGAGCCCCAGGCCTCAGGCCCCTTCAGTGCAGGGCGATGCTGCGATTAGCACGTAGGTCCCGCTGTGGACGTCCAGACCAGGTCAGGGATCAGGATCCGAAATGAGCGGTGGCGCAGTGAGGGGCAAAAATGTGTTGGGGCAGACAGCGGCCCCCCCAGCGGCACTGCAACACCAACGCACAGCCTCAGAAGTCAATGTCCAGTCAGGGGAATGTTGCTGTCCAGTCCAAGAAGGCCCAAAGCGGCTTTGGGGGTACAGAAGGAGCGAGGCCTGTGGCTAGGTGTGAGTCGAAGCGCCAGCTGGGCAGCGTGCAGCATGCAGTTTGCAGAGTGGAGGGTGGGGGCTCAACCAGTAGGGCGGTAGGCCACTCTGCACAAGATCCCTACTGATGCGCAGGCCTTGCCGCATCTATGGCCCGCAGGAAAGGGCTAAGATCCTGAAGACGAGCGAGGGACAGAGTATGCCGCCTCACGGAGCCTCACAGCAGTCAGTATCCCATAGCGGCAAATCCAAGTTGTGTGGAGACAAATGCTGAGGTGCTGCAGGCCTGCCGTAAGTAGGAGGGCGCCTGTGGCTCATAGCACAGAGGTTCAGGCTGGGATCAGATGCAGCCCTCCTCCGCAGCAACCGCCCATGGGCACTCCAGTCAGGCAGAGCGGGTTGCAGGTTTATGTTTGGGGGCCGGCGTGCATGTGAGCCTGATTATCGCTGCAGGGCAGGGACGGCACCATGCAGGTCATAAGGGAGCATTAGAGGATCGGCTGCTGTACGGTGTCGCAGCGCGACCCAGCTCCAGAGTCAACGAGGAGTGCCGTGGGCTGCCCCTCCCCCATCGGGCTCACCTGCTCAGTCCCGCTCGGGAGCCGGCCCGCAGCATACCAGACCTGGATATAGACTTCCAGGGGTCACAGCAGCCCAGAGGCAAGGTCGCACAGCTGGCGCACCCACAACCCGGACCCCCCTGTGCTGTTCCTCCCAGTGCGCGGCAGGGGTGCAGCCGGAGCCGCAGTGGCAGGATGGCGGGCAGGCGTTGGGTCACCAGCAGCGCAAACCCAGTCGATGCCCTAGTAGCCCTGCACTATGGATGGGCTGGCACAGGAAAGCACCACAGCGTCCTACAGGAGTCCGTGCAGATAGGTCCAACCCCCACCGCAGGCCGCCGGGAAGAGGCAGTAGCAGACGAACGCTGTGCCGCGGGGGCAGGAGCCCCCACGCGGCCCTGGGAGATCGGGGGGGGTCAGCGGCTTCAAATTTTCACCCGGAGGTGCTCCGCAGTCTAGTCAGCCAGTAGTAGTCTTCTTGGGGGCGGATGGCCAGCGATGCCGCCGTTGTAGTAAAACTAGCTGGTGTAGCACGGGGCTCTGTAGCTAAGCAGCCATTTTCAGGCTGCTCAACTGCGCCCCCGCGTTCTTCTGGAACCTTTGTGTTGGAGTTACGTATTTTCCTTTTTTTAACACTTTAATATCAATTGTATCTATGTTTTGTATTGCACAGGCATAAAACAGTAAACCGTTTTTTTAAATGCTTTATTTTGGTTTTTTTCTTCTTGGTTGACCTAGAACTCCTTTTAGAAAGTCTTTTGGGGCCACCTGTGCAGCAACTTCCGTGCAGTTTGTATTAGGCTGAGATTGAGGTCTTGTGTGCTGATCTACACATTTGGGACCATTGACGGTCCGACATTATTGGGCCCATGCCCTTCTCCCATCTTTTCTTCAGGCCGTCAATTCTGCTTCCTCTTGCATTTATCATGGCTGGATACAGCTGTGAGATGAGGCCCTTGGTTTGGAGGGATACGCTTAATATTTTCTCCATTGATGTGAGGTCTCTCTGGAGTTTCTCCTTCCATTTTGAGGCTATCAGAGCTCCTTTTAGTTGCAAGAACATAAACACTGCCAGTGGTCCAATTTGCGAACCTGATTCCAACTCTTGGATAGTTGTAAATCCATTAGGATTAATGACTTGTCCCATTGTTTCTAGTCCTGCATCATACCATTTCTGGTATCGCTGTGGGTCTTGGACTTAATTTCTGATAGGGGGGCCCCATATACAACTCATGGGGATGGCCATTTTGTGAGTCCCTTCGTTTCTCCCTTGTTCGCCCATAACTGCAGGAGCATTCCCATTACAAAATGATAGATTACGCTGTTGGGTAAGGCCTTCTTTGGTGCCCAGAGCCATTCTCCGAGTGTTACAGGCCGAAGCAGATGGTTCTCGATAGTAACCCATTGTTTTTGTTTATCTCCTGAGGTGCGGCACTATGTCCCTGAACTGGGCTGCTCGATAATGTGTATAGGTCTGGAAGCCCTGTTCCTCCTTCGTCCTTTGGTTGGATCAGGCTGTTATACGCTATCCGCTGCTTTTTCCCCCTGCCATAGACATTTGTGGATCATGGCTTTCATGTCTGTGAAGTGGGTTTGCGGGATACTGATCGGGAGCATTTGGTATTGGTAGCGAATTTTGGGGAGTACTACCATTTTTATGGCGTTCAGGCAGCCCAGCCAGTATTGTTAGCTTGGTCCATCTTTCCAAATATTTGGCTATTTCTGCTAGCAGCAGTGGGAGATTTGCCTCGTACAGCTCCTCCGTTCCTTTTGTGATGTTGAGTCCCAGGTACGTTAAGCTTTGGTATGTCATTGGTATTCCTCACGTGGTACAGGTTGTAATGTCCGGATGATCGGGCGTCTTGTATGGGAAGAGCGTTCATTTTTTTTTTTTCTGCATTAACTTTTAGTCCGGCCCATTTGACAAATTCTTGTATTGTCTGGAGCACTCTGGTATAGCAGACTGGGGGTCTGCTAAGTACAGGAGTATGTTGTTGGCAAACATAGCCAGTTTGTATTCCGTTTCGCCCACCATAATTCCCTTGATTGTCTTTTCATAATTGCGTTACCAAGCGGTTCAATGGACGGGGCATAGAGGAGCGGGACAGGGGGCATCCTTGTCTGATTCCCCTGGACATCTCAAACTCTCCCGAGAGCTTGTTGTTCACAGCCACTTTTCCCTTTGGGGTTTTATAAAGAGCCTGGATCCCACGTATGAATCTTTCTCCAAAGCCCATGTTCCTAAGTATGGCCCAGAGGAAGCCCTATTCCACCCTGTCGAATGCTTTCTCTGAGTCCATGCTGAGAAGCGTGTGGTCCCTGTCTAGTGCCCTGGAGTGTTCCTTGATGTCCAGGGTTTTACAATGGCGTCTGCTCCTTGTCTGCCTTTTTATGAAGCCCACTTGTTAAGAGTGGATTAGGTGGGGCAAAATCTCTTCCATACGTGTGGCTAGGACATCTGTGTTTAACAATGAGATTGGTCTGTAAAAGTTACAGCATGTGGGGTCTTTTCCTGCTTTGGGGATTACTACTATGTGCCGCAGAGAATGATGGGGGTGCATGGCCTGATTCTCGTATGTGATTGAATAGGTTAGCTAGGTGGGGTGACAGGGTTTCGGTGAAGCATTGTAGAATCCCATGCCATAACTGCCCTCCCCAGAGGCCCCTCCAGGAGGGGAGTCTCTTTATTGCTGCTTTCACTTCCTCTGGAGTTATGGCAGAGTCTAGGAGAGTCTGTTCTGAGCCCTTTAAATGTGTTAGTCCTGCACCCTTAATGTATTCTCCCATCTTTCGGCCCGGTTTCCCTCTGTGGTGAACAGGTTTCTATAGTATTTGGCAAATTTGTCGGCTATTTCCTCTGGGGATCGTGCCCAACATCCCTCCTCCGTTAACTCCCTCGACCCATCTCTCTGCCCGTTGAGCTCTTAATCTAGCGGCTAGCATTTGATCTGCCTTATCGCCCTTTTTGTAGAATTTCTGTTTGTTTTCTTATGTCTCCCTTCACAAATGCTTTACGCTCCTCCCGCTTTTGTTTGAGAGTTTCTAGGTGATCTTTGCAATAGGACCCCTGGGAATGTAGACTCCCCTCGAGTTTTGTGATTTCCTCCCCCAATTTTTCCTCCTGTAGCTTCCACTCTTTTTTTGCGTTATGCCCCTTCCCTCATCAGGTGACCTCTCCATACAGTTTTACCAGCTTCCCATACTGTCGTGATGTCCACTTGCCCATTATTGTTTATTTGAAAATATTCTTCTATCGTGTTCCTGGGAGTAGAGCGTGTCCTTCCACAGGAAGTCATTGCATTGCCACCTAGAATCTCTGTGGTTAAGCCCTTTCATTTCCAATGTTGCTTTGACCATGTCGTGGTCTAACCAGCCTATAGGGCGTATAGCGCTGTCATTAATTTGTTGACCAATAAATAGTAAATTCTGGTAAATGTATAGTGGATGTCTGACTTGAATGTAAAGCCCTCTTTGTCTAGATTAACCGATCTCCAGACATACACGAGGCCCTCCCTGGTGAGGGTGGTTAGGAACCTACTGGATTCCTCACTAGAGTGGGTCTTGGTTATCAACCGGGTTGTTTGTTTTTTGTCGATCGCCCCAGGTGTTAAAATCTCCCCCCATCACCATGGGGCCTCTGCTATCTCCCATTATAGTGGACAGGGCTTTCTCGTTGAATGCCCCCTGGACTTGATTGGGCATGTAGACCCTAGCGAAGGTGATCTGAGTGGCTTCCCATTCACCCTGAACCACCAGGAGCCTACCTTCCATTGATGCCTTCACCACTGGGTTGCTTAATCTAATTTGTTTATTCAGCATTAAGCCTTCTCCGCCTTTCTCATGACCTGCCAACACCCAGAACGTTTGTCCCACCTCTCTCCCCCTCAGTGGCTTCTCCTCCCCTGAGCCTAGTCTCTTGTATGAAGAGGACATCCAGGGCGGCTGTATCAAATTCCTTCCTTACCAGGGACCTTTTTGTAGGGGAGTTTAGCCCCTTGATGTTGTGTGTGCCCACCCTTAATATTCTCATTGGCCCTGTGTTGGAGGCTTCTTCCATCCCTATGCTGGGTCCCATCTTTTCTTGCCTATTCCTTCTCATTTCGCCCCTTTGCTTGACACATGATCCTCTTAGTCACCCAGTTAGTTTCACCCGTCTGGGTCTCTGTAATCCTCTCCTTTAAACTCTTAAGGTCAGGACCTTATCTGTATCGGATAGCCTGCTCTGTGAGCCACAGGGCGAGTGGTCAGCATGCTCTTCTCCTTCCCAGCATGAAGTTTGACAGGTCCTGAAATATATATATATTTTTTTTGCCTTGGAACTTGATGTCTTGTCTTTGCTTTGACAATAATTTCTGATTTCTCCTTGTAGCTAAGAAATTTCACTACGATTTGAGCGCAGCCTTCCTCCAAAGGCTCTTCCTTCCCTGTGGGCTTTCTCAATTTGCACTTTTTTTGCCACCCTCATCTTCAAAAAGCTGATTTACTATGTCCTGGAACTTTGTTTCAACTTGTTGTGGGGTCTCTACCTCTTTCTCCTCCAGTCTGATTATTCACAGGTTTGACATCTTTTCCCTATTTTCCTTATCGTCCATTTTGAGCGTTGGGGGGCTTCTCTCACCTGGTGATCTTGCTGTGTTGCCTCACGGTTCATCCGCCACGGCATCACTCCAGGGTGTCTGTCTTCTCCTGGTTGCCGCGTCGGGCCTCTGGGTCTTCTGCCCTCTCAAGTTGGGGCCCTGACTGGGCATTCCTGTCGTGGTTGTAGCTCGGGGGTGGATCTCGCACAAGTGGCCTTCACGCTGTGGTTCCAGCCGCACTCGTGTCACCTACCCTGCGCTTTGACGTTTGCTGGTTGGTCTGGCGTAGCAGAGGGAGCTGGCTATTTTTGTTCAGGGCCTCGCCACTTTTCGGAGCCGTTGTTTCATGTGTGGCAGGGGTCTGCTGCTGGCCTTGGTGATGTCGCACCTTAGCACTGTTAGCTCTGCGCCAAATTGTTGCTCCACTGTTCGGGGGCCAGCCGATGGTGAGAGTCTCTCCCTTTATTGCTACGTTTTCCTGATCTGCAGCGCTAGTCCTCCACTCTGTTCCGTTTAAAGCTCTGCTTGTCAGTTAGTATGCCAGCGTTGGAGTCTCGTCTCTTACCGCTGCTTGGGTCGGGAGGTCGGTCGGGTGCTCCTCACTGGGCTGCAAGCCGGTCTGCGTTCGCCTGAGACGGTCTCAGGTTCCCAGATGCGTGACTCGGGTTACCACCGCGCGGACCTACCCGCAGCTCTGCTACAGTCAGTCGGGCTACCAGTGTGCTTCTGGAGTCTCGGCTGGCCATCGGGGGGAGTTGTTTTCTATTTCTCAGGGCTCCATGCAGTTTTTGCCTTCACGCTTTCTCTTTAGTGCCTTTCACTGCCAGGCCGCCATACTCGGAGCTCTGTGGTGGGGGGGATGGGTGCCTTCCTTTTTCTCTCGGTTATCTTTACCTCAGGCCGCGTCGTCTTATCACTTCCTCCTTCGCGTATGATTCCGCAGGTCGGTATTATGCTTTTTTCATAAAATTACAAATGGGATTATCTCTTCATCGCTTTCTTCCCCTCAAAGTGCGGAGCCGAGCTTCGGGCAGCCATTGCCTGCTGCGCCCCCTGCTGGTCCCACCCCCTTTTATTTTAAAAAGTATTTGACCAAAACCATGAATCCCTTGTTTTCTGAGTCTCATTCCTGGCTCCTCACATATGGTGTCGGGAGTGGGCTCGGGTTCAGTTGAGACACTGTAGGACCCTCGGGTTTGAAAAACTTTGCAACAAAGAAGTTACTTCGATTTGATTTATGTATTAGCCGGGGGGGAGTTAATACAACCTGGAGATTTGTCTTAATTCCAGCTCATTTTGTCTTCACGCACATGGCGAGCATCAAAAACAGATTTCAGCAGATCCGTGTTCGCCCTGCGCCTTGGTAATTACAAATCCGAAATCCCAAAGGCCAAAAAAGCCAATTACAATAAACAGATTCTCGACTGTGGAAACCGCAGCAAAGAACTCCACATGATCATATCGGATTTCCTGAAACCTACATGCACCTCTGCCCAATCCACCCCCACACAATCACTCTGCGACTCCCTCTCTCTACATGTCTGCAACACTGCACTTGACAGGATGGCAACCCTTAACACCAAACTGTCCTTGCTCTCCCCTTCCCTTTGCCAACCCCTCCTGATCCTATTGCCCCGACTCCCACTTTATCTACTTTCGACTCCTTTAAACCCATCTCCAGAGACTAGTTCCTTGGCCTACTATCAGCCAGCAAACCCTCTTGGTCGCCCCTCGACCCTTCCCCCGCCTCTGTCCTGAAAGAAATATTCTCCTCTACCTGCCAAGGAGAAAATGCGAGAGCCATGCTAAACGACACCCTCACCTCTGGCATCTTCTCTGAAGCCTTCCAAATAACGCATGTCAAGCCACTTCTAAAAAAGGCATCCCTTGACCCCAAGAATTACAGGCCGATCTCCAACACTAGATTTCTCGCAAAACTCATTGACCGGAACTGCATACTCCCAGTTCAACTCCTTTGTAGAATCCAACAATCTCCTCGACCAAGCACAATCAGGCTTCAGACCGTGACATGGAACAGAGACCACTCTGATCTCGATCTGGGATGATCTCGAGGTCACTGCAGACTCTGAGAGCTGCAAAGCTCTGATTCTCCTCGATCTCTCTGCAGCCTTTGACACGGTTAACCATTCAATCCTCCTTGACCGCCTCCACTCCCTTGGAATCCGTGGCACTGCTCTCAATTGGATTGCCTCCTTCCTCTGCAACAGGAAACAACTTTCCTCTCCGCTTTTGTCTCAACTTCTCGCTCAGTGAACATTTGAGTACCCCAATGAGCATGCCAATCTGCTCTCCGGTTCAACCTCTACCTGACCACTCTACCGGGAATCAGCCGCATGCACAACCTCTCCTATTACAACTACGCTGACGATACCCACATTTATCCTAAGAATCCCCAAGACAAGCACCAACCCTCAACCCGACCTTGAAGCTTGTCTTCATGATATTGACTGGTAGATGACAAAAAACACCTCCTTTTGAACACTGATAAAACTGAAATCCCGGTGTGCAGCAATACTGTCCTTCTCCCACATCCACTCCCAGGGCCGCCCCCACTCGCCCTCCTCCCCGCCCATCCGATATAGTCAAAAACCTAGGCTGCACTATGGACTCAGGCCTAACCCTCTCCTGTTAGATCAACAACGTGTCAAAATGCTGTCACTACCACCTCAGAGATTTTCGGATGCATTTTTCCCTACCTCTCCTACCCCAACAGACTTTCCACAGTTATGTCTATTGTGATGTCGAGACTGGACTATGCCAACTCCCTATACCTGGGAGCACCGGCATACCAACTCGACAAGCTCCAAAGCGCCCAAAACGCTGCTGCAAAACTGCTCCTCGTCCTGGGACACAGAGACCTCATCACACCCGGTCTCCAAACCCTCCACTGGCTCTGAGTCGGACGAAGGGCCACCTTCAAGACCCTATGCATCACTCACCAAGCAGTGCACAAGACCGGCCCAACGTACCAACAAGAGAAGATAAAACCCTACCTCCCATCTCGCCCTGTAAGATCAAGCACTGCCCTCTTTCTAGTGATTCCAACCTCTATCTCTGTCAGGATCGGAGGATCCGCCTTCTCAGCCTTGGCCCCTACTCTGTGGAACTCGCTCCCCTCACATATTCGACACACCCAAGATTATATGACCTTCTGCAAAGCTCTAAAAACGTGCCTCTTTCTGTAATGCCGACTATGACCATCTGAGGCGACTAAGACCTTGCAACCTGATGACAGATTCTCAATGAGATCCCAAGCAATGACGCCACTGAATACGATTATTAAGTCACTATCAAGCAAACGTGTTCTTGAAATCTGGAATAGTGAGCTCCTTAGATAAGAACTCCACCCAAACACTCACCTCCCACATCACTATGCTTGCTCTCTACTCTACACCAACACACAATTAGAGTGCAGCTACACCCCTCGATAAATTTCAGCCTAGCTACTCACCTACGACCATTACTCCATGAGCACCTCATCATTCTAATAAAACGCAGCTACACCCCATGAAAACCTGCCTAGCTGCACACATAAGCGTCCTACACAGGCCTAACGCAGCCAGAACTCCGTCTTGGTGTCCATCCTCCAGACTGCACACATTCAACTGATATCAAATACCACCACACCTAATGCTAGGCTGCCACTACCCTTAGGCAATTGCATCGACTGCCCACCTAATTGGTGCACCCAAGCACCCTATGACACTTTACTCTCTCAACTGATCTGGACTACGGTGCCTGAGGGCGTTCAACCTACCAGCGCTTTAGGGTCATACCAATGCTATATAGAGCGCTATATAAATGGCAAATAACATAACATTAATACCCTCGTCAGACACTTACATCAGACTTGCCGCCAAGTCAGGCCTAGCTTGGCGATATGGCCTGGATGTGTTGGCATTAGGCGTCATAGACCCTGACTATACATGTTACATACAAATCTTGATTCAGAACAGTGTGAAGATGACGCATCAGGTAAAGGCAGGAGAGAAAATAGCGCTGGGGATCCGGGAAAGGGCTTTGTTTCCCAAAGTGGACGAAGTTAAGACCACTGGTAAAACTGAGGGGGGAGCAAAGGCTTTGAAGAGGCAGATGCAGATTCCACAACTACATCCGAGGCAATACCATCTAAAGCCCTTGGGAAGGAAGCAGAGATTATTCCAGACTTAGCATTCGCCCAAAGGAAAGATCCCTTGCTTGTAGAAGCTTTCCTTCTTGTGTTAACTGAGGATGAGGGCAGAGGGAAAGGCTGGGCATTTTTTCCTAAAGGCTGGACTACTCTATAGGGGGTGACCTTAGTCCCGGTGGCACTCCCTGGCCTCAGATAATGGTACCCAAAAGCCATAAAAGAATGTAATTAGAAATTACTCACTGGATTTGTATAAGAAGTTATGTATTACCTAGCTGAATTATACCTTCAAAATATAAGTCTGGATACTGAGCGCTGAGTAGGACCGGCCCATTTAAAGCACTGCTGATGACCCTGTATGCTCTTAATCACTGCACTGGTTGGTGAAGAGTGTTGCAGTAGCTGAAACTGCTGGTTTTCCCCTCTACTGACACAATATCGGTTTATAAATCTTGTTCACATTACGTTCGGGAGGTACTGAGGTACAGAGTGAGGCACTGGCCGAATTTGATGTCCCTGCTCTCCTCTTCCTTTCTCTTTAGGGACAATCTCTTGCTTGGAATTCTATGGCACTGCACACTTACTCAGCGGGGCGGAAGATGGGCTGATTTGCGTGTGGAGTACAAAGAAATGGGAGTGCCAGAAGTCTATCGGCGCACACAAGTGAGTATGGTGCATATGTATTTTAATTTGCCCACGCTCGAAACGGGAGTTACTCACCCAGTGCTAAAGCTTTCCTCATCACTTTTACCAGGGGGCATGTTACATCCCTTTCCATTCATCCGTCTGGAAAATTGGCCTTGTCAGTAGGAACAGACAAGACGTTAAGGTATGTATACCCTGGCATGGTGAAGAATTGGGGTGGTCGGAGGGGGGGGGGGCAGACAACCTATTTTTGAAAGGTCCCGATTTGCTGTTGAATTTATTTTCGATATATTTTCATTGTGTTTCAGACACCTTGCTCATTGCTTCAATTTGTTTAAATCGGTGCAGCACTTTTTTTCAGCCCCTCACAGTACTTAATTGGATTAAGTCAGATGGTGAATTTTTAGTAACCAGTGAATGCATGTTTGCAAAGCTGCTTCTAAGTAGCCAGTACCCTCGATTTTGTTTTGTGCAATAGAAATATTAGCATCAAAGGGTGTAGTTTCTCCTAGTCTAGTAGCATGTTGGGGTATGTGACTATGCAGCCGTGAACCTTTAGTGCTTATTACTGTAAATGTCACTCATTTTGTTGTCTTTTACAGGACATGGAATCTGATTGAAGGACGTTCAGCATTTATCAAAAACCTCAAACAGAGTGAGTTTTTCTTTGTGATATTTTGGGGGGAATCCAAATGATTGTCAGGGTTTGGCTAATCCTCTACTTCCGCAAAACTAGTTTAATTCTAGTTTCTTCATCAGTAGTAGTTCTTAGCCAAAGACTATTCATTGAGCTAGTTTCCCTAGCATGGTTGACTGTGGTGTCAGCCTTTGTGATGTGGCAGCACAAGCATTCTGCGCTGTACCTCTGCCTGGCGATGGAAGAAGGCAAACGGTAAAGAAAAGCCAAGGGTGCGGCATTGAAAGAAAAAAAAAGGCTATGATAAAAGGGGAGGGGGAGATAACATGACCTGCCTCCCGCGATTTAGAAAGGGACCCGGCGTGGAATCCCACTTTTTTGACCCAGTGATCTCTGAGATGGTAAGGCGGCAACCCAACCAATATTCTGTGCGTAGTTGACAGTTGCCAACTAATTTTATTTTAGAAAAAGGAAAAGAAACGGCTAAAACTAGTACTTTCAATGAAACCAAAGAAAAGGTCAATAGCTTGGGAGACCATATCCCAAGACTGTAATTATTAATATCAAGAGTGTAGGCTAGAGTGATAGTCAACAAGTAGAGTGGCTGAAATAGAACTCAGTGCTGCAAATGGGCCCGTGAGAGTATGTGACACACATACACAGACGAAGTCTACCAGGAAAAGATGACATAGGACAGATCATTATTTCTTACTGTCACCCACCAGGGAAAGACCAAGGGAAGTGCATTTTCCCCCCTTGGCAAGTCAGGATAAAGACCAGGGAAAGAGGATTGTTACCCTTGGCAAAGAGCCACAGGGATAACAGGAGAAGCTTCTACTTGTTTGTCACGACATATTGAAGTGGTATATTAGAGAATACGATAAGACTGTAAAAAACAAACCGCCAAGTAAATTTTTATTATTTCACTCATAGTAGTTTTGTAGTGTTTAAGTGGGAGGGTCAGAATAGGTTTCGACACAGGACTATGAAGAATAATTTTGGACAGCCTGACAACGATGGGTCCACTTGTTTTGTTGAGGCAGGGGAACACCTCTGAGTTAGGGCAAGTGAGGCATTTTTCCCACCTCTTATTATTTGAATAAAAGTATTTGTGAAACAAGCCACTCTGTGTCCGTGCCCTTAACTCTGATATCCTTGCACTTTCCTAACCCTTAGTGTCATAAGACATGCACAAAAAGATCACATGATTGAAAAGGGAGAAAGATGAGAAATGATGAAGCTCCATCTACAGTTTCCAACAAGTTAAATCATATTCTCACGGGAAGACTTAGCAGTTAGCCTTCAGTCTTAGCAGTTAGCCTTCAGTCTTAGGAGGGGTACACACAGCTATAGAGTACAGATCACTTACAAGGGAGACCAAGTAAAATATTGTCCACACAGTATGTATTGAAAACTACATAGGCGTTTATTTGTCAAGGTAAATGTGCATCACTCTAGGAACTACAAGATAAGTAACACTTAAATATGTAGACATAAAAAACAGTAAAGTGTCCCAAGTGGACACCAACACTTCTAATTGGAAAACAGAGTTACAATTATCACAATGGGTTACATTTTTGCAATGGAAAGTGGAGTGTAAAGCAGTGGTTACAAGTTTTAAAGGTCTTAGAAAGTCTAAAGGGACACCAGCAAAATTACCAACACGACCTTGTAAAGACTAGCCATAGACCTTGAGCGTTTGTCCACAGGTAAGTAAGTAGTTTTACATATTGGAGTGTTTTTAGGCAAAAAATCTGGGGAGTCCGAAAGACACCCCATGAGATTCTTATGTCCAGGTTTTGCCACGGGTGGTTGCAGGCAAAGTCTTTAGACAATATGGAGATTTAAACATTCCAAGGGTGAGCAAGAATCCAGGAGGCCTCTGAGAAAGATCAATGACTCCAGATAAAACGGAAGAGTTGGGAGGCACGGGGGAGGAGACTGGGGGGGTGACAGCTCGTGCTGAAAGTTGTATTGAAGAAGGCCCGAAAGTCGAGGGTACAGAGGTGTCTTTTGAGATCTGTATTGCATCTAGCTGGTGGCTGTTCCAGTCTCCTCTTAAAGGCTCATGTTCACGGAAGGGGACTGCAGCTCGACTTCAAGCAGAAGTCTTCCTTAGTCAGAATACTGGAGGCCTACAGCCCTGCAGAAGGGCAGACAGTGAAACTGCCAGTGAGCAGCCTCAATGGGGACCCAGCAAGGACCTGTTGGCAACAAAGCAGGAGTCTAAAGACTTCAGCTCTGATGGGCTAATTCAACCTGATGGCCATGAGCAGCAGAAGAGCCATGACGATCCCACCAATGGTTTCATACTGCTCAGGTGAGCAACTGCAGCTCAGTGTCCAAGCTTTAGAGAGGTCCCCTCTCAAGATGTACAGACCTTCCTGACTGGAGCACCATTTTAGATCCCATGAGAGTCATGAATATGCCAAAAGAAGAACAAGACAAACCAGTTGTGCCAACTGGTTCAAGAGAGGGTCAGGCTCAGGGATGTCAGTACACCATAATACCATGGGTGGCCAAAGTGACGACATACACTGGATGGTATTCTGGAAAGTGATGTCGGCTAAACTTTGACCTCAATGACCTCACTGCAAGTGGCATCATAGGACCTTGGATCCTCATGTCATCCCATGAATGAAGTTGCAGATCTAAAAACAATGTAAATTCACTCACTAATTGAGCAGCCAAAGGGCTATTTTAGCTTCCAGCAATGCGTGCTGCCCAGTGCTCCAGATAAGATTTTGAGGTGGCAGTATTTAATTTTCTATTTTTAAACTTCCAGAGAATGTGATTTCAAGAGAGTAAAATGACTTTTCTCCTTTGCAAGAGAGTAAAATGTATGTGACATCCAGCCGACGTGTGCAAAAACTGTATGGAAATAATTACCATTACAACAGCTTTCTGCATTGTGACTGAATACAACTTTCATTATTTCTCTAAGGTCTGGCCATTTGATCTCTCTTGTTTATATTTAAATGTTAAAAAACAAAAACCTAGCCAATTACATAGTAAGGAAAACATGAATTGTATTGTGCGTTTTGAGGTTCGATAGCAGAATTGTGTTTTGATGTTTAACGAAAGTCCGAATTTCCTGGAGGTATTACTAGCTAAGGGTATGCTAATGTTATGATGCAACAAAGCAGAGAGGCAAGGACTCCATGCTAAATTCTATACCTCATCTCACGGTCAAATTGTTATTTAGATAGCGGTTCTTGCAACGCGGTGTACATAGAACATATTTATCACAATTACCACCAAACCCAAGTTTGTACTCCTTTATCAACCTCGAAAGGATGAAAGGCTGAGTTGTCATTGCCGGGATGCTAACCTGCAACCTACAGATTGCAGCAGCGAGAGCTCATCTGGCTGAGCTATCTTATTGCCTATTTGGACGGTAAACTGATTATCAACTGAGGTATAATAATCACAGTGCCTAGATGTTGGACAAACCATGTATGAAGGGATACATAAAGTAAAAATTCCTATCTGAATTATCACAGGGACAGGTTTTGCTGAGTTTCAATTACAAATGTAACTTTGCACTTCCTGGTTTTGGATGTTTTAATTGTAGTCTTGAAGATTTGAGAGGCTGTAACACCTGAGATTGGTGTAATGACAATCGCTCACCCTTATGAATATTCCCAGTTGGTTGATAATACTCAGTAAAGAAGAAATCGGTTTCAGTTTCATTTCTGAACTGTGTTTCTCTTAACAACCAATCACTGGTCTCTGGGTCATACTGCCCCCAGCCAATGACTGCCCTCTACCTAAGCCCCTCCTCTGGCAGCCATCTTCAGATTTTTACCGCACGTTCAAGTGTTGGGAGTCCTCTTGCTTAGCGCTCGAGCTTTTACTGTGTTTTGCGCTTTTTCGAAGAGTTTTACTCTATTTTTTCGGTCAGTCGAGCCTTGCGCTCCATCAATCCACCTTCTGATTAACAGGGACCTGTTTTTTCGGATTCTTCACGCCCCACAAGAGCAAATTTCGTCGAGTTACTTCGTGGAGGATTCCAGAAGCTTCTTCAAGGCCTACGCTGTGTGTCTGACCACACCAGCATGTCAGATGAGAAGGACTCAGCGCCCCTCTTCAAAATTTGCCCTGGCTGCGGCTTACAGAATGTCTTTTCGGCCGACAGATATTTGCTTTGGCTTTGCTGCCTACGCTTTGACTCGACATGCGTGGAGGATGACTGTGCGTCTTGTCAGGATATGGTGCCCCGCGCGCTGAGTGATCGGCGCAGGCGGCTCAAGGAATGGCTGCAGGCCAAAGCCCCTGCTCTGGTTGAGTCCAGGCAGCATGCTTCCCCTGCCCAGAAGAAAGGTGAGCGGTCTTCTAAGACCTTTGAGGGCGCCCCTCCCGTGGGGGTTGAACAAAAGGCTGAGCACCGCAAGTCCACTGTCACCGGGAGCGCCGTTGCTATGGGCTCCTCGGCGGCCAGGGCGAGTACAGCGTCTTCGGCGTTGTTCACAAGCCAAAACTCAGGAGCTTCTAAGAAGAGAAAATCGGACCATCCGGGCAAACTCTTGGAGAAGACCCAGACAGGCTCTCTGGGAAGGCCAAGGTGCAGCGGGGCTCAGACCCTCCCCCTAAGGCTGCATGCTCAACCAAGGCCGTGAAGGCCCAGGTACATCTGTCAAAAGCCCAGCCTTCCATCGAAGGAGTGGTGGCGTCCCTCGCGAAGGCCGCCGTGCCAGATCTGCAGGGCGCTGCCCCGAATGCGAGAGTTTCCCTGCCTGCCACGAGGGAGTCCTCTTTTCAGCCCATCGAAAAGGCACTGGAGAAGATGCTTATCATTTTGCTGAAACCATCTCCCTTGGTCGCAGAGAAGGCGTGGGCACGGTAGCCCTTTAGGGCACGGATATCTCCTCAGATGAGGAGCTTACCAACCTCCAGACCTCCCAGGAGGAACAATGCGTCGGACAGGGCCTTCGACAAGGATCCTGACGAGGGCGATGATGGGGACGACGAGCAGCAGGGCGTGGTGGGCCTGGAGAACCAACCTAAGCCGCGACCGCCTTCTCCTCTGTCGCCGCAACCACCTCGACATCCACCTGGAGATATCTCGGTGGACATTCTCACTGCCTTGCATACTCTATGCTCGGAGATCTGGACGAGGAAGTCTCTTGCACCGACTGCCCCTCCCGCGGCGCTGATACCATCGGGGGAGCCGCCAGTCAAGAAGAGGAGTGTTCACCCTCTGCCTCCTTGTCACCCCTCGCCGCCCTCTTTCTCCCCACCCCCCCCACGAGGGATGAGACGGATCCTTACACAGCGACGACGGGCACTGGCACGGATGAAGACTGCGGATTGGGGGGGGGGGATCTCCCGTCTCCGCCTCCCAGATCTTCACCGCCCGACGACGAGAAAGGCTCGTTCCACGCCATGATCTCCAGGGTCTATGAGCTATTCCAGCTCGTGCTTGAGGAGAAGAAGAGTTTCGTATACCAGCATTGTGAGGCGAAGAGGAAGACCGTACTTTCGATCCTGCGGTTTTTGATGTTTGGGACAAGGGGTTGTCCTTCATGAAGAGGGACCGTTATGAGAAGTAGTACAGAGTTCTGGTTTCTGCGCCTAAGTGCTTGCAGTCCCTATCGTCTCTGGGCTCTGGTTTCGGCAGCAGCCAAGAAGTCTTCGGGCTCCTCCTCTTCGGCGGCCTCCTCCCCTCCGTACAGTGAAGGGAAGAAGTTTGATGCCATGGGGCGAAGTTATCATGTCGGCCGCGACTACCATCAAGGCCGCCAACGCTCTCGCCATTGTGGCTCGTTACGACCGCGAGATTTTGGTTCAAGAATGCTCCCATCCTGGACTTCCTTCCCGACGACAAAAGGGCAGAAGCTTTGCAGATTCTACAGGAAGGCAAGGTGGCATCTGACCGCGCCATTACGGTGGCCACAGATATCGCCGACACAGGGTTCTGCCAGATGGGCAACAGCGTTTGCCTTCATCAACAGGGTAGGCTGAGGGGCACACATTTTCACCAGGATGTTCAAGCAAAGGTGTTGGACATGCCCTTTGACAGAGACAAATTGTTCGGGAAGACCATGGATGAGTCTCTTCAAGCCATCAAGGCGGACACAGATGGCTCCTGCCTTGGGCACGCTTCAACAACGACGGCCGTCCTTTCGGACTTCCAACGGGAAATCCCCCAGGTTCTTCCAAAGGATTTGTTGGAGGAGCTTCGTCCTACCATCAGCTGGCCCGCTCTTCGGCCCAGGAGACCTACAGGGGTCATGCCAAATATGGAGGAGGACGTCGCCAAGGACTCCAAGACGGCCCCTCAACGTCAAAACAGGATTGAGCCAACTGTGGTGTCGGGCCCCCACCCATGCACCCCGGTGGGAGGCTGGCTGGCGAACTTAGTCAGCGTGGGGAAGACCATCTTCAACGACCGTTGGGTGCTGGACACTCTCGCCAACGGACACACCGAAATTTCAACTAAAGTGTCCCCAAATACTACCAGTGGCCCGGCAGGAAAACCACGTCCCTCAGCTGCTGTTCGAGGTGCGAGCCATGCTAAGAAAGGGCGCGATAGAGCTCGTCCCAAGGAGGCTCTGGAGTGTACTCTCATTACTTCCTCGTCAAAAAGACCAGCGGATGGAGGCCCATCCTAGACCTCCATCGTCTGAACAAGTACATCAGGTCCCAAAAGTTCCAGATGGTGACTCTTCAACACGTTCTAGGACAGCTAGAAGAGAGGGATTTCCTATTGTCGCTACACTTGGAGGATGCTTACTTTCACATCCCCATCCACAAGCGACACCGTAGGTTTCTTTGCTTCGTGGTTCAAGGGCAACATTACCAGTTCAAGTTCCTTCGGATTGAAGTCGGCGCCAAGGATTTTCACCAAGTGCCTGGTGCTGGTGGTGGCCCAGCTGCGTCTACGAGGGATCCACATATACCCTTATCTGGACCACTGGCTCATCCGGGCAAGCTTAAAGGGCATCACTGCCGACCACACGGCGAGGACCGTCAGGCTCCTGACAGATCTGGGGTTCTCGTGAACTATGAAAAGTCCTGCTTGACTCCATTGCAGGACGCGCTGTTTCTGGGGTCCCGACTCAACACAGTGATGTGCCTGGCGTCTCCGTCGGAGGAGAGGATAGCGGCCATCTTGGTCAAGGTACAACGGCTGTTGGCCCTGAAGATCGCAAGAGTGAAGTCCATCAAGTCTCTGCTCCGCATGATGTCGTCATGCATATACCTCATTCGATTGTGCAGGCTGCGGATGCGCCCATTACAAGAGTTCCTCGACGCCCGTTGGATACAAGTATCGGGAAGCTTCAAGGACAAGATCACACTCGACGAGAGTTTCCGTCGAGCGATACAGTGGTGGGGAGTTTGGATTTCCAGACCCCACCTTACCAGGAGACTGTTACGCACGACGCCTCCCTGGAAGGATTGAGAGCACACCCTGGAAGGCTTCATGCAAGACGCCTGTGGCTGCCGGAGTAGAAGGCGTTGCACATCAACGTGTTGGAGCTGCGGGCAGTGTTTTGGGCCCTCAAGTCTTTCCTTCCGTCCCACAAGGGCAAGGTGGTGCAGGTCTTCACAGAGAACACCACCACGATGTTCTACAGCAGGAAGCAGGGGCACCATGTCCCCAGCGCTCTCCAAAGAAGCACAGGAACTGTGGCACTGAGCCGTCGCCCAGGGGATGTTCCTCATCCCGTTTCACTTGGCAGGAGTGAAGAACACTGTCCCAGTCTCCCTTAGCAGGGAGCTGTGTTCTTATCACGAATGGGAGCTTAGTCAGGACCAAGTGGATCCCCTGTTCTGCAAATTGATCTATTTCAGACGTCAACGAACACCAGTGCCGGAGGTTCGCCAGCAGGTTTCCCCAGGTGGGGAGCATGGGGGATGTATTCACATTCCCCTGGGACGGCCTGTTTCTGTATGCGTTTCCGCCGTTGCTTCTTCATTTAGTCAATTAACTCAGACGGTCCGAGTGAAGGACGATCCTCATCGCACCGGCGTGGCCGAGACCGATATGGTACCTGGACCTTCTCGACATGTCAGCGGCCCCTCCAAGCTTCCTGTGGTCGCAGTTCTTCCGCCAGGGAAGGAGGTGCAATTCTGCACCACCAACCAGGAGCGCTGAACCTGCAGGCCTGGCTCCTACAGCGCTAGAATTCAGAGGCTATGATCTACCAGTGGACAGCAAGGAAGTGCTTGCCAAGGCCATAGCATTGTCTACTATTCAATGCTATGGACATAAATGGAAGAGGTTCGCCGTCTGGTGCTGTGCACTGAAGATCGATCCTCTACGAGTCACAGCTCTGCGGGTACTGCCGTGTTTGCTGTCCTTGGCAAACGCTGGACTGGCCCATGCCTCCATCAAGGTTCATGTGACAACTATCTCCTGCTACACCAGATCTCCGGGGCGGTCGTCGCTGTGGTCACACCGTCTTGTTAAGGAGTTTGTCAAAGGACTGCTCCGTTCGTTCCCACCGGTAAAGGCTCCAGCCCCGGCGTAGGAGCTCAATGTGGTGTTGACTAGGCTCATGGGTCCTCCATTCGAGCCTATGCATTCGGCGCCACTGAAGTTTCTGTTGTGGAAAACAGCTTTTCTTGTGCCCATCACTTCTGCCTGACGAATGGGAGAGATCCAGGCCCTCTCTTGTAAACCACCTTACTAGACATTCCACGAGACGAGGGTAGTGACTGCAGAGGCACCCCTCTTTCAAGCCCAAGGTGCCATCGGACTTTCATCTAAACAAGCCCTTGATTATTTAGTTTTAGCATTTATATAGCGCTACAAACCTTTCAGGTATCTGAGCGCTGCTTATTACCCACGGTGTGTGGTGCTCGTTTATAGAGCTTGGAAGGATGGGGGGGGTTGAGTTTGGCCCTGCCGGGATTCGAACCTGCGGCGGCAGGCTCTGCACAGATGTCAAAGCGAGCGTTCTACTTGCTTGGCTATCTGACCGACCTGTGTTGGTGTTGCCTGTATTTTTTCCGACGCCTTAGTCACCGGCTGAGAGGACTTTGCACTCGCTAAATGTGGCTAGAGCGCTAAAGTTCTATGTGGACCGCACGAAAAGTTTCCGGAAAACGTCAGGTAAGCTTTTCGTGAACTTTGGCCCTGTGAACCAGGGGAAGACCCTCTCTGAGGCTTCCATTTGCAGGTGGCTCTCCGGCTGCATCACCCATTGTCACCGGTTGGCAAACCGACCGTTGTCTGGCCCTCCGAGAGCCCATTCGACCAGAGCGATTTCTTGCAACTACAGCGTTCCTGTCTGGTGTGCCCCTGCTGGACATCTGCAGGGCAGCTATGTGGAGGTTGACGCACACCTTCACGATATTCTACTGCGTCGACAGGGATTCGAGGGAGAAGTCTAGAGTTGGCCAAGCAGTGCTGCGCAACCTGTTTGCTTGAAAGTGAGCCTGGTGAGGAGGTAAGAGATTAATGTTGAGCCTTGCCACCTCCTGTGGTTGTGCATGTGTGTACTGCTATGTATTCTTTATTCACGAGCATGTGAATCCATGCCAGACCCTATGCTGGAGAAGGAACAAGTTACTTAAATGTAACTCTTCTTCTCCAGCATGGGTCTGGAATGGATTCACATGCGAACCCTCCCGCCTACCCCTCTGAGGCTCCTCGCTTGTTCCTACTGCCACTTTCCGTGCTACCAAATCTGAAGATGGCTGCCATAGGAGGGGCTTAGGTAGAGGGCAGTCATTGGCTGGGGGCAGTATGACCCAGATACCAGTGATTGGTTGTTAGGAGAAAGACAGTTCGGAAATGAAACTGAAACTGTTTTTTTTTTCTTTACCAAGGATTCCCAGCCTGACGACGGGGAATATTCATGAGCATACGAATCCATGCCAGACCCATGCGTCAGAACAACAGTTACAGTTAAGTAACTTGTTCCTTATTTTCACAACATAGCCATTCTTACTTTGCTCATTAATATAGCTTGAAATCATCAATGTAAGCAGCGCTGGTAATTGGGGCAAATTTCCCTGCATCGGAGATCTGGCAAAATATGGCTCCAGGGATCTCGGATACCCCTTCAAGTGTTTTTTTTTTTTTTAACTGTTTTTAATAATGCTTTTGTTTGGCAAAGCCGGGATTCGTACACATGTTCTGTGGATGAAAGCCAGGACATTTACCCACTAGAACACTTGAAAATCTGGTCAGGATGCATGTGAATATGCTTGTTAAGATTGCACTCTGCAGAAAATATTTAAGCAAGCTTTGTAGACTTCAAAGTTTTGCAACTTCTGTACTTTGCTTACAACATCATGGGTAACACTCCACTCTTCCTCTCTTGGGTTATTTTCCAGGTGTTAATCTCCTGAAATGGAAATCTTTATTTATGGGGGTGGGGGCTTCGATCTCATTCACAATATCACGCCATTGCCCCCTGCCCCGCCCCCGCACCCCATCTTCGCTTGTGGGCTCCCACAGTTAATAATTGCTATTTCTAGCACTGAATGTAAGCACTGTGTGCATAAGAGAATCCTTAAGGTTTAACACATCAAAGAGCTGTGAACCAGAATACCTGAACACGTGCCATTAAAAATGGCAGGTTTAGCTGCGCACAGAATGTATGTGTTAACTTTCCTAAATTGAACATGCTATTTTTGATATATTCTATCAGACCAGGTTAAAAAATTAACATTCGCACAAATGGAATATTTAATGAGTTAAATGTATGAGAGGCAGTTTAAAATCGGTAGACATTACAGTAAAGGAAACGAGACAAACATGCAAGAGCACCTTTTAGACAATTCCTCAAAAGGCTGTCACGCATATGACTTGAGCAGCTACACGTGCCATTATTCAACTTTAAATGAAGTGCATGCACAACATCATTATTTTCAGCAATTGCAGCGTTGAAAAATATGTACGCCAGCCGGAAATGGAGTGCATCGTTTTCTACGGCTATAAGCATTGCACAGAACAGCAATTCTGTTGATTAACAATATAGTGTCACTTAAACAATAAATATTGATTGTTGAAAACAGCTGATGTTCTTGCAAATTGTAAAGCGTTTGGAAGATCTGGATTCCTCCATAAAATACTCTAAAGAGTTTAACCTCAATAAAAAGATCTTGAACCCAAAAAAAAGATCTTGCAATATTTACACAAGAAAAAGTGTATCCATACATCACGGATTCATACTATGATGATCAGAGTAGAAACAATGAGACAAGTGGTCAACAATCTAATGCCTTTTCTAAGAAACGAGGCTACAGCATATGCCAAAGGTCGAATAACTGGAATTCTTCTAGTGGAAGTTCAGACGACAGTGGACCTAGCACGTCTAGTACAAATCAATCCATGACTAAACCAGCCAACAGAAATGTCTGCTTCGTGGACCCAAATAATGCTGGTACCAATGGGAATCTGGGATTTTCTTTTCACAGGGGTCAAGGCAAAGTCCAGAACAAAAACTGAGGAAATTGGCAGAACCAGTGGCAAAATCAATCACCCCGAGTCACACAGAGCCGAGGATGGAATATGTTGTAATCTGTGCTTGTGGTGTCATCTGTAATGGAATGGAAGGCACAAGCTCGTGCAATGTATTATGACTTGGGTGTGACGTGCGAGTGTCCTGCAGGAGTCGGTTGGAGTGTGCCTGCCGGGTGGGAAGCTGGTGTCTGTTCTCTGTATGTTAATCTGTATCTGGAGACATTAAAGGCTTACCTGTAACTTACCTGCACGTACGATGCGTATGGGCTGTGAGTGTTTTTGTGCGAGTACTTCTTTACTCCCAGCGCGGGGTAGGTTCGTGTTTTTGGTGTTGGTGTTTCGAGTGCACACATTTTGGGTCATCGCAGGTTGCGGTTTCCGTTCATAACCTCCTTTGTTTGGGTTCAGGTTGTTTGCTGCAGGATTAGTGTTCGGCGTTTTGTTTTTACTCCGTAGGCGGTCGGGTGGGTCTATGGAGTGGGAGGGTCATGGATTTCTTCACTTCATGTTGATAGTGATTTTTGCTGTTTGAGGAGTTAATTCACTTCAGGTGTTTGCCAAATGATTTTTCGTGTTAATATTCAGTTTTAGCCTTGCGTTGCTTTGACATAGTGGCTTGCAAGTTGTTGTGGGGTCTTGTGTCGGTTGAAGCGTCTAGTGCAGTTGGTATTATTTCTTTCTTGCCAGTGGGTGTTTGGTTGTGGTTTTCTGTGGTGGCTGGACTGTTTGTGGTGCTTGTGGGTTTTGGACGGCCGGGTGGGTTCAATTCCTATGGGTGGTGCTCTGGTATGGGAGGCTGGAGGCTCTGGGGTGGCAGCCTGGGGCAGAAGGTGAATAGTGCACGGTTGGTTGTGGGCGTTAGTTTGCTTTTGAGTGACAGGTGTGGCAGGCCTGTTATCCGAGGGGCAGCTCGGGTATGGTTAGTGTAAGGGTTGGTGTCCTTGTACGTTAGTCCTGGGTTGTAGGTGTAGGGACTATGGTGTTGAACGGGTGTTCTGTGGTGCTGTTCGGATTGGTGTTTAGGTGGGTTTTGGTTGGATGAATGAGTGATGTAAGGTACACGTGTCTTGGCACTTGGGTTCTTTTCACGTATAGTGTTTTGGCACATTGGCTTCTTTCACGGCAGTGTGGATGTTGTTGGCAGCGTTAGTATTGTGGGCTTTGTAATTTTTTTGGGTGTGTTGTGGAGTGCACGTCATGATGGCCACATGGTGTGCATTTTTGAGCTGTTAGGCTTGGTCTCCTTTAATTTTTGACTAACCGAAGGGGGGAGAAGTGTTGTAATCTGTGCTTGTGGTGTCATCTGTAATGGAATGGAAGGCACAAGCTCGTGGAATGTATTGTTATGACTTGGGTGTGACGTGCGAGTGTTCTGCAGGAGTCGGTTGGAGTGTGCCTGCCGGGTGGGAAGCCGGTGTCTGTTCTCCGTATGTTAATCTGTATCTGGAGACATTAAAGACTTACCTGCACCTTACCTGCACGTACGGACATCCTTTATTACAGAATACACCACACCCATTGTGAGGGGGGATCGTGTGGGCTCACTGGGAATCGGAGATGGGAATGAACCGCAGGTAGTCTGACACAGGAATGACTACCCGAATTTGGTACAAAATCGACAAGAAGAACCAGATGTTAGCCTCCCGGCCTCCCTAGTGGTCAATCTATCAGAAATTGTACTTAAGGTCAATACAGGATTTTGGAAAAAAGGACTATCCTTCCTACCAACGGCGACACATGATCCGTTTGAGACACCGATTGAAATAGCACAACTAGGAAAATTTGACTAAAACAATTCTTCGAAAATAACACTCCAATAGAAGACAATGGGGCTACTGATTTGAAGAAGAAATCAACATTCTATCCACCTCCAAATGGCATCACCCCAGAGTCCGTAATTTTTGAAAAAGCTCTATTAAAGAAATGGATGAATTAGAGCAGAACCAGTCTCTGAGCTTTAATAACTTCTCAAAGAAGGACAGAATGGCGCTTAAATCCTTAACCGACAATTATGACATTGTCTTAAAACCTGCCGACAAAGGTGGTGTGACAGTAATAATGGACTCCGTTAAGTACAAGAAAATGGTGACTGATCTTCTGGGTGACCATCACAGCTATAGTTCGACTTGGGAGTGGTCCTATGGAAAATATGCAACAGCTAAACACCACAATTATTGAGGAAGCTCTGGCCGAAGGACATAGCCACAAGAAAAAGTGAATTCCTCATCACTACTACACCAACGCGGCCGGCGTTTTACGCCTTACCTAAAATTCACAAAGGAAAAATCCACCTTCGGGTAGACCTATCTCCTCTGGGATAGTGTCCATACTCGAATTTCTTTTCAAAACCAGAGATTGTGAAAATGAGATCATACATAAAAGACACGACAGCAGTTTTGTGTTTGACAAAAGTCTGACAGTTCAATCCAGAGTCAGTTATTAGTGACCCTAGACATTGACTCCCTTTATACCAAGATACCACAAATGGCAACCCTCCAAGTTATAGAACAGGTACTAAGGAATAGGAACAGGAACCCACCAATAATCACACCAGTATCCCTCATCATGCAATTGGCTGAGAACGCCTTAACCAAGAACTCATTTCTTTTTGAAAATGAGTTTTTTGAACAAATATCTGGAACTGCGATGCGGGCAACATTTGCACCGCGTCTGGCAAATTTGTATGTGGCAGATTTTGAAGATAAAACCATGTATAGTGAACACAATCCCTTCACTGAAAAGATCAGCCCATGGTACAGATACATTGATGATGTGCTGATGATCTTCAATGGAACGGGGGAGGAACGGAGCACCTTCATGGACTGGTTAAATGATCAAAACATATTCCTAACATTTACTGACACCCATAGCAGCAGGAGTGTGTTTTCTGGATCTGAATCTGAGTGCTGCGGACAAGTTCATTAGCGGTACAGTATTCAACAAACCAATGGATCGCAATTCTTCACTATTATTTAATAGTTACCATCCATCGAGCTTGAGGAACAACCTCCCATTTGGACAGTTCCTTAGATATACGAGGAACTGTTCCATGCCAAGTGACTACAACAAACAATCAAGCAAACTGGCAGACAAACTACAGAGTGGGGGGGGGGGGGCTATCCCAAGTGGGTTATAAAACGAGCTAATAAAAAAAGCAAGTAACATTCCCAGAGACATAACCTTAGAGCAACATGGTAAAAAAAAACTGAAACCAGCAATACCATCACAGCCGTTTTCAATTGTTCAATCTGGAGGCTGTTATACGTTGTAAAAAAACGAACCCGTTTTAATAAACTAACACGTATGGAAAAAATCTATTGAACAGCCCAGAGAAAACATTACTAAATGCACACTCGGCTTAGACCCTCTCTGTCAAACTGACCGGTATGACACACTCGCAGTCCCAGAAAGCTCTGCGACTAGATTGCTTGAAAATTACCTAACATCGGCAAGTAGCTTAATGAACTCGTTGTTTAGCTAAATGAATGAGTGAACAAACTTTCTGAGCGTGTAGTTATTCTTCCTCCCCCAAATTATACAAGATGGGTGGGGGGGGGTACATATCTTTCAAGTTCTCAATTGAGAAAAAGCTGCAGAAGAGGCACATAATATATTTAACCATTGCAAATGACAGATCGGAAATTGGACATTAGGGGCACTAGTTCATTGAAAACATGCGTTCTCTACACCTCTTTACACATACGCGGTGGAAACACTATCCCTCTAGTGATGGCCGACACGCATTCTGTTGAAAAACTACAAACGCGAGTTGACACTACGAGTAGTGCACGCACTGAAATAAGATATGACGACCGCGGAAGTCAAACTGCATTATACCCACATGTTGAGGTGGTAACGCAAATATCTAATGAACGAGCAAAGCAGTCTACTGCTACAGCAAACAGAAACTAGGTGAGCCATTTAATTTTAGCTGATCCCACTGTGTCCTTAACGATAGGGGTTTGAGAAAAAACTGGAAGCCCAGTTGTTTGACAAGTTGGTCAGTGCTCAAAAAATGCACTTCTATAGATCTCGTTTTAAACAGATTGATTTATTCAAATAGCCCCTCATGCTTCAACCTGAAAGAGCCACGTTATGTACCCTCTTAGGTTACAGCTGGACGCCAAGGAAACTTCGCCCGTTGACACAGAAAAATAGCTTTCTGATTTTAAACTGCTTGGCAAAACACGCAATTGGGGTAAGGAGCATACTTAAATCCTAGAGGTATATATATATATATGCACATATAGACACAATAGAGGATAATGACAAATTGTTTTTTCCTGTTTCCACCTTCGCCATCCCCGTTCTCTTATGCACAGGTGCAGTGAAGAGACAATGCAGAAACTCGACTTTGTTGTTTTTGTGGCAGCACCCTTGTGCTGTGGCCCTGAAAAAAGTGATTTAACTATTATATCTCTGAAACCGGTAGGCCTGGATAGACCTACTGTAAGTGAAGGACCACTGGCAAGGTCTAGAGGTCTACGCAAGTGGATACCATAACACTTGCGAGTGAGAGAATCACTTTAGTAGCACCAACAACTGGAAAGTTATGATTCAGGAAGTTACAATAGTAGTTTTCCATTAACGTTGAGAGATTTCGTTTTTTAAATACATTTTTTATATAAAAATAGCCTTTTTTAATTGCCAACTCAGGGAAATTAAATTTCACCTGTAAGGGGCTTAGCACAGAAGTTGGTCATATATCGGAGTTGCGCCTTTTATGTGTGCAAGAAGTGTATCTGTGTTTCGATAGTCATAGGGCAAGTTTCTCATCTATCCCCTAACCCTAGATAAGTGGCCCATCGGCGTTCTCTAGGATGAGTCGCCACACTATAGAAAGATTGGTTGGAGGGCAAGTAAGCTACAGTTATACAGAAGGTAACATGAAAAAGAAAAGAATCAGTAACCTAACAATTTGTGTGAAAAACTTACGGTATACTGTTGGGAATGAAACCCAATAATAGTCCCTTTTTTAAGTGTGTTTTTCATCTTAAGCACAGCCTTCCACCATACAGGTGTGAACCACGTGGCGGCTGGATGAAGACAAAGTCTTAAGTATTGTATTAAGTTTAAGAAGTCGCATGAAAGGAAATTGTCATAACCAACTTTTAACTTGCACGCCTTTCAGTACAAATTATCTTATTTACACAACAGGAACACAATTTAGATGGTTCACTTGTAATGGAGTTGCAATGATTCCTTGGTTTGTAAAAAGTCATTAACAGGGAGTAGGTTGTGGCCCTGATTTACCCCCGATCCCTCAACCCCTTCCCCGCCCCAGTCTCAACAGCTACCCACAGCAACAGGCATATTGAGTGTGGCATTGAGGTGCCACCCCCAACCACTGACTAGTTGTATGCGTGTATGGAATGATTCCTAATGATTTTCAGCTCCGTGCAGCTTGAGAGTTCCAATTCAAGTGTCTTTCAAAAAACCAAATATCAGTATTTCTTGGTAAGTTAAAGGAAATTACTTTTCATGCCGACATGTTATGTTTTCTTGAGTTGGTAAAGCTCCGTCCCCCAAAGTGTATGGGTTTGAAGCGCTTTATCTATCCGAGAGGCAGAGAAACATAATGGAATATTCAGTAGTGGTAGGGAGAAGCGAAGTCGGGTAGATAGTTGGGGTGAGGGATAGATGAGATGCACGGGAAGGCATGAGAAGGAAAATGTGGAGCAGCTATGTGTATAATTGGGCCAAATTTATCGTGGGCCTGAACTGTATTTTATGGGGTGCAGCGCCAAGAGGAGCGATTACTGGAGAGGTGTCCTCTGCACAAAGGTGGGTATGTCTGGAAATGACTTGCTGCATGGTGAGCGTGGGCATATTGAAACCCTGCCAAATAAACATATGCAGCAAAGCCCTTATGCCTCCTTCAGGCCCCCCCAACATCATTTGGGAGTGGTTATCTGTCAGGAATCCGAATTTGGCAAGTTTGCAAAAGCTCCCTGAAAAGTGAGCAAAACTACTCGTATTTTTTGGTTTCATTTGTCATGGTTAACAAAACCCAAGGCTTGTTCGAAAAGTGCTTATGGGCCAGACTTTGAGCCTTCCGCAGTGACTTGGTGAGCCAAGGCATGTAGAGAACCATGCCCAAGAAAATGCAGAGTGCAAAGCCCCTCTACTTACTCCATAGGGTCTTAAGTTATGCCAGCCTAGTGATGTTAAAAGAATGCTTGCCGGATCAGTATCCACTCATCTGGCTGCAGCCAACTGGCCACATTTTCGGGTTGGATAATTTACCACTTTTTATCGCAGCAGGAAGGGGGGCGGTGGGGATGAGGGTGGTAAAATAATGGACGCAAGAGTGACAATGGAAGGTGGTGGTGTAGGGAGGTGCTAGAATGAGGGAATCGGAGCTAGACCCCATAGGAATGCTGGGGCAAAGTGCAGTGAAATATACCGGTGGCCACATGTGGTAGGACAGCTCTGTCAAGAAGGCCATCTTTATCAGACACACGGGGCACGAATATGCTGAAAGGGAAAGCAGTGCTTCTGTTAGCTTTCGCAGACCACACGTAGCAACAATAATTCTGGTGCCGTTCTTTGGGCTAGTGGAGGAGGGTAGGGTAGGGTAATGTGAGAAAGGTTATGGGGGTGCCTCCCCTAACCCCCACAAAAAAGCTTCAACATTGCTGCAAAAACGGTTGTTATAGGGTGGGCAATCTCCGTTCTTATTTCTAAGTTCATCATTCATTTCTGTTTGAGAGGTTCTTTTAGGGTATTTAAAATGGATCCCATCTTTACAAAAAATCGGTCCAAAACCATAACATTTTGTTAAGCGTCGCCCAGAAAAGCTTAAACTTTTTTTGTTTTAGATTTCTATCGACCATTATACAAACTGACGCGTTGTTAACCAAATTGTAAACCTTGAAATGTCAGCAAATAAGCATTATGTGGCACAGCATGTTAATAAAAATGTGGCATTGCAATAATCAAGTAAATACATATATGACAATGCATGTGAACGGTTTCTTGGAAGTTGCCAGTGGCCGTTGTGATGTATTTCAGAAGTTGAAGTTTGAGGTAGGGTTTATAGACAGCAGTCAAAATATTTCTATTCTTTCCATTCAGATGCACACATAGTGCGGTGGTCTCCTACCGGCGACAAGTATATCGTGGTAGCAAATAACACGGCAGACATCTACAAGCTGGAAACGGCCTCTGTCATTGGATCCATCACACACGAAAGGAGGATTTCGTCCATTCAGTTCGTCACGGTGCGTTCAGACATGACATTATATCGGCATGGAAGCATAAACTGCAAGGATTATCATTTGCTTAGATGGTGCCGAGCCATTGGAGTGCACGTTTTAAGAATTGAGCATCTGTACTTTGGTGTTGAGATCGAGTGCGCCCCTAGGTTGTAGTTGTACAAAAAAGCGTCCTCTTTTAAGACCTTAATTTGGGATTGCGGCTGTTTGTTTGACAGTGTTAATTATTTCTCCTATTTGATGGGCAATTTTGCATTCTATCTTTACATCCCATGTAATTATTTATCCTATTTGATGGTCAATGTTTTATTTATTTTTCATTTTTACATGTGTATAGCGCCTAAACCCAAGGGCATCAGGGCGCTGTTGCAGACATGTTACATTCAATTCTCGGCGGTACATGTTGCACTTTTTTACATCCGCTGTCTAGTTTGATAGCTCTTACTTTCTTGCTTTGCTTTCTGGTACTACATTTCAGTTTTAATGGTAAAGGCAAATCTACATGTGCCAGAATGCAAATAAAAAACCTGCTATGAAATTATTTACCCAATTTTAAGTGTAAGTACATCTACTTAATTTGAACATTTGTGTCTAACTATTAACGTTAAAATACAGGGTCAACTATTAAGTGTTGGGCATATTTTCATTTTTATGTAAAATCCCCTTCACATACTAGTCCCCCAGTACTTTTTACTGGACTTGAGGATTTTTTTTGGCAGTTCCTGAGTGGGAACCTTTTGGCAGACTTGTTAGGCAGAATTATATACAGTACCCTTTGGGAACACTACACACAATTATGACTACAAGTGACAGTAAAATTTCACCTTTGGTACAAGTCTGGACTACACTTATGGTGGTAGCAGTAGCGGAGCAGCCAGACTTATCTCAAGAGTAAGTGAGCAGTACAAATAGTTACACAAAGGACAGCAATTACTATGATTCAGGCAAACACTGACTCAAGGTTACTAAGTAAAAGAATATATATTTATTTACTTATCAGTTGTATAAGAGTTCACCTTTCTAAGCAAGTTAAGAATCACAATCATAAATACACCATACCACTTCCCTTAATTTCTAGACAAGTTAGGCTCACAAAATGAAGTAGGAGCAAAATGGCACTCCAGTTATTTAAAAGGGAGGGGAAGACAAAGTTTTTTTTTTAAAATTATTTTTATTTTCAATAAAACCAAACAAAATAACATACATTACAACTGTTTAGGACGTACATAATCCGCATCAAACCATCACATTATACAGTATAATTCTCCGTCCTCCCCCCTCCCACCCCACAAACTAGAGCCGGCTCACTCATGTCATCTATGGGAGCATTATCAGGTATTGCAGTGCTTGTGCACTCATCAGAGTCCTCTGATTCGCTATTGTCTTGGTGAGGGTTTGCCATAGAGGTCATCAATTGCCGCCAGGCCAACAAGGGCCCTACTTCCTCCTCTCTCCCCCCCCCCCCCGCTAGTATCTGCTTCAAACCAAACTACTGATTCCGCCTCCGCCCATCTGAGGAGGTCCGTCCACCATAGCTCTACCTTAGGTCTGTGGGCCGCCTTCCAACCCATTGCGATCCTGCGCTTAGCCAGGATGTAGGCTAAATCCTTCATTTTGCTTATGTGCTTTAAATCCCGTGGCCTGGGAAAAATCCCGAGCATGCATGGCCAAGCTGATCCCACGTCCAGCTCCACTCCCCCACCAGCCAATTTATTTTTAATCTCGTCCCAAAATCTGTGCACCTCCGGGCAAGTCCAGAACATGTGTAGCAGCCCCGCTTCCACCTCTCCACACCTGGGGCATTTCTGCGTAGCCGAGCCTCCAAACCTTGCAATTTTCCCGGGAGTCAAATAAGCCCTGTGAGTGACATACAATTGGAGTTGTTGGAGTCTCGCATTCCGGGATACCTTTTTATGGTACCTTTGGGCTCTCTCCCATTGCCCATCTGTCATGGGTCCTCCTACTTCCTCCTCCCAGTCCTGCCTCAATTGAAGCAGCTCCTTCCCTACCTTTGCTATTAGAAGCTCGTATATTCTAGATATCTCATGCCCGCCCTCCGAAACATCATTTCCAGGGAGGCATCAGGGTCATCCGCTAGCACTGTCTCCGGCCATCTCTCCCTTACCCGTTTCATGAGCCTAGCGTAGGTTATATACTGGCCTCTATGCATCCCTGTCTCTTCTTGCAACCTCTGAAATTCCAATGCCTCCCCTTCCTGCCATATGTCCCCAAGGGTGGCCAGGCCCACCGGTTCCCAATATCTACGGACCGCTTCGAACAGTTGTGAGTCGTTCGCATAGTGCTACCAGCGAGACCTGCTGAGAGAACGGCTCTGTCACCCATCATTCTCCACATTCTGCGCCAAACCTCCCAGCCCAGCCTCAACAGCCGCCCTCTTCCCACCAGTTTCTTTTGTAACCACACCACCTCATTCAAAAAGTATGGGGCCGAGTCTTCCCGCAGAAGCCTGGCTTCCGCCGAGTCTTCAGTCGACAGCCACCTGGCCACATACAGCAGCTGCCCTGCCAGATAATAAAGCTCAAAATTTGGCAGGCCTATGCCCCCCATGTCAGATGGGTTCTGGAGTTTCCACAGGGCCACTCTGTTCCTGGAGTTACCCCATATGAAGCCCCTGCACACGCTATGAAGTCTCACAAATAGGCTCCTGGGAATCAAACCTTGACCCCCTCTATTGCTTTCTCTGTATTATGTTGGTGCTCCGCCTCGATCCTGTGGTAAATATTTACTCCCAAATACTTAAATGTCTCAGTCTGCCATGGTATCGGCAGGCTAGGAAGCCTCTGTAACGGGACATTCTTGTATCTACCCAAGGGGAACAGACTAGACTTCCTAGGGTTCACCGATCTGCCCGAGAGGGTGGCATATCGGTCCACCACCTCTAGCACATACTGCAAGTTCTCCTCCGGATAGCGCAGATAAAGGAGCATGTCGTCTGCGTACAGCGATACCAGGTGTCTACCACTTACTGTACTAATCCCCGCCTCCCTGTATTGTTGCCTCAGACATATTGCCAGCGGCTCTAATGCCAGAATGTATAGCATGGGCGACCAGGGGCATCCCTGTCTGGTCCCCCTGCTGAGTTGCCAAGTATCTGAGATTATGGATCCTGTTTTAACTCTCGCCACCGGGGTGCTGTATAACAACTGAACCCACCTGATATACCCAGGTCCCATTCCGTATCCCCTCAGGGCTGCTTTCAACCATGGCCATCGCACCGAGTCAAAGGCTTTGACCGCGTCTAGCGACACGATGGCCAGCTCACCCGTATCTTCCTCAGTGTGGTCAATGATATGGTGTAGCCTCCTATGGTTATCTGTGATGTTCCTGCCGGGGACATATCCCGTCTGGTCTGGGTGTATCAGCTTACCGATCACCCTCTTCAGCCTATTGGCCAGCACTGCCATAAGTATTTTGCTGTCCTGATTCAGTATAGACAAGGGTCTGTAAGACCCACACTCCGCGGCCGGCTTGCCTGGTTTTAGGAGTGGGATGATCATCGCCTCGCGAATGGACAATGGCAGTTCCCCCTGCTCATGGGCCTCGTTGAACATAGCAAGCAGTGGCCGAAGCAGCTCCTGTTTGTATGTCTTGTAAAACTCGCTAGGCAACCCGTCCATCCCGGGTGCCTTACACGTGGGCAAATGTTGGATCGCTACCTCCAGCTCTTCCGAGGTGATAGGGGGCGTCCAATTCCGCGCGTTCTAGGTCGTCCAGGGTGGGCAGCTCTATGTCCTCTAACGTGTCCAGTATGTCTCGGCTCCTATCCTCCCCTGCGTCCTCATATAAGTGTCTGTAAAACTTGAGGAACTCCTCGTTCACCCCCTCCTGGGTATTACAGATGCGACCTTCCTCATACCTTATCTCACTGATCACTGTGCGGGGGGCGTCTCACTCTTATACAGCTAGGCCAGCAATCTGCCCGGCTTATCGCCCCCTGCGTGTAGCCTCGCCGTGTATTTCTTGTAATTCAGTCTACATAGCCTACCCCAGAGTCCACTGCAGGTTAACTGTAGGTCTTTTATCTTATCGCTATTCTTCCGGGCGGTATCCTCATGTCGCGTGAGGCCCTCCAGCTCCCTTTCCATTTCCTGAAGTTCCCTTTCAATGCCCCCTGGAGCCCTTTAGATTTCGAAATGGCTACTCCACGCACCACCACCTTGAACGCCTCCCATCCTGTTCCAACCGAGCACACACTGCCCATGTTTATATCAAAATATTCCTCGATGGCTTCCCTCAAATCCTCCCGGAACCCCTCATATTGTAATGCCTCAGTACTAAGTCTCCATGTCGGGATCCACGCTCTGGGGGGTTGGTGTCGCCACTCTACCACCAACGGCGAGTGGTCAGATAGTACCCGGGCCTTGTATTCCGCTCCCACCATTTCTCCCGCTATCTCAGCCGCTACGAACACATAATCTAGCCTCGTGTGCAGGTCATGTGGTGCTGCATAGTGCGAGTATTGCCTATCCATTGGATGCAACCTTCTCCACACGTCTTCTAGGCCCAGATCTTTTAATAATGTCCCCAGTGCTTTGGCCGCCGGCGCCGGCTTCCCCGCTTTGTCGACTGACCCATCCATTTTGGGATTCAGGGTGCAATTAAAGTCCCCTCCCCACACCACCACACCCCCAACCAGGGGGCTAATTTTGCTGTAAAGGTATCTAAAATAAGCCGCTGTATCATGGTTGGGGGTGTACAGATTTATGATATGCACTTCCCTGTTCTCCAGGAGTCCTGTCACCGCCACCATTCTGCCCTCTGAGCTAAGCACCTGGAGCAGCACGTGCGGCGCCACCCAAGTGATCACCCCTCTAGCGTACGCAGAATACGTAGCCCCCACAACATGTCCCCTCCATTTTCGCCTGACAACCTCTAACTTCTCCCTTGTGAGATGAGTCTCCTGCAGCAGGGCCACATCAATGTGCATCCTTTTTAGATACAGCATCACTTTGTTACGTTTCGGATAGCTATTAAGGCCCCGTACATTCCAGGTCACAAGTCTGAGGTTACCCGATGCCATCTACTCGGTTTATCCCAACCCACCTCTCCCTTCAATGCTTCCCTTGATGGTTTGTTTTCCCGGCTCTCCCCCGTCCACCCCTCAACAGTTTCCCCCCTCCCTGTTCCCCAACTCCCATCCACTGCACACAACCCAGCCCCTCCCCCCACCCTGCCCTACCCCAACAAATGCCAAGCTCCATCCCTGGATCTCAGGCCCACCCGCGTCTGGTCCTGTCTCGTCGCCGAGGACTAGGCCCCACGCGGGGCGTCACCGATCTAACAGCGACCTAAATAAGTATATTAGTATTGGGTACAAGGGATGCCTCTCAGGAGCTCCCAGTCGTCTATTTTAGGATTGGTGCGTCCAGCGGGTCCAGCCAGTTGATACAACACACTCCCCACAAGCTTAATACAACTCTATAATCAAGTCCCAATGTCTTGGCCATGTCACCGCAGGTGCCACAGCCGTCCGCTACTTATCTCCTGCATGTCCAGCCAGTCCATTGCCTCGGTCGGCGTCTCGAAAAAAAGGGATCGGTTCTTATAAAACACTTTCAACTTGGCTGGGTAGAGCAACATGTAGCGGTGGCCTGCGTCTTTCAGCCTCCTTTTCACCTATCCGAAGTTCATCCTACTACGCTGTACAAGCAGCGTATAGTCCGGGTAGGCTGTGATTTTTGCGGAACCCTTTTCAATCGTTCCTCCCCTCCGGAAAAATTAGAGGATCTTCTCCCGATCCCGATAGTTCAGGATCTTTGCGATCAGCGGCCGCAGGGGTGCTCCAGGAGGCGGTCTCCTTGTCAAGGCCCTGTGCACCCTTTCAACCGCGAATCCCTAGGTCAGCACCCCGCCTGTTGCAGCACTTTCATTGCCTGGCCCAACTTAGTCTCCCAGGCCACCTTTAAGTCTGTGATCTCTGCCAGCACCTCCTGGATCGTGCCCAGTGTTTCCGCCGCTGCCGTGGGGGTCTCCTTGCTCTTGCCCCCCTCCGTTTCTGGGGGCGAGCTGGCATAGGTCTCCATCGTGGACTGTCGGATCCTTGGTCTAACCACTTAAGAGGACATCCTGCTATGTTAGCTGGGCGAGGGCCTGCCGTGCCTCCCTCCGCACAAAGGTCTGCGTGATCGCGGACCACTCTCAGCAGGCCAAGCATGTACTTGTATGTACTTGTCTCTTCTCTTGCGCCCAAAGTGGGCCGTCTCCTCCCATGTGCTCGTACCCTCTTGGTGTCGTGGCCCGGTCTCTGTCGTGTTCCTTCCGTGGCCAGTGCTCGAGTGCTCTCACCTATTCGCTGCACTCCCTTTGTTCCCCCTCTACCGTGATCACAAGGCCATCCGGCCCACAATGCCCAGGCCCAGAGGGGCCACTCTAAGTGCAGGGGATCAGCAATTGTCTCGCATCAACCTCAACCAATGGCCTGCGCCGATGTTTCGTCTGACTCTATGGGACTTCTCCCATCTTCCCGTGTATACAGAGTTGATCCGCTGCGCTGTGGAAAACTGCAGCCACCATCGCCCGCTCGTTCGCGTCGGCCCCGGGATCCACGGCCACCTAATTGGCACGCTGCCACAATGAATCTTCCGGGGTTCCGCCGGCGTTCGATCCGATTACGCCGCGGGCCCAGCGTCGGTTACCAATGTGCTCGATGAGTCTCGGCAATGTACAGTCTGTAGGTTGTACCAGCTCCGGGTACGTGTGCCCACAGATGTGCGCCGCCTCAGTGAAGCAACAGCGCATTCCGGTCAAGTGCCGCGGTCTGCTTCTAAACGCTGGTCTTGGAGTTCGATGCAGGGGCTTTACAGGACCTACATCTCGTGATCCCTGTTGTCCTCTTCATCTCTGCCGCCATCTTGTTCCACTCGCCGATCCGGGGCCCGCGGCCCGCAGACGAGTATAACTCAGTGTCCTCACCCTCCACTCGCATCAAAGTTTCAGCGAGTGTAGCCATCATCTTCACACGCATGGGCATTATTTTTCGGTGCCGTCCGGTTCCGGTGCACGCACTTCTCCTCCAGGATCATTGTAGGATCAGCGGAGCTCCACGAGAGCACGCCCTTTACATGGCCGTCCAAGCCACACCCCAAGAGGGGAAGACAAAGTTATCAATAATTAGGCAAAAACCAACAGGTAAGTATTCTGAGCAGTTGAACAAGAGAGACTACATTGAGGAGATCAGCTAAAAAAGGCTTAGGGACAAAGTCAATAGGTGAAGTCTTTTGCTCAAGATCACACAGTTCAGGGTAGTTCGCAGTAAAGTTTGTGGCACAGATTCCGGACGAGGTTGGTTGGTAGAAAAGATAGTTTGAAGAGAAGAGAAGGACAAGCCCTCGGATTGGAGAAAGATTTCAAACACAGAGAGGGGCCTGTAGCTGAGGCAGACGTTCCTGGTAGTTCCTGCAGGCTCACGGTCCCTGAAGCGACTGTCGGTCTGATCACAAGTAGGAAAACTGGAGGGTCCTGCACTACCCAGGGAAGAAACAAGCAGCAGCGCCAAACGACAAATAAAAGGTGCGCTCCTTAGAACCCAAGCAGGGTCCGACCTTCCTGGCTATCCGGCCCAGTGTAGCTCTGTACAGCGAATTCGACCAGAGGAGGGGTCCTGGCTTGTAGTTTGGGCCAACTGGTTGGTCCCACCAGCTGAAGGGAAGAAGTTTCCTGGAGGATGTTCTCTGTCGTCGGATTTGGAGATTCAGACCTGCAGCAGAGCTTCACTGGGCGGTTCAGTCGTTGTAGGGGTCCTCTTCTTCCAGTTCCTCATTGGTTCTTTCGTTCCAGTGGCGACTCGGTCTTTCCAGTCCCAGAGACTTGCTTTTTATGCAGTTTTCCCCCATTAATACAGCTTGGCTGTCAATCACACAGCAGGGTGGGTGGCTGGCCTGGACAGGCCAGTCCCCTTAGCCAATCAGACAAGAGTGCGACTTGGGTTAATAATGCAACCCATGGCAGGGGTCCGAAGATCCCTCCGTCACATCCTGCATATCTAGACTATCAGGCGCCTTAAGGAGGGCTTCTGTGCAGAAGCCCACGAAAAGACAGTGAACAAAGGAATCATCCCTGGTTTGGCATGCAGAGTAAAACACGAGAAAGACTTTAACAAAAAGAAATGCCGACTAAACCCAGCCGAAGCCAAAATAAAATGCATTTGGTCAAGCGGGTTTATGTTCCGAGGCTAATATAATGGCCTAAAACATTACCATGTTATATAAGATAATTGCGGTAGAAAAGTTAGGGTAGATACCACTGCCACCAGCCGAGTCTTAATGTTAAGGGAGCGAAACAATGCCCCAAGAGGTACAGACAAAAAGGGATAGGAGTTAACCCTTTCCAATACTTGTGGTTTAAAGTGACTATATAAAGTTAATGGCAACTTTACCTGTTTCTTGGGGACAGTAGTCAGCCCCAGAAAAATGGAGTCGGTGGGAAGTCTCAAAGACAACCCTGTGTCACTGCACTGACGGTGCTGTGTAACACGCACAAAAAGTGGTGCACATGGAGTAGGTGAGGCTCCAGTGCCCAGGATCACACAAAAAGTAGAAATACACATAGCAAAGCACATGTAAGAGTGGGGATAAAAGGCTCACACTCTTACCAGGTGAAAAAAATAAATCCTAGAAATCCAGCAAAGCTGCTGGGGGACTCTTTAGGTAAGGGAAATCAACCATTTATGAGAATTCTCCCTAACACTCTCATTCTTTTACCCTAACTTTTGGGATACTTTTGTATTTCTTTGTGTACCTTTTTCTTGGAGAAATGCATTTCTCCAAGTTTTATTTATTGGATTTGTAAACCGCACTAGCAGCCCGTAGGCATCAAGGCGCCGTTGCAGGAAAGTGTCTTAGTTACAGAAAGATTACTTTTATAACATCTGCATTTGAACTTTGCGATCCGGCGTCCCCAGGTGAGCATTGTTTTGGTGCCTTGAGCCCTGTGGGCCCAAACAAGTATGGCCGCGTTGCGTGTTGCCTCCAGGCCCCACGTGTTATCCTGCTTTTTCCCGGCCCTTTGATCCCTCTCCCCTCTCTCAGCCCGCCTCCCAACCCTCCCTCCACCCGTGATTGGCTGTATGCCTTCCTGTAAGCTCCTCCAACTGTGATTGGTTGGCTCTCTGGCCTTAATGGACCCTGCCATGGCAGCCCTTCGCCCGGCAGCCCCTGTGGCTAAGGGCCCCAAGACAAAGGGCAGCTCCTACCTCGGCGGCTCCAGATGGTGTCTGCAGGAGACACCAGGGAAGCCAGGAGCCAGCCGTCAACCAGCGCAGACCACCAAAAAAAGTATATGTGGCATGGGTGGGGAGTAGAGCAATTACCTACCTCTAAACTGTGAATGCTTGCATGCACCACACATAGATGTAATCAATTGCATATCTCCCTCTTAGTCTAACAATTCGAGACAGTGCACTGAAAGTTTGCTGAATTGTACTCCACCCATAACACTGTCACATAGTGCATCCAAAGATTACTAGAATGTTTCTTAGATGGATTCACGAACATTACTTTGTGGTGCCTCTAGATAGAAATGCAATTGTAAGCATGTCCCACACCAGATGGAATTTTTGAATCTCAACAGGTCACACACTGACACACATGACAATTAGCCTGCGACGCATGTAAATAGAATTGTGCATGTTGGCATGTCCCAGCACGTCCCACACCATGATAGAAATGTGAATGTTAGCAGGTACCACACTCAGATGGAATTGTGATTGTTGGCATATGCCGCACTCAGATGGAATTGTGAGTATTAGCATGTGCCACACCTAGACGTAATCGTAAACATTAGCCTCTAGATGTAATCGTGAACATAGTCTCATCTAGAAGGGATCATGAAGGTCAGCTTGTGCCACACGTAGACTGAATTACAATTATTGGCACATGGCACACTTAGATGGAATTGTGAATATTAGCCGCTGCCGCACCTAGACATAATCATGAACACTAGCCGGCGTCACATCTAGATAGGTCTAAAATGTCAGCTTCTGCTACACCAAGATGGAATTAGGATTGTTAGCATTTGCCCAATTAACCAATCCACTAACAGTTTCACCACTCTGCGTATACCTCTCAAACTCTAACCAAACACAACCACAAGCCTATAATGCAACAATCCGCACAAACTTCACTACACTGCAACAACAAAACAAACCACACATAGACTCGCACAACATCACACGACAACTACTGACCGGAAAACAACCCAAGCCCAGCCAACGGAATTCTGGGTTGAGGCCGCCAATAACACATCACTGCTCTTTTGCACTTTTCCAGCTTATTCCCACTAACTCATCCCCTCCCTTTTTCAGAGCGCCAGGGGACCACTCCGGTGGTGATAGTGCACGGTACAAATATCCTTTAACATTAACACGGCACTTTCTGTGCAGTGTTGCTTGGAGCCCATTGGGCTTCCCTTTTTATTTTCTGTTATTTCCTTTTTGGGGACACATGTTCCTAAGAGCAGGTGGATATTTAATATCCGTCCCATCTTTTATATTGAGATCAGGTACCCCACTTTATGTGGAGTGCTGAGGGCTTTCACTCTATCCCCTTTCTCACTGCTCCTGTAACTTTTTGGTTTCAGTGACAAGCTAATCCGAATGGCTGGTGGCAATGGTTTTATCCTACCTACTTTTGTACAATGTTTACTCCCAGGCTGTACTCGCAGCCACGGTAGAGCATAGAAGGGTCACCATTGATCCAAAAGTGACCATATTAATTGTTTGTTTTTTTTTTGCCAATTTAAGTTGGCCTGTCCCTTCTTGGTCCTTCTGCTGTGCAGGGTGGGGAGGTCCTGGTTTGACTTTTGTCTTCCCCAGTGTGTCTGTGAGGACAGGAAACTGGGGAGGACTCTGAAACTCTG
Organism: Ambystoma mexicanum; assembly: GCF_040938575.1. NCBI lineage: Eukaryota > Metazoa > Chordata > Amphibia > Caudata > Ambystomatidae > Ambystoma > Ambystoma mexicanum. The sequence continues at coordinate 971,523,667 of NC_090930.1, read as the reverse complement.
CTGTTCTTTATCTTGTGCTGTGCCTGCCTAGAATCGGTTCCAACCGGGAGGCTGAGGACAGCCACCACCCAGAGTTTGAATGATGCATGGGTGCTGATTGGCTAGGTTCCTGCATAAGAGGCATGGATCCTTGGGGTGAAGACAAGGTGACCTCTGGAACAGAAGAATCGACGAGGAAGAAGAGGAGAGATGTCTGCAGCAGCTTCCATATTACTGGAGATGCCTTCTGTGTAATCGCTGCTGTTCGACCCCCTTCTTTCAAGTGTCAGGAGAAATCTGAAGAGGACGGGGCCAATCAGTCTTGAGACGACCTGCATTTTGAGGCATCCCATGACGAGCTGTGACCTTCACAGGCTGCAGACTGCCAATACCCTGGGACCTGTGGCCACTGTTTAGAGCATAGTCTTCTGAAGACCGAATCCTCCTGAAGCTTTGGTGGGCTCCTTTTGGACTGCCAGAGGCAAGATTCCTCTCCTTGAAGTTCCCTCACCAGCGTGCTGGACTGAGAAAGCGAGGCAAATCGACCGAGTGGTAATTGTTCTTCACTGGTGCTTCCCAAAAGGCGCCAAAATTGTGGAACCATGAAGAATCATTTGCTGGAAGCCTCTTCACTCGACTGCTCCTCTGAGAGCCATTCCAGTGTCCCTTCTTTCGTCTGCCTGACCGAGATTCCGTTGACCAGGTCTACAGCTGCATCACTGGGGCATTGTGCTGCATCCCCTTGTTCACTTCTAAAGTACTGTGAGACTCTTGGTAGAACTTATCTAGAGTTGTTTTGCTGCTCTTGTGTTGCTGGAAAGCTGATTTGGGCATTTGGGAGTTTGCCCATATACATTCGCCCAGGCCGAATGCCTGTGTGCCTACAAGGAGTCTTCTCCGAAGTCCCTGGCCCTTCCCCCAACAATAAGTGTTACTTACTTGCTACTGAAGACTTCCTCTGGAACTTTGGACTTTCTACAGCTTGTGCCTTACCCGTTTTACCCTCCAATCTGACTCTCTCATAACTAGCTCGGGACGGACTACAAAAACCTAAGGTTTTGTTTCATCCATTTCTACCTCACAGATATTCTGAAAGTTATTACAAAAGTTTTACTTAACTTTGAATTGCATACTGCCATTCTACAAGTATTACAAAAGTGATTTGCATTCTGTGAATAATGCATTACTTTTTTCTAAGTTTCTTATTGTGTATTGTAGTATTTACTTTTCTGAAGAATTACTTAGTGTGCATATATAAAATAAACCATTTATTTTTTTATAACTTTAGTGTGTCAGTGTCTCTTTGGGCCTATGTGTGTACTGTAAGTTCTGTTTACCTCCTACAGCCCTCTCTCCTAAGATGAGCCTGGCTGCTCAGCCATTGCTACCAACAAAACTTGTGTGATTCAGACCTGTACTAAGAGTTGGAGCCCTGTGTCCCAAGTGTGAGTCTTCTTAAGTCCTAGACAAGGTGGACTTTTGTTAAAACCCCCTAATAAGTCATGGCAATGCTTCTAGCTCATCCATGTTGCCCTCAAAATAGCTAGTGATTTTGGCAAACAGTGCTACATTTTCTTAACTCCTTTCTCCACAGCTTTCTTGTTCACTATTCTTGTGAACACTATTTGGTGTAACCAGTGGTGGCATTTCACAAAAATATGCTTAAGGAAAGTGGTCTGTCTCCTTGGACTCCCCTCAGGAGTAACCCACATGTCCCACCAGATCAGGGAAAGCAAGCACTGGTTCGGTTCCCGGTGGTCACCTGAAGTCTACAATCCAGAGTCCAGCAGAACTTTGCCTTTGGTTGCTGATTCAGGGTAGATGCCACAGCAGAGCCTCCTTGGTTTTTAAGTCTGCAGTTCCTTGTTGGTAATTTTGGCTAATTTTGGTAGCCCACTATTCTTTTTGCTGCCCTGATCTTTTACTCTCCCGTAACAAATTTATTTTCAATGGAGTGACTTTGTAGCCTTCAAGGCTAGAGCACAGGGGTACTGCAGAAGCATCCCATTTTGGTCTCTGGGTGAGTTTTCTCACCAGACAATGTGTCTGTGTTTTAAGGATGGTGGCATTCCTTACTACTTTGGAGGTTGCACCACATTATAGCCATTTTGCTTCAATGGTAGCCCTTAGCAGGAGTAAATGTCTGCCTGTTCAATTGTTGGATTAGGCCATTGTCTTTGTGGTCCTTGCATGTGTTTCATGGCGGAAATGCTTATCTTTGCCCTATGCTTACACAAGCAGAACTCAAAAACGCTATGTTTGAGCAGGGTGAGGACCTGCCAGACACCTCAATCCACACATTATGAAAGAAATTCCTATTTTTTGCACATTTTTGAGTGTCCCCTCTACTTTATCAGTACCTGGTGAGGGGGATGTAGCGGCCTCCCAGCCAATGAGGAGACTCGAAACAGTGGCTTTGCCGCACAGGGAAAGACCCCGCCCGGAGGCTTCTCAGTGCGGGAGGCCGCCATCTTCCCTCGGCAGGGATGAAGGTAAGTGCAAACCTCTGCCCCTCAGTATCCCCCTTTCCGCCACCCACACCCCTTTTTCACATATTTTGCCTCCCCCTCACCCCAACCCACCTACGTTGTACTGCTGTGTCCCATGCGGGCGCCGGGAACAGTAGTCTTCCTGATGCGTCCCCGCCTTGCGAATGGCCACATTGGAAGGGGAGAAGGGACTAAAACCGCTTACATTCCGTTTCTCAACTCAAGAAAAATACACTCTGTGAGGAACCCTCACTTCTTTTTCACCAGTCCTCTACTCAGGTGGCCAGGTAAAGGCCATCGATTTTGTGAGGAAGGATCACCTGGGTGGAGGGAACCTGGGGAATGGGGAGAGGACATCCTTGGGTGAGACACGGTACCCCCATTCCCTTTTTACAATTAACCTTCTGTCCCAACAGCCTTTGTAGCGTACTGTCAACCTTTCCACTTCCTTTTCGATGTTGTGCTCAGAAATGTCATTGTTATACTGGGACGAGGAAGAGATCAACTAGGAGGACACATCCTCATTTAGGTGGGACAAACAAACATCAGCCCCCTTCTATTAATAAAGATACATATCAACACAGTAGAAGTTATGCGCACTTCCATTAATTGGCACCACTTTGGTACTTAGACGAGGAAGAGGGCTTTGGAGGAGTTCAATGGTAATAGCCTTTTTTTCTCATATTCAATTTTCTGTTCTTTTCCTTCTACAATTCTACATTTATCAGTAGCTTTACTGTAAATTCTTTTTTATCTGGATTCCTGGCCTGAATTGTCTGATTGCATAGAGTGTAATCGGCAGTATGTTTTCTATGTCTATCAGCCTTTTTTCTCATATTTAATTTTCGATTTTTTTCCTTCTATAATTCCGTAATTATCATCAGCTCTACTGCAAATTCTTTATTTCCATGATTCTTAGCCTTGATTGCCTGATTGCATAGAGTGCAACTGCCTATCGGCATCGTGTCGATCAATGGACACATTTGGGTCACGTGTTTATATTAGTATGAGTAACCTTGGGAACACTGTTCCCTGGCTATGCGGAATGGCGTCCCCTGCTTGACTGCAATCCCAGCCTCAGTACACTCGTAGCTTTACGAGTACAGGTAAGCCTGCAGACCTCTACAACTAGTGTCTATGACAAATTCTGAGACAACCCACTAAAACACATGTCGTTGCACCTACAGATTGAAGAATTGATTTGGTCTGGTTTCCAGACCTTTGATCTTGCGTGAAGTTGTTGTCAACTCCCCGCACATTCTTTCCACGGGCTACCTCGATCCCTTGAGGTAACTTTCCTTGGTTTTCTGATCATGTTCAAATTAACTGTGTTATTTCATTTACACATTATTTATTTTGGCATCTTTTCTTTTCCCTACTGTGTGGCTTCATTCACCTTTTCCATTTACCTTGCAACTCATCGAAAATTGGTATGTTATTTTTATATTGTTTTCACGCATGGTTATATTTTGTAACACAATCACGATTTTGTTTATGTTTTTCAAAACTTGATGCTTTTGGTATAAATGTTCCACAGTTTGTGTAAATTAGACCTGCCCTGATGAAGGAGCTGTATGCTCCGAAATGCATTGGCACTTTATGTTTATAACAATTATGGGATGAGTTAGCCGCGGCCTCACTAAGATTTTATTAGTGACCAACTTGGAATTTTCTTTTTGATAAACGCATATTACTTTTGGATCCGACTAAGAGATTTATTTGGATGAGTTACATTCTGTAAATACAGTGAACATTTACTAGTTGACTCTAATTTTGCAAATTGCACTGCCCTTGGTAGGGCTTATACAGAGAGCGGCTGTGTGGCCAGGTTTGTTACCTGGTCTTCTGCATATTTTTGTGTTCCACGAGTCAGGGTGTCTCCAGACTCATCGTAGCCAGCTCCTGTGAATTTTTTGAAAGATGATTTATAACCTCAACCTTTTTTGATCTGTTAGAAAGTGAATTTAAACAAGTGGTGCCCACTTACTTACCTTCCTGCAATGGCCAGGCATGTCCCAATAATAGATTTCACCAAGGGCAGGCAGTTTGTGTGAAGGACTTGCACCTGCAACCATTTGACAGGCCCCAGGTGTATAAAAATGGTTACCGCACGTGAGAAGGAGCGGTATGGCCTGGAGAGAAGGACGCAGCTTGCAGAAGCGGAGCGGACTGGCAGGAACTGGCTAGACGGAAGACGGGTTGAGCAGGAGGGCGAAAGACACCAGGGCCAAAGCTGGTCATGAGAGTATCGAAGCCTGCTGTCATCCCTGCCTGGTGTCCACAGCAGTAGCGGTGGGACACTGGAAGCTCCCAAACATCGCTGCTCTCGGAGAGCGCAGGAAGTGCACTCATCCGCTCCTGCTGCGGAAGAGCAGAGCTGCATGTTGCAGCGGACTGCCAGCGCTACTCGCTGTGGGTCCTGCGTGGAAAAGGCGGAACAAACAGAAGCCGGGAAGCAGAACCGAAGAGCCCAGGAGTGGCCGTATACCGGTGAGTGCAAAGAAGGGACCACTCATACCAGGGCGCTCCGGGGGCTGGAAACAAGTATGCCTAGATTCCAAACGAATTGAGAATTATTACAGGGGCTATGAGAGATCCATGCAAGTGATTGTGAATACCAAGGGCTATGAGAGGCCAAACCAAGGGCTATGAGAGGCCAAACCAAGTTGTTTTGGATACTGAACAAGCTGCAAAGTATTTGAAAGATGCAAGAAGCATCATTAAATACCGAACTAACTGAAAGATATGATGAGCATATTTGAATACAGCACAAGAACAAAGAAAGCAATGAGCATTTATTATTGAGCAGAAAGCAAGGCAATGAACAGAGAAAAACACCAAGTGAATTGTGAGAGTCACAAGTTGTGACCACGCCAAAAGAGTTGTCAAGAAGAATGTTAACTGTGTATTGGCTCAAGGTACAGGAACCCAACAAACTACAAGTTAAGAGAGAACCTGTGTTGGCAAATATTCGAAGAATTCAGAAGCAAAGTGCAATAGGGTTATCAGTTGCGTGACCTTTGATGGGTGGACCGTGTCATCCGACAACTGCGCATAGATCGAGTGACCCTTACTTGGGAAAACCCAAGAAAAGCAAAGGTGAAGCAGCTTGTATTTTGCAACAGTTGCATAGAAGAATGATAGAAAATCTTGGATGACCTGTTTTGAAAGATATAGATTGGAACTGTATTGAACTCTTGGGGAAGAGAACCCTAAGGCCTTTTGTGAACTGTCGGAGTTTGGGGAAGGGGAAGTTAAGTATAATCCAAGAGCAGAAAGAGGCTCAGAACTTTATTTTGGAACACTATTTTCTTTTTGCTGCTGACATCCCTACACAATTTATAGAGTTTGTTGTGAGGGCAAGTATAGGTTTTGGACACAGCCAGACTTTTGCTTTAAACTTACAGACATACACTATCCTTCGTTTCCTTTAGGTAAGGAAATCCCACCTTAGCATAGGGCAAGTTAGGCCTTACTCCATCGTGACCTTTAAGTAAATATAGCTATTATTTAGAAAGTTGGGTCTGTCTTACTTCATGATGCCTTCACAAATAATAGCAATAGAACCCTGGGAGAGGGACTTGCGTTAAAGCCCTTGCTTAGCTCGGGCTTGTAACTGACGGCCAGGGGCATTACCAGGCCAGTAATGCCCCCTCCTTCGGTTCTATTGCTTAACTAATTCTGTGGATATTTTTGCTCATTGAGAAACATCCAGATCTCCATGGGCATGTAACGCTCTTCTATATGTGTGGCCCCGTGGCTTGCAAAGGAGGGAACTGTTAGAATGGATTTCCAAAATTAACCCTGACTATGGATTTTGGATGGCCAACTTATTACGGTGAACACTCAGACAGGGAGACACTATGAATAGCCAAACCCAAACAAGCTTAGGTAGCAGGGGGGCTGTTGGCGTAGTCTTGGGCTACAATGAGTCTATATAAAACACCAATAATTCCAGTTCAACAGGTGAGTGGAAACATATCCAGTGCTTTATTAGGCCTTTAGAACACACACTTAGGAGGTAAAATGTCTATATTGCACTCCTACTCTAAAACAGATGCATGAATTCACCCCTAGGAATAGAAATACAGTACATGGTTCAATGACCAGTGAAAAGCAGGGAAGATGAATTAAATTCTCTAAAGACACTTTAGAATAGCCACTGAACAACTCCCCTAGCAATAAATTAGTCCAACTCTAAGATGGTTTGAGGCTTAGTGCTCTAAAGCCATCCGTTCTAAAGTTCTCCTTTTCAGATGGGTTTACTAAGAAATTGTATGCCAGTGATTATGATTAAAAATCAAAACGATAAGTAAAGTTCAAGTATGCAAACTCACTCAATCCCAGTCACTAGGATAGGCCTAGTAAGGGATCCTTGAACAGGCCTTCACCGACCATGTAGGGACAAGATTTTATGCCCATGTGGAGAACCGGTGGGGAAAGGAAGAGGTATGTTAACTTACCTCCCTCCAGCCCCCAGACTTCGAATTCTGCAGAGACCACTGCTGAGGTTCTGAATCTGTTGGGGACACAGTCTTCTGTGCTTGGGGCTATTGAAGAATGCTCTGATGAATCTGGCGGAGTAATCACTGATGTCTCCGCGCTAATCTCCTCTCATGTGGCCAGGGAATGGCAGCAGCTATCTGTTCTGACCCTGGGGCCGGTAAAATGAGGGAGGATCACATGGGAGGGAGACAGTCTCCGTGGAGATGTATGACTCATCGGGTGAGAAATGGTATCCCCCATTTTCCCTTGAAGATGATCTTCCCCAACCAAGACTCGTATGGCTAATTGTCATACATATACACCACCTCCAAGCATATGGAAACCTTTCCTCACATCAAATGAACCAAACCTCCAACCTTAAGTTATCTTGTGTTTTTCACTTCAAAAAGTACATTTACACAAACAAGAAAAACAAAAATATTTTATACATACAAATATTTCATATACATTATAAAATGAAGTAGCTGAAATAACAATACATTAAAACAATAAAATGTTTTCTCTTGATGGATGCATCAGCCTCAATTCAAATCTATGGTACATTTACTACTTGCATACTGACAAGACTCCCCCCATCTGAATATCCTCTATACCAACACAATCCATTTTGCCTTGCTCTGATACCTTAGTTGGTTCTGTAAAGATGTACATTAACATTCAAACCATTGCAATAATGAGTGAAACCCGAGTGGTAGTCATGAGCCTGCACCATAGGTAATGGGTTAGAATCTGGGAAGTTAAGTGGACATATCGCCCCACACTTTGAATTCTCAATCCAAGAAGAACGGGCAGCCCATCACAAGATGGAACAAAGTCTCAGCACAGCCCAGGCCACACATATGCAAGTTCACAATTCACTAGGAATGCCAGGAGTAGGGCCGATGAACTCAAACTTAGGAAGACATTTCAATCTAAACCTGAGAAACCAATACCTAAATTTTGTTGATGGAAATTTCGATAGATATGCTCTTAGATCGATTGAAGGGAGAGTTCCTTAACAGAGTAGAATTTCAGTGTACCCAGATCTTGCAAATCCATGATTCTATCCCAATTTTTCTTATTTTCTTTTTCAAGATGCCATCAGGCTCTGAACCACTCTGATCAACTGCCTGCCTCATGATAGCTCATCGCCTTTGTGAATTTTTTCAGATAGGGATACAATTCTTTTGAACATAGTGCCATCTGATATAACACAAGAGAAGATTGACCTGCATGCTCCAAATGGCTCAGTATAGAGAGGCTCCTTTTGACGTACCGTGACTACCAGGAAATCAATCCCAGTTCCAATCTGATGACACTGATGGGAACAGAGATTGGAAGTCCCAGAACTCGTTTCAGAATTTTAGACTCTAGGACATCAAAGCATTTCCTGTTGCTAATCTTCCACAATTCACATCTATACAGAATAAAGTGCATGAACCAATCTTTTCCTCAATTCGTGAACTAAAATGTTCTCAGTGTTTTTTGACAGATATTATAAAGCCAAGGTAACAAATCGACTCCACTCTCTGGATTGGAGTGTTATCTAGTTTCCAAGTGAAATTTCTGTTTTTTCTGCGTGTTGTACTAACCATTACATAAGATTTTGTAGAGTTAATCTGCAAGTGATTTGCACTCTCAATACTTCTTCACACCTATAAACTGCAGCTGTAATCCCACCAGCGTATAATCCATTAAGATTAGATCATCAGCATAAGCAATGCAACTCACTTTCAGACCCGACCTCATGGGAACATAGGCCCCCCCACTCCCTGCTTCTTTCCAAAAGATCGGCTAAGTATACATTGAATCGAGTGGGGGCTAGCACACGCCCATGGTGTACTCCCCTATTCAGGTAGATATTTCTCGTTAGTTCACCCAGCGTATTTAATCTAACCTTGGTGGAATTATTAGAATATAGCGGTTGTATCAACTGGAGTAAACCAGAACCTATCCCCCAGCTGCACTGTTTGGACTTTAACATGGAGATATGAACATTATCATACAAAAGCTGAGGTTCGATCTATAGTTGCTACTTGGAGTAAACGGCCCAAGACAGACCCAATATCAGACAAACGGGCAGTCTGAGTCTATTCACTCACTACCATACCGCTACTTTTCCTAGAACCTGTTTGCAGTGGGCTAAGGAGGTTGGCCCTCTTTGCCCACTCCGTTAATTCCCTAAGCAATATTGTTCCAAAGATTTTTGATTTTGTGTTTATCAGTGAGATAGGGCGGTCGCTAGAAGGATAGTCTCTTACCCCTTTTGAAAATTGGGACAAGTATCCAGGGGGTCCAAGAGTTCAGGCAGATGGCATCCCTAACTATATGGGTAAACGGATGGTGAAGAATATCAGCCCAGAGTACAGGGTTGTTCTTTAAAAATACTGTTGTCTAATTTATTAATAATGACCTAATTGTCTAATTGGTCGAAAGGAGGGGACCAGGCAGACTTACTAGTAATGATGGTACCCTGGGCAATCCCAGTACTACTCTGCCTCATATTTGTTCATAAAATAGTCTACCCATACATCCTCCAACACTCCAGATGATTGGGCGTGGGACGATCATTGCTTTTGTTGTTCAGTGTCTACCAAATAGCACGTGTGTCCTGGGTGACAATTTTGCTCAAGATGTCTTGATTTTTCACAATATATTTTTGGTGTTGATGTAATCTACACCAAATTCTGTACTGTTGTTTCACCACCTTTTTCTCTTTTTTTCCTTGTTTTCCCAGGTCTTAACCGAACATTTGATCACCTTCCTAAGTGCTTTCCTCATCTGACATTTTTATTTTTGATCTCTCTATCAAAGTTATTGCATTTCAAGTATAGGAAGATATTTTGCTTAGCTGCTAAACTGGCCTTCAATGGTCTTCTCAACCTATGGAACAAATTTGGAAATTCTTTTGTCAGTGTGTGAAAAAATGTCTTTGGTTAGATTTCCCCACCAGTTAAACAAGTCATTATTGACTTGCTTCAAGTTGGTACTGTATTGGGCAACCCTATTAGCCTGGCCCGAGACCACCAAGGCCCCACTTTTCATGAACTCAGCAGCTTCCGGGATGCCCACACGGCTCAGGGTTAACTAACATTGCATGGTCACTTAAGTTTGATTACACCATCTTTAGTTCAACCACCTATTCTGCCCCATAATTTTTTACAAAATATATAATCGATCGTGGAAGCTGAAAAAACATTTGACCATGTTAGGACCTTCCACAAGAGACCCCTCAAAAAAATAAATTAGTTCGGAGAAAGAACCACCTAGAAAGAAATTTTGACTAAATCCTCCTGCAGTTGTCTCTACCTGCCAAATAAGTAAAGGGGGCAACAATTCAGTTATCAAGCTCATCCCAACCACTCTTCATTGCCACACATTTACAGTTCAAATCCCCAGCCAAGATAAAAGGACCATCAGGATAAGTAGTGGACCAAGCTATGAATACATTGTCAATCTCATGCATAAGTATATCCAAGTCTGACCTTGCAGGGTTGAAATAGATGTTAATTATCAGCAATGGTGCTTGTTGATGAGTTTCCCTCCTATCCCACACATTTTATGATCAAGATGGCATCGGATTGTTTGTAGTATCTCAATACAACAAAACCTTTTTAATTTTTACAGTAGACAGCACCCCCCTATCCCCTATGGGCCTCTCCCCTGAGACCTTTCTTTACTAGCATAGAATGAGTTAACTACCCATCCCCTATCAGTTGTCCTAAGCCAGGTCTTTTGGAGAAGAATGATGTGAAATGTGTCGAACCCTCTTGGTGACCTTGATCAGAAAGCAATTGTGCCCTCTTCCCCCCCCCCCCCCTCCAGCTTAGTAATTGCCACTTGTTGCTAGAAGCCCGATTGACTTCCTGCTGAGGCTGGGATAGTTGCCGCAAGCAAGCCCCAACTCAGAGAATCAGGCTTATGAGGGATAGATCTGCTCAGATCATGATCAAAGTAACATCTCACTGTGATCTTTGAGCTGTGGCAATCTTTTTGGCTGACCCCTCCTTGGCGTGCTTCATAGCATTCAAAATCTTTCCGAAGAATTTCCTCTTGCTGTTGAACCACTAACTTCTCAATCATCTTAGAATGAAAGTGAACAGCACATTTCCCCAAACGGGTGCGATCAAAGAGATGGACGAACTTTAAGTTGAACAATGAGATCAAACTTCGCACTGGAATGGTCTTCAAAAGAGCGAACAATCTACTCTGATGTAGAGTGATATTCCAATCCTCATCAAACAGGGATTCAAAGATCAGAATCGGGTCATCATTCTTCCTAAGCAAGCCAATATGGGCAGTCTGAGTGTATAGGTTCAATCCCTTCTCATGGAATTTACCTGCCATCACCCTGATTCACTTTACCCAGTGTCACGTGGACGGATGTTTGCTTTAACTGTTGGATCCCAGGATCGACATTAAACGTCTGTTTACCCAACCGATCTCCATGATCCAGCGGCTTAACTGAGGTTCCCCTCAGAGTTTCTGGTCGGAGCAATAATCGGAGGACCAGTGTTGGGGAGAATTCTCAGAAATGTGCTAATTCTCCCCACCCTAGAGACCGCCAGCAACTTTGCTGGATTTTGAGGACTTGATTGTTTTAACCTGGAGAGAGTGAGACCCTTTTTTCCCCACTCTTTCATGTATTTTCATGTGATTTTTGAACTGTTTCCTTTGGTTGTGTAGTCTGACAAACTCGATGGGCATCATCTTTTACATTGTGTCACACAGCACCTTCAGTGCAGTGACAAAGGGAAGCATTTCAGATTTCCCAAAGGTTTAAATACCTTCTCTGGGATAAACTACTGATTTCTAGAGTAGTAAAATGAAATTGACTTTACTTAAATTTGTAACTTTCTAGACCCAGCACACACTATCTTACAATAGCGTGCTATAGGGGGTACCTAGTATGTTACGCCTCGGCAGGCACGGAGGAGGATTATTGCCCTTCGTAAGGGCATGCGTCACATTGCAAATCCATTCTACTCCCACTGGCAACTGCCCTGGAAAATAGTGGCTTCGGCTCACTCCGCAGCGCCCTGCGGCAAGTTGGACTACGATTCCCAGCCTTCCGCCTCCCACTGTCAGCAGAGAGGCGATGATGCGTGAACCTCGGTTTCGTCCGGTTCCGCCTTTCTCCTTCCCGATTTAAACCTCAGAACCAGGCAAGACGCTGCTTCTGATTAAAGTTGCATCCCGGTGTTTAGAAGTTCCGTCTTCGATCCTACCTTACTTACCCGTGTATCAGACCTGTTTCCTCCTTCACGAACTGCCTTTGCCTGCCGCTTTTTGGAAAACTACTTACCCGTGTACCAGACCTGTTTCCTCCTTCACGGACTGCCTTTGCCTGCCGCTTTTTGGAAAACTACTTACCCGTGTACCAGACCTGTTTCCTCCTTCACGGACTGCCTTTGCCTGCCGCTTTTTGGAAAACTACTTACCCGTGTACCAGACCTGTTTCCTCCTTCACGGACTGCATTTGCCTGCCGCTGAACCATCACCTACAATACTCCAATTCAATTGTGCCTCTTATTGTTGCTGTTACCATCATCTCCACAATCAGACTTCCGTTGGACATTCTTCAGTAGTGCACAGGGACACCTTGCAGATAGTGCACCCACTCGACTCTAGCGCGGCCCTCGTTCCGCCCGGGTTCAGTTCCCTAACTAACCTACCCATTTGTTATTTTGCACCTCCGTTTTTGAACTCTTTGGGACAACTCAGACTCAACAGCTCAGCAGTGGTAAGGGTTTTCTATTTTTATGATTCCATACCTCGTAGCTAATCGACCACTATCACTAGTATAGGTTACATTCTCCTTTCTTACTTATAGGTGGTTCCGGTTGCCTTAAAACAAGGGGAGGGCATAGCTCAGGTACTACTAAGCAAGAAGTATCAAGGGAAAGGGATTCTTCTTAAAGTTCCATTTGCTCACCTCTTGTTTTTCCTTTACAGCTGGGTTCTTGGCGGCGTGTCCTCCCCGCCCTTTTGAGCGATCAGTCCATCTGCCTGGTCCTACCCAGCAGAGGGTCATATCGTTAAAAAGGTCTTGTGCCCTCACAGAGAGGAGGCTAGGTTGGAGGCCCCGACCTAGCTCTTCAATCAATAGTGCAGTCCTGTGTCTTCCGGCCACCGATTGGTTTACTTCCCGTCCGGTGAGTAACAAAATCAGAAGCCATGGAAGAAGCGGATCCGTTGACCACTCTAGTTCATTTGGTATCCGAACTACGGGCAGACATGACTGCCCCACATGATGCCTTACACCAGCGGATTGACAACATGAGGCCCTTTCCTGCACCCCAGACACTGGGAATTGATCCGTCCGGTGCTACTGCCTCAGGTTCTGGAGCCCATTCAGCCTCCGCCTCTGGGTTTACCTCGGGCCCCGTTCTGATGGCCACCCAATTCCCATTGGCTCCTCCGGAACGCTTTACGGGTGACCCAAAGCAGTACCGGACATTTATCAACCAATGCAAATTGCATTTTCTTTGTCGCCCTTCGGCCTTTCCCAATCCCACTACGAAGGCGGCCTTTATCCTTTCGCACCTCGGAGGGACGGCGGCAGCTTGGGCTAATCCCTTGCTTGAATCCAATAGCTATGTTTTGTATGACTGTGACGCTCTTATTACAGCCATGAATAGGGTATTCGATACCCGGTACAAGTCACAAGCCACGGATCTAGAATTCTTAAATTTACGTCAGGGTACGTCTTCCTTGTTTACATACCTCACTAGGTTCAATCAGTTTGCAGCCGAGACGGATTGGCCGGAAGAAAAGAAATCTGCGGTATTCTACAAAGGATTGTCTGAGGTGTTAAAAGACATCCTTGCTACTGTGCCGGTGATTCCTACTACATTCGGGGAGTTACTTGATTTGGTACTACAAATAGATGCTAGAAGATCTGAAAGGAAGGGTGAACGGAAAAATATGACTCCAGTTCCCCTTCCCCTTGATTCTGTTAATCCTCCTTCCTCTGCTTCTTCTGAGCCTATGCAGATAGGGGCAGTACGTGGTCCGTTGTCTCCTGCACAACGTGAACACCGTCGATCCAACAATTTATGTATGTACTGTGGTTCGTCTGAGCACCACCTCAAGGATTGTCCAAAAAGACCCGTTAAGAAGGCGGGAAACGCCAGAACCCGGCGATAGCAGGAGTCCCTATGCCGGGGGTATTATCTTTGGACTCGAATGTGGCAGTTACCGTACCGGTTAGTCTGCCAGTGGTATTTACCACTACAACTGACTGTTCTTTCTCTTCTCAGGCTATTATTGATTCCGGTGCTACTGGGAATTATATGGATTATGATTATGCCATGAGCAATAACTTTCCTGTGGTTTCTAAACCACAACCTGAAGCCGTACATGTGGTAGACGGCTCTTCTCTGGTCTGGTTACTAAAAGTACGTCCCTCGTCCGTATGCAGACGGACGATGGACATACCGAAACACTCACATTCGACCTAATTAAGGCCCCCCAGCTTCGTGTAATTTTGGGCATTCCGTGGTTACAACATCACAATCCTGACATTGACTGGGCCAGGAAGGTGGTACAGTTTCCTTCCTCTGTCTGTAACGAAAGCTGTTTTCAGACTAGTAGCATTTCCGGTACTTCCTGTCAAGCCCTGGTGGCCTCAATGGCCTTGATAGGTGCCATTACCAATGCCATTGAACCTAGCATCCCTGTGGAATACGCTTCTTTTCGGGACGTCTTCGATAAAGGTGGAGCAGATCAGTTGCCCCCACATAGGCCGTATGATTGTCCTATCGACCTGGTACCGGGGGCTAAAATACCTGCTGGCAGGGTTTATTCGCTCACACTGCCAGAAGACAAAGTGCTAAAAGAGTATATTGACAATGCATTGGCTACAGGGTTCATCAGACCATCGAGATCACCGGCAGCGTCTCCACTGTTTTTTGTTCCTAAAAAAGAGGGTGACCTTCGCCCTTGTATTGATTTATAGGGCATTAAACGCAATCACAGTCAAGAACCAGTACCCTCTTCCCCTGATCTCTGTACTCTTGGATCAGCTGGGTTCCTCTGTAATCTTTACCAAACTTGATCTGCGGGGTGCTTACAACCTAGTTCGCATAAGAGAAGGGGACGAGTGGAAAACCGCCTTCAAGACCCGGTATGGGTTATTTGAATACCTAGTGATGCCCTTCGGGTTGTGCAACGCCCCGGCCACCTTTCAGGCCTTCATGAATGATGTCTTTCATGATTGTCTGGACCGGTTTGTTGTGGTCTATCTAGATGATATACTGATTTACTCCTCATCCAAGAGTGAACACACCCAACACGTGAGATTCGTCTTACAAAGGCTGAGAGAGAACCATCTCTTCGTCAAAGCCGAGAAGTGTATCTTCAATTCGTCGGAGGTTGAGTTTCTAGGTTATGACCTTACCAACCGGGGTATCCGGATGAGCCAGTCCAAGGTTAAGGCCGTTTTGGAATGGCCTGTCCCTACTACAACCAAAGCCCTACAGTCATTCCTGGGGTTCTCGAACTTTTACAGGCGCTTTATCTTTTCATTTTCTACCATCTCGGCTCCTTTGACGGCTCTAACTAGCTCAAAACAGCCAAACCGATGGACACCAGAAGCGCAATCCGCCTTCAAAGCCTTAAAAGCGGCTTTTTCTTCAGCGCCAGTGCTGCAACATCCCGATCTGCTCCTACCATTTTTTGTGGAAGCTGATGCTTCTGGGATGGCCATCGGGGCTATTCTGTCGCAACCCTGTCAGGATTCGGGTGAGATTCATCCGGTTGCGTTCTTTTCGAGGAAACTGACACCATACGAACGCAACTATCCTATTACGGAAAGAGAATTGCTGGCAGTCAAGGACGCTTTCTCCGAATGGCGTCATCTATTGGGGGCCCATCATCCGGTTACTGTCTTCTCTGACCATCGGAGTCTATTGGCATTCAAATCAATGAAGTGTCTCACTGCCCGGCAGGCCCTCTGGCACCTCTTCTTTTCCCAGTTCAATTTCACCATCACGTATAGGCCAGCCCGTCTCAACGTTTGTGCAGACGCCTTGTCTCGCCTGCCCTCTCACTCGGAGCAAAGCAAACCCGAGTGCCCTCTTCTGCTGCCTTCTAGGGTTGTATGTGCGTGTACTCCACGACCTTTGCTCCGTTCTTTAATCTCGGACTGGGTGAATACACATAAAGAGGAATGTGTAGTCCTA
Organism: Ambystoma mexicanum; assembly: GCF_040938575.1. Classification (NCBI taxonomy): domain Eukaryota; kingdom Metazoa; phylum Chordata; class Amphibia; order Caudata; family Ambystomatidae; genus Ambystoma; species Ambystoma mexicanum. Next base: position 971,507,529 of record NC_090930.1, on the reverse strand, counting down.
AACCTTGATGTGGTACAAGGACTTCCTTATATTCAGGGCCGCCTGTTTGTGCCCCCGGGGAAAGCCCGTCTCCAAGCCCTTGCTTTATCCCATGACTCCTTGATAGCGGCTCATCCAGGCCAAAAGAAGACTCTGGACTTGCTTCGTCGTTGGGCCTGGTGGCCGTCTATGTCACAGGACGTGGTTCGCTATCTGGCCTCCTGTTCTGTGTGTGCTCAATGTAAGGTCTCCCGGTCTAAACCTGTGGTTTTGTTGCAGTCACTCCCGGTTCCTCACAAGCCATGGTACATGGTCTCTATGGATTTCATCGTGGACCTGCCACCGGTGGACGGTTTTGATACCATCTGGGTGGTAATTGATTATTTCACAAAAATGGCGCTCTTCGTTCCTTGTGTGGGTTTGCCCTCTGCTCCGACTTTGGCCTCATTGTTCCTTAGGAACGTATTTCGTTTCTTTGGTCTGCCCTCTATTGTGGTTTCGGATCGCGGACCGCAGTTTACATCACGTTTCTGGAGGGCTCTGACGGCATCTCTGGGCATTGATGACAGGTTCAGCTCTGCCTTCCATCCACAAACAGATGGGCAGACTGAACGGCTCAACGCTACTCTCGAGCAATACCTGCGCTGCCTCACACTTCGTTTCCAGTCATCTTGGTTGGCGCTGTTACCACCTGCTGAATTCGCTTATAACAATTCTCTGCATGCCGCTTCTGGTGTATCTCCCTTTTTTGCACTTTACGGACACCATCCGCGGTCCTTGCCCCTGGATCCTGATCTTCCAATTGACAATCCAGCGGCTCATGCGTGTGTTCGGGACCTCAAGTCCATTCATGAGGTCGTTCGTCAACACCTGCTGCATGCTCAGGCTAAGGCTAAGAAATTCGCTGACATGCATCGGGCACCTGCACCCGACTACCGTGTAGGTATGAAGGTTTGGCTGTCATCACGCAACCTGAGAATGCCTGGAAAACGGATGCTCTTACCCAAGTTCGTGGGACCCTTTCCTGTCACTAAGGTTGTGAATCCAGTTGCTGTGCGTCTTTCATTGCCCTCGTCCTGGAAACAGCACCCAGTGTTTCATGTCAGCTTGCTGAAGCCTTGTCCGGCCAACATGCGATTGCCGATACGCCCACCCCCGGTGCGGGTGGATGGCAATGATGAATTCGAGGTGGCCGATATCCTGGATTTCCGACTTCGGAGGGGTCGTCCTTTTTACCTGGTTGACTGGAAAGGTTTTGGCCCTGAGGATAGATCTTGGGAGCCTTTATCTAATATTCATGCTCCGGCCCTGCTTCGCCGCTTTCATGCCCGTAGGGGGGTGGTGCCGCCTTTGGGGGTGGATGCTGTTACGCCTCGGCAGGCACGGAGGAGGATTATTGCCCTTCGTAAGGGCATGCGTCACATAGCAAATCCATTCTACGTCCACTGGCAACTGCCCTGGAAAATAGTGGCTTCGGCTCACTCCGCAGCGCCCTGCGGCAAGTTGGACTACGATTCCCAGCCTTCCGCCTCCCACTGTCAGCAGAGAGGCGATGATGCGTGAACGTCGGTTTCGTCTGGTTCCGCCTTTCTCCTTCCCGATTTAAACCTCAGAACCAGGCAAGACGCTGCTTCTGATTAAAGTTGCATCCCGGTGTTTAGAAGTTCCGTCTTCGATCCTACCTTACTTACCCGTGTATCAGACCTGTTTCCTCCTTCACGGACTACCTTTGCCTGCCGCTTTTTGGAAAACTACTTACCCGTGTACCAGACCTGTTTCCTCCTTCACGGACTGCCTTTGCCTGCCGCTTTTTGGAAAACTACTTACCCGTGTACCAGACCTGTTTCCTCCTTCACGGACTGCCTTTGCCTGCCGCTTTTTGGAAAACTACTTACCCGTGTACCAGACCTGTTTCCTCCTTCACGGACTGCATTTGCCTGCCGCTGAACCATCACCTACAATACTCCAATTCAATTGTGCCTCTTATTGTTGCTGTTACCATCATCTCCACAATCAGACTTCCGTTGGACATTCTTCAGTAGTGCACAGGGACGCCTTGCAGATAGTGCACCCACTCGACTCTAGCGCGGCCCTCGTTCCGCCCGGGTTCAGTTCCCTAACTAACCTACCCATTTGTTATTTTGCACCTCCCGTTTTTGAACTCTTTGGGACAACTCAGACTCAACAGCACAGCAGTGGTAAGGGTTTTCTATTTTTATGATTCCATACCTCGTAGCTAATCGACCACTATCCCTAGTATAGGTTACATTCTCCTTTCTTACTTATAGGTGGTTCCGGTTGCCTTAAAACAAGGGGAGGGCATAGCTCAGGTACTACTAAGCAAGAAGTATCAAGGGAAAGGGATTCTTCTTAAAGTTCCATTTGCTCACCTCTTGTTTTTCCTTTACAGCTGGGTTCTTGGCGGCGTGTCCTCCCCGCCCTTTTGAGCGATCAGTCCGTCTGCCTGGTCCTACCCAGCAGAGGGTCATATCGTTAAAAAGGTCTTGTGCCCTCACAGAGAGGAGGCTAGGTTGGAGGCCCCGACCTAGCTCTTCAATCAATAGTGCAGTCCTGTGTCTTCCGGCCACCGATTGGTTTACTTCCCGTCCGGTGAGTAACATAGTATCCCCTTTGACTAGCTTCTCATGTAACATTTTTATATTCGCCTTTCCTCACTGAATGGTTGGTGGCAGTGGTTTACTTTTAACTACTGTGGTGTGCATTTACCGCAGGCTGCGTTCGCTGCTGCAGTAGAACACCCAAGAGTGCAATTTTTGTCCAAATGACCCGGTCTGCTTTTTTCCCCCATTTCTTTGTGGAAAGGTCCTTCTTGAGATTTACTCTGCGCGCCAAACCAGGTTTGGTCCCATTGGTCCCATTGTTCACTTTAGACAGGAAATAGAATACCCATTCTCTAATGGGTACTCCCGTTCCCTGCACACCTATCAATACTGAGGAAGGACCCTCAGTCAGGTTTTACCAAGACTGAATCTCTTAAGTCTCTTTTAATTTTTCAACTTTCACACAAGTATTGCTAACCACTTTTTTGTTGTTGCTTAAATCAAGCAATATTGATGCATTCAATATTTAGGAAAACAAGAAATAGTTGAGAGAAAAAGCTCCTCTTTTCATAATTATGTGATTTTGGCTTAAATCATATTGCATATTCCTGGTTATACACTGTCACCAGTTGATACCACAAAATTCACATCTGATATCTGTTCCAGAAAACAACTCTGTACACTATGCAATTTCCTCAGTAGTAATACGCGTTTCGAGAGGTAACTCTCTTCATCAGGAGTGGAAATGTATATACAAGAAGTAGTTGACATGAATCATCTTCAAATATTATTTACAAACATCATCCTTATTAGAAACCACTTCATGCAGATGGTAATGGTCCTTGTGTTCAAAATGGCAAGTTTAAACACCAATCTGAAGTAGTGGTAACTTGTCCTCAGTCTAAATGGTGGTTTGAGTGTGTACCTACAACATAAGTCAAAGAAATAGTTTTAGACTATTGTTTTGTCAGTAAATATGGCAAATACATGAGTGAAGAGGAATACGATGCATGTAGTTTGTTACCTGATGTGGGTCTCCAATACTGTTCCGACATGCCAGTGGCGTTAATATGATTGTCAGTCGCCAAAAATAATAGTCTGTGTTATCTGTGTAAGTAATATGGTTCCAATTGGAACACTATATTGCATAATTTCCACTTAAGTTGGATCGTGTACGTTTATTCCAATTTACCTGCAGAGGTTATTCGTGCACCTGGCGGAGGGATTTATAGTACTGATTTGGTGGCTCTCTTATTCATTCAGTATTGTAATATGTTTGGCAATCTAACCTGTTCTCCCCTCTCCCCACTCATTTTGTCTCTGCTATTAGGTAAATTAATGTGAAACCATCGCAGCCGCTTACCTGAACCGCGCGGTATTCACTTCTTAGTCTCCAGATCTCTCCTGCTGCACTGAGCGCGAGCCCGTTGCTATGCAATGTTTTAAGAGTGTACGTGGGATCGCGTGCTACGTGACGATCTCGGGTGCTCATGGGAAATAGTTTTCTCCATCATGTGTCCACCGCGTTATGAGAATTCAACATAAGTGGTTAGAGTAGTTATGTGTTCGTTATCTGATGTTCGGCCACGAGTATCTGTTAAGAGAAGACATAACGAGCCTTATTCTGAGTTGACAATTGCGATTGTTGACACTAGGAGTCCGGACAGTTGTGCCTGCTCTATTTACCCTGTCAAATGGATACGTTTCCACTATTTCACAGTGGGTTAACCCATAATAGCATTTTTGTTCCTCCATACCATATTCATAGTTATAAATGCGTTCTGATTTCTAGCAGACTTCAAATAATTGGGTGATGTCAAACCAGTGCATTTTTACATTGATATGCTCATCTCAAAAGTTTCATTCACATGGTTGGATGGCTGTCTCTCAACAATCCAGTCTATACATCTAATGGCAGTTGGTTATGCATGCATCACAAATACTTTCAATGACAATTCTTCATTCCACGAGGTTCTAGGGCCTCTAATTTGTGAATCCAAAACATTTCCCTGCAGGACAGTATCTGCTGAAGATTACCGACTCTTGGTGGTTTGGAGACCTTTTCCAACACTACAAATTTTAACTGTGAGATGGAGTGCTGTTTGTTCATAAAGTGTCTTGATACTGGTGACTTAATGTTTTTTGTGCAAATGTTTGACTTATTCTCTGCAATCCTGTTATTCACTCTTCTTGTTGTCTGTCCTACATAGCACTGTCCACATGGACATATTAATGCATACGTTAATAGTTCACTTTCACATGTGGCATAGACTTTCGATTCAATTTTCTTGCCTATGTATAGATGTCTTAAATCGCTGCCTTTTTTGTACGTTATTGCAATGGCAACAATTTAAACAGGGGAATGTTCCTTTTTTTGGGTTTCGCCAACATCTATTGATTGTTCTTTGTCACTCGTTTGGCTTTCACCAGGGAATCTCTTAGGTTTTTGCCTCGTGTGTAGGCCATTAGGGGCATCTTTGGGAATAGTGTACTCAGTTGTGGGTCTGGTTTAGTGATCTTCCAATTCTTCTTAGTATTATAAAAGTATTCTTTTGATTTGGGGACTTTGCTGTGAAAATCCTGATAGGCATATCAGTGGATGATCCTCCTTGTTGTTTTTGATTTTCGGTCTGAGCAAGTCAATTCTCTTTTTCGTTCTACACTTTGTCACTGCTTCTGTCAGGATGGATTCTGGGAACCCTCTTTCTTTAAATCGAATGATTTGATATTTTTCGGCTTCCTTATATTCCCCTTCATCTGACACAATGCGTCTGATCCTTATAAGTTGACTCAAGGGAAGATTGTTTTTCAAATGTTGGAGATGATGGCTTGTGTAGTATAGGCTATTGTTCAAGTCCGTGGTTTTTCTGAAAATTGTGGTATATAATTTGTGTGCCTTCGGTATCACTGTAACGCTCACCTGATTCCCGCAGAGGCGCCGGTCTTGACTGGGTAAATGCCGTATCTTCAAAGGTGATGGGTAACACACGGTTGGCTCTTTGGGCTGGACCTCTGTGCACTGTATGTCTGACTCGAAGAGTAAGATGTCTGCAGATAGAAAATATGGGATTAATGAACTGGGGTTATTGGGTGCCTCTCTCCTCTTCCCTTTCTCTTCTCCTGTAGAACCCCAAAGGTTAACGCCCTCACCTTAGGTAAGTGAACGCCGAGCTCTCCATCTGCCTCGGGGCAGGGTGCCGTAACCAGTTTCTTCACTGGATAAGGGTGCAGGCCTCTTGACCTCAGAGGATTGCTGTCCGTCGTTAACTGCACGAACGGTAAGTTCTGGGCACTTCAAATGTCTTAAAAGTCTTTTGTAATGATATCTCTTGTTTTGCAGGGTTCCGGCGATGGAGGATGGCGGGCTGATGAGAGTTGAGGATCGAACCCATGTGAGGAATAGAAGCGCCTGGAAGCACGTAAGTAAGCGCTTGTAGCCTGCTTCACGATGCGCACTAACTGTCCCTTTTATCTTGCAGGTACAAGTTCGGAGCTTTAGAGAAGCTGAAGGGTGCTGGAATACCCACTGGATTCGGCGTGGGAAGGAGTAATGGCACGTGAGTAATAAAGTTGCCCAATGTCTTTAAACGCACCTTCTTTTGTCTTTCAGATGCCGGAATGCAGTGCGAAGACCTCCGGAGCATACGAAGAGTAGGTAAGCCTTTGTCTTTCAGATGCCGGAATGCAGTGCGAAGACCTCCGGAGCATGCGAAGAGTAGGTAAGCCTTTGTCTTTCAGATGCCGGAATGCAGCGCGAGGCGTTGGTGACAGCCGATGGACCAGGTAAGAGATGCGCTGCCACTGAAGACCGTAGTGCTAACCTGTTCTTTCTTTGTCTTTACAGGTGCTGCTGAAGACTGGATTCCAGGATGGTAAGCCTTTGTTCCCTTAGGCCCAGGATCAGAAGCAGAAGACACGATGAGCGTTCTGCTGCAGAGAATGCAGAATAACGCAAAGCAAGATTCATCCATCGGGTGTGGTTTAAATAGCCTCCTGTAGTGCTTAGGTGTCTCCTTCCACAGCCTCGCCTAGGTGAGAAAAGAGTTCCTGCTTTCCAGAAGAGTTCCAGTGTTCTGAACCTAGGGAGTGGTTCCTGCCCCACCCAACAGGAAAAGTAGTCCCAAACAGAAGAGGATCAGGGGCTCAACTGGCAGGTAAGTAAGCAGCATGGTCTGCTGCAGGTAAGTCCACCCAAGCATTATGAGCCCGGCGCTTCCAGCGCTGGGACTGGGCATCTTTATGAGCCTGGTGCCACTGGCGCCAGGACAGGGTCCAAAAGGTCCCAATTAGGACTGGCTGGCACTCGGAACCGGGGTTATGGGTCTGCTTCCAAGGGAGTCGGGCAAGTCCTGATCTTTTGAAAGCAGAGATCATGACAATCACCTTAACATCAAGGAAGTGTACCTCTGGTGTGCCAATTTCCAAGTGAATTTAATTCTCGGATTACATCCATTTAAGTAGTCTACAAAGGAGACGAGTTCCTCAGCCGGTCCTTTCCAAATGCCAAAAATATCGTCGATGTATCTCTTCCATATAGCCAATTCATTTGACCATGTGTCATTTTCCAGAATGTCGAGTTTCAAAATAGAACATGAAAATGTTGGCATAAGCCGGGGCCATCGCAGAGCCCACTGATGTGCCTGAGATTTTTTGAAAGTATTGTCCATCGAATCTGAAACAGTTGTTGTATAGAATCATTCTGGCGAGTTCAATCACAAATACCTTATTTGAATTGAAGTATTCCTCCTTAAGAAGTATCCATTCCATTGCCTCTAATCCTTCATGGGGTATAGAGGTGTATAGTGATTGGACGTCGAAGGTGAATAGTGTCCAATGTTCTTCGATCTTCTCCAATTGTTCCATTGTGTTCAGGAAATGAGTTGTCTCTTAAGTATGTAGTAGATAACTGTATGATTGGTTGAAGTAGATTATCTACATACTTAGACAGTGAAAAAACAATAGTCTTAAACTATTTCTTTGACTTATGTTGTAGGCACACACCAAACCACCATTTAGACTGAGGACAAGTTACCACTACTTCAGATTGGTGTTTAAACCCGCCATATTGAACACAAGGACTGTTACCATCTGCATGAAGTTGTTTCTAATGAGGATGATATTTGAAGATGATTCATGTCAAGTACTTCTTGTAAATACATCTCCACTCCTGATGAAGAGAGTTACCTCTCGAAACGCGTAGAGTTATTACTACTGAGGAAATTGCAACGTGTACAAAGTTGTTTTCTGGAACAGATATCAGATGTGAATTTTGTGGTATCAATTGGTGACCATGAAAAACCAGGAATATGCAATATGATTTAAGCCAAAATCACATAATTATAAAAAGAGGAGCTTTTACTCCCAACTATTTCTTGTTTTCCTAAATATTGAATGAATAAATATTGCTTAATTTAAGCAACAACAAAAAAGTGGGTAACAACACTTGGGTGAATGTTGAAAAATTAAAAGACACTTAAGAGATTCAGTCTCGGTAAAACCTGACTGAGGGTCCCGCCTCAGTATTGATAGGTGTGCAGGGGACGGGAGTACCCATTAGAGAATGGGTTTTCTATTTCCTGTCTATTGTTAGTCTCTCACTTGTAATCCCAGAGTCAGCCTTTCCTCCCCTGCACCCTTTACTTTCAAGAAATCTGATTGGGTTCACTATTGAACGCTGAATGATAGAATTCTAATTACATTGCCGGATATAACGGTTGTGCTTGTACTCTATTGGCATTTTCCCATTGTTCGCTTTGCCTTTGGCGGGATAAACGAGTGAAGCCCGCCTCTGGCTCAAGGTTGTCTGGGGTGGGCAGAAAGTGAGGGAGACCAAATGCACTCTGTGATAATTGGCCGGCTGACTGTCCGGCAAGGACAGCCACCTTGCTGAGTGACTGACAGCTAGGCTGGAATGAATGGGAGAGAACTGAATATAAGGCAAGGCTTTTGGCTTGGAAGGCAGAGTCAACCACTGGACGAAGGAACCGAAGAAGAACTTGGAAGATGACTCCTGCTGCAAATCCTGGACCGTTGGTTTGCCCGGTGAAGCCCTGCTGCTGTGCTGAAACTCCAAATTCGTATCGACCGAGAAGCCCCTGCAAGGACGACTTCTCGCCTTGAGTTGGTGGGACCAATCGACTCCAAAGTAAGCCACTTGGATATTCTCTCCGAGCTGGTTGCATTTCCACAGAGTTGCTGCTGGAAACCGAATAGCCAGGTAGAGGAACACCAGATTGTGTGCGTTGCTTTTAAGTTGGCCAGGAGCTCTGGAAGATCCTCTGGACTCCCAGGAAGCAGGACTGACCGAGCCTGAGCCCCCCTCAACAGAGTACGGGACCAAGAAGCAAGGAAAGGCCATCTTGACAGCCAGAAACCGCAATGTTTCCATTTGCGGTAGTCATGAGGAGCTGAAACACTGAAGTGCCACTTGTTGGAAAGATTGCTGGTTGTGTATGGTGACCGTCCAATTGCAGTGCAGGAGTCCTCCATCTTGTCCCCACGACTGAGGCCCAGGAACAGTGGGATCTGCAGAGCTGCACAGGAACAGAAGTCATCTGCTGCACCTTTTCTTCAATACAAATGTACTGTAAAGTGTGAGAGCACTTACCTCTCATTGTAGAGTTGCTTGCATCTTCTACTACCCTCAAGCCTAAACAGCTTGTGGGCCTACATTGATTCTTCTTTTCTTCAAAGACTTCTAAAACGTTGTGCCAAGACTTTTCCTACTTGACTACTATAAGTGTTTCAGCCCGTATAAGACTTTTGCCCATTGACTTTGGCTTAACCTGTTATAAGTGAATGACTCTGCTTAGTGGATCTAAAAGTATTTGCCTGCTTAAGAATGTGTGATCTTGTTTGTTCTAATAACATTTTCTTTCAACCAATTTCTAAAAGTATTCTAAATGCAACAGTAAGATATTAATGTCCCCAGCACCCTAGCTATTGAAGTCACCTGAGGGTGTAGGTTGTGACTGTGGGCCATCCCAAAAGGGTCTTTACTGATTTAAGAATATTAAGAGTGTGTGTTTTGAAGTGTATTTGAGTGTTACTTTCATATTGCTCCCTTCTGAAGAAGGCTCACTCTAACTGACGGACAAAATTAATAATTGTTTATTCTAGAAACTTTGTGTAAAGTGTTTATTTGAATACTTTTCACTGTGAATCTCTGTAACTCCCCTACAGCTCACATTGACCCCTCTTGAGATAAGCTTGGCTGCTCAGCCACACTACCACCCTTTGTAATACAGACTTATACCAAAGGTTGGGGTTCCTATTGCCAGGAAGTCAGGGTTGTTGTAATGCACCTAAAGGGTACTGCATACAATCTTGCCTAACAAAGACTACCAGAGATGCGTGTAGCACCTCCAGTAACCAGAGAAGCACTTCTGAAGTACAGCTGCTTTCCTGGCCCCGTTTATGCATAAACAGGGAAGCTCCGCCAAGGGCAACTTATTTCTTTGGGCTGGTGGGTGTTAGGGAGTGTTAGGACAGTTTTTCTAAAGTCCAACTAAGAACTTAGTAAGACTCCACTCTTAGTACAAGGCTCTACCACAGGAGTATATGGTAGCATAGACAGAGCAACCAGGCTCATCTTAGGAGGGAGAGCGGGCTGTAGAATCATTACAATGAAATTGTAATATACATGCGGTCCAAAGAAACGCTGAGACACTATGTATTTTAAAAATAAATGGTCTATTTAAATACAAGTAGGCCCAGATAAATCTTGGAGGTGGGAGGGGGGGATAAGTGCCATCACAGATCATATAAACACATTATTAAAAAAATCTATGCTTGCGGGTACGCAGACCAAAGCGCATAACCTTATTTGGAACACCTAACCGTAGTTTTAGAGAAGTCAAAACCAATATTTACTTTTGGACTACTTGCAGTAATACAGGGTAGTAGACCTTAGGAGTTGTACCATGACGCTCAGCAAGATATCACATAGTAATTAGGTCAACTGGACAATATACTTTTCTGATCTAGTGAAACATAGATTCTAGTAACAGTATCAACCTTTAACTAAGTTTTGGATAACAGTTATACCAGATTAGGAAGACCCTTTTGGCGTAATATTCAATTAAAGTTGCCTTTCAGTTCACAGACGAAAGCAATAACTTGTTAACTTATTTTTGGATGGCACGCAGCTACGCAAGGTAAGTAAAACCTATATACTTTTGTAAGGAGCTACCAGCAACCTAAAAGGTAAGCATCACCTAGGCAGATGTATTGTGGACAGGCTAACAGCAAGTCGGGGGAAGCAAGACCCAATTGGGGACACTGATATAATTATCCCAACAAAAGAAGACTATAAAAGAAGACTAAAAATAGGCGATAAAAGAAGACTGTGGCCATTTTGGGAAAATGGCCACGTGCGGTTGCTTTACCGCAGCTGGGAAAACAGCCTGCGCGTAACCAAATGGTAGAACAATTTCTCCACTGCCACTAAGTTTGTTACTGTAACTATAAAAGTTACAGGAGCAGCGGGAAAGGAGTTTCTCTGTAACCCCGCATAAGGTGGTGTGTGCTGATACTAAAAAAGAAAACGTAAGTAAGAAAAAAAGTATCCTACTTTCTGATGCTTGTTAATCTATCTTAGAATCGCATGCTCTGCATATGGTCTGACAGCCAGTGGTAACCCCAGAGTATTGAGGATCGAAAGGGGACGTCGGCATAGGCGTGTCTGTAACACTATCCCTACCATGACGTGTAGTGTACCCAAAATCCTTCATGCGCTTAGGCCCCTCAGATTATTTTTTTTCCACCCAGATTACTGGTCGCCCCTAGCGATGACCAGGTCTCTGTGTCGGAAGCCATTGACCTAACGGCGGACTGCTCTCGGCCCGCGACGCCCGTCCCCGACCCCACCAGGCCTGACGCGAGTCACGGTATTGGGGAAAACACAGAGCAACAGGGGCGCACACGATCATAACACCAAACACACAACCCAAGGTTCTGCTTCGGCGGCACTGTCGCAGCGTACCAAAGCATCAACGGGATCCTCTGATCGGCATGATCGGCAGCCTTCCCTGCAACCGCAGCCTGCGACTGGGCAATCCAAAGTAAAGGACGCTAACACTAAGAGACACACGGATGTCGAGGCGCTTCAGGACGTCGCGCAGACGCAGCTTAAGGCACGGGTGGTGGTGAAATCCACCGCTCAGCACCCGGATCGCCCGGTGGCGTCGAAATCCACCGCTCAGCCTCCGGTTCAGCCGGTAGACAGCCCGGATTCTCAGACCATTGCCGAGAGCATTGCAAGGATTACTTCAGCAGTTAGACTGAAGGAGCAGTCGAAGGAGGCGGCGAAGCACAAAGAACGGCCTAGAGACGTGTCAAAGGACGCGCCACAGCGCCCCGAACCCCGCCAGGACTATGCTGAGAGTCCTGTGTCAGGCACATTATGGGGAACATCTTGAGGTCACAGGGAACAGGATGAACCCTTTCCTCCCCTGGACCTCTCTGGTTCATCCTCATGGACCAGGGAGAAATTTGAGGGATGTATGGACAGATTAGAAAAAAGTCTTATTCTGAGACCCTTGCTCCCAAGAGGCCTCAAAGACTTTACTTCTACTCCTGTATCCAAGTTTCAAAGGACCTTGGAAGATCCACATGAGCAGTTTGCTTGTGTCCTCACAGATGATGATGATGATGATGTTATGGACACTGATGATCAGGATGAAGATGGCACCTTTCTGGAAAACTACAATGTGGATGATCGGACAGGTCTTATGGACAGTTGGGAAGACAGCCGTCTGGTTGATGCTCAACCCTGGACGTCCCCTACTCCCACCCCGGACCCCGATGTCCTGTGCATGGATTCACCCCCTCCTCTCCCCCCTCAACTCCCCCATCCCACTCCGGCTCGGCAAGCCTCCCCAGTGGACGACCATATGGCGTTCAATACCATCTTAAATAAGGCGGCTGACCTTTTTCAGATCGCCACTCAAGAGGCCTTACCAGATTCTGATTTCGTGGAGGATATACTCAAAACCTCCGGCCAGCCAGGCCATCCCCTTGTTGAACACAGTCAAGCGGAGATTGGAACCTTCTTTGTTGATGCTGTCCAGGCCAGGGCGGTGAACCCTAGGGTGGAAAAGCTGTTTTGGCCTTCTCCGACCTACCCTGTCTACATCAAGGGTCATGCCACTCCAGATTCGTTAGTGGTTACCACTTCTAGAAAACAGGCTGGTGTTACCCTGTCCACACGAGAGGCACCATCCGATAAGGAATCCAAGAAACGTTATGCACTGAGGAAAAGGGTAACAACGGCTGCTGCATTTACAACCCATATAGCCAATAACCCACGCTATTGGCCAGCTATGCAGACGTCCAGTGGAATTTTCTGCAAAAAGGTCTTCAGGAAGTGTCAGAACCTACAAGGACCAAGCTGCTCACCATTGTTTCTGAAGGCAAGCAGGTGAACCAGAATGTGCTCAAAAACACTCTGGACACTACCGAGACAGCGGGGAGAAAGAACCCTGGCGCAAGGTACCTTGCTCAAGAGACATGCATGGCTGAGGAGCTCCAGTTTCAAGCCAGAGACCCAAGCAGCACTGATTAACAAACCCGTTGAGGAGACCAACCTGTTTGGCAAGGCAGTGGACGATGCTCTTGAAACAGCTAAGAACATAAAACACTCGAGTCCCTTCAACAAATTACCCAGAAACGCTCTCCTCAGAGAGGAAGCGGCTCCAGCCGGTCCTTTCGTGGGCAGTCTTGTTTTCCCCAAAACCAGTATAATGCAGAAAACAACTGGAATTTGCGAACAAGGGTCTAATACCTCCACCATTTATCCACCCAGAGGACAGCAGCGTGGGAAAGGTGGAGGACGGACGAGGTTCCAACCCCAGAGGTGCTCCGGCCTCTGGTCAGAAATGACCTGCGGATCCAGGTCCCCTCGCATGCAACCCCAGTCGCGGGGGCGTATAGCATCTTTCCTTACTGCATGGGAGGGGATAACAGACCAGTGGGTACTCAAGACGGTTGCCCATGGGTAATGAAGCAGGACCACATGCAAATCCTACTGAGAGGTGTGCAGACCCTTCTAGGAAAGGACGCAATAGAAGTCGTCCCTATTCTACAGGTAAACAAGGGTATTTATTTAGTTTACTTACTTGTACCCAAAAAGGATCTCACCTTGCGCCCTGTGCTAGATTTGCACCCAGCAAACAAGTTTGTCAAACCTCAAAAGTTTTGTATGGTCACTTTACAGGAAGTAATCCCGCTGTTGAAACGGGGATTACATGGCAGCACTGGACATGAAAGATGCATACTTTCATATTTCAATGTTGCCAGCGTGCAGAGGACAAGCACTATCAGTTCAAAGTACTCCCCTTCGGCATTGCCTCTGCCCCGAGGGTGTTAACAAAGGTACTGGCAGCAGCACACCTGTGCAGAATATCCGTCCCGGTTTGCCCTTACCTCGACGACTAGCTCATAACGGGGGGAGTCCTACGAAACATGCCCATTGAACACTCAGACGACAATAGTCCTCTTATTCAGTCTGGGATTCTCCATCAACCAGCCTAGACCCCAGTCAAGTTAAAGTTTCTAGGGGGCTCTAATTCGGACAAGAGACGGCCTCATCTTCCCCTCCATAGAGAGGGTTCAAAACATGCTGTTTCAGATCCCTCAGTATGTAGCCAGTCGGGAAGTGACAGTATGCAAGGCCATGCAACCGTTAGGAATGATGGCGTCTTGCATTTACTTTGTTCCTCACGCGTGTCTGCGCATGCTTCCCATGCAAGAGTGGCTCAACAGCGAGTCAGGCCAGCGGACAATGGGAAGATCTGGTAGTTGTCTCAACCAGCCCTCGTTTTCTCTCTGCAATGGTGGTGGAGGGAAAACCTCTTGAAGGGAAAACCTTAACCACCCCCGCAGTATAAGCCGCTCTCACGACCGACGCATCTAAAGGGCGATGGGGGGCTCACCTGCTTCAGCAGACATCGCACGGCGTGGGTTCCCCACAGGTAGCGTCCAACCACATAAATCTGTTGGAGCCATTAGCGCTATTCAAAGCACTGAAAGCTTTTCAGACACAGTTCCTGATCTTGACAGACAGCACCACAGCCATGTACTACCTGAACAAACAAAGGGGCACACACACTCCAGGGCTATCCAAGCTGTCCCAAAACATTTGGAAATGGGCTCTTAAACACAGGATGTTCCTGTTGTCCCAACATGTTCCAGGGGAACTCCATCTTCTGGCAGACGTGCTCAGCAGAGATTTTCCACTGCCTGTAGAGTACGAATGGCGACTACACAAAAACGGTGTCTCCAATGTTTTTGCAGGATGGGGTTTCCCAGAGATCGAATTGTTCGCAACTCTGAAGAATGTTCAATGCCAAGATTATGCCTCCAGGTACCCACAGAACCGCTCCAAAGGGAACAGGCTCTGGATACCATGGTTAGGGAAATTTGTTTATGCTCTCCCTCCCCCAGCCCCTCCTCCCCCGACTCCCTTACTCCATAAGATTGTTCACAAGATGCACCAGGAACCAGTCACCATGATACTGGTGGCCCCCATGTGGGCCCGCCAACCCTGGTTCTCATCTGATTGAGATGTCCCTCTGCCCTCCTATGAAACTACCCTGCCCGTACAACATGTTATCTCAGGACAGGGGAGAAACACTGCATCCATGCCCGCAAACTCTGAATTTAGCGGCCTGGCTCCTGAGGTCATAGAGTTCGGACACCTTCAACTCCCTCAGAGATGTATGGACATACTCGGGGAAGCGAGAAAACCCAACACCCGATACTGCTATTACAGTAAATGGAAACGCTTCGTTATCTGTTGTAATGCCAAGGACATCCATCCCATTGACTGCTCTCCTACTCCCATTATATTGTACTTGACCCACTTACTGGATTCAGGCCTAGTTTTGAATTCACTTAAGGTTCACTTAGCTGCTCCCTCAGCCTACACTACGTCACAAAGTGTTGTGGTGGAAAATACCAGTTATCAAGGCTTTCATGGAAGGGGTTAAGAGGATTCTTCCTCCCCGCCCCCCCCCCCCAATTTCAAACCCAGCTCCCGGATGGGACTTAGATGTGGTTCTGACTAGACTCATAGGGTACCTCTTTGAGCCTATGCACAAGGCAAGTCTAAAAGACCTTACCTATAAGACAGCGTTTCTAGTGGCTATCACTTCTATAAGAAGGGTTGGTGAACTACAGGCCGTCTCAGTACTAGACCCTTATGTTACTGTTCAAAGAAAAGGTGGTTTTGCGCACTCATCCTCGATTTGCGCCAAAATGTATTTCCAGGTTCCATGTGAACCAGTCAATAGAACTGCCCACTTTCTTCCAGAACCCCACTAACCTGGCCGAAAGAAGCCTACACACGTTAGATGTGCGCAGGGCAGTCCTGTTTTACCTGGAAAGAACTAAACCACTGATGAAAATGAATCAATTGTTTTTCATTGGCAGCTGTTAGAGAAGGGGATCCTGTCTCTATATCGGCTCTCTCAAGGTGGATAGTCAAATGCATCACACTGTGTTATGCTCTGTTGCTAAGAGAGAACTGCCCTTCAAGCTTAGAGCACATTCTACTCGAGGCACTGGGGCTTCCATAGCATTCATTGCAAATGTTCCCCTAGAGTCCATTTGCAAAGCGGCAACCTGGAGTTCTGTACACACCTTTACAAAACACTATTGCCTAGACACTCATTCTAGGTCTGATTCTCAGGTGGGACAAGCAGTACTAGAACATCTTTTCGGTGGTCGGTCAAAATACCGAAAATAAAATCTCGAACTGCAAAAATCTCGAATACAAAATCTCGAAAAACAAAAATATCGAATTATTTATTTATGTGTTTTTGGGGTCAGGTAAGTAAAAAAAATAGAAAAAAGGGGGGTTGGGGGGAACCCCCCCATTTCGAGAAAAAAACGTCATAAAAAACAATTTGATATTTTTTTTTTCGGCCTTTTGTTTTCGAGATTTTTGGTTTTGAGATTTTTTTATTCGGTATTATCACTATAAACCCATCTTTTCACTACTGTTCCTTCTCACAACCCATCTCCAACTCCGGGTAGTGCTTGCTAGTCTATGTACAGCATGTGATTCTAAGCAGATTATCAAGCATCAGAAGACCTGCATTATTTACCGTAAAAGCATTTCTGATGATTGTATCTGCTTAGATTCACATGCGCCCACCCTTCCTCCCCGCTCGGGTGGAAGGAACAGAGACATCTTACTACTTTCTCTCTTTTATGTACTCACGTTGGTCTTGGGCTCCCTCATGGCAGAAAAAATACAATCGGATGGACCTCGGCTCGTGAAGGATTTTGGGTACACTACACTTCACGGTACAGATAGTGTTACAGACCCGCTTATGCCGACGTCCCCCTTCGATCCTTGAAAGACAAGAAGCTATACTCTGCGGTTACCACTGGATTTCGGACCATATGCACAGCATGTGAATCTAAGCAGATACAATCATCAGAAATGCTATTAAGGTGAGTAATGCATGTCATCCTTGAGAATAGTAGTTCTCGGGCGGGAGGGAGGGGGAATATAAAATAAAAAGGGAAGCCCAAAGGGCTCCCCCAGCAACACTGCACGTAGGGTGCTATGTGTTTCAACAATCCTTTGCAGATGCCCGTAATAAAATACATAGAGGAAAGCATCACTATTAAAGTAAAAATAATTTACAGTAGCCGTAGGACAAGGTTCCCAAGTAAAAGAAAAAATAAGTGAGTGGGGACAAAGTCCCACTTGCTCAGGAGAATAAATACAAAAATCCCAGAAGTCCAGCAAAAGTGCTGGGGATCTCTCAGGTTGAGGGGAATTGGCACAAGAATTGAGAATTCGCCCTATCACCTGGCAATTTCCAGATGGGTAAGGAACAAAAGCCCTTGCAGGAAAGTGTACCAGGTAATTGCAAGCAATAATAAGAATCCCTGGCAGGAGAGTATATTTGTTTATATATAAATGGCGCCGAAGCCTGCAGGCAGCAGGGCGCACACCAGGCAATAACGAATGTGTTAAGAACCTAAATATCAGAACTGTATTCAGCAAATAAAGAAAAGCCTAGTCCTGACAAAAGAATTACAAAGCAAGGAAGCTTTGTCTATGAGTGCAATTGTGGGCCAAATATGACCCAAGGGACTGTTGTATGCAAGGAAGAGAAACCCAGGGGAAGAGAACTCCATTGTGGAGCAAGAGCTCTTCAAATGTAAATAACTTTTTTTGTGTTGGAACTGCGTATTATTCTTTTATGAACACTTTTGCAAGAATTTCAAAAGGTTGAAGACCTTTATCTTTTCACCTTTACAATTTAGTGTTAATGTGAGAGCCAGAATAGAACCTTTGGACACAAGAACAGTTTGATTTTGACATCCTGACACAGACTGATCCTTAGTTTGGTTTAGGTATGGAGATTCCTCTTGGAGCAGGGTCAGAGAGGCCTTTTCCCAATCCTTTTATTTTCAATAAAAGTATTTAACCAAAAACATGGGTAACTTGTGTCTGTCATTCCCGACTCCTCACAATGCCCAGTGCTCGTGAGTGGCACAATCACTTTCGATTGCAGGATTTCGTTTCGGTTGGTCTCTGTGCTTAGGAATCATTTCCAGACACCTTCCAACTGAACACACAAACAAAGAAAAGATGAAGACTTCTGCAATGCAGGCAACCCCGGTACACCTCCATGATGCAAAGAAAACGTAATGCCACAGGAGTCAAAACGGTTAGGTGGCAACAGGCAACCTTCCAGGGACAAACAAAGTAGCAAATCCTGCATGGCTACTGTGCTCGGTCCAGTCGAGGGTGGCCCAGGGGTTGCTGGTTCAGAGGTCACTTTTTGATGCAAGATTTAATTTCATCGGTTACGCTGCTTAGGAATCTGTTTCAGAAACCTTCCAGCTGAACACCAAACCAAGGAGACTTCTGCGGAGCAGGAACAATCTCAGGACACCTCTGGGATGTGAAGACTGATTGGAATAGGAGACACCACTGTTAGGCGGCGACAGGCATTATTGAAGGGATGAACATAGGAGCAGGTCAGGCACGGCTTCCGTTGATGCAAGAAGGCTCAAATGCAGGAGCAGGCGTCTTGTGCAAGTTGAAGATTCTCCACTTTCCAAGGATGCAATCGGGATGCTGACTGCTGCAGTGAGGTAGCCCAGGAAAGAACTGGTCAATCCACTGGTTGGTCCACAGACACTTCGAAAGGCTCAGAAGGCATGGATCGAGACTGGTTGTACCCACCAGTCCACGGGTCAAAGCCCCGGTAAGGGTCTTCTGAGATCAGGCAGAGAAGCAGGACTTCACTGGAGCTGATCAGCTGCAAAGGTCATCCATTTTTTTAAGCCAAGATGTTTTACCCACTGTAGGGGTGCTGAAGTAAGAGTCTGACACAGTGGTGGCATGCTTGTTGGCAAAGACCTTTATTATAAAGATATAAAACAAAGGAAAACCTTTCTTGTCCTATGTCTGAGGTGTTTCCCTACCTCAACAAAAATTCTAAGGACTCTATCAGGATGTCCATAAAGTAAATTGTCCACCGTCCTGTGTCCAAACCTATTTCCGCCCCTTACACTAAACCATGGGTGCACAAAATACGGCCCACGGGCCAGTTGCGGCCCGCCATGCTCTTTTGTCCAGCCCGCGAGGCACAAACACTTTCCTAATGGAGGGCGGCCCGCAAGCAGCATCGGCCACCCTCCATTAGGAAAGTCTTTGTTGTCTTCTGGGCCGGACAAAACACTGGCCCTCATTGGCTCAGCACACACGCACCACGTCGCTCCTAAGAGCCATGTAGTGCGTGTGTGCTGCACCAATGGAGTGCCAGCACTACGGCTGGCGTGGCCAGTAAGGCTTGATGCCGGAAGGCATTTCAGCCTTGCTGGCCACGCCAGCCGTAGTAAGATTCCACTTACCTCGCCAGCGTTCCAGCTTACCTGCCTTCCAGCACGTCTCCGGTAAGTGGTCTGTGTCTGTGTGTTTGTGTGTCGGGTCTGTTCTGCTGTATGTTTGTGTTGTGTATGTTGAGATGGGGGGGTGTCGGATGTGTATGAATGTTTGTTTTTGAGTGTTTGTGTTGTGTATGTTGAGATGGGGTGGGGTGTTCGGGTCTGTATGGGTGCATGGTGTATGCTTGATAGTGTGTGCGGAGTTGGGGCGTGGGGGGTTCGGGTGTGCATGAATGTTTGTTTTTGTATGTTTGTGTTGTGTTTGTTGAGATGCATGTATGGTTGCATGCTTCAGAGTTTGTGTGATGAGTTGGGGGGGTTTGGGTCTGTATGAGTGCATGTTTGAGAGTGTGTGTGCTGAGTTGGGGGGTGGTGGGGTTCGGTCTGTATGGGTGCATGCTAGAGAATGTGTGTGGTGAGTTGGGGGGTGGGGGGTTCAGGTCTGTATGGGTGCATGCTTGAGAGTGTGTTTGGGGCATAGTGTTTGGTTGGGGGTGAGGGGAGCCATGGGGCATAGTGTTTGGGGGTGAGGGGGCCATGGGGCATAGGGTTTGCTTAGGGGGGGTGAGGGACAGGGGGCATAGTGTTTGGTTGGGGGTGGGAGCCATTGGGCATAGTGTTTGGTTGGGGGTGGGAGCCATGGGGCATAGTGTTTGGTTGGGGGTTGCAGCCATAGGGCAAAGTGTTGCACTCCAAGAGTGAACTCAATAATAAAGCTAAAACAGGCACAGTTAGGAGATGTACATCCTTTGCTTTTTTGAGGAAACCTGACTCAATGAAGGCCATACTCCTCTTGGGCAACCCAAACAGCAAACTATAGCAGTCCAAAATAACGGAATGTCCAATCAAGGGTCAATAAAATATATATAATTTCATTAAACAGACGATATACAATAACTAAATCGAAATAAATGATAACAATGGAAAATGTATAGTACAAAATGTAAGTTTGAAATGCAATAAAAATCGTTACCCCTCAAAAACATATTCTTTTTCCATGTGTTTAATACAAATTGGGGGTTGAAAAAGCCTCCTAACATGTCCCGCCTACTGCCCCGCCCACTTTTACTTTTCGGCCCACTATAGCCCTCATGTAAGGTACTTTCGGCCCTCTGTCAAAATCAGTTGTGCACCCCTGCACTAAACTAAGGAAAACTGGGTGAATTCAGGTGGAGGCTTCTCTCACTCTCTTGATGTGGTACCTTTATAGTCAGTTCTCCAGAGGGGAGAGGGGGGGAAAGAGTCCCTTCCCCTCAATTCCAACTCAAAACTGGCTCCAAGTCTGGTACACTATCCTGCCAGACTTGACCATAGAATTCGGAGCTCAAGCAAATGTCTTTCTTCTAAAGTGGGTCCTCGACCCCTTGTTTTAATCTCTTGCACTTTTCCACATGGGTCGCAGATCGCTCTGGGCTGGCCCATGTTCTCCTCTACACTTTCACACTGGTATGTGTCTGGTTCTCCCTGACTTATTCTGCCTTCCCTGTGGGTCCTAGCCCCCTTTGACTTTCATGGGTTCTTCCTGACTTGCTTTGTTTCTCAGCCCTTTTAAGTACCTCTTCCTTTTGTGCGAGTCTCCGACCCATGTGGCTTACTTGTGTGGGCCTTGTCCACCTTCATATGGGTCTCAGACCCTGGTGTGTTGCACTGTCCCACTGAACAGACCGGATGTATTCTCATGCCAGGTACAGTTCAGCATAGGGTATGTTTAAACAAACTTTTCTTTCCTTTAGTACTTCTCTCAGGTCTCTGACCCGACTTAGCTTCTGTAGGTCCCACACCCCATTACATCGGCCTTTCAGAACACTTGGTTTACTCTCCTGCCAAGTGCTCACTGATGTGGCACATTGGTTTGTCCTTCTGCTCCTTTTGGGGTCCTTGACTCATGTGTCATTAGCTCTCTTTGGGTCCCTGACCCTCTCAGGTTTCCCTTGTTCGGTTTCCAACCCCTCTCAGGGTCTCAGGCAGTATCTGTACCTTGATTCCGGGCTTCGGCTGTGTGGCGTCCTGCTCGAGCTCCTCTGATTCTCTGGACAACCTTCTGCTTCTCTTGTTTCTGCTCATGCTGTCTTTTGAGACCCTGCTACGCCTTCAGAGTGTCAGGCTGCGCAGCTCCCTTTAGCTTCAGCGTGTCGAGCTGCATGGCTTGGCTCCAGGTGGCGTCCCAAGGGTTTCTCGCATTTGGGTTCTCTCTCGCTTCTCTGGTTTCATCGGCTCATGGCAGCACCTCTGCGCACGGCAGATTAGTTACACTGTTTCTCCATCTTCTTCCTGTGGTTTCACCTTTTGCAGCGTTCATACTTTGCTCTCGGTTCCTCTGGGGCAGGATTGACCGATGAGTTAGTACATCTTCTAATTTGTATTCTGTATGGCCAATAGGCAGTCTCTAACAAAACGACTGCATTTCCTGGTTCACATCATTTGTCCTCATTGCTCCCCTGTTCCTCCTCATGACCGTACTGAACTGCTGATCTCTATAGAGTTCAGTATCGCTCTTCTCACTCTTAGTACTTGCTTGAGACTCAACTTCCTCAAATCTTCGAAGATTAATGTAAGTGTGAGGAACTACAGCATACTGAGTGGTATGAAGGGAAGGAGGGGGCAGACAAGAAGGTGGGGAATACAGTGTTCTCCCAAGGTGATTGCCACTGGTCCCATGGAGGATTTCCCTCCCTGTGAGATCCACCCGCCGAGTACCACCCCAAGGGGGTCTATCGGGTAGCAGCCTCACCTCCCTGGCCTCGTGGAAGGGGTTTCCCCCGTGGAAGCAGCGACAATACCCTGGGATTCGTCACATACTCCAGTGTGGAGGATACTGCCTTTGGAGGCAAGGTAATTGTCATTCTACTCTGGGATGCTTGTTTCCTCCTAGAAGATTAACATTTTCCTTGTGTCCTCATGTATGGGTAAGAGTGGCCAATGTTACAGAGACGCTGTCTGGCCCTTCTCAAATTCTACTGGAATTTAGACATGCAGTGTTCTGTAATACAACCCGAACCTTAAGTGATCTGATATTTTCATTGTCATTGGAAAGTGGGATAAGGAACTCTTTTGCTTGGGATAGCACACCGTGCATAGGTGAGGATGTTCTGTAGGAGGCCTTTTAAAATGTACAAACCTGGCATATCTGTAGAGGGTGTCCTGTTAAAAACAATTCGGCGGGAAATGCATGTCATCGAAGAATGGGTAAATTTGGTAGAGCACGAGTATGAGGAGATGGAAGATTGAGAGATTGTTTCAAAATAAAAATCAGAGTGCAAAAATCTGTGTTAGAGGTGTAAGCGTGCAAATGAAGGCAACTGACTAGGAGGTGTAATAGTGGTTGGACAAATTTATTGAATATAAAAACCTAGCTCTCCCTAACTCTAAGAGGTGTTTCCCTGCCTCAAACTAAAGGATCTGTCGGAATGGCCATAATCTGAAAGTCCACCGCTGTCATGATCTCTGCTTCCAAAAGGTCAGGGTTTTCCCAACTCCCTTGGAAGCAGATCCATAACCCAGGTTCCGAGTGCCAACCAGTCCCAATTGGGACCTTTTGGACCCAGTCCTGGCGCCAGTGGCACCAGGCTCATAAATATGCCCAGTCCCAGCGCTGGAAGCGCCGGGCTCATAATGCTTGGGTGGATTTACCTGCAGCAGACCATGCTGCTTACTTGCCTGCCAGTTGAGCCTCTGATCCTCTTCTGTTTGGAACTACTTTTCCTGTTGGGTGGGGCAGGAGCCACTCCCTAGATTCAGAACACTGGAACTCTTCTGGAAAGCAGGAACTCTTTTCTTACCTAGGCGTGGCTGTGGAAGGAGGGACCTAAGCACTACAGGAGGCTATTTAAACCGCACCCGATGGATGAATCTTGCTTTGCGTTATTCTGCATCCTCTGCAGCAGAACGTTCATCGTGTCTTCTGCATCTGATCCTGGGCCTAAGGAAAAAGGCTTACCATCCTGAATCCAGTCTTCAGCAACACCTATAAAGACAAGAAAGAACAGGTTAGCATTACGGTCTTCAGTGACAGCTCTTCACTTACCTGGTCCATCGGCTGTCACCAACGCCTCGCGCTGCATTCCGGCATCTGAAAGACAAAGGCTTACCTACTCTTCGTGCGCTCCGGAGGTCTTCACACTGCATCCCGCATCTGAAAGACAAAACAAGGTGCGTTTAAAGACATTGGGGAACGTTAATACTCACGTGCCATTACTCCTTTCCACATCTAATCCAGTGGGTATTCCGGCACCCTGCAGCCGCTCCGAACTTGTACCTGCAAAATAAAAAGACAGTTAGAGCGCATCGTGAAGCAGGCAACAAGCGCTTACTTACGTGCTTCCAGGCGCTTCTATTCATCACACGGGCTCCATCTTCAACTCACTTCAGCCCGTCATCCGCCATCGCCGGAACCCTGCAAAACAAGAAACATCATTACTAAAGACTTTAAAGACATTAGAATTACTCGAAACTTACCGTTCGTGCAGTAAACGACGGACAGCAGTCCTCTGAAGTCAAGAGGCCTGCTCCCCTTATCCAGTGAAGAAACTGGTTACAGCACCCTGCCCCGAGGCAGATGGAGAGCACGGCGTTCACTTACCTAAGGTGAGAGCGTTAACCTTTGGGGTTCTACAGGAGAAGAGAAAGGGAAGAAGAGAGAGACATTCAATAACCCATTTCCTTAATCCCATATTTTCTATCTGCAGACATCTTACCCTTCAAGTCAGCCATACAGTGCACAGAGGTCCAGCCCAAAGAGCCAGCCATGTGTTACACATCACCTTTGCAGATACGGTATACGCCCAGTCAAGACCGGCGCCTCTACGGGAATCAGGTGAGCGTTACAACCGCACTGAGTCAAAACCCTACCTCTGTCCCCTTACACTACAAATAGTCTTAATGAAAAGTAAAAGTTCTTTCAACAGGAAAATGACTCCCTTCTTTTGGCGCCTAAAAGAACGGCTCTTAGTGCTACAATCGCTACCAGGGCGAACAACTCCTTTCAACTGGCTTCTCTCATAATGTTCAAGCTGGTTCCAGGGGGAATGACTCCCTTCCCCTGGATAATGGTTTCACCAAAGTTCCAACTGTGTCCAGGGGAAAGGAATCTCTTCACATGGATGGTTGGTATCAACAAAGTTCCAAGAGTGCCCAGAGGGAATTACTTACTTCCCCCGGGTATTAGTTTCAACAAAGTTCCATTTTAGGTCAGGCGGAAAGGCTCCCTTGCCCTGTCGTTTTAGGTATCTTTTTATAACAGTCCTGGGCTCTCTTTAGCCGGTCAGTGGTCTTTTGTTTACCACTGCTTTAAGGATTTCATTCGGGTGACACACACCTTGGTCTTGGCCTAGTATGTAGCGCACAACTGAGATGCTTTTCTCCTTATTTTATGCAGATTCAATTTGAGATGGTACACAACTCGTATCACACCCCCTTTTCAAATACCCCGGGTCACAATGGACCATGAACCAGGCTGGTTGGTAAAATGCAAGATTTATTTATTTTAAAATTCAAAAGAAATCATACAATTTTTAATATGGAGCAGCAATCACCAATGGGGTGATAATTACAATGAAATTGTGAACAATGCACTTGGTTAACCTTCCCCTAGAACGTATATACAGCACAATGGAATCGGAGCACTTTTTGATTTAATTGAATTCTGAATGGAAAGAAAGACACGGCAAGTAATCAGGAATAAAAGGCAGAAAACGGAATCCAAATCTGACCTTCCCTCACCAAATAAGAGTGGGAAGGTCGGATTTTAAACCCCTTGCAATGTTATAAAACGACACTCAGAAATGGACAAATAACTAATGTGCGGTTAAAACTCGAAGGTAAATACAATTTCTCACCAAAAGCAACAATACATAGACCCTAACAATCACAAGCAATGGATTCCCAAGAGCATATAAAATGAAAATGAATGGAAAATTTAAAACGTGTTGCAGCCAAATGACAAGTGTAAAAGTTGCATTTTCTTCCCCTTTTAAATTACCCAAACGGTTTTTAATACAAACGGGTGAAATACTCTGATTTGGAGTGGGTTGGGGGATAGATATATATCACAGGGACACTCTAGAGTTGAAAATAGGTCTCTAGCTATGAAACTGGATGAGTTGTGCAAGATCTATAAAAAGGTGCGCTTTGAGCAAAATGAAGCCGTGAAATAGGAAAGGAAATTGGTTGTGACAAGAACAGTTTTCCTCTAAACTAGAGTATTCAGGCTAGACCACCAAAGATGGACACAGTAAGATCCAAGGTTGATTCGCGAATTCAACCCTGTCACCCCAGCGCCGAACCCTGGCAGAAACCAATCCGATCACTCAAAATCTGACTAAGGGTTTAGAATTACACAAGACACAAAGGAAAAGAGATGGCGCTAGCACTTTAGGAAGTCACGGGCAGGGTGCACAGATAATTCTGACAGTTTTAACAAGTTATCAGGATAAGTATAAGATGGCTTAGAGAGTGGGATAAGGACAAAGGCAAGACAAGATAGGTTATGTGTTTCTATGGGGTAGGGATTATACTCGGTCCACTTTTAGTTTTGGGATTTTTGGACTGTCAACAGGTTCTGGTCACCACACGGCTGCGCGCCTGGCAAAAGAAAACAGCTGGGCCGTTCTGGTCACCGGATGGCAAGGACACCGGAATGGCAATTCTGGTCACTGGATACTAAAGGTCAGCTTGATCGCAGGATTGCAGCGGGCATTCATTTAGTGGGCAGCAAGCCAGGCTGGTTCAGGATGCTTGCCAAAAGAATACCACAGCTGTCCTCTTTTTAATGGGGTGTTAGTGGGTTTTCAGAGTTGAGGCCTTGCTGGAATAGGATCAGCAATGTTTGGGTTTTGCAGTGGGCCCTGGAGTAGGGTCAGCAATGCTTTGGCCTTGTGGTGGAGTCTGAAATCTGGATGGAGCAGATCTGGAACGGTGTGCAGGAACTTCAGGAAGAGTGTGTGTCTAGAGTCTTGTCAGGGACTCTTATTTATAATGCATGGTGACCACCAAAGTATACGGCTGGGCAGGCCTAGCTAAGCACGCCTCTAAACTACTGGATTGGTCAGGGGTGCTAGTTCCCGCCTCGCTCTATGCTGGTTGGATTTCAAGGGAATGTCAGATTTATGATGCAAGTTTTACAATGTACAAAACCTCCCACAGTTATTTTAGCCAAAATCTAATTTTGCCACAAACGGTACATTTATACAATTGAAATCGCTTAGCAAATTATATGCACAGGTTACATATTTTATGTAGAGCATAGCACTCCAACGCTGCAATCTGTGAGACATTATTACACCCTTTTAATACATTTTGGTAATTTTGAGTATGAACGATTCAGCCTAAAATTCCATAACTTTATACACGTGTGTGGATTAACATAAGGGATGTAAGTATAAAAATTTGCATTGGCGTCATGGAAACTTTCCTTATAATCCTTGATTCTTTGCCATTTCGATTCCCAAGGGGTCAGTGAATTCTATCATGTCTTCAATGAAAGCCCATAAAAACACTTTTAAACAGTGACATTTTTTTCAAAGTCTTACCTCGGATATAAGTCTTTACATTTTTATTCATAAATAGTCTTTTGAAACAAATGGCAGTCTGTTGTCTGTCACTGGACCATTTTGTTTTCCTCAGCTGCGACCAACTGTCATTTCCTCCAGAGCAAGGTGGGTGTTTTCAGCTTGATTGAAGGTTTATTGCCCCCTCCCCACTTATCACATACTTGTCCTGGGAGTTTCATTGTCAGTGGGTTCAGCCTTGACTAGATTCTATCTAGCCTAATGATTATCACTGGGGCGTTTGTATCTGCTGAGAGAGGCCCTCCTGTTGGTAGCATCCCCCCCAAGCAGAAACCTATCTTTCTTTTGGAGCTTGCAAAATCCAGCCATATGGTTTAACAGGTTTAGTTTTTTACATTTAGTCCTGAATTAAACAAGCCAGTTGAATAAAATAACCCATGTGTGTATTTTCCCCAGCAACAAACCCCTTCACATTGCTATATAATGGCAGGCTTTCATTCAACAGTTTACTTTTAAAATGGGCCTTCAAGTTTGCAAGGCCCATTTTACATTTGTGGTGAAGAGCTGGCATTTCTTTTTAAATTGGGTTTTGCATCTCCCTCTGGATTGCCACACTGTCTTGCAGCTATAGTTACTACTTTTATGCAGGAGTTTTGTTTGAAGCACAGATGCCTTGAAATTGACATGGCTCAGATAGCTGGAGTTTCTTTGCACTACTGAGCTTTGATACTTTGTAAAGAAAATTAACATGTTTTCCCTTGCGGGTAAAAGTGGAGTTCCTTGTTGATTTTTCTCAGTTGGTTTGACAGGGCCTGTCATTCAGAAATCATGCCTGGTTTTGCTGAAGCACAATGAGATATACCGGCCATTGCAGGGCCTTTTTAATAACAGTGGTTTAAGGAAGAACAGATGGAAATAGCGTCGGCAGCATTATTTTAAAGGTGAAAAAGTTTCCTTTTTAATCGGGATTTTGGGCTTTCAGCAAAGCAGTGCTGCCTTTTCACTTTCTTTTGCACAGGTAAGAACTCACTGGCAAGCGCCCTCAGTGTGTCCCCTTGTTCCATCCTGCCCAACGTGTGCTTGGCAAGACGGTGCAGCCATTTTTGTTTGTTGCTGCAAAACAGTTTTAAGGCCATGGTGCTCACAGGGGCCAGCACAACCATTTTGCTGTTTCTGCGCAAATGCAGCTTGGTTCTGCCGAAGTTCTGTTCAGTGGGTCAATATAGCCCACAACTTGCGGGGTTCTTCCCTCCGATATTTATATTGTACTTGTTTGGGTCCTAGACCCTGTTTGCTCCCCCTTTCTTGTCAGGCCCACTTGGTTCACTCCCCTGCCAAGTACTGCCACATGGAAGATGACTCGCATTAACATAGGCTTCACCTCGGCTTGGGTCCCTGCCCCTTGGTTCTCTTCCCTTCTCACTAGACCCACTTGGTTGACTCTCTTCCCAAGTACTGCCATGAGGAAGATGCTTTGTATTGTTATTTCTGTGCGGTTTCCTCTCTCTCCCGCACCTCCAAGCCCGTCCCGTCCCCTGTGACGTGCCTGCTACCTTTGTTGGCTATGGGCCCATTGACTGCTTCTTGCCTTTTGGAGCGGGATGCTCTTCACATCCCCACTGCATCATCTACGTCTCCTTTTGCACTTTGCCCTCCGTTGATTTCAATGGCTACACCCTTCCTTTTGATTATCTTTGACCCTGTCCTCACTTTTTGAAGGGAAGTAAAGCCTTCAGCTTCACTTGCCTTGCTTTTGCTCATAGTTATGGGGAAACTGGCTAGTCCCTTAGACTGTCAGTACTGCACAACTTTATTTCTATTTGCTATTCTTGTATTTTGGTCACTGCATACAGCACTCTCAGTGCAGTTCAATGGGTATACTTAGTATCCCCATAACATGTAATCTTTTGAGTTTTTGGTCACTTTTTATATGAGATGTAGACAAGCGTGTGGCAGCAGTAACTATTTTATTTTACTTGTGCACTTGTGTATTTACCGCAAATTGCTACTAAAGGTGGCTAGCACTCTAAAATGGCCATGCCACATGATTTTTCATTTTGTTCTTTGGCCCTGACATAGTTTGGCCTTCTTCCTGCCATCACAGATCAGTAAAGACCTTCTAGTGTTGTCTAGGAAAGCTATTACTTTTGTGTGTGTGTCTGTCTGTCTGGCCCAGGAAGGTGGTTGGTACGGTCTAGTCTAGTCCACATCCTTGGTGCCAGAGAGTCTGCTACTGGTGCAGATGTGAAACCAGTAGTTGTCCCCAACTGGATATCTACGTGCTGTTTGAATGATGCTGATACTTATTATTGGTGGGCTTGCTGCCAGGTCAAAACTTGGATTAACAGAGGAGCTATGCAGACATTTCTTCGGATCTATGTTGGAACCAAGATCCGAAGACTACACCTGAAGTGGCCCATCATTCTTTTGTGTCCGGCCTGGTGAATCGGGCCTGATCGACAAAGACCCTGAGCGGTGCTTCAGCCCTTGGACTAGTGGGACCAACTAGTCTCAAGGTCTCCTTGAGATCCAGCCCTTCTGAGCCTTCAGAAGTGTCTCTGGACTGACTTGCTCTATCGTGGCAATCTCGCCAGAAGCGTCCCTATTCCACATTCGAGTCCAGAACTTTGGTGGTCACCAACTTGTGGTACAAGTCAGTCTCCCTGAATTACATTGTCCTAGCCTCAAGGGATACTGTCCTTGAGCAGCTTCAGTGATTTCAACTGGGTGGACTGTTGTCTGTGTGCAGAGACTGTCGCTGGAACTCGCTGTTGGGTAAGGTTTTCATATTTATGATCTTCCTAAACTGTGTCAACCCCAGAAACCTTTGCTTGGAGTTGTTTATTTTCCATTGTCCCTAGTTGAGTGGGAATCTTTTTCTCCGCTCACCTAGTCTTTTATTCTTTTTATGGGTGGCTTTTTTAGGTTTCTCCATAGTGTGTGATTAGAGTTATAGTTTCCTATAACTTTGGACTGACTGTAAAGTACTATGGCAAACGAAAGTCCAGAGGGAACCGATACTTTGTAGGTATTGTGGTATTGAGATAGAGACATTGAAACATTTGTGTGTGTATTGTCCCAACCTACAGATACTGAGGCGTGAAATTCTATCTATGGATTTTATATCGACAGAACAGGATGTGTGGAGGAGGATTTTAAATGCAAATTAACTTTCTCTACTAAATCGAATTTTAAGGATTTTAAAGTAATGTGCAGTGGTCTTTTAATTATATTGTGTAATCAAGTGACTGTTTTCTTTTAAAAGTATTAATGACTGTATTGAAATTGTGAATGTAATTGTTCCGTTAATGGAGTATTATGTTGGGTTGTGTCAAAAGTACAGATTGTACTGTAATACACAATAAAAAAAAATTAAAGAAATACTATGGCAGCACACAGCATTTAAATGCCGTGTCTTCCTTTTAATTTCTCTTTATTTTACTTGGGTGAACTGATGTTCTCAAGGGCTATAGTGGTTTCATCGCCTTTACATCTTATATAGTGAGCCAGCACACCCCACCTTATATGGAGTGCTGGGGGAGATGGACTGTATCCCCTTT
This sequence comes from Ambystoma mexicanum, assembly GCF_040938575.1. Classification (NCBI taxonomy): domain Eukaryota; kingdom Metazoa; phylum Chordata; class Amphibia; order Caudata; family Ambystomatidae; genus Ambystoma; species Ambystoma mexicanum. The sequence continues at coordinate 971,477,007 of NC_090930.1, read as the reverse complement.
CTCGCTTACCTGTAACATTTTTGGTACAATTACAAGTTAACTTGAATGGCTGGTGGCAGTGAAACTACTGTTGTGACTTTGTCATTATTGCTCACAGGCTGTCAAATCAGCCACGGTAATGCACACTCGGGTCACCATCCTGCTAGAATGGTAGTCTCCTTTTTTTGCCATTTCTTACTTGCTTACTTGTTGTTTCTGAGGTCTGCCGTCAAGTTTTGTCTTCGGCGGGAATGCTTTGTATTGCCCACCAAGGCTGAGTGTCTATGAAGGCAGGAACCGAGGGAGGAGTCCAAACTCTGCAGCCCTTTGTCTTTCACCTTGCCTGAAAGGAACCAGTTCCTGCTAGGGGGCTGGCTGTCCTGATTGGACAGCCGGACTGCCCGTTTCTGTAAACTGCAGGGTAGGGGTGTCACGGTATTAGTTTTATGACGATACAATGACCTTCTTGCCAAATGACGGTATATCATGGTTATCGCGGTATAGCAGGTGGCGTTAACCAATCTTAACAAATATTTTCTAAAAGGTCATAAATTGTCAGATTTATCATCACAAACAAAACCAGGCACCCAGGGCCAGAACTGGGATTTTCAACATACTTTCCACTGAAATGCCACCCCTTGCTTCCACCAAACACAAACACATGTGTGGAGAGGAGGAGGGGGTGGGAGGGAGCCCTACTGCGACTGGCAAATCAAACTGAATAGCTTTTCTTAAGTGGTCATTTAGGCTTTTAGCTCCCCCACTGGCGACGATGACCATGTTGCCATCTTGATAACCTGTATGCCACAGATCAATGGAGTCTGATGGTAGTTTACGCTTGTGCGCATACACACACGCGCTCTCTTTACGTTACAGCCTTTAGTTTACTTGCGGGCCAAAAGGTGTTCAGTAATCACGGACATGTTACCCTTTGGTACGGCAGCAGGGAATACCCACAGAGATGAGTACATTTCACAGTGTGACTTATTATATGTAAATTCAATGATAGAACCAGGGAAATCTCCCATTGTCATATGTTTAGAAAACATTATCCATTATAAATATATAAACCCCAAAGCCGCCAACCCAAAGTAAACCCTTTTCCTTCTTGACACTGTATTTATTCTTGCTATTGCTAACATATTGATTTTATGTCGGGCACGTGTGGTTTATGGAATGGCATTAAAAACTGCTCCAACTGAAACTACTTGGCAGACGGCACATCCAACAGTGCAAGACCAAGACTGTGCAGCACTTGCTTACTGCAGCCTTTCCAAATCAGATTGAAAAGCATACTTAACGGTATGAACGGTATACCGGTATAAACAATGTGACGGTTATTATTGTTCAATTAAGTGGTTCACGGTATCTTTAACGGTATACCATAATACCGTTACAGCCCTACTGCAGGGAGAGTTTGCAGAACCTATGCTGTAGCTCCTGATAAATGCTCCTGGAAGCTGTTGACAAATCAACGACTGTAACCAAATCCCAAGAGGAAGATAAAGAAAGGAACGCTATAACCATTTCGAGCTACTTGAGAACCTGCTGTGTAACCGGAGCCTGATGTAACCTTTCTTTCCAATCACCTGGGGTTCCTAAATGGAACACCTTCTACCAAGAGGCTGCTGAGATCCACTAGTCTTAAGAAGACCTGCAAATGCACCATCCGTAGACGTGCTGTGACCTTGCTGGGTTGCAAAACGCCAATACCAGGGGACCGTGAGCCTGGGTGCGGTGCATGGTTTTCCAAAGTCCAATTTCACCCGTAACTTTGGTGGACTCCTATTTGACCTCCACGGACACGATTCAAATCCCTTAAGTCCCCTCACCAGAGTGCAGGACCGAGAGAATGAAGAGAATCCAACCTGCGATATTCGTTGTTCTTCAGGTACCTGTAAAAGGGCGCTAAATCCACAAAGCCCCGAGAAGCTGGGAAGAATCCTTTGTTGGGAGCCTCCCCCGTTGATTGGTGCTGCCAGTTTCCCTTCAGTGTCTATTGCTTCAGCTTCCAGACCAAGAATCCAGGTACCAGGTCCTGTGCTGCTGCATCCTGAATGCATCCACCCAGAAGCTCTTTAAGCTACTCTGCTTACATTAAGTCGTGGGTGAATCCTGTGTGTCTGAGTGGGTGGTTCATGTTGTTGGGGAGTTTGCTCATACCATTCGCCCAGGCCTAATGCTGGAACGCATATAGGGAGCCTGCTGTGAAGTCCCTTAACACTCCTAATTCTGAAGTGACTACTTGTCTGAAGAGATCCGCTGGAACTCTGACTTTCCTGCAACTGAATCCTATCCTGACCTGCCTCCAGTTGGCTCCTAGACCACTAAGGTCCCTCTTCTGCCTCTGAGAAATCTCATGCTATAGACTAGGAAGGGCTTTAAAAGATGAGGCTTCTGTCTTGAAAACTATAACCTCTATATTGACAATTCACAGCCCTGCTCTGATTGTATTTAACCTACCTGTAACCACTGAATGGGCATTTTTCTGATTTTCGCCGGCGGCCCCATGCTGTTCAATTTACTTATGTTTTGAGCCAGTGCTATGCCTGAATGTGCACCCTCTCGAATTCTGTATTACTGATGTAGCCCCCGCACCATGAGGTGTGGCTTAACCAGATTATGCTACTAAGAACCACTTGTAACCTGCTTATGTGATCGTGCACCTTTTAAGTATTACAATGTTGCATTTTCCTACTTGTATTTTCATACTTAATTGTTTCCTCATTCCAGCCTTTGTGCTTTGTCTAACCTGTCCACTTGCACTTAATGTTCCTTTTGCCTCCCTCCCTCCTTATCTTGTCACCTTCCGCCCCAACCTGCACTTCCGCTCCTCCCCCTCTCCCCTGCATTTCATGTTACAGCACTTGCATGATCGGAGTGTCTCAAAGCCTAGTAGGAATGTTTCTGTAGTTTTTCTTCATCCCCATCACCCCCCACCCCTTCCCCCTTTTGTCTTGATGCACCTTAAAACACCTTTTTGCTGTATGGGTGCATTATAAATGCCCAAGAACCAATAAATATAAATAAAATTGCAAGTGTGAAAAGTACTTACTTGCTAAAGAAGAGAGCGGTAATGGTATTTCTGTAATAGGATAAGTTACAAAGTGTCCTGAAGGTTATTCTTACTGTTGTTCCTTTAAAAAGTATAGGAGTTATTTTACTTACTTTGGTGTTCCGACCCCCCCCCCCCCCTGCCCCCCAGTGCCCCTTCTGAAAATTAATAATTGTTGGTACCGTTTTATCATTTCTAAAGTGAATGAGTGTCAAAGCTTACCAATACGGTTGATCTACTTTGAATAACAGATTGTCATTTGTCATTCTTAAAGTCTATTATCGGGTTTTGCCTTCCTGGATCTACTTTAGGGCATTTCTGAAACAGTCTTGGAGTTAATACTTATCTTTGAGTTGCCCCTCTTAGAAGTATATCCGAAAAGCCCATCGACGTATGAACCCTGCAGCTCCTGAAGCAAGAGCTCACAGATCGATCCCGAGATACTTGGAACTATTCCCCAGCGCAAAAAAGCGAAGAATTTACAGGACATTTCGAATGAACCTCTTTTTAACTAAGGAACTTTTAAATCTACGCCAACTCATCCCGAAGGTGGTTTATCCATGTAGATTCTGTAACGGTGAAAACGAGACACTAAAACATCTGACTCTTTTCTGCCCAAAACTATCAGAAACAAGAATTCTTCTGATGGGGAAACAATTGGCGGCTTCACTGTGTTTATCTGCGGAAGACTGGTGGAAGAGGATGTCTCACGGAACGGATAGGAAACTAGTCTATGCTCTGGTTTTCTTCTTGGAAGCATTAGAAAAGAGATTACTGAGACTTGAGGTAGAATAAAGTATCGGACTCCACTTACAACAACACCTAGCTGGCCAAAGAAAGAACAGTGATTAAACCCCAGTGATTAAACCCTCACTGTCTTCAAACTTGATGGAAGGAAAACTGAATAATCCTTCTTCGTTTTCTCTTTTCAATGGTTTCTTTATCCGCTGCCTTCTCTTTCATCCTTTTCTCAACATTCCTTGTCTTTGCCTTTTTTTTAAAAAAAAAGTTTGTAAACTAATAAAAAATGTTTAAAAAAAAAGTATATTAAGTATTAATATACTTTAAAAAAAAAATGTGAATTGCTGAATGCCATTCGCAAAAGTATAATAGGGTCCTACCCACAATCCCATTATAATCAACAAACCTGCGCTTTTGCACGTGCGCATTTTCGAGAAGCGCTGTTAGTCAAGAGCTGTCAGCGGCTGTCTGAGGCGTACTGGGGTGGACGGGTGAAAAGTCCTTTTTATATACTTGTGTTCATTCATTGTATTGTACTGCAAAGTTATATTTTATTTTTTATTTTTTTACCTTTTCTTTTATTTTCATAAACACACAACTAAACGGGTATATCAGAACTGCACTGAGTGTAGTAGCACATTTTGTGATTGGTAATTGGTACTGTGTTGTTACCCTTAAAATGGGACCCAAAAAAATGTACCCTAAAAACTGGAATGCCACTTCCTGTCCTACCGCGTCCACTTACCGAAGGCCAACAAAGAATGTCAGAAGCTAGTGTGTCCAATCTAAGAGCAAAGCATGTGTCTTCTGCCGCTAAACATGCTGGCTTTATGCCGCGCCGATCACTATCACTCTCTTCTGAGATTCGATTGTTTTATTTTAAAGACACTAGTGAGCACAATACTGTGAATTCCGAGAGCGAATGCAATAGGAATAAGACTAGCAATAAAGCTATACCCGAAAATCCCGTCATACATGCGGTCAGTGCCCCATCTACAAAATCAATGGTAACCAGTATAACGAGCGAACGGGCCCCTAATAATGGTGCCTCGATGCCAGTCAATACTCTACAAAGGTGGTCCAATTATCAGGTGAAATTACTGATACCACGATGGCATCAGCCTCCCTAGTAGAAGAACTGTGTCACCCGAATGTAACTGTACCAATTCTACCAAACACTGGGGTAAACATAATGGAACCTGTCCGCTGCTCTGTAGCAGCCCAAAAAAGATTACGGGATGCTTATGAGCATTTGACAATAGTAGGAGAAATAGATGAAGATGCACTGGATTTTATGGAATTCTCCAGTGAACCCTGTCCGCAACAAGATGTATTATACATCTGTTCTAACACAGGAGATTGAATACAATTACAGGAAAGCATCTATGACAATAATGTACCTAAGTATGTTGAACATAGATGCCCGGCTAGTCCATCCCCTTGTAAAAATATGACAAAAGAAGCTATATCCGCAGAGACGCAGGAGAACCTTGTGAATGAATCACTATCTTTTATTGCACCCAATCCGAGGCGATCCAGATTTCAAGAAATGGAACAGGGTGCAGAATTTTTTATACAAAAAGGTCAATCGACGCGTTTCTCTTTTCCCGAAGCTCCTGCCCTGAATAATACACTAGGAGCCATGAATAGAGCCTTCCTAACTATAGCGAAACTGTATGAAATATTAGAGGACAAAATGAGTACCCAAACACTAATGATTGAGCGACTAACTGATAAAGTATGCAGTTTGGAACTATATCTTAGACCCACTCCCATATCTGGCCCTGTGGAACATAAGATCCATCATATCCAAGATTCATCTGAACATCAAAAGACTGATAATACTGTAGAGAGAATCAGGTGCCAAAAGGATTTGGCGCGGCCAGTACGAGAAGGATCTGAGATAATAGATCCCTCTTCAACACTTGTGAAAGCAACCTTCATCACAGAGATTAGTAGTGATAGAATAGAGCCACCATCTGGCGTACCCCCAACCAAAGAGTCGCCCATAGTGAGCTCATCAAAAACCAATAGCTAGTCTCAAAACCAATATATTCGAGTTGTTTGTGCCAGTTGAAAGTAATCAAGCAAACAAAACGGATACAACAACTAAACCTAACAAGGATTCTAAGAAATATCGGAAATTAATGAGATTCGATTCAAAAGCATACAAAGAAAAAAAAATGGAAGGATAGTCAAAGCTATCGGTCATTTACCCAAGAGTAAAACCAGTGGCAGTGATAAAGTACCTGCTATGTCTACTGAGAATGTTGGGAAATACACAATGACATACAAGCCGCTAGATGACTTGGTAGCTTTTTCTGATAGCATAGCAGTCAAGGAAAGAACAAAAAATACTGAGGAAGGCCTGAGAGATATCTCTGACAAGTGTCCAGTAGAAACTAAATGTCCTACTGATAATACTGAAGTGCTATCCACTAATCTATCAAGACCAGCAAGCACAAATATGGTACAGCTAAGTATTGATAGATTAAGGGAAGAAATCTGCGCCTCGATTGAATCCTATGTAATACAGAGTTCTGTAAAATCACCACAACCGAAGTCTGCACAAACTGTAATAGCGTGTCCTTTATAGACAAATACACCAAGTATACTTATCAAGCCAGAAGAAAGGCAATTGAATCCAACATTTTCTAATCTAAATCTTCAAGCTGGATTACAACAGTCCAATAATTCAGTTGACCTTCCTGCAGTGTCGACTTTACCAGTCAGAGTGGAGAAATCTATGACACAAGAGATAAGAGACATGGTAAAACTGTCTATGATACTTATATTACTACGAATGAAGGGAAAATGCAAAATGATGAAATGAAACGGAGACCTGCCTTCCCTGATATTACGACCTTACTTCAAGGTCCACAAAGTTTATCACAAACCTATAGACCTGCGCAAGGAACTCTTGTAAATGTGGCAACACCGATGAACCATCCGATGGTATCTGCAAAAAAACCTGCGTCTAATATCCAGACAGACTGGGCGTATAAATAGTTGTAAAAACTATAATTGCCTACTGCTAAAATGCAGAAATCTACCAGGTGCCCAGTATGTGTTGAATAGAACTAGCATACTGAACATTTGTGCAGAAATACCATGGTTAAAGAACTTGGTAACATCTGATATTGACCTAGTGGAATTTAGTAACAACTCAAGTCTAGATGAAGCAAAAATATATGTGAAATCTACTCTAGTTGCAAATATACTATGGCAAGCAAGTTTAGATTTGTATAATCTTGGCTTTAATTCATCACAAGCTAGTTCTCCATCTATATCTATAGTCTTCTTCAAAAACCAGGATCGGAACAAACTTTCCAGTACACAAATGAATTCCCAGAATCCCAATTTCCAAGAGAGAGGTCATAATTGCTGAATAATGAAAACGTAAGTCTAATTTCTTGGAATACGAGAGGCCACAACCCTATTATAAATTCATGGTAAACTAAATTGGGTGATTATGACATCATTGCATTACAGGAAACTTGGCTTAGGAATACACCGGTATGGGACTCGCACACAATAACAGCCGCTACTAGACAACTCCTAGGACGTCCCAAAGGTGGTCTCTTAATAGCAGTGAAAAAAACCACAGGTTTGACGTGTGTAGTATGTCCCTCCTTGTCCCCTTGTTTTCTTGTAGCAAAACATTCGAGAAGCTCATTGTCTATTGCCATTATTAAGATCTATTGGAGTAAACAATCAATACCAGCAAAGCAGTTCTTTAAGGATCTGTGTATTATTTTAGATCAACAACTTTTAGATCCCCAAATTTTGCATACATTAATTATGGGAGATCTAAACTTGAATCTTCTTACTAAGACCGATTCTGACTTTACACATGATGAACTTACATGGTCCTCAATAATGAAAGAACAAGGCTTTATAATGCTGAATGGTACAATAGAAGGTGATACCTCTCCACAGTATACATGGAAAAGAGGTCATCAACAATCTATCTTGGATTACATATTTGTAGATAGTCCATTTCTGAAGCATGTAACAACTTTAAAAGTTATAACAACGGACCCAAGTGATCATAATATATTGCACTTGTCATGTAATCTACCACTGAATGCACAGACCGCTCAGCAAAACGTCCATGTGAGAAATATACTGGTCAATAATCAAGATAATCGGTTAAGATGGAATTGATGTAGACTTGCCCAATTTAGAAACAACATTGGAGAGATCCATGAGTCTCCGCTCACCAACGGCTCAGAGTGCTACGTCCAATTAATGCAGATCTTGATTATACATCGCTGAATTCAAAGAATAGGATAGAACACAGTCATGTATTTAATTTAGATTTACGACGCAAAGCACAGCTACGGAGTGACCTTCGATCTCTAAGCAATCAGTTGGGTATAGATAAAGGAGAAGGGAAAAAACGGCTCAAAAGGACCTATATGGTATGGTTAAAAAATCGTCAAATTGCCCAACATCAACGTGATGGCGAGCTGATGCTTAAACAAATTCTAAGTAAATCTATTAGTGGAATCTGGACCTGCTTAAATAATGCGACTTAAAAGACTCAAGGTGCATTACAAATCAATGCAATATCCCAAGATGCTTGGCAGAAATACTTCAAAGATGTATACTGTTCCCCATTTGGTGAATTTAAGTTTAATCTAGTAATGCCAAGCAATAGCCACTCATTTCAGATAGACAGTGAGGACATTATGATCTGCATTAATAATCTGAGCCGTTCCCGAGCTATGGGGCCTGATGGTCTACACAATGCTATGATGAAAGACTACCCACAGGAATGGGCAGATATACACCAAATATTTAAGAACATATTCACGAGAGGACAGGTACCCGAGTCATGGAAACTATCTTTAATTGTACCAATCTTCAAAAAGGGCAATAGGATCGATCCAAAATCCTATCGACCGATTGCTCTATTGGATTGTCCGGGTAAAATATTCGCACGGCTAGTACTGAACCAATTTAACGCATGGCTGGACACAAATAATCATCGTGACCCCTTTGAAACTGGGTTCATACCCGGCCTTGGTACAGGAGTGAATATTGTCACACTGAATAGCCTTATCCGTCAGTCATAAGAATGTCGCTTGCCGCTATACACAGCATTTATAGACTTCTGGGTGGCATTTGATGCAGTGCCACGTGAATTACTGTATAAAAAATTAATGGATACAAATTGTCCGTGGCACATTTTAAAGTGGGTGATCGATTTGCACTCAGACACCACAATTCAAGTTAAACTAAATGCCGATGGCCTGGTAACTAATCCTATTGACACCGCCCGTGGCCTAAAGCAAGGCTGTTTATTAGCGGCAGCAATGTTTAATTTTTTCATAAGTGATGTTAATGAGGCTTTTATGGACATCAATGCAGACTCTCCCAAACTTAGTGGAAAGCACATAACATTTCTTTTATATGCAGATGATATGGTTTTATTTTCAAAAACTCCGAATGGCCTAAGATCTTTACTTAATGCTCTCGATATATACACAAAGAAAAATTGCATTACTATTAATGTTGGGAAAACTAAAGTAGTACAATTTGGAAATAGACAATGTTAAACACAAATGGCCACTGCAAAATGTACTATTGAGATCTGAGTCATCATATATTTATCTAGGTAGTCATGTGGCAAACCAGCAAAGCAATGGTACCCTGGAACTGCATATTAGAGGTAAATTGCGTACAGCTATCTCGCAAGCCCAGTTGATTAAGACTACATTTTGTAAATTTTCCTTTATTCCAATTCTTGTTTATTATAAGCAAAAAGTGACCCCTGTAATTATGTATGGATCAGAAGCATGGCCTGAAAGATCTTATAATTACTGGGGAAAAACTCGAGGGAGAGTATTGGAAACATGTACTGAATCTCCCAAAATCAGAACCCATAAGTATAACAAGACATGAACTGGGCTTGCTATCCCTATACGCAATATACAAATGGAAATTATGCTCTTTCTAATGGAAATGTATCATGGCTGAATCCAAAAATGGGTTGTTACACTTGGTGTCGAATTATTTGTTATACTCGCCAAAGGCATACCCTCTATCATGGCGTAAAGTAATAGAGAAGATTATCACAAACACAGGAATTTCAATGAAACTTCTGATAGACAACCCTAATAGAGCCAAAACTTGCATATGGAAATACGACTGGATTCAAACGAGAGAGGCATGTATCAAGTATGACATTTTTGGCCAACCCGTTCAATCATAAACGATATGGTATAATTGAAAGCTATTTGAAGCAGTTCCCTAATTCCCGTCCTAGGAATGATTACTTGCGTTTTCGCTTAAATCTGTGGCCTACGCGTGAATTACTATACCATCACAGGCTAATAACAAAAGAAGAGACAAAATGTCGATTTTTGTGACCTAGAACCTGAAACTATGAGCCATATATGCGCAGAATGTCCTATGCTCTACCACCTGAGAGTGATACATTTTAAAAATCTATTTGAAGGCTTTGTCAATTTGAATGCTGTTCGCTTTTGGGAACTATTATACCATACTACGAGTCAGAAGGTGAGATATGCAATCCTCAATTTCCTATATGGCGTAGAGCTGTCAAAGAAAGAAACAAAACTATGCAAGAGCAAGCTATGAAAACCTTTTATGCCTTTTAACTTTTACTTTCTTAGCTTGTTTTTTCCCTTTAAGATTTCTTTCTTGTATGATGTATTTAACAAATGAATGTTTTAATTGAATGTATTGAATGTTTAAGTTGAAAAATCAAGAATGATCTTGATTAAAACAAATGTTTAAATTAAAAAAAATAGGTTCCTTACTTAACTTGAATAGCTTCGCCATTCTTAAAATATATAGTTGGGTTATGCTTTCCCTGCACTACTTTAGAGCAGCTCCAAAATAGTCATAAAAATTACTACTTATAATAGAACTGTATACTACACTTCTGAAAGGTATAACCGGTTATACTGACCTTGAAGTACAACTGTAATTGGTTTCTGCTTTTCCTAAATTGCTTTAGAGCATTCTAAAATAGTGATTAGGTTCTTACTTCTCCATGAGTAGCTGAATGCCCCTCTAGAAAAGTATGAGTTATAAAGTAATTCTGTAATTGAATAACACTGTATGATCTGATCAATAGGGTCTACTACCCTTGAATGAATGATTGTAATCTAAAAGTAACTAAACTGGTAATAGCAGATTGCTATCCTAAATGTATAGCCTTAAGTTTGACACACCTTGACTTGTTTAATGTTCCCCTAAATAAGGTTATACCTTGCTTTGTAGACCATAGGTATTGTGTTGGTTTTATAAATGTGTTTATAATTTATGCGAATAGTACTTACTTCCCCTGGTTTATCTTGGCCTACGGTATTTAAAATAAACCATAACTTTTACAATAATTGGTGTATCAGTGGTTCTTTGAACCATATCTATGCTACAATTTCATTGTACTGACTTACAGCCCTCTCCCCATCCTAAGATAAGCTTGGCTGCTCTGTCTACGCTACAAAATGTTCTCAGCTGCTACAGCCTTATACTAAGAGTGGGGTTTTGTACTGCCTCAGATAGGGTTTTATGGAGCCCTTAGTTTGACCTCAGAAAAACTGTCTTAACATTTGCCTTCCCCCAGCCTGTGACGTGTCAGTTGTTGTTTGATTTATTCATCGACGGAGTTGCAGGTACACCCGACTTAATCCTCAAACCGGCTGCTCCTGTGCACCTCTCACTGGAAGCAACGGCAGGAGATTAATCCCCCTGCCAAACCCTGTTAAGATTTTCATATTCATGATGAATCTTTCTGAAATTTGTCAACCCCAGAACCTTTTGCTTGGACTTGGTAACTAGTTTACCTTGTCCCTAGGTGAAGGGGAATCTTTTTCTCCTCTCGCCTAATCTTTTACTCTTTTTATGGGTGACCTTATTGTGTCTCTCCATAGTGTATGCTTGAAGTTAGAATTTCCTACAACATTTGGGCTTGGGCTGGTTTGCCCTTTGGGCTTCCTCGTTAATGTCTCTTTCATATACTTGGGTGAACTACTGTTGCCAATTAGTAAAGGGGGATTTTCATCCCCTTTACATTTGGTATAAGTGAGCCAGTTCACCCCACCTTGAGTGCTGGAGGTATACAATATATCACCTTTCTTACTTACCTGGTAACATTATGTTACAATTGCAAATTTACTTGAATGGCTGGTGGCAGTGTAACTACTTTTATGATTTTTACTCGCAGGCTGTTAATGGAGCCTCGGTAATGCACAGAAGGGCCGCCGTTTTGCTAAAATGGTGGGCTCCTTCTTTTTTTCGCCATTTCTTGTGTGCTTGCTGTTTCTGAGGTCCTCCCCTGCCATTCTAGGTGGGAACAACCTCAGTGGAAGTTTTATCTTTGGTGGGAAACCTTTGGATTCCCCTCCTAGGCTCCAGGGTGTCTAAGAAGGCAGGAAGCGAGGGAGGAGTCCAAAGATCTGCAGCCCTTTTTGTCTTTCACCTTGCCTGAAAGGAACCAACTCCCAGTGGGGTGGTGGAGGGGGCTGGCTGTCCTGATTGGACAGCCAGACCATCCATTCTGTAAAATGCAGGGGGAGATTACCGAAGTTCTGCTGTAGTTCCTGTTAAATACTACGAACCTGGAAGCTGCTGACAAGTCGACCACTGGAGCTGAAACCAAACGGGAAGATGAAGAAAAGACGGCTGTAGCCATTACCAGCGAACGGAGAGCCTGCTGTGTAACCAGAGTCTGCTGTAACCCTTCCTTCCAATCGACTAAGGAGTCCCGAACGCAAAGACTCCTTCCCAGAGGCTGGTGAGATCCACCAGTCTCGAAGGCCTGAATTTTGCCATCCCATGACGTGCTGCGACCTTGCTGGGCTGCAAAACTCCAATACCAGGAAACCTTGAGCCATTGTGCAGTGCATGGTCTTGCAAATCGCACTGGAACTTTTGGTGGCGTCCTCCTGGACCTACAGAAACTTGATTTGAGTCCTTTAAGAACCCTCACCAGAGTGCTGGACCCGATAAGTGATGAGAATCCGACCAGCGATATTCAGTCTTCTCCTGGCTCCTGAAAAGGGTGCCAAAACCACAGTCACATCCAGCCACGAAGAAACTCTTGCATGGATCCTTCCCCGTTGATCCCTGCTTCACATGTCCTTGGAGTGTCCTTTCTTCAGTCACCACAACAAATTCAAGGACTAGGTTTTTCGGGCTGCAGATTCTGAAGACGTTATTCTGCAAACTCTTCTTCTGTGCTGAAGTACTGTGTTGTCTGGGTTATTACTTACCTTAAGCCTTGTGTGATTCCTGAGAAGCTTTGGGGTTGATTCATGTGATTGGAAGTTCTCTCATCCAGTTTGCCCAGCCCCAATCTTGGAATCCTTCTAGGGTGTCTTCTCTGAAGTGCCTGGACCCTAACTAACGCTAAAGTGAACTACTTGCTTGTTTTGAAGAAACTTTCTCAGGAACTCTGACATTTCCTACATCTGTGCCTATCCTGACCTGTCTGTTGGCCGCTAGAGTAACAGTGACCCCCCTCCTACCACTGAGAACACTTATGCTTCAAGAATAGGGAAAGACATGTAGCCTTTGTCTTGAAATGTAACAAGTGTTAAAAAGTTACTTACTTGTAAAAGAGTTGGTTGGTAACTGTCCCTCTGAAAAATTAGCCATTAAAGAGTTGTTACTTTCCTTTGATTGTGTCTGCCATTCGTAAAAGTATATGCTCGTTTGTTTTACTTGCCTGTGAATATGATCTCCCCCCCTCCCCGGACTAAAAGTAATGCTGTTGGCTTCGCCTAACTTATTTCTTTCCGAAAATATGTGTACAATTTCACCAACTGGGTTTTGCTTCCCCATACCTTCTGTATATAGCCTGTCTAGAATAATTCTGCCTTGGGATTTACTTACCTTGAATAGCTGTGTACCATTCTGAATAGGTTTACTGTGGGTTTTACAGACCTTGGTCTGCTTTGTGCAATCCAAAAATAGCGTAAAGAATTATTGCTTACCTTAATCTGTGTTCCACTGATCTGAAAATCAACTGTAATAGTTTATTACAACATTAGGTCTTTCTCACCTGGTATAACTGAGGGTTATCCTGAATGTAGTTATAGGTTCATACTGTTGTATGGATTTGTGTTCCACTATTCAGAAAGGTATCCGGGTAACAGGGTTGGTTTACTATGTGATTTCCTAACTGAGTGTCACTGCATGACTGACAGTGTCTACTACCCTTGAATTACTGACTGGATTCAAAACGTATATGTACCTGGTTTTACCCCCCAAGAGTAGCTGATTGTATTTTGAATGTTATAGGTTTGACTCGCCTTGAACTGCTGATTGCTAGTCTTAATAAGGTTATACTTTGGGTTGTATCCCTTAAGGATTGAGTTGGTTTTAATAATTGTGTTTATATATAATGGGATAGTATTTATTTACCCAAGATTAATCTTGGCCTACTTGTATTAAAATAAACCATTTGTATTTACAACACTTAGTGTTTCAGTGTTTCCTTGGACCATATGTATGCTACAAATTCTTTGTGCCAAGCTACAGCCTTCTCTCCCCATAAAATAAGCCTGGTTGCTCTGTCCATGCTACCTCATTCTCAGGTGGTACAGCCTTATACTAGAGCGTAGCTTATGTACTGCCTTAGATGTATGGTTTTATGAATTATTTAGTTGGACTTTAGAAAATCTGTCCTACACCCCCAGACGATCCCCAAATTAATCTGAGAAAATCAGAATCAGGGGGCTTGGGGGTTGCTAAGTAAATGGAGTGTTTCTATAAGGCTATAGAGAATAGATACTGGGTTTTTCATGGGATTTAGTTTTGGTCAGTCGCAGTACTTGGTGATCTGGTTCAGACAGCTTCCAGTAGAAGACCCAAACAAAGATGGGTAAAAAACCTCTGCGGGCAGCCAGCCAGAAGACCTCTTGGGGACACGAAGATGACAAGATTCAACAAAGGGTCGCCATGGTCAGTGTTGAGAAGATTTATCATTGTTATGCTCCCCTCTCCTAGCGAGACCCTCCACGCTTTTTTCTGGACTTCTAGACCTTTTTCATTCTGTCATGAATGGGTGGAGCCTTTTTCCACTCATTCCTTCTTATCTGCTCTGGCTTTTGGAACTATGTTTGATTTGCCGGCTATTTGTAAAACGCAGCGTTCGCCCAAGGGCACCTTGGTGCTAAACTAGCAAGAGGAAGATGGGATGCTAAGCTAAAAAAGCTAAAAGAGTTGAGTCTTCAGGGCTTTGTAAAAGGCAAGATGTTTGGTGGTAGCGCCAAGAGAACTGGGTAAGGCATTCCAGAGGCCGGCCGCTACTACAGAAAAAGCATGTCCCCCAGTGCAGGAATATTTCACCGCTGGAATGCGTAGTAGACGGGCATCGGCCGAGCGTAGGGCCCATCTAGGAACATAGTGCCGAAATTTAGCCTGAAGATATTCTGGCCCGCATCCATAGAAGGCACAGTGAACCAGACAGAAGGACTTAAAAAGGATGCATTTGATCACATGGAGCTAGTGAAATTGGGTTAAAATTGGAGCGATATGGCATCAATGAGGAGTAGATGTGGCTAACCGTGCAGCACAGTTTTGAAGAACCTGAAGCGACTGCAGGATATAAGCAGGTTGGGCCAAAGAGAGAGAATTGCAATATTTGATAGAGACATAGAAGTTTGAGTTGAACGTGGCACCGTTGACAGACAGCGCTAACCTGGGGTTCCATAGACGGGTACGAAGAGAGGTTTCACTCTGAGATCTTTAACAGTAGTGACCGGTTTAGGAAAAGGGCCAAGAGAATGGGGCTCAGAAATCAGAGGTCCAGAGAGAGGAGGCTTTGGAGGGGCCTACTACCAATACCTTGGTCTTGTCTCCATTCAACTTCAGCCAGTTATGCATCCATTCTCCCACAGCTTAAGGCACGCCCGGAACCTAGACGCTGACTCGAGGACAGACGGGTACAGGCGCACCAAGATCTGAGTATCGTCTGCAGAGGAAGCCCTGGGAGAAGATCAATTTGGTCAGTGGTTAAATGTAGACGTTGAAGACTGGGGAGATAGCTGACCCTTGGGCGACACCACAGGAAAGATCAGCCACCACAGAAAGGAAAGGGGGAATTGAGGGTTTGACGACGATCTGTAAGGAAAAAAGGGTGAACCAAGCCAGGATGGGGCCCCGAGATGCCGGCTCCAGTTAAGCGACCCAGCAGGATACCATGATCGATGGTGTCAAAGGCGGCCGACAGATTGAGCAGCAAAAGAGCGCTAATGCCGCCTTTGTCATGGGCCGGTGCTAGGTCATCCATAAGAGACCAAGAAACTCTGTTCCCCGCCCTGGATGAAAACCAGATTGCGAGGAGTGACAGAAGATTCCTGAGAATGGTGGTGAGCAGAGGGCAGACTAGAGATTCCAAGAGCTTCATAGGGAAGGGGAGTAGAGAGATAGGCCTCAAATTGGCTGGGATTGAAGGGTCTAGTGAGTTTTTTTTCCAAAGTGGAATAACGGTAGCATGTTTGAGGGGGGCTGGAATTGCCATGGTTGATAGCGAGTTGCTCACCGTCAACCGGTGGATAAGATGTGGGGCAATGGTTTTAATGATGGTAAGGGGGATCCGATCTTGAGGGGAGGATGACTTCAATCAAGGGATGGCAGCTACGACATCTGTGGAAGAGAAAGGGGAATAAAGACCAGGATGCAGTGGCAGGTGGCGGCAGGGCAGCTAAATGAGGCAGCCCTGCACTGATATTGAGCTGAATAGTTTTAATTTTTTCGATAAAGACTGGGAGCTGCAAAGTTCCTGCAAAGGAGGAACCGGATTGGGGACCACAGAGGATAGGCCACGTACCACCTTAAAAGGTTCGTTAGGCTGGTTGAGAGAGGTCCCAATCAGTGCAGCAAAGAGCAGCTGCTTGGCATTAGAAATGGCACAGTGATAGTGCTGCATAGCCCAAGGTTAGCTGGGTGTAGGAGGGTGTCCATTGGCGCTAGAGTTGTCTAACCTTCAGTTGTATGGCCCGGAGCTCCTCTGAGAACCACAGTTGCATAGGCCGAGCAGAAGCGCTTGACCTAAGGGGGGCAAGGCGATCAGCTGCTGCCAAAAAGCAAGCCAAAATCCACATGCAAGGCATCAGAGTGGCCGGCAAGAATTAACACGGAAATAGCAACCTGTTGAACAGCGTGCCAACCCCGACAGGAAATGACATGGGTGCGCAAGGCTAGTTTAGGGGCCCGGAGGTCCCACATAAAAGGCACAATAAAGTGATCGGTCCAAGTGACTGGAAAGGCAGGGTATGCCCGAGCCCCTGCGTCGGGGGAGAAGATGAGGTCAAGTGTGTTCCCAACGCTATGCGCGGGGCTAGACACTTGTTGTATGAGAGCAATTTCCTTCATAGAGGACTGGAAATTCAGGATTTTAGTTATCTACATTTACCTTGAGATTAAAATCCCCCAGGACAAGTAGATGGGCGTGCCTAAGATGGATATCGGCCATGAAATCTAAGAAGGCAGCACTAAATAATGGCATTACCAGGAGGGCGGTATATAACCAGCAAGTGGAAGCAGGACTTGGATCCAAGGGAGAGGCGCACTAACATGGCTTCTATGTTGATGATATGACTAATAGTTCATGGGGCGCCTGTAAAGAGTGGGCTAAAGACAACAGCAATTCTTCCCTTTATCTAGGGGGTGTGGTCCATGTTAAGTATCTAATAGTTGGGAGGAAGTGGTTGGACCAACGTGGGGCCAAAGGTTTTCCCCAGCCATGTTTCCGGAATGCAGGCAATCAGGCATAGTGTTGCAAAGGTCGTCGTGGCAGAAGGCAGTGTGGGCCACAAGAGAGCAGGAGTTAAAAACAGGCCTTTAACTGGAGCAATGGAAGAGTTGAAGCTAACTCTCCCTAATCCCCTCCAGCCTTTTGCTAATACCGTGGCTGGGTGAGCAAAAGTAACTGACTGCGGGAATATAGTGCAGGACTGTTCCGTTTTTTGCCTTTACTATTGATTCTACTTTTCTTTAAAGACATCTGTGTTTAACTTTTGAAGCACACAGCTCCTTATGGGTAGTGTTGCTGGGAGCCCTTTGGGTTCTCCTTTGAGATTTTCTTTATCCTCGAGTAACTACAGTTCTTAAGTATAGAGGGATACTTTGTATCCCTCCTAAAACGTTATACTATGAGAGATTAGCACTCACCACCTTTTCTGGAGTGCTAAGGGGATACCTAGCCTCTCCCTTCCCTCTGCCCCTGTGACTTTTTAGTCACATAAACAACCTTCTAGTTATGGCTGGGGGTCCGGAGGGGATGAGTGCGTCTATGTCTCTGTCCCGCCGTCTTGGAAGGAAGTGGTGAAGGAGTGTTTCACTCCTCTGCCCTTTGAGTGCCTGAATGAAACCAGCTCCCATTGGGAGCCCCTTTCTGTAAACTGCTGAGAGAGATTGCAGAGGCACGTGTGCTGAAACTGAATAAAAGGTGAGGTTCCTGAGATGAAAGGCACGTCAACCACTGGAAACTGAAGTAACCCGAAGAAGATGACCAGAGACGCCTGCAGACCCTTTGCAACACTGTGACATGACCACTGCTATCCTGACCCTGTTTTCTATGCGACAGAGGAGCTCCGAAGGGGACGACTCCTTCCCTTTCACTGGTGGCACCAACCTGCCATGAGATAAACTACAATCTGAGCCATCTCTCAAGGTCCTGTGACTTTCCAGAGCTGCAGACCGCGAATACCAGGAGACCTCCAACCCAATCGTAGTGCATCATCTTGTCGAGGCCGAATCCGTCCAAGCCTTTGAGCTCCAGGTAAACCTCCAGAGATGCAATTCGACTCATCCAAGTCCCCTCAACAGATTGCCGGGCTCCAGGAATCAAAGAAGATTGACCAGGCGAATTGCATCCTTTGTTGGTGCTGCAGAAAAGGCGCCAAAACTGCAGACTGACCCGAGAAGCTGAAGAAATCCGTGTCGGAGGTCTTCTCTCGAAACTGCAACAGAGACACCCCTCATTGTCCTGCCTTTCATCACCAGACCAAGGAATTCAGAGACCGGGTTGATCGTTGCTGCAGAGAGGAGAATCCAGCCACAAACATTTCTTTGAACCAAAGGTTCTGTGGGGAGAAGCTTACCTTGATCCAAGACCTCACTCCAGAGCGTTGGAGTGCACGTAGAGGTGTCCACTCTTACCTCTGATCCAAGCTGCTGCTTGTGTCCCTTTTGCGAGTCCTTTAACAGGGTCTCCACCGATTAGTTATTCTTCTAGTATCCTTACCTAGAGACAAAGTATCCACAGGAACCTTTGCTGTTCTGCTGCTTCGTAAGACTGAGTCCTCTCGAGCTGCCTTTTAGCTAGGGTTGCAAATTGACCTTTAAAAGTGTGAACTTGTGCTGAAACTGCCCCTGGAACCTTAAGCTCTGCTATAGTTTGGCTAACCAACAATTTTCCTTCCAAAAAGACTTAATCTTATGTGGTTTTGCCAACTAAATGTAATTACCGTATTCTGTCTTACACAAGTGGGCAGTAGTACCGATAATACGGTTGAACTATCAGTGTCAAACGCTGTAACGAATATAACTGCGAGCAACTACAAACTAAGCAGTGGCCTTTGAAAAGTATCTACAAGTGATCTTATGTGTTTTGGTTTAATGTGCCAAGTAGTTAAAAACCTATCTTGTGCAAATATAATAAATATATATTTTATATACATTTATTTATGTAAGTGTTTCATTGAATTGCATTACTAACTGGGTTCAGTGTACTTACCTACAGCTCACATCTTCCTCTTATGATAAGCCTGACTGCTCTGCCACTCTACCAAGTTTCCAAGAGTAGTACATACGGATGCTAAGAGTTTGGGACCTGTATACAATTGGGATAGTTTAATGAAGTCTTACCTCAAGTGGACTTTGGGAAATCTCCCATAACATTCAGGCGGCGCCCGGCAATCATCCAGTGGTGAATACAGGAGCAGGCTTAGCACAGTTGCCCTTGGTGTGAGGCAGCTGAAATTGCAGGATCAGGCGACTTGTGGCACAAGCTGAAGATCTGCAAAGTTCCAAGGCTTTGAATCTTCAAATCAACAAATTAAATAAGGCTTTGCTGCAAGCAGTGACGGCTGCAGCGAGGTAGCCAAGGAGAGAGCTGGTTAGTCCACAGACACTGCTGAAGGCTCAGCAGGCACGGATTGCTAAACAGGAGTTGAAACTGGTTGTTCCTACCAGTCACGGGATTAAAGCACCGGCTAAGGCCTTTTTGAGATCAGGATAGAGGAACAGGGCTTACCTGCGACAATGCTGGAGACGAAGCAGGTCAGCTGCAGGGGTCAACCTCGGGTTGTGAGCGGGCTGCTACATTTTAGTAGTAGTCTTGACTCCAACAGTGATCTGATGAATAGTTGCAGGAGCCCTCCTTTTAGCCAAAATTCAATATGAAAGTAATCCCAAACCCCAATAGTAACGGTTTACACCATTCAAACAGCCAGTGGCTATCCAATCATGGACAACCACTGGTCCTCACATCTGCCCTGTAGCAGGCACTTGAGCATCAGAGACGTGGATTGGGACTAGAACGCCACCGCCCGCGTCCCTGGCATGCACACAACACCTGTTAGCCTTGAAAAGCTGAGCTTTCCCCAGGAAAGTTATTTCCATATAAGGCATGTCCTGACCTGAGAAGGCAGGAAAAAAGCCAAAGAACAATATGTCCAAACCATAAGCGAAAAGCCTTGTGGCACGGCCATCATAGGGTGTTAGCCACCTTTAGTAGCCATTCACGGTAAATGCAAAAGTGCACGAGTAAAATGTCCCATAAATTGTAAAAATATCACAGCTGTCACCTCCTTGTCTTCGGCACATTGTCAAAGTAACCCGAAAAGCCCTTTATAATAAAAGATATGAGGATACAAAGTATCCTAACTTCACTTCATTGTAAGGCAATGTGTGCACTTGTAATAATACAAGAATTCATAAAGACTGACAGCCTTGGGGACTAGTCAGTTTCCCATAAGAATGAGCAAAACAGGTAATAGAAGTAAAGCAGAAGGCTTTATCTACCTCCAAAAAGTCCAGACAGAATTCAAAACAAGCGCAAAGGATGGGTGCCCCATAGACGTCTATGGGAAGAAAGCAGCAAAAAGATTTCCTAACTGTGATTAATTGGATTGGCATACAGAAATTAGTTCACCTTGTACAGGACCAAACTTATGCCCCATGTTACGACTTCCAGAAGGCCAGCAACAACCTGTGAGTGTCCATTTATACATTTTA
This sequence comes from Ambystoma mexicanum, assembly GCF_040938575.1. Classification (NCBI taxonomy): domain Eukaryota; kingdom Metazoa; phylum Chordata; class Amphibia; order Caudata; family Ambystomatidae; genus Ambystoma; species Ambystoma mexicanum. Next base: position 971,456,006 of record NC_090930.1, on the reverse strand, counting down.
ACTAGAGATCAGTAGTATTTATCATTTTGCATGAAATAATGTACCTGTACACACGTTTACTATTCATTATTACACAAAAGAAAATCCCAAACAGTCTATAGGTGCCCAAATCCTGACCCAAGCACTCTTTGCTCTCGTCGACGTAATCGGCAACCTCCAACTGATCGCTGGGTATACCATAACGGGTTATAGATTGATTCTTCAAGAATATTCCTGACGGCAAAACGTTAAGAGTTGAGCAGCACGTTCAGTAACAATATCTGGAAAAATCCAGCTCATTTGGCTTATTCTTGAACTTTAGGAAATGAAAGGTTTTAGGACAGCTAGCCTCCCAGTTTGAACTGGAATCTCAGTCAGGCTGGAAGACAAAGGGATGCAGTTTTGGACTCCTTCCTGGCTTCCTGCCTTCACAGACACTATGGAACCTGGGCAGGACTCCCGCCGAAGATAAAAATCAGCCAAAGGAATTTCCCACCCTGGATGTCAGGAGAAGGAACAAGAAAGGACAGCGAACACCAAAATGGCTAAAAAAGAATACGGGCCGTTTGGTAAAATGAGCACCCATGTGTCCTTTTACCGGGGCTGTGGAAACAGCCCGCTGTAAAGGTGCACCAAATTAATAAAAAGGTTCACTGCCATCAGCCATTAAAGGTACATTTGTCCTTGTAACGTAAACGTTAGAGTATCCCCTTTCTCATTTTAAATGGATCTCCCCAGCACTCCACATAAGGTGGGGGGTGCTGGTCTCACCTAAGAACATGTAAAAGGGATCCAAAGATCCTTCTACCCTTGGTAACTGTAGTTCTCACAAGGCTAGACAGAGAAAGTTAAAAGGGCAACCCAGCAACAAGAGGCACTTATTGCCAAAAAGTTGCCAAAGAGGATAACTTTAAAAAGACACTGTGGAGAGTCTAAAGAATGACGCTCATAAAGAGTCAAAGATTCTGTGAGTGTGGAAAAAGGTACCCACTCACAGGGGTATAAGGAAACCAGTAAAAGCAAAAAGTTCTGGGGTTGACACGTCAGGAAGATTTATCATTGCGATGAACATCTTAACTAACACTCCTTCCCCCCACAAACCTCCCCTCCCCCTCATTCCAGGTCCTCCAATAAATAGTGTTTTGCCATTTGGTTGTAGTTCTTTCCCATGTGGGTAATGGAATTTTAAACCTGCCTTTTTTTCCTTCTCAGGATTCCATCCTGGCAGTGGCTGGAGAAGAAGAGTCTGTACGGCTATATGATTGCAACACATTGGAATGTGTGTGCGAATTTAAAGCTCATGAAAAAAGGTATGTTTGAAGTGTTGATAATTTTATGTTTTGTTTAAGCACTTCTCCGACTACTGATCGGTGGGGAACCAATTTGGGAGTTCAATTTACCACATGGTGCATTTAGCTTTGTGGATTGTTTTCCATTAAGCACCTTGCATGATGTCAGGGGCTTATGTCCCTGCAGGGGTTGACCTGTTGGGGTAAAGGCTCCATCGGATGGATTGAGTAAACAGTCAGCAATGGTGTCTGGGTGCTCTTGTGAAAGGGGCTAGAGAATATCAGTCGTACAGTCAAACCATTTGAACAGGAAAGTCTTTCGGCTTTACATAAGTTGTTTGCTTTGTTCTGATGTTAGACACAAGTGCAAGTTAAACCGAAGTAGCCTCCACACAGAGTGCTGGTGGCTTGATTAGTATTTTGCATGTTACTAGTGTGCAAAGTACAATAGGCTGAGTGTGTCTTTTCAATGTACCCATACATTTGAGAATTGTACAGAAGGCACACAAATATATGCTTTGGAGTCATACAATTGATAATGTTAGATTCATTATTCTGCAGCCTCAAACTGTATTAAAACGGTATATATGGTATATTACGCAAGCAAGCATCAATGTACACTGTCTTAATACACTACCAGTTGTAATAATTCTCGGTACTGACCATATTTTACGACAATAGGCTTCTTTTTTAAAAATTAATAATTGTTTGGGTTAAAAAATAACCTTTACAAAATTTCTTAAAGACAAAAATAACAATAAAAGGAAAAAGAAAATACAATTAACAGACGTACATAAGGAAGTACACAAGCCCTACAGTACAATTCATTAAATGCCTAATTTATAGAGCCAGTCTCCCAGGATACAAACATTAGGGGAACCAAAATAAAAATATCTATTATCAGATATTCATCATAACTATGAATACAACTTTCTATCTTACAGTAGATTACACTCTTCAGACAAAAATCAAATTGCTGCCAATTTTATAGAAACAGATTTGCTATGGATCATGACCAACCAGTTTTTCAGTGTAAACACGTTCCAAATAGAGCACACATTTCTTTAAATAGTTTATACGCTGCCCCCTCAAAGTTTTGCATTCCATCAAGAGATGCTCTAACGTTTCCCTGTATACACATTTATTGCGGAATCGGCAAAGCACCCTTTCTCTACTTATCTTGCCTCTTACCAGCAGGATCTCCCTTGTCAATAGTACATTAAATCTAAAACGCATGAAATTTTGGCGCTTAATCTCATCAGGTAATGTTACTAAATATGATTCTGGACAACACATTCTTTTATGCAGAATTATCTGAGAGTAGTACTTAACACTGCATCCACAATCCTTATGCTGCAAGGATATTTTCACCTTAAATGGATATTGCAGTACGGTTTCTAGAGATGACCCTACATTTTTCAGTAACAGAGGTGATTTTCCAGGTCCATGAGGGCTGCCTTTCCCACCTGAAGCCTCCAGTCCAAATCAGCACTCTGACCAGGGACTTCTCCACCCAGCTGGAGGAGGCCGCTGGGATGGATGGATGGATGGATGGATGGATGGATGGATGGAAGGAAGGAAGGAAGGAAGGAAGGAAGGACGGACTTTGTGCACCTAATTGTGTTAACGCTCGCTGCTGCACATGCGCGCGAGTGTAGTGGTTTTCAATCCTGATATTACTTCACTGCGCTTGCGCGCGGTCCGCATTGTAGTGTCTTGCTATAGATACATACTTACTCTCGCAGCCCAATGTTAATCCTTATATGTATATACACCTAGTGGAGGGTTGGGAGTGAGCACACTCGGGAACGGAAGGAATCCGTCCCTATTTTTTTGGATATTGCTAATAACCTTGTACCAAGGTTACAAGGTGTGCACCTAATAAACTTGTTCGAGAACAATTTAATTACATTTTTACAGTGTTTAAATACAAACAAATAGCGGTGCCCACAATATCCCCTTGTTCTTTTGCAATAGTTTAACTCCCACTCGTTCTCTGTCCTCAAATTGCCTACCCAGTTCCCTCTCCCACCTCTCCTTATACTTCAGTTCCGTACGCGAAGCCATTCCTGTCAACACCTCGTAGATCCTTGAGATGGCATGTCCGCCCTCTGCCACTGAAATTGGCATCTCTATTTCTTCACTCCCTATGATCTCATACTCACTTTCCGGCCACCTGTCACCTGTCTTTCGGTACCTTTAACACTGTATTATACAACAGAAACTGACCCTTGTGTATACCCATAGCCTTTTGCAACTCAACAAAGGACATTGGCCCCGTTTCGTTCCATAGGTCCCCACCGTGGCTACACCACCCTCTTCCCATCTTGCCTGCAACATTGCCCTACTGCCTGGCATACCCTCTATAATTGCTGCTATGGGGGTATGTGGCGACAGTTGGTCTCCCAGTACCATGTCTCTGCAGGTCCTGCTCCAAACCCCGATGCCCAGTTCCACCAGGTAAGGGCATTCCCGTAGTTCCTTGGCAGGGATCCAAAGGAGATCCCTCAGGTACCTCCTTTTTAGTGCCACCTGATTCCTCCGCTCCTGCCACAGGAAGCCCCTACAATTTTTCTCCAGGTGTCGAAAGAACTGCCTTAGGATATGATATGGGACATTCCCAAAGCACTGCGTGGGTCTCGGTCGCGCCGCTCTACCCAGCACTGATAGAGGTACCTTACTCCAGAATTCCATTGATTTCATCAGCCCATTTCTGGCCTGTACTGTATTGGACTTGTGTTCCCATTCGGGGTCATGATATATGTTTATTCCCAAATATCTGAAGGAGTCTGTACTCCAAGGCAGGGGAAGGACTGGTAGCTCCTCCCTCGTCACCTTAGCCGTCGCGGCCAACGGGAACAAACATTGAATTCATATAGTATTTCTATCGCGCTCGTACACAAGTGTTTCAGAGCACGGCAAGGCAAGGGAGGGGAACAGGGGAGAACAAAACACTGATCTTACTAGGCCCAGTGACATTGAGAACGCGCAAATTCATGGGAGATGGTGAGGGCAAAATTGCATGTAATGATCGAAGGGGGGAAGAAGTGGAAAGTGCTGAGCAATGGAGAAACTGATACATAATAATAAAGGCAACAAACTGTGGTAATGCAGCCAGAAAGTGGCAAGTGCTGGGTTTAAGGCAGCAGACAGTGTATGTCTGATAAGTGCAGGAAGAAAAAGGGGAAGGGGGCTGTAGGGGTACAGATAGAGACCACAGTGCAAGGGGTGGGCCGGAGGCAGTGCAGGAGGGTGGCAGGGTGAGCAGGTACCTGGGCCCGGAGGACAGAGGGTGGCCAGGTGCATGGTGCCAAGAGAGAACAGATCAGCAGGGGAGAGGGGGAGCAAAGGCAGAAGCAAAGAGGAAGGTCTTGAGGTGCTTCCGGAACCGGAGATGGTTCTCCTCAAGTTTTAGAGTGGCAGGTAGGCTGTTCCAGAGGGAGGCCCCAGCCGAAGACGGATATATAGCCCCAGCTCGTTTCTTTGTAAAACAACTGACCCTGAGGGAGTTAGAAGTAGAGGAGCGAAGAGCTCGAGAGGGGAGGTATTTGCAGAGTGATAGCTGAAGGTATTTTGGACCCAGGCCAAACATGACTTTCTCTTATTTATTCTTATTCCCGTCAGTTCACTGGAGTTATCCAGTACCTCCAGAATGTATGGCAGTTTTATCTCTGAGTCTCTAAGATACAGCATCATGTCCGCATACATAGACACTACGTGCTTGACCCCATCTATATCCATCCCTGCGTCCCAATATTCCTGCCTCAAGTACGCTGCTATCGGTTCCGCCGCAATGATATATAGCATTGGGGACAGCGGGCAGCCCTGTCTCGTGTTCCTGTATAATTGCCATTTGTCTCAATATCTGCATCCTGTACGGACTCTGGCCATCGGTTTGGTATAAATCAGCTGTACCCACCTCATGTACTGTGGCCCCATCGCCATCCCCATCCTAGTCATCGTCGCATACAACCAATTCCAGTGTACTGAATCAAATGCTTTAGTCTCATCCAATGATGCTACCGCACCTTCTGTTGTATAATCTTTTGTGCTGCACATCACGTGGTGTAGCCTCCGGAGGACTCCGATATTTTGCCCAGGTACATACCTGGTCTGATTGGGGTTGATCAGTACCTGTATTACCTTGCGGAGTCGGTTTGCCAAGATTGATGTAAGGATCTTGATATCCTGATTTAACAGGGAGAGCGGTCTATAGGATCCGCAGTCCGTGCTTGTTTTATTTGGCTTTAATGGCCAGATTATCAGAGCCTCCCTCATGCTCTCTGGCAGTATCTGTTCTGCGTACGCCTCGTTATACACTTTCTCCAAGATCAACGCCAAATGTGCCACCATATGCCTTGCACAATTCGCTAGTGAGCCCATCTGGACCTGGGGCTTTTCCCGTAGGCAGCGCTCTAATAGGGGCTGAATCCTCTTCTGGAGTTATGAGTGCCTCAAGTGTCTGCCTGTGCTGCATCTAATTGTGTTAGGGTGACCAGATCCAGGGTGTCTTGTAAGTCCCCATCCTCTCCTTCCTGCTGAGCCGCGTATAATGCCCTCTAGTACTCTGCAAAGACATCATTAATGCCAGCTTACATGCTAACCTCTACCTGGTCTCTGCTTTGTATGGAGCATATAGGAGATCTTTTGTCCCTACCTCTATATAACCAGGCCAACTGTCTTCCTGGCTTATCACCCTGTGCATGGCTCCTTTCCAGGTATCTTGCATAATTAAGCTTCCCCAACCTATCCCGCTGTACTAGGCATGCCTGCTTCAGTTCAGTCACTTCCTCTACGTGGTCTTTATTTACCTTGGCTTCCCTGGCCAACTCTGCCAATCTCACTTCCATGTTCTTTAGTTAATTGACAATTACTTTCTGTACACCGCTATCATTTTGCCCCTTATGACCACCTTGTACGCTTCCCAGACTGTGCCCACTTTCTGTACAGTCCCCTCGTTTACAGCAATATATTCCTCTGTATGCTTTCTAATATGGTCAGCAAATTATTTATCTAGCAATGATTTGCTTCTCAACCTCCATGTGTGTTTGGGTGGTCTTGGCGCAAACACCTGCCATGTTGCAATAAGCGGGGAGTGGTCTGACAGGACTCTGGCTAAGTATTCCACCTCCGAGAGTTCAAGCACGTGCTCCTCACTAGCAAACACACAATCAATTCTTGTGTACACTCTCTGTGGGGCTGAATAATGAGATGGTCCCTGACCCCCCGCCTCCCCCCACCCCGTGTTTCACCCTTCATAAATCGCTTAACTGGAAGTGCTGCAGTAACGAGTGCAGCACCTTTGCTTGTGGGGGATGGCCTTTCATGTTTATCATCAGATCTGTCCATGGTCGGGTCTAGAGTACAATTAAAATCCCCTCCCCATATCAATAGTCTGTCCCTGTAGGGTGCCAGCCTTGTGTATAATGACCTAAAGAACACTGTGGTGTCGTGGTTAGGTGCGTAGGTGTTTACAATACATATTTCCTGGTTTTCCAACATGCCATTCAACATTGCCATCCTACCCTTGTTATCCGTCTTCATGTTCAACACTTTAAATGGAATGTTAGGGTCTAACCAAATGAGGATTCCTTTTGTATCAGACGATTATGTGGAACCCACCAGCAATCCTCCCCACTCCCTCGCCAAGTCCTGCTGCGTTTGGGCATACAGATATGTCTCCTGCAATAGCGCTATCCCCACTCTGTTCCTCTTGATGTACATGCCCACTCTTCTATGTATTACGTAATTATTTAACCCCCTGACATTCCATGTCATGATTCTGACACTGTCAGCCATTGTTTACCATATCTGGGGTGTCAATGAGGCCTCCAACCCATGGCTAGCCCCCATAGAAGTTTCATGCAGCGTTTTGTCCAATGTGCCAGGCTTTCTATGTCCATCTCCCTCCTCCTCCAGTCCCTTCCCAACTCCCCCCCCCCCCAAACCACACTCAAACATAACCTGTCCAGCAGTGTAAAGCACGCTAGGACTCTCCCTTTTCCGCTCCATTCGACCTGGTTGACAGACTAGTCTCCCGTCGCCCTACGGGCGAGCACTTCTCAGTAGCCCTTTACTAACTTCGATGGGAGTAGAGGGTCTGCTCTGTGTTCCCCCTACCGGGTTTCTGTGACCCACCTTACTACCCCTGCTGTAACTGCACATCTTATATAGCTTCCATGTTTGCTCATAACAGCACATTAAGCGTAGTCCTCTCGTCGCTGTCCTCCTGCGCCTGTAATAGTGGGTCAGCAATATTATCTAGTACTCTGCTATAATTCTGCTCGCCCTGTCAGGTACAGTGACTTTGCTCTGTCGTCTCTGGGACCTGTTCACTGTCCATCCAGTCCTGTGCTTCCATCAGTGTCTCGAAGAAATGTACCTTGCCCTTGTGGATCACTTTCAGCTTTGCTGAGTATATCAACATGTACTTAAATCCCGCCTTTCTGAGCCTTATTTTCGTTGCAATTAATTGGGCCCTCCTTTTGGACCTGGAATGTGTAGTTCGGGTATATGGCTATGTTCGCCGAGGCTCTCTATTGTCCTGCCAGCCCTGGAGAAGGCGAGAATCTTCTCTCTGTCTTTGTAATTCAAGACCTTGGCTATCAGGGGCCGTGGCGGAGCTCCCGGTGGTGGCTTCCTGATGAGGGAGCATTGCGCTCTTTCTATAGTAAACCCTTGTGTGAGTTCCCCTGCACCAATTTCCTGTATTAGCAAGTTCTCAACGTATGTAGTGGGGTCCATCCCCTCTGTTCCTTTGGGCATTCCAACTATTCTGATATTATTCCGTCGAGCCCGGCCCTTCGCTTCATCAGCTCTATCTTCGAGTAGCTTGACTTTCTGTAGAAGGATGTCAACGTCCCTCATAGTCTGTACCCTGGCTTCTGTGTTTTCCTTAACCTGCTCCTCCAACTTCCCAGTTTGTTCCGCAATGGCCCTCACATCTTGTCTTAATAGTCCCACACTTCGCATCTGGGTGTGCACATGGTCCTGCCTCCACCCACCTTGAAAAGGGTCAAACCACCACAATAAGGTACCTATAGCCATTGCACCTTTCCCCCATATCTGCATAATCTATATGCAGTTCACGGAACGGCCCCATACAGCGAGGCAATGTACCTCTTAATGTCTGTAATATCATCCCTGTGCTGAAACCTTGGCATGTCAGTGTATTGCTTTTTCCGAAATGCTCTTCTGGAGGTTTGGAAAAACCAGTCCTCCTGAATATCTGCCACAATATGTTGTTTGGAGCTATGGGAGGGGAAATGTAGTTGCTCAAATGCCACAGAGTAATTCTTGGGGCATCACCATCGTCCCAGAACTTTCCTGCCTCCACAATAGATCAGTGGGAGACTTTCCTGCCTCGGCAACCATAGCTCCTTTTCCTCGTCGGGCACTTTCCCTTGCATCTCTATAATCTGTGATATGGGCAATGCTGTGTATGGAACTGTGGTCTTGCTCTTTGCAGGGGTGGTCACTGTACACTCTGTTAACATTGTATCTAGGAGATAGGCTGCCAACTTGGTTGCCTGGTCTGCAGCCGCGTTGCCCTTACAGATTTCATCTGTGGCATTAGTATGGGCAGCGCATTTGTTGACTGAAACCGCGGAGGGCCATGATAAGGCGAGACAAACGGTTCTTCCAACAGCCGTGCATGCTGCACTAGAGAGCCATCTGCCCTCAAAGACTCCTCTTCCACCGAGACAGACCCGCATGCACTGTTGTCATGACGTATGTCGAGTCTGAGTAGATGGTGAGACACTGCCTTTGGGAGGCTCTGAATGCCTCAATGAGGGCGACTCAGCTGCCTGAGCTGAATAATGAATAATGTAGGTCATCTTTTCATGATCGGAACTTCATGCTCTCCCCCTTTTCCTGCGCACCACTGCCTTCTGGTCATTTGTTGATGACCCATCAAGATATAGTATCTCTGCTTCTGTCAATGCACTGTCTCTAGCTTTGGATTTACCTTCCTCTTCACCCTCGTATGTAGCACAGTCATGCATTTTCAGGTCATCATCAGTGGATGCCTCTGTCAAAAATGTGGCGGGATTCACCGTCCTACACCTTACTATATGAATATGAGGTTTGGATATTATAATCGCATATGCAGAGGATCTGAGTTGTCAAGGTTGATTCAGATCTTTCTAAAATGGAGAATAGTGAATGTTCCACCAACAAGGTAACAGAACACCCGATGACAATCGTGGAACTTTTCTCTATCGCAAATGCAGCCGCTGCGAGTGCTTGTTCACATGCGAACTGTCCCTGCATGATTGAGTCGAGCTTCGACCTATAATAAGCTAATGGCTTGTGGCCCATTGTGCCCTTTTGGGTTAATACTGCCGTCATGAGCCATTCACCTGTCAGGTTTCGTGGGATTTGGATGAATGTGGTGGAATGAGGATATGATTAACATAAAGTATGGTTTGGGCCTTAACTTTCTGTGCAGAGTGTGGAAAGCTTCCCAAGTCAAAATGGAGAATTCCAAAAGGATCAGTGATTGGTCAGAAGTAAAAGAAAGGCATTGTTGGAACATTCTAAACCGCCTTTCATTGTCAGAAGCCCAGCTGGAAGGTCTTATGTTTGAAGCTCTTAAGATTTAGAAAACTTTAGTTAGGCCCTTGTGCCTAAAATTAGTTATTTGGACCAGGAAAGTGTTGGAGAATTAAGAAGAAACTTAGAAAACGTTCCGGTGAAAGAAAGAAGCAAGCTAAGTGAATTCATTATCTTTTATGGAATTTTTTGATTTTCAAGCAGGAGTTAAATATTAATACCATTAATTAACGTGTTCCTGTTTTTCTTAGTTTTTGTTTAAATAGTAGTTCATTTCGTTCTTTCAAGAATTTATTTTTGAACTTCTAGAACTGTATTTAAATTTATTGAACTGCGTCACATTTTTTGCACCTGGCAAGTTGGAGTGTGGAGGTCTGTTTATTATTTTAGCGTCGTGTGTTTTTTCGGCCGTATAAAAGATTGAGTATTGTAACATTTGACGGTAACAGTGCTTTTCTTAGCGTCGGACTAGCGTTAGAAATCTTACACTGTCTGCGCAAGTGACAGTGTGGTAGCCACGCGACTCCGAGGCGTTATGTTTAATTTACTAACATTTTAACCTGGCGCGTGATCATCACTGGGCTGCCTCGTCAAGGATTAGTGTCCGGAACTGAGGAATTTCTTCTTTCATGTTTGAACAATTCATATTAAGAAGAGTGGAATACTATTCCTTTACGCATGCGCCCATGCCAGTTTCATTTTTGAACTCAATTCCTTGTTCATGTGCGCTTCCATTTTAGAAGGAGTAAACAATATCTTCACGCATGCGCATATTCTGGTTAAAGGAACGCTTCTTTTATGAGCGATCTTCTTTGCAAGCAAAAGATCCAATTAATGAACACTTTTATATATTCAGGAAACAAACAATTTTAAATTGAATAGCCAGAGTGTCATTCTTGGAATTTGTGTTGAAGCTAGAAACCAATACAAACTACATGTATAATATTTCCAGCGGGTTGTTTGGGTAAAAGACATTTGAACTGCTTGAAGATTAACTCATTTAAACTGAGAGGAATTAGCAGTTTTTCAAAACCGAATTGAAGAAATTAGTAAGAGCATCTGAGACTCTATTTTTATGTTTTCTTCAGTAGAATTCACACACGTCCTCTACGTTATTCACAGAGGATAATCAGGTATGGTGGCGTGTTTATTTACTTAAATTTATAAAGAGAAGTCAGAGCCAAGGAATTCAAAGGTTAGTGACTAAAGTGAATTTGTTGTTATTTTCACCAACAGGTTGACGGAAAAAGAAGCTGAGCAAAACCTGAAGTTTATTATTTTGTCCCATTTTCCCCCTTTCCCTTGGGGGTGCTCTCAACTGAACTGTTTGATACCAGTTAAGAGGTTAGCATCCAAAGGGGACTGCAGGGGTTCAGCAGCTTCCGGGGACAACATCAGATTTGAGAAAGCCTGACATCACCAGAGTGGGGAAATAAATAAAACTGCTGTGTATAATCCGGAGCTGCTAAAACAGGGGCTGTAGAAATAACTTTAGTCCGAAATTATCTATTCATTTCTTCAGTACATTCCAATTTACCATTTTTTTTATCTTCTGTCCTTTTCTGAGACTTTGTAACAGCGGCCTTGTGTAGGCTGCGTACTATAGGTTCCATGCCCTACAATAATTACATAAGCCCAAAAACTGGTACATTTCTTTGTCAGTACTGGGCCTTAGGGGTGGCGCGTACTGCTGCCGCCCTATCTGGTAATATTTTTTTCCCATTTGCAGAAATAGGTTGCCCCAAGTATAGTACCTTTTGTTGGCAGTATTGTAGCTTCTTTTCATCTTCCCTGTACCCTTTGTGAGCCAGCAATTGCAATAATGCAATAGAATCCCTCCAGCACTGATGTACATTTTCACTACATACCAGCAGATCATCCACATACTGAATGATTGTGCTACGCACCTGAATATTTCCCAAGTCGGCATACAGTACTCTATTGAAAATACTTGGACTTTCACAGTACCCTTGAGGCAATCTTGTGTGCTCAAAGCGCTGTTGACCATGCGTAAATGCAGTGAGATGCCATGAATCAGGGTGAAGTGGGATTAAGAAGAACGCGTTCTTCAGATCCACCATTGTGAAGTATGTCACTGTTTTAGGAATGCTACATAATATTGTCGCCGGATTTGGAACCACAGGAAACTCCTTCTGCACCACGTCATTAAGATGACATAGATCCTGGATCATCCTTCAACCACCCCCCTGTTGCTTTCTTCACTGGGTATATGGCAGTAGTACATGGGGACGTGGATGGCACAATGATCCCTTGCTCTAATAGAGCCTGAATAGTGCCTTTTTATCCCTTCCTCTGCTTCCCTTGACAACTGGTACTGCTGCACCCTCAGGAGTACTGCTCCTGACTTCAATGTAATCTGTACTGGGGTCACATCTCTCAGTAACCCAACATTATGTGGATTAATAGTCCCTAATTGTGCTCGCTCATATCGCATGTCCTCCTAAAAAAAAAAAATAGACGGGGTCACTACTGCCATCAGGGGGGAACTGTACCTTCCTATACTGCACCATATCATCACAGGGAATGCAGATTTCCAAAATAATCTCCCCATTTTGCTCAATGTCCTCAAATAACTTGTCATCAGTCATTTCCTTTAATTGTACTGTCGGGTCTGCACATAGTACCATGCACCACTGGCACCCGTCCTGGTCTGTTCCAATCAGGACTACTCTTTTGCCTGACGCTACTAGTCCATGCAAATCTAATGACAATATTGTCCCTGCCACCATCTCGGGTGGCACCATGGGTCGGAAATAAAATCTGTGGGCACTCGCCAACATTTTGTCCCAATTTGAAGCACTGCTTTTGCTGGTACCTTGATACCATAGACAATTATGTCTGGGACCACAGGAACACCACAGACTACTGGCTCCCTTGCCATTGCATTGATTAGTACCATTGATCGAGCTACACACATCTCTGGAGTGGAACACACTACCCCTTAATCTGTGAATGATATAGTTACTTTTAGTTTACTGAGCAGATCCCTACCCAACAAGTTAACAGGAACTCTCTGAATATAACAAGGGGGCTCGTACTACCTTTCCCTCCCACTTTTATATACAGCACCTCAGTGTATGGAACTGTAGAAATAGCCCCAGAGAATCCCTGAGTGTCAAGCGCTTTACCTGATAATGGAAAATGTCCCTCCATAATGCATGATTTTAGTTGCACCTGAATCTACCATAAATATGAATTGCTTGTTTCCTACTTCCTCCTCCACCAAGGGCTCCTCTTCAGGGTGTGCGGTTGTCAATGGGATTGGACATGCAAGTGCTCTCTGCGGGCTGTCCTAATCAGAATATGTATTTATCCCGGGGGAAAAAAAGGGCTGCCCCGCCATTGTAACTCCTTGGAATGGGGCGCCTGTTTACCCTGTCAACCTGTTAAACTGTGTTCCCTCACCCTGCTGCAGTGGGTGCCCACGTTGCCCTTGCCAGTCGCCCCCATAAGGGAACTGATTTTGACCCCCTCGCCAAAATTGCTGTTGTCGCATTCCTTGAGGCACTTGGAATCCCTGCCCTGGAGGTGATGGCCCATAATTAAATCACATCCCAGGCCTGTTCCTGCATTCTCTTGCGAAATGCCCCCATCTCCCGCAATACTAGAACTGTGATGTTGCCAATCCGCCTCCCTGGGGCCCTATCCCTCCCAAAGCCTCCTACTCTTACTCCTCGAAATCCTCCTCTTCCCTTTTGGTGCTCCTTCATTCTACCACTATGGGTTGGGGTACTATCCCCCACCCCATTGTCCCTGACCTCCTTCGCTCCATAGTGCTGCAATTGTTGCATTCACAATTTGTTGAGTGTCTCCTGTCCTTTTCTCCTTTTTAAGATAATACTAGAAAAAATATTGGAATCCGCGTCTAGTAGTGCAATTGGTCGGTAGTTTTGTGGGGAGGCCCTGTTGCCCTTCTTGTAGATTGGAGCAAGATATGAAATCTTCCAATAAAAGGGCAGACATTTGGTTAGAACAATATCTTTAAACAAGATGTAAAGTGCTCTCGCCCATAAATCAGGATTATTTTTTAAGTTGGACCTCTGAACCATGCTTAACAGGAAATCATATGGCAGTAAAAAGAGAGCAAGGGTGGTAACAGGACTCTGCCAAAGCACTGCACAACTGTATTTTGTCAGGACTAATCTGATGGAGAGGCTCTGCCAGTGCTTGTGGACACAGCTTTTTAACTGACCAGAGGCAACCAATTTGCTGGTGCTCTGCCAAAGGACACGTTGCTCAGATCGTGCAGAGCTAACAGAGGCCTGAGAATGGGACAACTGTAGCAATTGCACCGGACAGAGCTTGAGGACTTCTATAAGGGAAATAAAGGATTGAGAACGATTTGTGGGGGCTCCAAAAAGCTATGCGCCTACCAGAACTGCAGCAGTTGGACTCTATGTACTCTTTGGTAATTAATCTGTACCACTACTCCCCAGCATCAACAGTTCACCTTCTCCAGTGGTTCTTCTGCAGACTAGCTTGCCTGCCAACCTTCAGGGCTACCGAAACAGTCAATGTAACAGCCTTGCAAGTAATTGAAAAATTAATGGCGGGAAACATCCAAAGCATTTTAAACTGTGAGCTTCTGCTACATTTAGATCCTTTAGAAGGATCTGGATATGCTGAACCACAGCACTACCTTTAACATTTGGCCTATTGAGCAACATTGGGAACAATATTTCACTCAGGCCATCGGAAGTCGACACTATGATTTCTGAGAGAGATCAACCCCCCGTTGAGCAGATTCAGGTCAAGAAATGCCCCTGTGATACCACCACCGAAAGTTGGTGCCAGAAGGACCGTCCAACTATGGATATTACTTAAGACCTTAACGGTTCAGGTTGTAACCCTGAAATCTGAAAGACTCTTATCTAAACTGGTCGATTGACCGGTATAACTTGAACATCGTTTATGTATTTGCAGAAGAAGATGTATTTGAAATATGGAATAAATGTTAGTGGCCCTCCAGGTTGAATAACTTAATAAATGTCCTAGGCCCCAGAGTCTGGACTCAAAGTAGCAGTAACATGTTTTTCTAGACAAACATTGTTTTTGTTTCATGCACGCCTGATTTAATTGTCCAAAATGTGGAATTTTCAACTTTTAGCATGTAATGGGAGGCCTGCAGAAGAATCAGTTGCCTTTTTAGGTGCCTGATGCACAACTTTGTGCCCACATTTTAGAGGTAATTATGACTTGTTACACTAGGCTTCAGCCTTGGTGACCTTTTTGTTAGGACAGTTTTTCTCCAGGCCAACTAAGGGCTTAGTAAAACCATACAACTGAGACAGTACAAATCTCTAGTCTTGGTATAATGCTGTACCACCTGAGTAATTGGTAGCGTGGACAGCTTTTCTTGGGAGGGAGCGAGGGCTGTAGGAAAGTACAACGAATCTGAAGCATGCAAATGGTTCAACAGAAACACTTGCAACCAGAAGTATTTATAAACAATAAAGGTTTATAAAAGATTTTGAGAGCCCTTGGACTAGTCACCTGGAATGTCTGGGGTCTAAATAACTGAAACCGGGTGATGCCATATTTATGCAGACACAAGGTCGACATAGCATTGCTGCAAGAAACACATTGACCCAGGATAGACCAAATACACTAAGAAATGGAGCAGCAACACAGCGGGCTCAGCCTATAAGGCATGTGCAAGGGGGTGTTTATTTTATTTATTGGTCACTTGTTAGGCACTTATACACTTAGCAAAACTGTTTCAAAGCACCCACAGGGTAACAGGGTGGGGGACAGAGGAAGGTAGACAATGAATTACAAAGATACGTAATTGAATTAATAGTACAAACAAATCATGAGAATAACGGGGAGGGGAGACAAACCTACTATACCTTGTGAGTGTTCAGAACGTGCAAGTGAAGAGGGGAGGTAAGGGAAAGGTGCTGTGGTGCTCATGGAGAAGTGCTCGGAGTGAAGTGCTAGAAAAAGTAAGTGCAACCTCCCGTGGGAAGGATGAGCCTAAGAAAGTGCAGTAAATAGACAGCGGCTGGGATGAGAGATGTGGGGGGTCAGGGCCCCCGAAGATGCATAAGGCCACTGCACATCAGTCACGCTACTGTATGATTAGCAGGTGTTAGGCAAGATTTGGAGCAGTACCCTTTGGGTGCACTACAACCTTGACCTACTGGCAATAGGAACCCAACCTTTGGTATAGGTCTGTCCTACACAGGGTGGTAGTGTGGCTGAGCAGCCAGGCTTATCTCAAGAGGGGTTACACAGAGATTCACAGTGACAAGTATCCTTGCTTCCGCTCACCTAGACTTTTGCCCAATTGACATTGGCTGGCCTGGCTCCCTGAATGGCTCTCTCTCCTCTGATTGCGTGTTTTTACCTTCCTTCCAGGAAAGGGTTAACTTACTTTGCATTGGGGGATGCGTTTAAAAGTACTTACCTGCTTCAGAATATTTGTGTGATCTTGTCTTATTCTGAAACCTTTTCTTTGACACCAACTTTAATATATATCTGGTACATTTAGAGCAATACTAATGTCCACAGTGTCCTAACTATTTGTCGGCTGAGGGTGTAGGAAGTGTCTGTGTGCCATCCCAAAAGGGTACTTGCTGATTTTAGAGAAACTAAGAATGTATTTTAAAGGTTGTTTGTGTGTTACTATTATATTGCCCCTTCTGAAGAAGGCTCATTCAAACTGACTGTTAAATAAATTAATAATTATTTAATCAAAACAACCTTTAGTGTAAGTGTTGATCAGAATACTTGTCACTGTGAATCTCTGTGTAACTTCCCTTCTTTCGTCCAGTGGTCGACTTTGCCTTCTAAGCCAAAAAGCCTCGCCTTTTATGCAGGTTTCTCCCTAGCTGTCAATCACACAGCAGGGTGGCTGTCCTTGGCGGACAGCCAACCGGCCAATCACCTTTTGGGTGCATTCCTGTAACCAAGGGGATTAAGCACAGGGAGTGTCGGCACCTCCCTCACTTCCTGACCCTGCCAGACACACTGGAGCCAGAGGCAGGCTTCACTCCCCTACTGCTCACATTGACCGCTCTTCAGATAAGCCTGGCTGCTCAGCCACACTACTAACCTGTGTAGTGCAGACTTATAACAAAGGTTGGGTTCCTATTGCCAGGAGGTCAGGGTTGTTGTAGTGCACCCAAATGGTACTGCATACAATGTTGCCTAACGAAGACTACCAGAGATGCCTGCAGCACCTCCAGTAACTAGAGAAGCACTGCTGAAGTACATAGCAGACCCTACCAACCCTCCTCATAGGGACGATAAACGCCAAAATGGATGGGCACGGAAGGTATTTTCGGCAGGGAGTATGGCATGGAAATCTGCCAACTCCACCTGTGCTCTTGCAAAACTTTCGTACACTGTGGGAGTGCATCTCCATGGCGGCAGAGCACGTTCCAGAAGGGGATGAGAAGGGCGGCTTCCTGGCTATTGTTATGGACGGCAAGGAGGCCATGTGCGAGTCCCTCCAGTCTGGATTGGATTCTGCGGATAGTATTGGCAGATCCATGGCCACGAGCACCGTGATACGTAGGTTTGCGTGGTTACGGAAGTCTGGTTTTGCACCTGATGTGCAGGCTCGTCTTCTCAACATGCCATTTGATGGGTCTTTTTGGCAGCAAGGCTGACTAGAGCCTTGAGAAGTTGCAGACCTCTAAGGCGGCTGCCAAGTCTTTAGGTGCCGCCGTTAGGCAACCTCAGCCTTTTCGTGCTATTCGACAACCATGGAGGCGTAGATCCTTTCATTATTACTCCTTATTTGGAAAGGCGAGAGGAATGGCAAGTCAAAGGGGACAACGTAAGTTCCCTCGTGGTGGACGAGGTAGAGGCGCCAAGTCAGCTCCAGCAGCATCCTCTGTGCCATCGGCCTCTGTAACAGCCACTTCAAAACCTCTCTGAAGGCTTCAGTAACAATTCACCAGTGGGGTGGGGCAGGCTGTCTCAGCATCTCGAAGAATGATGAGCCATTACTTCAGATACGTGGGCTCTGGAAACCATAGCCCACGGATACTGCCTTCCTTTTTATCAAGAAGCCTCAGACCAATCCACCGAGGAAACGCTCTGAGGATTCCAGATCCGCTCCTTGTGCAGAAGATTTTAACCCTGCTAGAGAAAGGCGCTGTAATACCAGTGCCTGTAGCAGATGGGAACAAGGGTTGGTATTCCCCATATTTTTCTATTCCCAAATAGGTCGGGGGACTGAGACCCATCTTGGACTTGAAATACTTGGACAAGTTCCTCAGGAAAGACAAATTCAAGATGGTCACTCTTTCTCAGATCCTTCAGGCCCTCCAGCCTCAGGATGGTGTCATTGGACCTTCAGGATGCTTATTTCCATGCATATTTTCATGTGCCAATACATCTCAAGCATGGTAAATACCTGAGGTTGACTGTTAGCGGCTCACACTATCAGTTTCGAGTCCTGGCATTCGGGTTGACCTCCACCTGATGGTATTCACCAAGCTGATGGTGGCAGCACATCTCGGGAGAGAGGGGATTCACGTCTACCCCTACCTGGACGATTGGCTGACCAGGGCGCATTATCCAGAACAAGCCCTGGATCATCTCCACGTTACCTGCCACTCTCTTCACAGACTGGGCTTCTCCCTCATTTTCAAGAAGTCCCATATGACCCCTTCCCAACAGCTCCAGTACAGTTAGACACTTCCTTGGGAAAGTGCTTGCCTCCCGAAGTGAGGGCTCAAGACATTCTACAGATGGTTACGAAATTCCAGCATGCCCAGAATCTTCTGGCCTTCGAGTTCTTGAAGTTGCTCAGCCTCATGTCATCAAGCATTGTCCTGGTGCCGGAGGAAAGCTTGAGGATGAGATCCCTTCAATGGGCTCTCCGATCGCAATGGGTTCTCAGGCCAGATGTCAGACCACCTCCAGATTCTGACCAGGGTCTCGCAGGATCTGCTGTGGTGGGCCTGCGAGGAAAATGGTCTGAAAGGTGAACTTTTGGCAACCATGACCGGAGATCACTGTAGTGACGGACGCCTCACTCACTGGGTGGGGAGCTCATGCCAACGACTTAGCGATCATTGGTATCCATCGGAGTCCAAACTACACATCAATCTTTTGGAGCTAAGAGCAATCAGACTTGCACTGAAGGCTTTTCTGACATCTGTATGGGGAAAGAATGTCCTGATAATGACAGACAATACAGTGGCCGTGCACTACCTCAACAAAAGGAAAGGCGTAGGGTCACTACCACTGTGCAGTGAGGCAATGCAACTCTGGTATTGGGCTATTTAAGAAGGAATCTCCCTTTCAGCGGTTCACCTAGCTGGGGAGGAGAACACAGCGGCGGGCGATCTGAGCAGGCAGAGCGGAGTCTCCCACGAATGGGAACTAGCTCAGGCAGTCCTTCAAGAGATATTCACCCTTTGGGGGAACCCCTCAGGTGGATCTGTTTGCGACCAGTGTCAACCGGAAGTGCGAACTGTACTGCTCAAGGGAATTTCCTCAGAGAGGAGCTCAAGGAGACGCGTTCGCGGTAGACGGGGAATTCCCACTGCTATTCGAGTTTCCTCCACTTCCCACCATTCCTCAAGTAATTGGGAGGTTCAGAATCCACATGATCCTCAATGCCCCGGATTGGGCCAGGAGAACGTGGTACCCGGACCTTCTGGATATGTCCATTTGTCCTCCGATACGACTTCCACTAAGGGAGAATCTTCTCTCACGAGAGGAGGGTCGGGTTCTCCATCCGGATATCAGGAATCTCAGCCTTCACGCATGGTTTCTAAGAGGCTGAGATACAAGGATTGGGACCTCCCGGGCGATGTAATGGAGGTTTTGCTTTCGGCCAGAAGGTCAGCAACCAAATCTTTATACCGCTGCCGTTGGAACAGGTTCAGCTGCTGGTGTAGAGATAAGAATGTTGACCCTTTCACATGTAATGCCCCAATGGTGTTATCCTTCCTAAGGAAGAATCTTCTCTTGCAAGAGGAGGGTCGTGTTCTCCATCCAGAAGGCAATACTCTCAACCTTCACGCTTGGTTTCTGAAAGGTTTAGGTACAAGGTTTGGGACCTTCCGGATGACGTGATGGAGGTGTTGCTTTCAGCTAGGAGGCCAGCAACAAAGTCTCTGTACCGTTGTCGTTGGAATATGTTTTGTGACTGGTGCAGAGACTGGAATGTTGATCCTTTTCATTGTGAGACACTGGATGTTCCCATTGTTTCTGCTTTCCTTGGCACATGAAGGTTTGTAGGTTGGTACCATTAAGGGTTACCTGGCAGAGCAGTTCATTGTTAGCGCTCATTAGAGGAATGTTCCTATTTTAAGATCCCTTTGGTCACTCAGTTTGTGAAAGGGCTCACGAATGTGTTCCCTCTTTCTACATTCCAGGTTACAGTATGGGACCTCAACTTGGTTTTGGAATTCCTGATGGGTGCTCCTTTGTAACCACTGCACTCGTGCCCTTTAAGGTTATTGACCCTTAAGACCACCCTGTTGGTTGCTATTAATCTGCTAGGAGAGTGAGCGAGTTGCAAGCGCTTTCTTCCAAGCCACCCTTTTCTATATTCCACAAGGACAGGGTTGTATTGAGGGTGAATCCCTCCTTTTTGCCTAAGGTTGTTTCAGAGTTTCACCTACGGCAGAACATTGTGCTACCAGCATTCTATCCTCCTCCGCATCCTAGCATGGGAGAGGAAAGACTTCATCGGTTGGACCCTAGGAGGGACAACCAACTCTTTGTAGGGTATACAGGACACAAGCTAGGCCAGGCTGTTTCCAAACAGACCTTGTCTAGGTGGATCATCCTAGCTATTTCTGAATGCTACATGCTGCAGGCAGGCAAAGACCCTCCTGAGGGTTAACGTGCACATTCCACCAGAGGCATCGCTACTTCGTCTGCACTGCAGAGAGGTGTCCCTATTAAGAACATCTGTGATGCTGCATACACAAGTTTACCAAGCATTACTCTTTGGATACTTCCAACACTCCGGATGTCGCTTTTGGCAAGGCAGTCCTTTAGTCTTTACTTTGAAAATTATGCATGTCTAAATTCTCACCCTCCTCCTATCATGGATATTGCTATGGGAGTCTGTCAAAGATGAGGAATACCTTGGAGGACACAGTCCATTCAAAGAAAAAGTTACTTACCCCCGGTCATGTTCTTTCGACTGGATGTTCCTCCAACGTATTCCTCATCGCCCTCCCAACCTACCCCTCTTTTGGAATTTTCCATACTATTACAGCTTTCGTTCCAACAAGGCTGAGTACTGTCCTGCCAGTGTTTATGTGCACTTCTGCTACAGGAGAGGGGTTGAAGAAACATAAATGAGGCCAACGGGCACTGTGGGTGCTACTTATAACATCATATGACGTCACCCTCGACGGAGGCCTTCGAGGGACATCGACTCGACTCAGGGCGCCCTCTGCCAAAAATTGTTTCCAAAGCAGCCGAAGCTGGACATTACATGTCAAAGATGAGGATTATGTTGGAGGAACATCCAGTCGAAAGAATGTTACCAGGGGTAAGTAACTTGTTGTTCGAGGGGATTGGGTCCTCCGACGTATTCCATATCTATGACAGGTAATGTCCACAGCTCTGCTGGTTCGGAAAATCTTTGGCGTCTGCGTCCTGCGTCGATGCGCCGTCCCAGAGGACCTCCTCCGACGGCACCCGATGTGATAAGTAGGACGCACGACGCCCATAGCCTCAGTTCCGTTTTTTCCGCGAACGTGTTCGCTTCGTGAATCTCGGTACGCCTCGACTCGTTGGGAGTTGCTGTTTTCTATTCTCGGTTCGTTGAACCTGTTCGGTTGGTTGTGAAGACCTGTTCGTGGCGATGTCTTTCTCATCTTCGACCTCGCGTCCGGGCTTCAAGAACTGCGGGGACTGTGGGTCCAAGATGACGGTCACGGACTCGCACGACGCCTGCCTCTGGTGCCTCGGGAGGCCCACGATACGGACGACTGTGTCGACTACCAGTCGCTCACTGTGAAGTCCTTGCGAGAACGCAAGAAGAAACTGTCGGTAGGTCGGGTGTCTAAGCCCCGGAAGTCGAGGTCTGCGGGGCTTTTGACCGATGACTCGAGGGGTGACTCTCCGTGTCGTCGTTGGAAGTCCGGTGGGTCTCCTTCCAGGAGTCGGTGTCGCTACTCCTCCCCCTCTTCTAGGCGTTCCAGGAAGCGCCGGCATAGGTCGCCTTCCCCGTTCTCTTCCGAGGACCCCCCCCCCCGTTGGCGGGTCGCTTATCCCTCCATGCAAGAGACACCGGAGGAATGGGCTTCCTTCGGGAAGCAGATGCTAGCGATTCTGGAATCGCAGGGCACCGGTCCGTCTGCGCCTCCGAGTGGGGTCGGTCTGCACCGGTCGAGAGACACCGCCCGTACGCCTTCGAGCTCGGGTGGTCGGCACGGCTCGCGGGAGAGGTCCCGCTCGGACAAGGGTAGCCGTTCTCGCCATGCCCGTTCCAGGTCCCGGTCCTCGACGCGCTCGAGACCGCGTGATCCTGTGCCGTCTTCGAAGAAGACGTCGATGCCTGTGGCGCCGAGGTCGTCGACGATTTCTCTCGAGGTTCCGTCTTTGAGGGGGCCGTCGGCGCCCAGGTTATCTAGAGACACGCTCGGAGCTCCGGCTTCGAGGACTGTGTCAACGCCGCAGATGCTGGAGGCGTTGCAGCTGACGTCGACGCTGATTCGCTCGACGTCGACGCCTTTTCTGTCGGCGCCGACTCGCTCTGCACCCTCGACGCCTTTTCTGTCGACGCCTGTGCCGACTCGCTTGGCGCCCTCGATGCCTTTCGAGGCGGTGGTGTCGGAGGGGCCCCGTGGCACGGGGTTTGCCCCTAAAAAGGCTATGGCTAAGGTCCGGCACTGCTTTGGTCCGCAGAGATCTTCCTCTCCCCGCCTGGAGTACATTTCAGAGGGTGATGAAGGCTCTGATGGCGGCCTGGTTCCGGTTACGGTTCCGGATGACCTTATACCGGGCCATAGTCAGTTTGATGACCTGAGGCAGTCACTGCATGATGCAAGGTGGAGTTTTGTCGGCCGGAGCCTGGCACTCATGCCGATTCGTCATATCGGCGCCTTATGTCTCGGGTTACCGAGTACTTGGGTTGGTCAGCTCCCCCAGGGGAGTTCGTTCAGGATGTTCTCACGGACATCCTTGATCTCGGTCCACCCACTGACCCGGTTTTGCCTTTTCATATGGCTTTGCAGAGAAGGGTGGCGGTGGCTTAGACTGCTCCGGAGAGTCTCCCGGCAGTGGACAAGTCTTTGTCGTGAAAATACCGTCCAGCCAGTAGCGACCCCTGCTACTTGTCTAGGCACCCCACCCCGGAGAGTTTGGTGGTGCAGGCGGCTACGGCCCCAGCTAAGCAGGCGTCGTATCCTACTATCCCTCCGGATAGGGACGACAAACGTTTTGACGGCTGGGCGAAGAAAGTGTTTTCTTCTGGGGGTATGGCGCTTCAGGTGGCCAACTCCATATGTGCCTTGTCTCGTTTCACACACACTCTGTGGAACTGTGTTGCATTAGCGGCCGATCATATTCCCGAAGGGGACGAATGGGATGGTTTCCTTGCTATGGTTCAGAATGGCAAGGATGCCATGTGTGAGGCCGTTCAGTCGGGTTTGGACTTGGTGGATTGTGTCAGCCGGTCCATGGCGGCGAGCACCGTAATGCGCAGGTTTGCGTGGTCGAGGAAGTCTGGGTTCGCTCCTGATGTGCAGTCCCACCTCCTCAACATGCCCTTTGACGGTGAACACATTTTTGGCAGCAGGGCTGACGAGAGCCTTGAGAGGTTGCAGACCTCCAAAGCTGCAGCAAAGTCGTTGGGCGCTGCAGTTCGCCAACCTCTGCCTTTTCGTCCTAGGGGACAGCAATGAAGGGGAGGTTCCTTTCGCTATTACTCGTCCTTCAGTAAAGCGAGAGGAGCTAGCGGTCAAAGAGGCCATCGTAAGAGTGCCAGAGGTGGAAACAAAGGTACTCTAGGTGCCAAGGCCGCTCGGGCAGTTGCCTCTTTGCCCTCAGGCAACGCCGCAGCCGCTACCACTCCGTCATGAGGCCAGGTCCCATGGTTCGCCGGTTGGGGGAAGGCTGGGGCAGCATCTTGTAGAGTGGCAAGCCATTACTTCGGATGTGTGGGTTCTGGAGATCATAACCCATGGCTACTGTCTTCCTTTTCGGCAGAGGCCTCACGACAATCCACCAGGGAACCTCTCTTTGAAGAGTCCGGATCCGCTCCTTGCGCAGGAAATTCAATCCCTGCTGGAGAAAGGCGCCATATAACTGGTGCCTGTAGCAGAGAGGAACAAGGGATGGTATTCCCCTTATTTTTTGATTTCAAAGAAAGACAGGGGATTGAGACCCATCATGGACTTGCGCAGTTTGAACAAACTCCTCAGGAAGGACAAGTTCAAGATGGTGACTCTTTTTCAAGTCCTCCAGGCCCTTCAACTTCAGGACTGGTTGGTGTCTCTTGACCTCAAGGATGCTTACTTCCATGTGCCGATCCATCCCAAGCACAAGAAGTACCTGAAGTTCGCGGTTGGCGACTCACACTTTCAGTTTCGGGTCCTGCCGTTCGGATTGACCTCCGCCCGAGGGTTTTCACCAAGCTCATGGTAGTGGTCGCAGCGCATCTCAGGAAAGGGGGGATTCACGTCTACCCCTACCTGGATGATTGGTTGATCAGGGGGAGCTCTCCCGAGCAAGTCCTGGATCATCTGTCCGTCACCTGCCACTCCCTTCACAGGCTGGGCTTCTCCCTCAATTTAAAGAAGTCCCATTTGACACCAACGCAGCGGCTCCAGTACATCGGAGCAGTGCTCGACACGTCCCTGGGGCAGTGTTTTCCTCCTCAGGTGAGGGCTCTTCACATTCAGCAGATGGTGCACAAGTTTCAGTTTGCCCAGACTCTCCCAACGTCCGAGTTCTTGGGACTTCTCCGCCTCATGGCATCGTGCATTCTTCTGGTGCCAGAGGCTCGCCTGCGGATGAGATCTTTGCAGTGGGCACTCAAGCTCCAGTGGTCTCAGTCCTCCGGCAGGCTGTCGGACCCTGTTCAGGTGCCACCCTCGGTAGCCCGGGACCTTCTGTGGTGGGCCGTCGAGGGCAATCTGATGAAGGGTGCCCCATTTTGGCTGCCCTGGCCGGAGGTGACGATCGTGACGGACGCATCCCTCACGGGATGGGGAGCTCATGCCAACGAGCTGACAGTCAGCGGTCGTTGGTCTCCGTCGGAGTCCAGACTCCATATCAATCTTTTGGAGCCGAGGGCCGCCAGGCTTGCCCTGAAGGCTTTTCTGCCGACTGTGCGCGGGAAGAGTGTCCTGATTCTGACGGACAACACAGTGGCCCTGGACTACCTCAACAAAAAGGGGGGGCAGGGTCACTTCCGCTGTGCAGGGAGGCGATGCAGCTCGAGTTCTGGGCCATCCAGCAGGAAGTTTCAATCTCGGCGGTTCATCTGGCCGGAGACGACAACGAGATGGCGGACGCTCTGAGCAGGCAGAGCACGATCTCTCACGAGTGGGAGCTGGCTCAGGAGATTCTCCTGGAGATCTTCGCCCTTTGGGGGACCCCTCAAGTTGATCTCTTTGCCTCCAGTGTCAACCGGAAGTGCGAAAGGTTTTGCTTGCGGGAATTTCCTCCAAAAGGAGCCTTAGGAGATGCATTCGTGGTGGAGTGGTCATTCCCACGGCTGTACGCGTTTCCTCCAGTCCCCGTCATCCCGCAAGTGTTGCGGAGGTTACGGAGGTTCGGTTCCCGGATGATCCTCATTGCTCCGGCATGGGCCCGCAGGACGTGGTACCCGGACCTTCTAGACTTGTCCATCTGCCCTCCACGTCGTCTTCCCTACCGAGACGATCTGCTCTCACGGGAGGGGGGGTCAGGTTCTCCATCCAGAGGTCAGATCCTTCAATCTTCACGCTTGGCTTCTGAAAGGTTGAGGTATAAGGATTGGGACCTGCCTGAAGACGTGATGGAGGTGTTGCTCTCGGCCATGCGGCCAGCAACAAAGTCTCTGTGCCGTTGGAGAAAGTTCTGCGATTGGTGCAGAGTTCAGAATGTGGATCCTTTTGAATGAGACATTCCCATGGTTTTGTCTTTTTTGCTTTCTTTGGCCCACAGGGCTTGCAAGTGGGGACCATTAAAGGTTACCTGGCGGCGCTGTCCATATTTAAGCGCTCGTCTGAAGAGTGTTCATATTTTAGGATTCCTTTAATTTCGCAGTTTTTGAAAGGACTCACTAATGTGTTCCCTCTGTCACCTTTTTTGGTGCCAGGTTGGGATTTGAACCTTGTTCTTAAGTTTCTTATGGGTGCTCCGTTTGAGCCTTTACATTCTTGCCCTTTGAGGCTGTTAACTCTGAAAACTGTGTCTTTAGCTGTGGTTACTTCCGCTCGCTGAGTGAGTGAGTTACAGGCGCTTTCAGTTAAGCCACCCTTCGCTGTGTTTCACAAGGACAGGGTTGTCCTTAGAGTTCGTCCTTTTCTTCCGAAGGTGGTTTCGGAATTTCATTTGAGCCAGAAGGTTGTTCTTCCGGCGTTCTATCCTCCTCCACATCCTGTTAAGGAAGAGGAGAGGCTCCATAGGCTTGATCCTAGGAGAACGTTGAGCTTTTGTATCTCGCGCATGTCCCGGGTCAGAGTGGACGATCAACCTTTCATTGGTTACGTTGGAAAGTGTTTGGGACAAGCTGTGACGAAACAGACTTTGTCTTGTTGGATTATTTTAGCTATCTCCGAGTGTTACCTCTTGGCGGGTGAGGACCCTCCGGCTGGCTTGCGGGCCCATTCTACCAGAGGAGTGGCTGCTTCTACTGCCCTGCAGAGGGGAGTTCCTATTTGTCACATCTGTGATGCAGCCACCTGGGCTTCAGTACATACTTTTGTACGTCACTATTCCCTCGATTCCATCAGAGGGCAAGATCTGGCCTTTGGCAAGGCTGTTCTCTATTCCGCAATTTGATTGGGCATGCTAAATTTGTATTCTAAATTCTTTCCCACCTCCTTGCTTGGTACTGCTTTGGGAGTCTGTCATAGATATGGAATACGCCGGAGGACCCAATCCCCTCGAAGAACAAGTTATTTTCTTACCTGGTAACGTTCTTTCGATGGGATGGTCCGACGACGTATTCCATATCGCTCCCTCCCTGCCTTCCCCGCTATAGAATTTCTTTTGCGATTGCAGCTTGCGTTCAGCAAGGCCTTGTGTGTCTGACTGGCAGAAAACTGGTGGCACACGTTCTGGGAAAAAACTATAACTGAGGCTATGGGCGTCGTGCGTCCTACTTCGCGTAACGTCGGCCGTCGGAGGAGGTCCTCGGGGACGCCGCATCGAAGTCATCGACGCAGGACGCAGACGCCAAAGATTTTCCGAAGCAGCACAGCTGTGGACATTACCTGTCATAGATATGGAACACGTCATCGGACCATCCCATCGAAAGAACGTTACCAGGTAAGAAAGTAACTTGTTCTTCTGCTAGAATGGTGGGTTCCTTCTTCTTTGCCATTTTTATGTATCCTTGTTTTTCTGAGTTCTTCCCCTGCCATTCTAGGTGGGAACGACCTCAGTGAAAGTTTTCTTTGGCCGAAATCCTTTGTATTCCCCGCCCAGTCGCCAGAGTGTCTGAGAAGGCAGGAAGGAGTCCAAAACTCCACAGACCTTCGTCTTTCACCTTGTCTTACTGTCTGAAAGGAACCAACTCCCATTGGAAGGTCTGGCTGTCCTGATTGGACAGCCAGACCATCCCTTTCTGTAAACTGCAGGGAGAAATTGACGAAGTTGTACTGTATTTCCTGATCAATACTCAGAACCTGGAAGCTGCTGACAAGTCGACCGATGTAGCTGAAACAGAAGAGGAAGATAAAGAAAAGGCATTTGTAGCGATTTCCAGCGACCAGAGAGCCTGCTGTGTAATCAGATCCTGATGCAACCCTTCCTTCCTAGTGACCTGGGGGTCCTGAACACGGTGACTCCTACCCAGAGGCTGGTGAGATCCACTAGTCTCAAGAAGACCAGCATTTTGAGCCCTCTCACAACGTGCTGTGACCTTGCCAAGAAGGTTTTGGCACCCTTTGCTGTCATGTCAGACCCCCGTTTTCTTAATCGATCAAGAAGGCCTGCCAAGGTGCATCGCCCCTTTGGAGTAGTGGGAACAACTACTCTCTGCACCCTCTGCGTACCCACTGAACGAGCCCCTTTGCAAGTGTTCCAGGGCCATCCATTGAACTCTCCAACTCTACCTCAGGATATCCCGTGGAATCGCTGCCATCTCGAGTGGAAGCCCGAGACTTGGGACATCACTTGCTGGCGGTCCCATGCCCTCTCCCGCCAATTTTCGCAGGCCTAGCTCTGCTAGGTCCCGAAATAGAGTGCGTAGCAGGGCCAGCATATGAGATTCACATGTCACTACTTGGTGGTGGTGGTCACTATATGTGCCTTGCTCTTCGCTCCTGTGCCCTGAAGCCTTATGCACCAGAATATTCTTCATACCTCCTTCGGAAGCTGAGAAAAGGCAACTGTCCCGTCACAGACAATCGTTCTATCCTGCAGCTGCTGAGAGCTGGAGCGCCGCTAAACGGCAGGACTTGAACATATTGCAACCTCTACTAGACTGGCAAAGTTTGGTCCAGACTGTGCCAAGGATCGTGAGTACTTGCATCACTTGCCGATGGCCCCCTGGCACAACTGATCCCTTTTACGCACAAATATCCCCTAAAGCTATTCGACCTTGGCTGGGTTAGCCTGTGCTCCCTAGCTAGTCTCAGCTTTTGAAAACTCCTCTGCTGTTAAGGGCAGATCCTACTTAACTAGTGGGAACCAATTCTTCATCGCCTCAATTTCCTTCCTGACTTGCTACAAGCCCTCACAAGAAGACCCGCTTTTTGCTTCACTGTTAGGGAGAATTCTCATTTCTGTTATAATTCCCTTCAACCTTAAAGACCCCCAGCCCTTTTGCTGGACTTGAGGACTTTTGAATTTTAACCCTGGAGTGAGACAGACCTTGTTATCACTTGTGTGTTTTGACTTGATTTGGATTATCTGTTTTTTTTTAAAAATATTTTTATTTTATTTTGAAGCCAAACAAACACACTACAACTGTTCCAACACATGAAAAGCATCATTAGACCAGCACATTTTCATTAGAACTCCCCAACTTCCCCCCCCCTCCCCCTTGAACTAGAGCCGGTTCTCGCATGTCATTTAAAGGAGCATCATCGGGTAGCACAATACTTAAGCAGTCATCATCCGAGTCCTCTGTTCCGTTGTTACCCTGGTGAGGGTTTGCCATAGAGGCCACCAATTGCCGCCAGGCCAGCAAGGGCCCTACTTCCACCTGGCCCCCCCTAGTGACCGCTTCAAACCAGACTACAGATTCAGCTTCCGCCCACCTCAAGAGGTCCGCCCACCATAGCTCTACCCTAGGTCTGTGGGCTGCCTTCCAGCCCATGGCAATCCTGCGCTTGGCCAAAACACAAGCCAAGTACTTCATCTTGCTTATGTGTTTTGAATGTCGGGGTCTAGGAAAAAACCCAAGCATGCATGACCAGGCCGATTTCACATCCAGCACCACCCCCCCACCAGCCAGATTCGTCTTAACCTCATCCCAAAATCTGTGCACTTCCTGGCAAGCTCAAAACATGTAGCAGTCCCGCATTCACCTCCCCACACCTGGGGCATTGCTGCGTAGCTGGTCCCCCAAACTTTGCAATCTTCCCGGGAGTCAGATAAGCTCTGTGGGTAATGTACAATTGAAGTTGTTGGAATCTTGCGTTCCGGGACACCTTTTTATGGTACCCCTGGGCCCATTCCCATTGCCCGCCTGTCATGGGTCCTCCCACCACCTCTTCCCAATCTTGTCTCAATTGAAGCAACTCCTTCCCTGCCCTTACTCGCAGGAGCTTGTATATTCTCGATACTTCGTGCCCGCCCTCCGATACATCATACATAGTTTCCAGGGAGGCATCAGGGTCTTCCGCTAGCACTGTCTCGGGCCATCTTTCTCTAGTCTTTTTCACAAGCCTAGCATAGGTTATATATTGGCCACCATGCACCCCCGTCTCTTCCTGCAACCTCTGAAAGTCCAATGCCTTCCCTTACTGCCATATGTCCCCGAGGGTGGCCAGGCCTACCGGTTCCCAGTATCTACGGACCGATTCAAGTAGTTGAGTCGCTTCCGCACAGCGCCGCCAGAGGGGCCTGCTGGGAGTACGGCTCTGAGTCCCCCCCAATCTTCCATGTCCTGTGCCAGATCTCCCAGCCCAGCCTCAGTAGCCGCCCCCTGCCCACCAGTTTGTCTCTGCGCAACCACACCACTTCCATCAGAAAGTATGGGGCTGAGTCTCCACGCAGAAGCCTAGCTTCCGCCGAGTCTTCAGCCGAAAGCCACCTGGCCACATACAGCAGCTGCCCCGCCAGGTAATGGAGTTCAAAATTAGGCAGGCCTATCCCCCCTTGTCACATGGGTTCTGGAGCTTCCACAGAGCAACCCTATTCCTAGAGCTGCCCCACACGAAACCCCTACACATGCTGTGAAGTTTCGCGAATAGGCTCCTAGGTATCAAAAACGGGACATTCACAAAAAAGTGTAAGAGTCTAGGCAGGACCACCATCTTGAGCAAGGCCGCCCTCCCCATCATGATCAGGGGCAATCTAGACCAAAATACCATACTGTTCTTGATCCCCTCTATCACTTTTGCCGTGCTATGTTTGTGTTCTGCCTCGACCCTGTGGTAAATATTTATTCCCAAATACCTAAATGTCACAGGCTGCCATGGTATTGGCAGGTCAGGCAGCCTCTGTACCGGGACCTTCCTATATCTGCCCAAAGGGAACAGACTAGACTTTCTAGGGTTCACCAATATGCCCGAAAGGGTGGCGTACCGTTCCATTACCTCCAGCACATACTGCAGATTTTCTTGGATAACGCAAATAAAGGAGCATGTCATCCGCATATAGTGATATCAGGTGCCCTCCGCTGACAGTGCTTATTCCCACCTCCCCATATTGTTGTCGTAGGCATATTGCCAGCGGCTCTAATGCCAGTATATATAGCATGGGTGACCAGGGGCATCCCTGTCTGGTCCCCCTGCTAAGTTGCCAGATGTCTGAGACTGTGGACCCCGTTTTGACTCTCGCCATCGGGGTTCTGTAAAACAACTGGACCCATCTGAGGTATCCAGGTCCCATTCCGTACCCCTTCAGGACAGCTTTCAGCCAGGGCCATCGTACCTAGTCGAAGGCTTTGACCGCGTCTAACGACACTATGGCCAACTCGCCCATGTCCTCCTCGGTTTGGTCAATGATATGGTGTAGCCTCCTGTGGTTATCGGTGATGTTCCTGCCTGGAACATATCCTGTCTGATCTGGGTGTATCAGTTTCCCAATCACTTTCTTCAATCTATTAGCCAGCGCTGCCGTAAGTATTTTGCTGTCCTAGTTAAGCATGGACAACGGTCTGTAAGACCCGCACTCCACGGCCGGCTTGCCTGGTTTCAGGAGTGGGATGATCACAGCCTCGCGGAGGGACAGTGGGAGTTCCCCCTGCTCATAGGCCTCGTTGAAAGTGGCAAGCAGTGGCTGAAGTAGCTCTTGCTTGTATGTTTTGTAGAACTCACTAGGCAGCCCATCCGAACCAGGCGCCTTGCAAGTGGGCAGATTCTGGATCACCACCTCCAGCTCATCCGAGGTGACAGGTGCGTCTAACTCTGCGCGTTCTAGGTCATCCAGGGTGGGCAGCTCTGTCCTCCCTCCCCCGTGTCCTCATACAAGCGTCTGTAAAACTTAAGGAACTCCTCATTCACCCCTTCCTGGGTGTTGCAGATGCAACCTCTCTCATCCTTAATCTCACTGATCACCGAGCGGGGGGGGTCTCACTCTTATACAGCCAGACCAGCAGTCTGCCCGGCTTGTCGCCCCCTGTGTGTATCCTCTCCGTATATTTCCTGTAATTGAGTCTGCACAGCCTATCCCAGAGTGCACTGCAGGACAACTGTAGCTCCTTCACTTTGGTTAGGTTGTCATGAGCGATGTTCTCACAAGGTGTGAGATCTTCTAGCTCCCTTTCCGCTTCTTGGAGTTCCCTTTCGATACCCCCCTGTAGCCCCTTAGCTTTGGAAATGGCTGCCCCACACACCACCACCTTAAACGCTTCCCACAGTGTGCCCACAGAGCGTACGCTTCCCCTATTTATATCAAAGTATTCTTCGATGGCATCCCTCAGACCCTCCCGGAACCCCTCGTCTTGCAGAGCCTCGGTCCTGAGTCTCCATGTGGGGATCCGCGGTCTCGGGGGCTGGTGTCTCCAGTCCACCACCAAGGGCGAGTGGTCAGATAGTACTCGGGCCTTGTATTCCGCTCCCTCTGTCTCTCACTATCTCGGCTGTTACAAACATGTAATCTAGCCTTGTGTGCAAATCATGTGGTGCTGCGAAGTGTGAATACTGCCTAGCCGTGGGATGCAGCCTTCTCCACACATCCTCTAGGCCTAGGTCTTTCAGTAAGGTACCCAGCGCTTTGGCCGCCGGTGCCGTTTTCCCTGTCCCGTCCTTGGACCTATCCATTCTGGGATTCATGGTACAGTTAAAGTCCCCCCCCACACTACCGTACCCCCTGCCAGGGGCCAAGTTTACTTTAGAGGGTCCTAAAGTAAGCCGCTGTGTCGTTATTGGGGGCGTACAAATTTATAATATGCACTTCCCTGTTTTCCAGGAGACCTGTTACCACCACCATTCTACCCTCCGGGTCCACCGTAGAGTCAAGCACCCAAAACGGCACATGCAGCGCCACCCAAGTAATAACCCCTCTAGCGTACGCCGAGTACGCCACACCCACAACATTGCCCTTCCATTTTCTCCTGACCACCTCCAGCCTTTCCCTAGTAAGGTGAGTCTCCTGCAGCAGGGCTATGTCTACACGCATCCTCTTTAAGTACAGCATCACTTTATTATGTTTCAGGTAGCTGTTAAGGCCCCGTACATTCCAGGTCACAATTCTGAGGTTACCCGATGCCATCTGGTCGGGATTTGGATTATCTGTTGCGACTGTTTTGGAGTCTGACAAACTCCACAGGCATCTACTTTTTGTATGGTGACACACAGCACCTTCAGTGCAGTGTCAGATAGATCCTTTCGATTAATCATAAGCTTTAAATAACTTTTCTTGTGTGAACTACTGTTCCCAAGAATAGTACAGTGAAATTGACTTTACTTACATGTTACTCGTTATAGACCCAGCACACACTATCTTAAAATAGCACATTTCTGAGAATTCTCCCTAACAAGATTTGAGCCCTTTGCTTGTCTTGCCTTTGGCGGGCTTCAGCCCTGAAGCCCGCCTCTAGCTCCTGTGTGTCTGGAAGGACAGGATTTGAGGGAGGGTCCCGAAACTCGCATGTCCTTTGTCTCTTGGATTGCCTGAATAAAACCAGTCCTGATTGGCTGGCTGTTCTGAAAGGACGGCCACCCTGCTGTGTGATTGACAGCATAGGCTGTGCATGAATGGAGAAACCTGTTTAAATGGCAAGGCTTTTGGGCCTAGAGGCAGTGTCGACCACTGGGAGAAACACCCGATGAAGAAACAGTGAACAAAGCTTGCTGAATCCTCCTGGACCTTTGAATTGCCCTGTGAAACCCTGCTGCTGGGCTGAAACTCCCTTTTCGATTTGACAGAGAAGCGCCGGAAGGGACGACATCTCCCCTTGGGTTAGTGGGACCAACTAACCCTGAGACAAACTCCACTGGACCATCTTCCCCAACTGGCTGTATTTCTTCATTGCTGCAAGAACCGAGTGCCAGGGGTTGAGTAATCCATAGTCGAGTGATATGTCTGAAATCCGGCTACAAGCTCCAGGAGTCTTCAAAAGACCCTCCAGAAGCAGGAGGGCCAGAGCTCGAGTCCCCTCACCACAGTGCAGAACCCAATGAGTGAAGGAAGCCCAACCGGCATCCGAGATCCGCAACGGTACTGTGCCTCTGCGGCATCTAACAACTCGGCCGAACTTTTTAAATTCTGCAAGGAGCTGGACAATCCTTATGCAGTCTCTACCTCCCCTCCCCCTCCCAGGCCCTCTGCACGGCCTGGCTTCTCACTTCATCTCTAAATCTCTGGGCGTCATGTCCTCTCTCTTCCTCTCCCCCTCCTCCCTCTACTCCCTACTCTTCCTGCCGCCCTTCTGTGGCCACCTCTCCTCCCTCCTTCTCTGCCTTTCCCCTGTTCTCCCCAGACGAAGTTTCTAGACAAGTCTCGTCAAAACAGGTTCACCCCTGTTCCTCCAAAACCATCAAGGACCACATAGACTCCCTGGCTCCTGCCCTGTCTGACTTCTGCAACCACTCCTTCACCACCAGAGTCTTCCCTTCACCCCTGAAGCACTCTTGTGCACCCTCTTCTTAAAAAAGAAACTCAGCCCGACCTGTCCTGCCCGGCTAACTATCGCCCAATCTTCATCACTCCTTTTCTGGGCAAATTCTTGGAAAAGCTGGCCTTCTCCCAGCTCAATCTTCACACTGTATCTGTTGTTTGTCTCCATGATCATCAGTCTGGCTTCAGAGCTGCGAGAAGCATGGAAACTGCTCTCCTGAACATACGTGAAGACCTGCTCTCCAACCTTGATTCCAACACCGCCCCTGTGTCCTCATCTTACTTGATCTCTCCTCTGCCTTTGACACGGTCAACCATGCCATCCTGCTCAACTTTAGTGCTAACCTGGGGATCGGATCACCGGTCAGGCCCTGGCATGGCTGACTTCTTTCCTTTCTGACCGACCCTCCCAGGTTCAACTTGGGTCCTTCCTCGATCGCCATCTCTACCTCTACCTGTGGTGTTCCCCAGAGGTCTAACCTCTCCCCCTGGCTGTTCAATCAATACCTGGCTCTTCTTGCCCACTGTATTGCTGCGATCTGCCCCAATTTACAGTGCTATGCGGATGACACTCAGCTCATTTTCAGGCTACCCTCAGCCACCTCTTCTCCCTCTCTCCTCTCTGACTGTCTGCTATCCAGGAGTGGTTTGCCGCCAATGATCTCTGCCTTAATGCCAGTAAGACTGAGATTCTCCTCATCGGCACACCTGCTCCCTCCTTTCCTGTCACACTCTGGCCGGCCTCTTTTGGCCCGCTTCCTGCTCCCACCTGCAAGGCTAAAAACCTTGGGGTCATCTTTGACTCTACGCTCTCCTTCTCTCCTCACATCTGACGTCTCTAAGAAGTCACACTACCAGCTGCACCTCCTCAGAGGTATTATTCCTTTCCTCTCCTTCCCCCAGAAGCTCACTGTCTCCAGAGCTCTGGTTCTCTCTAGGCTGGACTACTGCAACAGCCTTTCTAAATCTGCCTGCTTCCACTCTCCGCAACTCATCCAGAACAGGACTGCGAGACTTGTCCTTGGCCTCAAGCCCAAGGATCGTATCTCTCCAGGACTGAAATCTCTGCACTGGCTCCCAGTGGCTGCAAGGATTAAGTTCAACACCCTCTGCATGGTCCACAAGGCCGCCTGGGGCCTCAAAACCTCCAACTCTCTCTTCCTAAATATCTTCCTTCTCAAGCTCTTCGCTCATCCACCTCAAACTCCCTCAGGGTCAGTTGCTTCTCCAAGCAACGAGTTGGTGGTAGATCTTTCTGCGGCTGGGGCCTCACTCTGGAACAGCCTCCCTGCCTCCCTGAAACTTGAGGAGAATAATCTCTGGTTCCGGAAGCACCTCAAAACCTTTCTCTTTGCCTCTGCTTTTTCTCCCCCTCTTCCCTGCTGACCTCCTGGCTGAAACTGCACTGGTCACCTGGCCACCCTCTGGACTTGGGACAAGGTCCCCTGCCCCGCCAGCTGTACACCTGCACTTGGGGCTGTTTCTGTATCACTACAGTCCCCACCAACTCCTGACACTTGATGTCTGCACTTGCCACAAGCTGGCCGCACTTTTTACATATTGTTTTTATTTATTATATTTATTTTGTACTGTTGTTCCTATGTACTGCACTGCCCCCTTGCCCTTCAGCACTTTCCCTTTCCCCTCCCTCCCCTGCACTTGCACAATCTCCATGTCACCTGGCCTAGTAAGATCATTGTTACTGTCTTCCCTCTGTTCCCCCACCCTTGCCTCGTCGTGCCTTGAAACACTTGTTTATAGGCACGTTATAAATGCCAGATCATATCTCACACAGTGTGACAGCACCAATTATCACCTAACATTCAGCTGCGCGATTGTGCGCTTTTACGCACAAACTGTACTGTTGCGCACAAGACTCCCCACTTCTTAGGGCTGGACTCGAAAGTTAGGGAACGACTCTGAAGAATTGTCTAATGCTCCTACCTAGTGTGTTAACCCACCCTTCTCTTAACAGGTTGTGGCTGTGCTTTCTTCATTAGTCGCATTAGGAAACGTATTGTATATATCCTGTATAGTACAGTATTTTGTGTGGGGACTGTTTTTGCATAACTAAAGTTTACTTGTGTCTATTGGTCCAGCCGACAATAAATGTATAGATATTTTTCATATACACTTGTCTAAGAGTAATTTGTGGTTCGTTGCAGTGTGTGCTCATTGTGTGCTTTCGATCATTCTCCCTCCCGCCCCCCGATACTTAGTTTTGACCGCCTGCCAAGCTACCTAGATTGGTCTGGCTTGTCCAGAAGGTTCCCCTGTTTCACTAAACCGAGGAAGGCCTCCTAAACCTCTGCCCACCATGTCAGATTTTAGAAATCCATCTTAACAGTGGGCTTGGGTAATACTTAAGTCTGGTGTGCCCCCTGTGGAGCTGAGTGTGTGATTCATGTGGTTGGGAGTTTGCCCATACCACTAGCCTAGGCCTAATGTTTGAACGCGTATAGGGAGCCTTCTGTGAAGTCCCTGAACACTTTAACTCTTAACATTAACAAGATATCCTTTGGAACTTTGACTTTCCTGCAAATGAACCCTATCGCAACCTGCCTACAGTTGGCTCCTACACCACTATCGTCTTTCTTCTGCCTCTGAGAGAACGTATGCAATGGACTAGGGAAGGACTGAATAAGAAAA
This sequence comes from Ambystoma mexicanum, assembly GCF_040938575.1. NCBI lineage: Eukaryota > Metazoa > Chordata > Amphibia > Caudata > Ambystomatidae > Ambystoma > Ambystoma mexicanum. Next base: position 971,419,194 of record NC_090930.1, on the reverse strand, counting down.
GGATTCTGCCTTGAAAGTATAACAAGTGTAAAAGTACTTACTTCCTAAAGAGGTTAGTGTGGTAATGGTATCTCTGTGAAAAGTTGTTACGAAGTGTCTTACGTTATGCTTACCTTTGAGTTGCATTGTGCCCCTCTAAAAGGTATCAAAGTTGCTTTACCCCTGGCCCCCATTCTAAAAAGTAATGAGTGTTGGTATTGTTTTATCATTGCTGAACTGAATGTGTGTTAAAGCTTATCAATAGGTTTACCTGTCTTGTGTCATTCTTAAAGTGTGTAATTGGGGTTTGCTTTCCTTGGTCTACTTTATACAGATCTAAAACAGTCTTTGAGTTGCTTGTAGCACTTCTTGAACGTATACAGGACTTACTTACCTTGAATAGCTGCTGCTCGTCTTAACTTGTAACCCTGGGTTGTGCTTCCCTAAATTGCTTTGGTGCTATTCTAAAATAGTTTCATAACGTTCTTAGCTTAGAAACTGTATTATACACTTCTTAAAAGTATACTGGGTATAACCAGCTATTGCTTTTGTACTAATAGGTCAGTTACTTAACTTGAAATAGATTGTGTCTTTCTTGAAGTGTAATTGGCATTTGCTTTCCTTGAATTGTTTGGCACATTCTAAAATAGTTATGGTTTGTTAATATTTATCATAGAGTAGCTTAAGGACCCTCCAGAAAGTATGATTGTTTTACTAGCTCTGAACTGAGTTCTAAAAAGTAATGTTGCAAAGAATATGCTTGTAGCAGGGTTGGTTTATTATTTGATTTCATAACTGAGTTTCACTGCATGACTGACCGGGTCTACTACCCATGAATTACTGATTGTATTAAAGTTTCTGAGGCTTGCGGAATCTGCTTAGATCACAAGCTGTGCATAGACCGACATCTAGTGGAAGCTGCGGAGTATTAGTTTGTTTTTCGAAAATCGAAAATGGGCATCGACACAGGGCGTGCCAGTAATACTATCCCTAGTGTGACGTCCACTGTACCCATGATCCCTCACGCGTCTAGGACCCGCAGATTGTTTTTTTTCTGCCATACTGGTCGGAAGCATCCCGCGGCGTTCCCTGGCTTTAGCAAAACAAAAGAGTTGATGGCTGGAAGGTTTAGAATAAATCTTGACCTCTGGCATTGCTCTGGGCAACCCTCCAGACCATCGTTCTTCGCCTGCCAAGCCATTACAAAAGGGGAAAAACCATATGCAAATCAGGCTTGGTCCCACCCCCAAAGGGGTAGTCCAGCCCGAACTGCTAGGTCACATCCTTTTTGCACGAGACCACAAGCATCCCCAGACATGTTTCAGCCTTGTTGGGCGTCATCAGTGAGGAGTAGCTTGGGTCTCTAGGCCCAGCAGGTAAGGGACCCACGTCTGGGCATACCCTTCCCACTCGGGGTGACAATAGCAAAACAAAAGAGTTGATGGCTGGAAGGTTTAGAATAAATCTTGACCTCTGGCATTGCTCTGGGCAACCCTCCAGACCATCGTTCTTCGCCTGCCAAGCCATTACAAAAGGGGAAAAACCATATGCAAATCAGGCTTGGTCCCACCCCCAAAGGGGTAGTCCAGCCCGAACTGCTAGGTCACATCCTTTTTGCACGAGACCACAAGCATCCCCAGACATGTTTCAGCCTTGTTGGGCGTCATCAGTGAGGAGTAGCTTGGGTCTCTAGGCCCAGCAGGTAAGGGACCCACGTCTGGGCATACCCTTCCCACTCGGGGTGACAATAGCAAAACAAAAGAGTTGATGGCTGGAAGGTTTAGAATAAATCTTGACCTCTGGCATTGCTCTGGGCAACCCTCCAGACCATCGTTCTTCGCCTGCCAAGCCATTACAAAAGGGGAAAAACCATATGCAAATCAGGCTTGGTCCCACCCCCAAAGGGGTAGTCCAGCCCGAACTGCTAGGTCACATCCTTTTTGCACGAGACCACAAGCATCCCCAGACATGTTTCAGCCTTGTTGGGCGTCATCAGTGAGGAGTAGCTTGGGTCTCTAGGCCCAGCAGGTAAGGGACCCACGTCTGGGCATACCCTTCCCACTCGGGGTGACAATAGCAAAACAAAAGAGTTGATGGCTGGAAGGTTTAGAATAAATCTTGACCTCTGGCATTGCTCTGGGCAACCCTCCAGACCATCGTTCTTCGCCTGCCAAGCCATTACAAAAGGGGAAAAACCATATGCAAATCAGGCTTGGTCCCACCCCCAAAGGGGTAGTCCAGCCCGAACTGCTAGGTCACATCCTTTTTGCACGAGACCACAAGCATCCCCAGACATGTTTCAGCCTTGTTGGGCGTCATCAGTGAGGAGTAGCTTGGGTCTCTAGGCCCAGCAGGTAAGGGACCCACGTCTGGGCATACCCTTCCCACTCGGGGTGACAATAGCAAAACAAAAGAGTTGATGGCTGGAAGGTTTAGAATAAATCTTGACCTCTGGCATTGCTCTGGGCAACCCTCCAGACCATCGTTCTTCGCCTGCCAAGCCATTACAAAAGGGGAAAAACCATATGCAAATCAGGCTTGGTCCCACCCCCAAAGGGGTAGTCCAGCCCGAACTGCTAGGTCACATCCTTTTTGCACGAGACCACAAGCATCCCCAGACATGTTTCAGCCTTGTTGGGCGTCATCAGTGAGGAGTAGCTTGGGTCTCTAGGCCCAGCAGGTAAGGGACCCACGTCTGGGCATACCCTTCCCACTCGGGGTGACAATAGCAAAACAAAAGAGTTGATGGCTGGAAGGTTTAGAATAAATCTTGACCTCTGGCATTGCTCTGGGCAACCCTCCAGACCATCGTTCTTCGCCTGCCAAGCCATTACAAAAGGGGAAAAACCATATGCAAATCAGGCTTGGTCCCACCCCCAAAGGGGTAGTCCAGCCCGAACTGCTAGGTCACATCCTTTTTGCACGAGACCACAAGCATCCCCAGACATGTTTCAGCCTTGTTTTACTAGCTCTGAACTGAGTTCTAAAAAGTAATGTTGCAAAGAATATGCTTGTAGCAGGGTTGGATTATTATTTGATTTCATAACTGAGTTTCACTGCATGACTGACCGGGTCTACTACCCATGAATTACTGATTGTATTAAAGTTTCTGAGGCTTGCGGAATCTGCTTAGATCACAAGCTGTGCATAGACCGACATCTAGTGGAAGCTGCGGAGTATTACAGTTTGTTTTTCGAAAATCGAAAATGGGCATCGACACAGGGCGTGCCAGTAATACTATCCCTAGTGTGACGTCCACTGTACCCATGATCCCTCACGCGTCTAGGACCCTCAGATTGTTTTTTTTCTGCCATACTGGTCGGAAGCATCCCGCGACGTTCCCTGGCTTTAGCCATCATTTTGAAAAATATCTTATTATTTCCCCATTTTCTCCATCCCAACGTCGAGTCACCGAAGTTCAAACATGGGGTATCGCTTAAATGCTATGTACAGCCACGAACCCGAAGGAAAGTCACTATTACAAAACACATCACTTGTGCAACAACCTATGTGATCTATGTAATTACATGTGACTGTAACCTCTGGTACATAGGTAGCACAAAGTTAGAAGTGAAACTTCGAATATTACAGCACCTTCGAGCCATCAAAAATAAAGATCCTACCTACCCATTGGCCAAGCATTTCGAAGATAAACATAATGGAGACATTTCTTCTTTCAGATATTTTGGCATAGATAAAATCTTAACATACCCGAGAGGAGGCAATCGAGACAAGCTGAGTTCAAATATATTATTGACTATCATACGAAAAACCCGGGTGGTCACAATAAGGATGAGGAGCTTTATACTTTTGTGGGAAACTAGACTATTGACACAATGGATGCAATACGGTAACAACACTGTGTTTGGAAAAATATGAAAGAAATGTGAAATTACAATATTGTTGCTTAGCTTTTTGATACTTGTTTTAACATACATTTTTCACTTAATACTTTTTACATTTTTATATGTAGGGAGCTTTTTAAACTTGTGTTCACTTTGTGAATTTATTATAGGCTTTTTTTAAGACTTGAAAAACATGTTTATTCCGTTCTCATTTTCCGTGTAATTAACATTCTATATATCTGGAAATTAAGAATATTTTGGATATTCAAATGGTTTTATATATTGCGAGCGCTATGCACTTTATCCTGGCAATTGGCTTTTTTACTTAAACATCGTCAAATCTTCAATAATACTGGGTAACAGATGCTATAATGCATTATGCACTTTATTTTTAGACATTTTAGTAACATAGTAAGTGTAATACTCTGACATGTGCCCTCTCAAATAATACCAACAAATTATCAGTACTGTTGAATAATTGCTGCTGTGATGTACCATGCACTTTATTCAAAGCACTAGACACTTTACCATGCACTTTATTCAAAGCACTAGACACTTTAGTAATGGTGGAAGTGCAACATGCGCATGATGCACTATGCACTTTATTGTTGGATAATTGCTGCTGCAATGCACTATGCACTTTACTCAAAATGCTAAATATTCTAGCGATGGGGAAAGTGCAATTTGCGTATGACGCACTATGCACTTTAGTGTTGGATAATTGCTGCTGTGATGCACCATGCATTTTACACAAAGCGCGAGACACTCCAGCAATGAGGGAAATGCAATATGCACATGAAACTTTATGCATTTTCACTTAAGGTGTTAGACTCTATAGTAATATGAGAAATACAAGATATGTGTGACAAACGTGTGCAAAAGTAAAAAAAAGAAGCCAAATTTGCAAACATACACAAAAAAAGTACTCCAATAATTGTTTGAGAAAGTACATTACCGCTGTGATGCAATGGTTATGTTGTTTTCTTGTGAATGGCAAGCACTGTGCATTTTATAGAAATAGTCAATATATTGGGAATATGAATGAATCTTTATAATTTTTGATTATTTGCTGCAACTTTATGAGCACTAAGCACTTTATAAAAAGTCATTGACATTAGGAGAAAGCACATACTTTCCGACATTTTTGACTATTCCAAGATGGCACCCAGATAAACAGAAATTTTTCCGTTCAACGGAAAGAAAAGGAGGACTATCATTTATGTGAAGTGTTTAAAAAGAGAAGCCTTTTGTCTGTCTACAATCTGACGAAGCCCGTAAGGGTGAAATGCGTTGTTGTTTTGTTTTTTCTACTGAGCTACTTGTCCACTATACATGCTAAAATAAAGGACGTTTGATGGAGATCCTTTTTTACGTATCCAGGTGATTTTTTCATTGAGGAGAGTGCCGCCCGGAAAGCTGCAATTTGCTTTCATTGTTTGTCTTTGTTCTGATTGATATATTCCTACACACTCTAGCCCGCTGCCAGACAAGGTGCGTATGGAGGGTACCCCTTTCCAATTTTGCCCCAAGTGCAACCGCAAATTCCCTTGGGTTGACAGATACTCCACCTGTAACCTCTGCTTGCCGAGGGACCACACCGAGGCGAACTGCATAGGGTGTACTCGGTTGTTAGGGAGAATTCTCTTATAAGGCTAATTTCCCAAACCTAGTGAGTCCCCCAGCAGCTCTGCTGGATTTTTGTTTGTTTTTTTCTCCTGCTAAGAGTGAGACTCTTTTCCTCCCACTCTTTGGCATGATTTGAGGTATGTCTTTGACTTTTTGTGTGCTTATGGGCTATGGGGTTTTCTTTCTGCTCCATACGGTATCATCTATTTATGTGTGTGTTACACAGCACCCTCAGTGCAGTAACACAGGGGTGTCATAGTGACCCCCAAACATAGACTCCATACCCTGGGACTGACTACTGTCTCCCAGGGCATGTAAAGTCACCATTGACTTTACTAGTCGAAATTGTGAACAGAGCCAGTACAAACCATCATATTGTGGAAGTATTGGAAAGGGTTAATTATATTGCCCCGGGGTCTGTTTTCAAGGGGGCACTGTCCAGTCCCCCCTTGTCGAGTTTCTGGCTGGTGGCAGTGGTTACCACGCAAAATATTCCACCGGAATATTCTCTATGGGATTTTCCCATTGATTTTAAACACACCACTTTTTGGTGCAATGTTAAAGATACCGCCGGTTTATTTATTTAATATTAAATTAACAGTTGGGTCTTTTTGCCAGAACTCTTTTCTAAAATGGCGTTCATGTCCGCCTCTAACTCTGACCAAGGTCGAGCCCTTTGTTCCACTTTTTGGTGGGCTTCTCCACAGAAGCCCTCCAAATGGTGCCACTCTGTCTCGGTTCCACAGGAAGGGTGGAGGGGGGAATTGGCACCCTGGACTGCGTTGCCTCGGTAACCCAAGTCGCACTCTACTCTGATTGGCCCAGTGGTGAGCCGCCCGACTCACCACTTAGCATGTGTGATTGACAGCTAGGCTGATGAATGGGGGTTTTTCCTGCATAAAAGCAGGGCATTTGGGACTGGAACTTCAGAAGTCGCCACAGGACCTAAGAATCCGAAGAGGGAAGAAGCTGAGCCATCTGCAACAACGACACCACCGGTGAAGCCCTGCTGCAACTACCTCACCACTTTCCCGACGACAAGAGATGATCTTCTGCTGGACGAGTCTTCTTCCTCTGAGCTGGTGGGACCAACCAGTTCGCCCTTTTCGCCTTCCAAAGGCATCTCTCGGTCGAATTGCCCGTGCCAAGCATCCCGGCGGCCGGATAGCCAAGCTTCACCACTTTGACCGCGAATAAAAGGAACGCACCTTCTATTGAACTCCGCGGCTGGTTTCATCCCTGTGCAGTGCAACGACTCCACGTTTCCTCCTCAACGAGATGCTCTCTTCCCCTGGTCGAAACAACGAACTGCAACCACTGCCACAAACGACTGCCACCGCTGGAGCCTCCTCTCTGTTTAAGGTACTGTGTCCTGCCTGGCCTCCCTTTCTTCGGTTTGCCCAAGGTGACCCTAAAATCCTTGGCTTGCCAACTGGGTGTTGGCCCCAGACCTTCTAACTTTACCTTCTTGAATCACCCCAACCTCTTTTGAACCTTCTGCAAAGACTTTTCGTGCATTTATAAACCGTGTGATCCTGGGCACATTTCGCTTTGCTCCCTTTAAAGTGGGCCTGGCCTATGAACTTTGGCTCTACAGTATTTACTGCCTTTATCCCCTTGCTGAGAACTCCTAAAAGTGTTGGGACCTGTTTTATTTCTATGCTCTGCCTTTTTCTCTCCCTTCAACTGAACTATTGGAGTGCCAAACAGGTTATGCGCTCACATCTGTTTAACAAATTGTGATGTTTTAACTCTGACTTGTCTGATAGTTATCAAGGGAGGTGTGTATACTTTACCTGACTGTGTTTTAACTTGCTTTTGATTTAGAGTGCTAGTATATTGCCTAAAGTGTGTTTTAAATGATATACCTTTGATACAAAGCTCTGGTCAGTGTTTGTTTGCTCTACTGTGTTTTTAGCCCTATTGTTTATACTCTATATACTGCCCTACTCTTCTTGAGAGAAGTCTGACTGCTCAGCCACAGCTACCAGGTAAATCTAGGTGGTGCAGACTGCTACCAATTGGGTTTACTGCTTACTCCTGTAGTCTTAATCTTTTTGCAGTGTTTCCCAAGGGAACTGCACAGGATTCTGCCTAACATCGGTTTAAGCCGAAAACTCTAAAGGACCGTTCGATTAAACGTTGGGCCCACCACGCCAGGCAACGAGAGGCCATGTAAACGGAGGGCGCCTTCAGTGATGGCAGCAACGCCGTGCTATTGGACGGCGAGGGCAACGTGGAGTCGAGAGACAGCCAAGCGCAAGTCCCCGACCTCGGAAGGTTGTCCGGCAGGGCAGCTATGGGGAACACCCCCGGCAACACGAGCGCTACCCACACCACTTCCACTAAACACTCGAACTCCAACCGAGACTCGACGCGCGCGCCGGGTTCCCGGATAGAGGCACACAGAGAACAGTCCACCGAATCGGTGTCCTCTGGACGTTCGCGGTCAGGATCGCCGCATGACACCAGGCAACCATCCACTGTTGCCATGAGTGCCTCGCTCACTAAAGTAACGGAGGTTCGATCGTCGGAAGACTAAGCCGACCACCATCCCCAGGCCGCACTCCAGGAGTCAGTGTCAGCAGACCGCGTGACGGCTTCTCCCGTGTCCCGACCACCACACTCTAAGGAAAGGGACACTACCCCCGAATCTCGACGCCAGACGTCGAAAAGCTCAGAAAAGGTGAAAACACCAAGGAAGCACTCTTCCACTCACGGGGAGCGGGGAAAGCAGCAGAAGATGCATTCTCAGCCTTCTTCTGCACAACAGAAACATAAAGACAGGTCACAGTCTTCTGTAAAGATTTCCAAGACCCTGCACAAGGCCATAGGTCCAGTCAGGATATGGCAGGGAAACCCTCCCAGGAAAGGGTAATCCCCAGCTCCAAGGAATGGTCAAGTGAGGATATAGACAGTTATGTCTAGAATGTCATCCCTAGCAGACTTCTATGCTAAGGATCCAGAGCACTTCCTCTCCTATACCCCTGACGGGGTTACCCCCTCAGGGTCTAGGGACCCGCAACCCCCCGGAAAGAAACCTCGAGTTAAGGCGCCAACGCAATGTCGTCTTCTGACCCTTTCTACATACAGCCATACTCTCAGTATGCTGAGGATCCATTACACGAGGATCCAGAATTGGCCACGTGTGACGACCAAACTGGGATGGATTACTATGGGAATGACTAGGACCAAGAGGAGGATGAAAATGACACAGAAGCCTACAGAGTAGACTCCCCAGTAGGCAAAGAAACTCCGGTTACTGACTCTCCTGTCGACAACCAACCTCTCTTAAATGAGGTTTTATCTAGAGCGGCTGAACACTTCCGCATAGATACTCAGGGAGCACAGGAGGAGAGGGACTTTGCCGAGGAACTAGTGGGAGAAAAGAGACCTGTTGCCCAGGCCATCCCTATTCTCAAGTCTATACAAAGGAGAATAGACCCTTCCCTTCTCAATCCCAACCTCACCAGGGCAGTAAACCCCAGGATCGAAAAACTGTTCAGGGCAGCCCAGTCAGACCCGCTGTACATAAGTGTAACGCTCGCCTGGTATCCACGGGGACGTCACTCAGCCTGTTCTGACCTCTTACGACCTCGAACCGTTCCCTGGAGTCTACTCGACTGGAGACTGGGCCTGAAACACAGGATTGGTAGAGTTTAACTCCCTATTGTCTCTGTGTGCTTGAACCCCTTCTTCCCTGGGGTCCAACCCTTCCCTTTGATCCACAGCTCACCTTGCTTTCTTGGAAAGTGTGCTCTCTGTCCTGCTTTCAGCGCAGGGGCGCGTTGATTGATGCGGTCTCGTTGCTGCCTAGTTACTTCACTGGCAAGAGTTCGACAGGTAAGTATAATGAGTCTTTTGAACAGTTCTCTAACTTCGTTCCTTTCCTTCCTTAGATGATGGCCGGCGTCCGGGGATGGGGACGTGCTGCTGAGATGAGTAGCGTTGAAGGTGAGCGCGATGCAACCATTTTGTATTTGTATTGAACCGAGTTCTTTTTCTGTGTCTTTTAGGTGCCACAACGTTTTCAGCGTGGATGCCGGTTATGAAGAAGAAATGCGGTGAGTAAGCGCGGTATGCGGCGCCTCTAGATGTTTCCGCGCTAACCTGGAGTGTCTTTTCCCTCTTGCAGATGGATGAGAAGTTTCGGAGACAGAGTTCCCCCAGAGCGGCTGGGATTCAGGTAAGCGTTTGAAGCTCGTACAGTCTTTAAAAATAAGCAAAGATTTGCTGAATGCTTACTAATGCCTTTTTTCTGTTCTTTTCCCTTTTCCTTAGGAAACGGCATGCTGGGATGGGAATGACTCCGCCGAAGATGCCCGCAGAACAGAAGAAGCAATGAATAATGGGCAGAAGCGCCGGAAGGTAAGGCTGTTCCTAACGGTGTTCTTGCAGGAGCTGAGCGCAGAAGAAAGATGCAGGCCTAATGGAGACCGATCCGAACACGGCGAGTGTCACGCTGCAGGTGCAGAAAACACAAAGCATGTTTCTCAGCCTGGGCGTGGCTTAAATAATCTCTGGGTATCCCAGGTGTCTCTGGGCTGAACCACACCCAAAAGACTAGACTGCACATGCAGTTCTGGGAACCGAAATATGTGGGGGCATCCATCTTGTCCCCATCAATGCACTAAAAGTCCAATCCCCAATGTTATCCTATGGGAGTGAGTGAGTCTGGTGCCACAAGCGCCAAGTCTGACTCCAAGTGGGTCTTTGGAGGGATGCAGAGGCCCTTGAGGGCCATGTAGGTGATCGTGGTCTGGCTCCAGCCTGACATCTTGGGGGGGGCTGGGGACATGAGGAGCAGGAATCGTGACAATAAGGGGGCAACTGAAACCGGACTCCCTGGTAGTGACTAATACCTGAAAGAGGGTGGGAAAACCCCCATCATCGTCTGAAGCTCCCCCCGACAAGGAGAGCAAAAAGATCTATGGGTTGGGAAGGAAGGTAGCCTCCACTTCCGCCTACCAGGCAAGGATTGCCAACTCCACCACCACCACCCTGCTGGCGAGTTACAACTGCCATCAGTGGGAAGAAGTTGCGGCACTCATTGACTCCGCCCCGAAAACTTTAAAAAGCCAGTTGGCACAGGTTGTGTCGGAGGGAAGAGCCGTGTCCGGTTGCGTCCTTAAGGCAACCTTTGATGCCGCAGATGACGCCGGCAGACTGATAGCAGAGAGCACTGTTCTCAAAAGACATGCCTGGTTAAGACAATCTGGGTTTAAACCCGAGACACAAGCAACAAATCCCTGGGCCATTTAACCAACAAACCCCCTAATCCAAGAGGGAATGGCAATTTTCGTCGCCCACGCGGCCAAAATTCACAAAGAGGCTCCAACTATTCCCAGGGGCAGGGTACAACAACCAGCAGTTTACCCAGAGTTATGGCAGGGGTAACAAAAGGGGACGTGGTAAGGGTAGAGGCAGCCCCAATAGAGGCAGCGGCACGCCTCCCGCAAAACAGTGATGTTCCGTTAAGGGTCCCTTCTCACGCATCCCCAGTAGGGGGACGCATTTCCAACTTCACCCAAGCTTGAGATGGGATCACATCAGACAGATGGGTGCTGTCCACAGTGTCCGAAGGTTACTGCATAGAACTGTAAGAGCGTCCCCCGAAACCACCCTCCACGTGAAAAAGTACATTCATTAGACTACCAGAAGATCCTCCTCGAAGAGATTGCCAATCTTCTAGCAAAGGACGCGATAGAACTCATCCCGGGACACCAGGTAAACAAGGGTATTTATTCAACTTACTTCCTTGTGCCAAAAAAAAAGATTTGACAATGCGCCCAGTATTGGACTTACGGCCTGCAAACAAGTATGTCAAGCCCCAAAAATTTTGCATGACTACTCTCCAAGAGGTAATCCCCCTCCTAAAAAGGGGATTATATGGCAACATTGGACATGAAAGATGCATATTTCCCTATTTCCATGTTCCCAGCGCACAGAAGATTCTTGCGCTTCAAGGTGGACAGTCCGCACTATCAGTTCAAGGTACTGCCCTTCGGTATAGCCTCGGCTCCAAGGGTATTCACCAAGGTACTGGCGGTGGCGGCGGTACACCTACGCAGGGAGGCAATCCCAGGTTATCCTTACCTGGACGACTGGCTCATCACGGCGAAGACCCCAGTAATTTGCAGATAAAACATTTAAAGAACTATCAACCTCCTCTTCGAATTGGGTTTCTCCATAAACGAGAAAAAGTCAAGTCTGGTGCCAAGCACCTCCAAACTGTTCCTAGGAGCTGTCCTAAACATACGAGGGATTGGCCTTTCCATCAGAGGAAAGAATTTGGAATCTATTGCTGCAAATTCCGCAATATCAAGCCAGTGGCCAGGTAACGGTGCGCAAAGCGATGCGTTTGCTGGGCATGATGGCGTCATGTATTTACCTGGTCCCCCATGCGCGCCTGCGCATGCGTCCCATGCAAGAATGGTTGGCGAAACAGTGGTCTCAGGCAAGTGGTCCGTGGGACGATCTAGTGGTCGTTTCGCCAACACTTGTACAAAGTCTTCACTGGTGGACAAGAGAAAACCTCTCAAAGGGGAAACCCTTTTACGATCCCGAGGTACAGGCTGTAGTCACAACAGACGCATCCCTGTCAGGGTAGGGAGCACACCATCTCCACCACACATCTCAGGGTCTCTGGTCTCACTCAGTGGCCAAGAACCACATCAACCTGCTAGAGCTTCTGGCAGTATTCAGAGCGCTTCAAGCATTCGAGCCCTACTTGTTGGACCTGTCAGTACAGATCCTGACAGACAGCACAGCAGCTATGTTTTACCTGAACAAGCAGGGAGGGACTCGTTCGCCAAATCTGTCCAAGCTTGCCCAGAAAATTTGGATATAGGCGCTCAGACGGAACATCTACCTGTCATCTCAACAGTTTCCAGGCAGCATGGCTCCTGAGGTCATAGAGTTTGGACGTCTCAAATTACCTCAGAGATGTATGGACATCCTAAGAGAATCTAGGAAGCCAAACACGAGACACTGCTACTTTGACAAATGGAAAAGATTTGTTATCTGGTGCCAGAATAAGCAAATCAACCCAGTTGATTGCACTCCTTCCACTATAGTCACCTACATGTTCACCTGTTGGATGCAGGGTTGGTATTTAATTCACTGAAGGTACACCTGGCAGCTCTGTCAGCATACACCACCTTGCATAACAAAGTATCGTGGTGGAAAGTACCAGTGGTTAAAGCCTTCATGGAAGGAGTAAAGAGACTTCACCCTCCAATTTCTAACCTACAACCAGGATGGGACCTCAATGGGGTGCTTGCTAAACTCATGGGGCCCTCCCTTCGAGCCCATGCATATGAGCAGTCTCAAACACCTGACCTATAAAACTGCCTTCTTGGTAGCCATTACGTCTATAAGAAGGGTCAGTGAAATTCAGGCTCTGTCAGTGAAGGATCCTTTCTTTACTGTCCATAAAGATTAACTGGTTTTACGAACACACCCTAGATTCTCACCTACGTTTATTTCTAAATTCCACGTGAACCAGTCCATCGAGTTTCCGGCTTTCTTCCAAGACCCACAAAGCTCGGCTGAGGTGAAACTACACACCCTGGATGTGCCTAGGGCGGTCCTATACTATGTAAACAAAACCAGACCGCTAAGGAAAACGGACCAACTGTTTGTCTCCGTAGCTACAGGCAGAGAGGGAGATCGCGTCTCTAAAGGTGCCATCTCTAAGTGGAGTATAAACTGTATCCAGTTTTGTTACTCCCTTTCTGAAAAAACTCTTCCTTTCACGCGTAGAGCCCACTCGACAAGAGGCATTGGGGCCACTCTGGTTTCATGGCAAATGTACCCCTTGACACCATTTGCAAAGCAGCTACTCGGAGCTCTATTCACACTTTTACTCAGCACTTCTGCATTGACAACCATTCCAAGACAGATACCCAAGTGGGACAAGCGGTTCTAAGACATTTATTTGCTCATGACCCTTCTCACATCCCACCTCCTTCTTCTAACACTGCTCGCTAATCTATGCATAGCATGTGATCTAAGCAGATTCCACAAGCCTCAGAAGGGATACATTACTCACCGTAATCGTATTTCTGATGCTTGTATCTGCTTAGATTCACATGCGACCCACCCTTCCTCCCCTCTGAGAGAAGGCGCATGGATGCTTGTAGTCTTATCTTTCTATCTATCTGCTTGGATAATCTGTATTCGCGCTACCTCATGCCAGAAAAAATACAACCTGAGTGTCCAAGACATGTGAGGGATCATGGGTACAGTGGACGTGGACTAGGGATAGTATTACTGGCACGCCCTGTGTCGACGCCCATTTTCGAGTTTCGAAAAACAAACTGTAATACTCCGCAGCTTCCACTAGATGTCGGCCTATGCACAGCATGTGAATCTAAGCAGATACAAGCATCAGAAATACGATTACGGTGAGTAATGTATCCCATATACAACCTGGTTTTACTTCCCATGAATAGCTGACTGCCATTTTGAATGTGTTTTAGGTTTGACCCGCCTAGACTTGTTTCTTGCTCCTCTTAATAAGGTTATATCTTGGTTTGCATACTGAGAAACCTGAAGGTGTCTCTAAGGCTAGTCCTCTGGGATATGCCATACCGGTGGCCAGGACACAGCCATCGCTTTTGGTTCCAGTTTCTGGGGGTGGACCAGTGCGGTAGGGTAACCTGGATGCGGGGACTTCGGGGACTGGAAGTGGGACACCAGTGGTTGAAACGCAGTACCAAACCAGCTTGTGTTTTGAACCAAGGTTGGAAGTGGCAACATTGTATAAAGAGAAGAGTGGGTGAGGCATTTGGGATGAGCAACGCAAATACAATTGGAAGCCAGAAGAAGTAATTAAACTTTATAATTGAACTTTAGGAGGCCAAGACAAGACAGTGGTCCAGCAAAGTGTGGGTGCTCATTCGAAAGTCTGTTAGGTATCCAACGGATGTTGAGTGTGAGAGAAGTATTCAGATCGAAGTGGTCATGCAACGAGCCCAGCTAAACCATGTGCACATTCTAAAGTTTTCGATAGTTTAATGTACGTCACAATTGGTCTGAGCCTGGCTCAGGGAGACTGATTGAACGAAAGAAAGAAAGGGATCTGAGCCCAACAGAGGGCGATCTGGGTTGAACAGAAAGCAACCCAAAAAAGAATTCTGAACCTTGTTTTGAAAGGGATCTGAGCCCAAGAAAGTTTGTGTGTTTTTGGTACAGCAGGCCCTCTGCGTCAAGAGACTTGCAAGAGGTAAAGAGACTTGGACACACATGGTCCTGAACTGGGAAAATTTAACTGTATCCTCGTGCTGCAGAAGCCAGAGTGTGTGCTTTGCTCGAGTGACCCACCTTGCCCCGCGCTGCAAACGTGGCGCAGGGAGGCCAACGGCCCGAGCATCCTGACATATTATTTTTGTGAACCCTTTTTTTTCTTTTTCATGAACATCACCCAACATTATTTGTAAGTGAGTGGGGAAGATTGGCCATAGTTTTGATTATTTTTTGATGGTCGTAGGTTACTCCCATCTGTAGATTTAGGTTTAGATAGGCATTCATCATACCCCTGTGCAAGTTCAATAAACACCCTTGAACTGTGGTCACTTGTGTCTGTCTTACTATTGCTACCAATCATTCTTTACAATACCATAGATATTGAGTTGTTATGATTGTGTTTATATGATGTTATAGTACTTACCCAAGAATTATCTTGGTCTTCTTACATTTAAATAAGCCCTTTGTTTACAATACATAGTGTTTCAGTGTTTCTTTGGCAGATATGTATGCTACAATTTCTTTGTACCAAGCTACAGCCCTCTCTCTCTCCTAAAATAAGCTTGGCTGCTCTGTTCATGCCACCCACGTTAGTGTGTGTGTGAACTTTACCCCCTGTGTATCAGGGTTGGCACTTCCCTGGATTGCGTTGAGTAGTCTGGAATCGATTGGTCACCCATCCCTTGGCATAGGTAATGTCCCTGCTGCCCTGAACATGCGTTTTGCAATAACAGAACCTTGTCCCCATGTCGGCGATGTAGTATGTTCGCTTCCATGCCTTGCAGTAGTTCCCAAGCACCCTCACATTCCAGCTTAGTATCTTAAGTCTCCATGCAGGTCTAGGGTGGGTTAAATGGCACTGCTACATTACATTTACCGTGTTGCAACCAAGTAGGCAAACCATGAACACTGATGTGCACTGCATGCTTGCCAAAACATGTTTAAACCCTTTTCACACCAACAGTTCCCCAGCTTAAACCCCCCAGCCCCCTCCTTCATCACCCTCCTCCCAATTAGGGTAAATTTAAACCTCCCCTGCCCCCCTCTCTAACCCCAACCATAACACTGGTATGCCAGCAACCTTGCATGGGGGGGGGGGGGCAACCGCTTCTACTTCGACCAACCACTGTTGCTATCCCGCTCGCCCACATTAAGGATACATGTTCAATCTAAAGCCGCACTTGCAGTAACCTCTAACGAGTAACCAAAGCTCAATCAATCCAGGTGTCGCACCGCCAAGTCCGAGGTCATATTGAGGAAGACGCCACTTTGGTCTCATCTTCCGGTGCCTGCTGAGGATGTATCGGTATATTGGCCTCGATAAAGGCCACCGCCTCTTCTGGAATTGTGAAGAATAGTCTTACCCCGGTGCTGTATATTCCGTCTTGCCTGGAAGAGCATGGCATAGGGGGTGGCCCTCTCTCGGAGCATGCGCTTGACGCCAGAAATGACTTCCCCTCCAGCTTGACGGCTCTGGAAAAATCAGGATATATATGTACTGTTGTATTCTCATAGCATAGTGTGCCCCTCTCTCTAGCTAGGCACAACACAGTGTTGCAGTATCTGTAATTAAGGATCTTTGCTATGACCACTCTGGGAGGAGCTCCAGGATTTGGCCTTGCTGTTGGTGTTTCTGTGAGCTCGCTCAATTACAAATGTGGAGGAGAGGTCCTGCTCACCAAGCAGTTCCTAGAGTAGGTTCTCAGTAGCCACTTCCATTGAGTCGCACCCAAACCCCTTCAGGAGGCCCACTATGCATATATTGCGCCTGCTTTTGGACAAGGCTCTCTTCAGATCCTTAGCCATGTCTGCCACCTGGGCCTTGAGTGTCTGGACGGGATTGTACCTTTTTACCGACAATAAAGGTCCGCAAGGACCAAAAGTTCTAAAAATGCTACCACCAAAGGTTCGAACACCAAAGGTTCGAACCTTTGGTGATAGCATTGCAGGTAAGTTAAAAAAAAAAAAGACTGCGGGGGTGACCCCCTCAACACCCTGCTCACTATACTTCACAGTATAGTGAGCTGGGGTTAGTACGTACGTGTGTTCGCATGAG
This sequence comes from Ambystoma mexicanum, assembly GCF_040938575.1. Lineage (NCBI taxonomy): Eukaryota > Metazoa > Chordata > Amphibia > Caudata > Ambystomatidae > Ambystoma > Ambystoma mexicanum. Next base: position 971,402,439 of record NC_090930.1, on the reverse strand, counting down.
AAAGGTGCAAACGTTTGGTAATTTGCACCTTTCTCATGTAAACATTCCGACTGTGGCAAAATCAGCCGCGGTCGGATCACGTAGATCCGTCTGGACATAGTCTTCAGTTGTCCCGATCGGAGTCTCGGGCCTCTGTCACCAGTGCACATACCCGTTCCAACTTGCCATTAAGGCTGTTTATGTTGCTCATGATACTGTCCAGTTTATCATGTGTGTCTCCATTAGCTGCTTGGGGCCTCGGGGATTGGTTCTTGCGAGTTCTCTGAGGGTGTCTCCTCCCGGGGCCTGTTGGGCTGCCACGCAAATGCTTCAATTGTTTTGCTTGCTCTGCCTGCCCCGCCTTTGGTCATGGGTGTGGGTCCAGGTAGTCTGTCCCCCCTACCTCAGTCGCTTATAGGGGTCGGTCAGAGAGTCCTCTGCTGCAATGTCAGGGAGACGTTGCACAGTTCTTGTCCCCGGTCTTGTTCCAACGCTCCTCTGCATGACAATTGTTGCGCCCCCACGTTGCTAGCTTCTCTGTAGTGGGGAGCTGTGATGCTATTCAGTCCCTTCACCCAGTGTGTTCTGAGTAGTGCAAGGCCGTGTTCCCCAGATGCACAGTTGTAGGTTGTAGAGCAGCTCTGGCTTTTGTGCTGAACAAGAGTTGGTCTTATAAAGACTCTCTGCCTCCTTTGTTGCAGGAGAGCACTCTGTTCGTGAGCACACTAACCCTTGTATTGCTTTGCGCAGAGGAAAGACCCAATGTTCATAAACTGTGACATTTGGTGCTGAAACGTCTCTTGCCTTACGTCGTGTCCTGTCTTGCCAATGTTATTTTCCTACTTGTTCCCCTTGCGGCCATGGTATGCTGGAGCGAGCAGGACATTTAGATGTCCCCCTTCAGGTAAGCTGGTGAGTCTATGAAACCGCGCGGTTGTATGAGGCACCCATTACTCCACGGGCCCGAGTGCAGGCGTTTAACACAAAGCACGGCCGCACAGGGTGCCGTTCAGCCTCATTAGTGGCATAGTCTGGTTGCAGGATTTAGCCAATAAGTCGTTCTCAGCCCAGAGATTGGGGAGTGGGTGGCCACAGGTATGCTCCATAGGTTGTTTTCAGTAGCTACATGGGCTTAAATAGTACCGGAGTGGGCCCGGCCTTAAGCGGTGGCCCTTTCCGTTCCGTATCGGGTCCTGCACTCCACTGTAGCCTCATCAGAAGTGCAGAGCTTCAGGGCATGACCGTTCCCCACCAGCAGTGCCCGGTTGGGGTCCCAGCACCGTACCGTCACCTGTCCAGCCTGTCCGCCCTCACTCCAGCCCGGTATTTAGAGCCCACACAGCTGGTAACTTTGCAGTGGTACAAAGTCCTCTTATTTGTTTGCTGCACACACCAGGATGGATAGGCGGTGGGACTTTCACTCTCTGCCACGGGGCTCCTGGGCTGGCTCAGTGATGGCACCCACAGCTGTTGGTACCTCAAAGTTATTCGCCCAGTGCCACCGCCAAGGAGCAGCTGACGGGCCATTAATTGCACCCCACAGTCGGAGGAAGCCTGTCCCGCCTCCAGGCCGCTTGCCTACCAGGCTGCGCAGCACAGGCACCAGGGCATGAAGCAGCAGCAGACTCATCGTTTGTTCCCCAGAGCTTCTGACGCTCGTTGTTTCGGTCTGTTGTAGGAGGGCGTCACTGTGTTCGAGTTATTTCGCCGGGATACAGGAGGTCGGTACAGGAAATCAGAAGAAGGCAGCCCTCAGCATCATCCCCCCCCTAGCAGATATTTTTCTATCGTGTTTTTCGATTTTCACGAGTGTAGTTTTGCATTTTACTGCATAACGCCTTATAAAGTACCATATACTCAAAATGGCTGTGCCACAGGTTCTTTGCCCTCTACTTTGGCCAGCTTGTCCTTTGGCCTTCTTCCTGCCTTTTCAGGTCAGGAACTACCATATATGAAAAGCTCTTTTCAAAGCAAAGCATCTGCTTCCCCAATAAAAGCAACAGTGTGAGCATGTGTGTGGGCGGATGTGGGAGCTGGGACTGTCTGGTCCCAATTCACACTCTGGCCAGGGGTAGGTCTGTTGCTGGGAAGAAAAGACGCTGTCCATGACTGGGTAGAGCCTGCCAGTTTGAATGGTGCAGATCTTTTCCATTCGAGATCCCGGTGGCTAGAATTAAGAATAAAAGGAAGACTCCTGCAGCCATTCTTCATATAGTCATTCAGCCAGATGAACAACCATGGAAGATTGACTTCCGGCATTAATTCTAGCCAAGTTCCAGCGAAGCCCTGCTTCTTTGGACCGATATCCTGGAGGCCCTAGTTCGTGCTTCCACCCTCGGTCTGGTGGGACCCACCAGACCAGGCCCCCTGCACAACGATTCTGCTCTCTGGAGCCTTTGGAAGCATCTCAGAACCATCCTGAGCGCTGACCTGCTCTGTCAAGGCCCTCTGTTCTGCATTGGTCATCGTTCCACGTTTCGCTTTGGAACTCTGTAGACTTCCAGCTTGTGGCCCAAGAACTGTCGTCCTGCACCTGCCACTCTCCAACTCGGAGGCGTCTTCTAGGAACGTTTCCTTTGTTCTTGCCACGTGAGTCGCCCGCCACTGCCAGAGTATGGTAATCTTTGCTTTGCCAGTTTCCATCGTGTCGTGGGGGGAGTCTTCGATCATTGTGAGACTTGTGTGGTCTGCAACTCGCAGTGCCTGGGTCATTCAGCACCAGGAACAGTTTCACCATAGCTCAGAATCACTGCTTGGCTGGACCCAATCCCAAAAAAACGACCTCTGCACCCATGCCCTGGAGCCCCTGCAGCTGAACCAATTATTTAAGTGGGCCCAGCGGATCTAGGAACCCTGTGGGTGTTTTCTAGTGGAATCTGAGTTAGGGTGAGGGGGGGGGGGAGTGATCCTGCATAGCTGTTTCCACCCCTACCGTGTTGAATGGGCTCACTGTCCTGACCCTACCTCTCTTGACTCATCGTGGTCGGTGGCGTGCTGGTCAAGGATCCCCCCCGCAGGCTTATCCTAGAGTACTGGGATTTGGATGTTATTTTATAAGGCAGGGTAATCCTTTCCATTGCTCTTTCAGTACTTATCTTGAATTTCAACAGTGTCTGAATTACTTACCTATTTTACTTGCTTTTCTAAACAGTTTATTTTGATTTTTCAATTGAATCATCTCTGTGTTAAAAGTATAGTGTTGGTGTTCTCTAGCCAAAACACCCATTATGAATGTATATATGGGCAGGTAGTAGTGTGACAGTGATAATTGCCCTTTATTTTCCCATGGAGTGTGTTGGGTAGAATTTTCATCTTGTGTGCAATTTTCCCCACTTACTGAATCCACCAGCACTTTTTGCTGGACTATTGGATTTGTGTCCCTCTGAGTGAGTGGGAAACTTTTTTTTTTCTCATTCACTCATTCTTTTCTGTGACTGAGAACCATTTTTTGGTTTATTTTGATGGAGTCTGTTTTCCATCTTTTTGAGGCATATGTATTTTACTATTGCAGCACCTTCTGTGCAGTGTTACTGGAAGCTCCTTGAGCTTTCCTCTCTGGTTTTCTTTTATTTTCCTGTACTAACTTAATGTTACCAGGATAGGGGATACATTTTCTCCTCCCTATGCTTTTCTTTTGTGAGATCAGCACACCCCACCTTATGTGGAGTGCTGAGGGGACACATTCTATCCCATTTCTCACTTCTCCTTTAACTTTCTGGTTACATTGGCAAGTCTTTCAGAGTGGCTTGTGGCAGTGGATATTTTCCACCGACTTTTCCAAATTTTTACGTGCAGTCTTCTGTCACAGCTGCGGTAAAGAACACATGGGTCCTGTCGTCTTTTTTTCTCCAACTCCCAATGGCTTGCCCTTTCTTGAGCCTTTCTTTGCGAACCTCTTTTGGGAAAGTCCTGCTCACTCCTATGTCTTTGACTGGCTCTCATTGGGAAGCCTGCCCTGAAGCGCCAGTGTGTCTGGGAGGACAGGAAGCTGGGAGGACACCGAAACAAACTCCTCAGGTCTTTGTGCTCCAGTGGGTCTGCTTCAGTCCCGTTCCAAATGGGTGCCTGGCGGTCCCTTGGGACAGCCACCACCAAAGTCTGAATATTGCATGCATGCTGATTGGCTGGGTTCCTGCATAAAAGGCAAGGGTCTTGATGCTGAAGGGAGAGTCAACCACTGGAAGAAACATTCTGTAGAAGGAGGAAAGTGGAGGTCTGCAGATACCAACAGCGACTGCCAAACTGACTGAGTAACCGCTGCAGCTCCAGCCGTTTCTTTTGTGCGACAGGGAAGATCCACACTGGAAGACTTCCTCCCTTGGACTGGTGGGCCTAACCAGTCTCGAGACCAGCTACAGTGTGAGCCATCCCACAAAATGGTGGGCTCTTCCAGGCCTGCAATACCTGTATACCCTGGGACCTCTGGCACTGCTGCGGTGCATTGTCTCACCAAGTGCAGTTCTGTCTGGCTGCAAACCTGTGGGCATCCGTCTGGGCCTACAGAGACTCCATCCTGATCGTAGATGTCATCCCAGAAGTGTGGAAGACTGAGAGAAGGAAGAAAGACTGCTGGATGACAACCGTCGCTGCTACAAAGCCTATGCAGCTTCCGCAAAGAGTATCTTCTCTCGTGAGAGGCGGATTGGGTTCTCCTTCCAGAGGTCAAGACATTCAACCTTCATGCATGGTTCATGCATGATTTCCCCCGTGACTACTGGTGAGCCACTTGTGCTGTGACCTTCCAGAGGCCATTTTTGACCATTTGAGCAGGCCCCAAGTGCATCGCTTCCCAGGCACCCACTTCCTCATCCCGCCTCCCGGCCCTCCTTCCACCCTGATTGGCTAAGGCACCAGCTACTGCTAGATTGCTGCATCGAGCGCACCACCATGCTCCAACTCATTTCCCCCGTGACTACAGGTGAGCCACTTGTGCTGTGACCCTCCAGAGGCCATTTTTGACCAGGCCCCAGGCCCTGAGTGTATCGCTTCCCAGGCACCCACTTCCTCATCCTGCCTCCAGGTCCTCCCACCCTGATTGGCTTTCCCCCCTACCCTGTGCCAATTCCATTTGATTCCTGATTGGAGTGGTAAACAGTCATTAGTGACCCTCCCAGGGCAGCCCTCTTCCCGTTGCACCCCCCTGTGGCTAAGGGCCCCAAGGCAACGGGCGTCTCCTACATTGGTGCCTCCAAGACATGTCTGCGGGTGTCCGCAGGGGAAGCCAAGAGACACTGAATCAACAAAAAGGGGGCCACTCTGTAGTGGCGTTGGTCTGCCCATCGGGAAACGTAACAGTCTGGGGCATGTGTACATTATATTCGAACAAGAAGGTGCTGGTACGCAGAAGATTGGTCACTAGGTCAAATTATTCGGTCAAACTTTCCTAGTCCAACCTGTTTTCAAAGAGATCATGCATACATTCACTCACAAAGAAAGAAACACCATATCAGCCTCAAATGTGAAAAAAATAACATTATTTTGGACAACAAGTAATGTTAATCGAAGAAGAAAAAAGAAAAAACAAGTGAGGCCCAGATCATAGGGGCACATAAACATATGCATTTTCTTGATCACGTATATAAAAATTTATACAATTAGCCAAAATAAAAATGGGTGAGAGAGCCATTAATTGAAAAAGAGCATAATTACACAAAATACTTAAACATAGTTAACACACAACACAGTGAGATAACCGGCTCTAATTAGCCGTTATATGAAGAAGACACACATAGCCTGTGGTATATACACGCTAAGTCTTTTCGCCTCCTAATTAATGAGAAAGCTGTCTTAAACCCAGACACTGTTATTAGTTCAAGAAACTGGTTTAAGATGCAGGAAGGAAGTAGATCCTTCTTGGTGTCCCAGGGTCAAAATGATTCTTTATCTGGGATCGGGTCTGCCAGCACAGAAGGGGGAGCCAGGAAGAAACCAAAGGAAGTTCCTTCAGTTGTTGGACCCGTTGAAATTCTTGGTCCAAACTTGCGATTCGGTCTGTAGAAGACCTTCAATCCCCTCTTATAACCATGCGTTTCGGCGGTGTGAACATATAAGTTCAATTTTTCAGAAAGAAAGATCTGCCTTCGTCAGTGCTGTGATTCAAGAAGGGAAAGAGAAAGAAAGTGGTGAGAAGGTATTAAAAGCGGGTTCAATTGACCACTTGTATAAGGTGGAATGTTCCACGTGTAGGCAATGTAAAAATACTCAGGTTAATAAATGCATCTAAATTTGTATTTCTTTGACAACTCCAAACTGTTTGTTCTCGTCCCTAGCGATATTCTAACTGCAGGGAAGAAGTATCACTGGGGGAAAGAGAATCCTAGTTACAAGCCCCCTTCTATAGACTCCACATGGATTCCAAGAGGAACAACCTAGACGTTACCCTCATGGTAATAGCAACAGTATTACTCATTGTGAAAAGGTGCAAAGAACACAAAGTATTAGACATGTGGCTCTGACTTAAGTTGGTGTCTGTGAGTACTGTGGGTTGAAAAGGCCATTAGTGTCTGGCATCCATGGGCAATGCAGTACGCCTAGAGGTAAACAAAAGAGAAGAAAGAAGAAAAGGGGGTTGTTCAATTGGTTGTGCGAAGCTGCGTATGCAGTCATACTTGTTTCAATCCCCATACATTTGAATGGAAAGTACCTGTTTTATTGGAGAAGTTGGTTGCAGCTGTTTGAAATTTAGTGAGGCGTTTGGCTGTGTCACCTCTCAGAGGAACAAATCTCCTAGTAGGCGGGACTGTGGAATCCTGGAGAAAAGAAATCCAGTCTCCTAAGTGGAAATCAGTCCGGAACGTAAAGAGCCCTTTTACATATGGGAGCGGTGCATCTGGGGCGGAGAGAGATGCGGGGATGCAGTTAGTGAAACATGCCCCTCCATGGTTGTAGGAAAATGCTACTGTATGAGAGAAATGATAAATCACGGAAGCATGTGTGCGCTGGTGGCAGGGGGTGCACGTACCTGGAGGTTCAACGGACCTCTTGCGAAAACTCAGAGCCGAATGCTGCGGAGTGCCAGTATTCCACGGAATGCGGAAGCAAACACAGGGTTGCCGTAGATACAGAGGCCCGTAATGGGGCCGGAGTAGCTCTGCATGTCCCGATAGAGACACCCAACAAAAACTGTAAGTGTGGCATGGGTGGGGTGTAGAGCAATTACTCTACTCCAGAAAGCCCTCGCCACTCTACCTTACCTCACCATAACGTAGACTGCCATAGACTTGCAACATGCATACATAGAGAGATTTGTAACCACCAGCCTATATCCATTCCTGGCTAGTCGTAAATGTTGCATTGCATTACGCACTAACTTACTAGCCAATGTTAACTAGTGCCACACATATAGAGAAGGGCCAAGATTAGCTTGCATCACATCTAGACAGGATTATGAGTGTTAGCAGGCACCACACTTAGATGGAATTCTTAACCTTAGCCTGCGTTGCATCTAGATAGAAATGTGAATGTTGGCATGCGCCACACTTAGATGGAATTCTTAACTTTAGCCTGCATCGCATCTAGATAGAAATGTGAATGTTAGCGTGTGCCACACTTAAATGAAACTGTGAGTGATGACAAGTGCAACACTTGAATGGAATCGTGATCACTAGCCTGTCCCACATCTAGATAGAATATTGAAATTAGCAAGCGCCATGCTCCGATGGAATAGTGAATGATAGCAAGCATCACACCTAGACATAATTGAAAGGACAGCAATGTCAATTAACCAAACCACTAACAATGTCATCCCTCTGCATACACCTCAAATTCTAACCAAACAGGACCACAAGCCTAAAACGCAGGAATCTGCACAAACTTCGGTACACTGAAACAACAAAACAAACCGCACATAGACCTGCACAACAGCACACAGCGACTACCGGCCGTAAAACACCCCAAGCCAATCAACGGACCCACTGGGCTGAGGCTGCCAACAGCACATCACTGCTCTCTTGCACTTTTCCAGCATATTCCCACTAACTCACCCCCCACCTCTCCCTCTTTCAGAGCCGCCCGGGGACCACTTCAGTGGTGATAGTGCGTGGTACAAAAATCCCTTAACATTAACAAAAAAAAAAATATCCTTTAACATATGTCAAGCCTCCACATCCAAGTCCCGTGAAGATAGACTGCTGGGCATCCCTGTGACCGAGTCTGACCGTCTGCTCCTGCCTAAAGTTCTCCATAACAGACACCACGGGCAGATACCCGGAGCGGCTGTCGTCTTACCTGGGGGACCCGCCGGTGCCATCTCTCTCCATCATAGAAGGTACTGTGTCTGAATCCTGGGTACTTACCTAGGCATTTTTTGTGTTGCTGTTGACTCCTCCTGAGCTTCTCGAGTCAGGTTGGGGTTGACGACCCAACTCTCTTCTCTCAGGGCGAAGTGCATCCCTCCTAGATGCCGGAATCCTTCAGAGGGCCTACCCAGTCCCCCTGTGAACCCTTTGAATCAAATTCCATTACTTGTTACTAAAACGCTTCTGCTATTTGACAACTTTAACAGCATCTGCCTTCTTTTCTGCCGCCCAAGGGTCCGTTGCCCCCCAGTTTCCCCATCTGACTTTTTGAGACATGCATTCCCCAGATAGGGTTTGAGTTCCAAAGATAAGGTTTTCCTAGAGTTGTTAACCTAGCAGTATTGCTAATTCAATAAATGTTGGTTAATGCATGATTTGCTAATCTGAAACTACTCTTGTGCTTACCTGATTATCATCTAAAGGTCTACTGTTTGAAATGAGTATAGCTACAGCAAATATCTAGTGCAAGTATTTCTGTGTGAACTGATTTTTACTTTCCTGAATTATTTCGACGCTAACTGTTCCTATTATATATAATAAATGAGCATTTTTTTAATATAACTACAGTGTAAGTGTTCCCTTGACTGTAGGTGTGCCCAACGGTCTTAGTACTTAGCCACTGTCCTTCTCCCTCCTAGACTAAGCCCGGCTGCTTAGCCATAGCTACCAAACCTTTTGGGTGGTTCAGGCCAAATCTAAGAATTGGAGCCCCGTACCTCTTAAGAGTGAGTCTTCTCTAGTCCTACCGTACTTTAACTTTAGTAAAACTCCTTATGCGTGTGTTCAGCCCGAAAAGTTTTGTACTTACTGTCTATTTTGATTAATTTGCATGCTTTCTGTTCGTGTATGTGTGTCATTGTACCATTATACCATCCCGACAAAAGTCTAAGCCTCACTGCTCTACCACCTACCTTGATTGAGTTTAGGTAGATTGAAGTGTCTTCGCCCTGTTCACTATAATGGTGTCCTCTCTGGACCCTCCATCAGGACTGGTTCTGAAAATCCATCTTAAATGTGAAGGCGCCTAAATATTTTAATCTGTTTCTGCATTTTTGGACATTAGGGTTCATCTAGAACCCTACAAAAGTGTGTGCCGACTTGTTTTGTGGTTACAGACCCTACCTGGTAATATGGCAGAAGTAAAAGCAAATGTTTTCATTTAGGAGTGGTTTCACATGAGAATTAGGAATTTGTATTTCGCTGAGCCATCTCTACAACGTGAAGGTCACAGTTTCGACTCTCAGTGAGATTAATGACCGGTTTCAACCTAAGCATCTTTTCTGTACAAATCCACAAACAAGTGGATAAATACGGCAATAGACCACCCCATAAACAAGTCAAAATTACACCTCTGATCACAAGTTAGACAACTGATGTTATTTATCATGACTAATTGCACTTTACCACAATTCTGACTTTAGAGAGATTGCTGGTTCGAAGCTTGCAAGGCAGAACTCCAGGATGAAGTTGTCACTAGGAAACGGATAACTTTATAAACATGTTTTAAAAAGCGCTGGCATTGGTGCGTTTGTTCATGGTAAAGAAATCTCTTGGACATGATGGAAGGAATGAGGTTATATGACCCTGAGAAGAAAGAAATTAGACCAGAAAGAAACTGAGCCCGAAAGAAATGAAAAAAAAAGACAATCCAAGGAGGAAAGAGGGATCCTGAGGAGTCAACATAATGACCAGAATGGAGAAAGGTGAAGAGCTTATTAAAAAAAAAAAGTTGGAAGAACATAAAAAGGAAAGGAGACACGGTAGCGAGAACAGGGACTTTTACAGCAATTATTTTACTTTTTTAGGATAATAATCAATTCAGCAGAGGAACACAAATTGATGAAAGCAATTTGTTTAGTAAAACAGCTATTTCTAAATATTATAAAGGGTACTTGCCCCATGTAAGGATCACTTGGCTTTTCACTGTAGGAGGGTGTTGCAAAACAATGTATGTGATCGAAGCCTACTCTTTTATGATCAATTTGAACCCCTATATTATGCATCGTACTAGAGAACGTTGTCTCTGTTTTTAGGACAGAATTCCAGTTTTGGAATGACCTGGACCTATTTTGTGGATCCCTAAACGTGTTTTTTGGTTATTTTCCCAACCATTGACTGCCCATGGCCATGCTAATCCAAATGGCCGTTCCCACACAATGCCTGCTCCTCCCCAAACAAAGCACCTCCTCCTGCGACTGCTCTATTTTAGCTAGCTTTATCAAGCAGTAACATCAAACTGTGTGCTGCAATTGTTCGCCAGTGTTATTTCAAAGCTGTCTACTCGGGGTTAATGACTTACTCGCAGATATATAATGTCTTCATTGCAGCTAAACATGTGCTTCTGGGTGTAATAGAAATCTCTTAGCCAACTATTTCTTCTGCCACTTGATTTATCAGCAGCATGTGTGCACTTGCACGGTTCAAAACGATTACTGGCAAACCCAACATTGTTGTCTGGTGTTAGAATTTGGCTATCCATTTGCCAGACATCGCTACAATATGCACTGGTCATCACTCTGTCTGCTGTTGCCAGGTATGGCCAGGTAGTACCATTATTGCAGCTCCTGGCAAGTACCTATCCAATTCCTACACAAAAGCCAAAAGGTTCTGGCTTTGCCCCAGCTTGTAGTTGTAGTTTCTAGATATGTTTAGGTAACTGGAAACTAGATATGCCCAGTACTTATCTAATTTTACAGTATTTTGGCTGTTAATTTCCTCTTTGGACTACAGTATGTGCCTCTAACATCTTTCTTTTTAAAATTTGTATGTTTTAGAGATTGTGGGGAACAACTAATGACCATGTTTTGAGTCATAGGACTACGTTTGATTAACACTGGACCCATTGTTGCCTGCACTCCAGATAGGGCATCCCGAAGTTTCTACTGATCTCTGGTACTTACACACCGAATACGAGTGCCCCTCGTAACGCGCACACTAGGCACATACTAACAGGATCACCTCTGCGGGATAGACATTCTATATTCAAATACACCATAGCTGGCTAGCGGCAGCTAGGTTGAGACCCAGGACCCTTCTGGGCCAATCCCCCCAATAGACGTACCTTAACTAACAATACTTCAACTTCAAGATTAAAGCCATCTGCTTAGCTTCATTTTATATCAACCCTTAACTTGGGGATAGGCATGTAAAATGAGCATACGAACAACACTGGACAGAGGCCTTTATCTTCCCCTCCCCCCATGTTTCACTTTGCATTCATCTCGCCATGTCCTATATTATTCAGCTGGATTGGCAAAAGCCAGTGCCCTGCCATGCCACATCGGTGGCGGTACCAACCGACTTGGTAAAACACTCAATACTAGAGCACCTCTAAAGTCCATCACACAACCAGCACAAACTTTATCTAGTTCCCAGACTTAATTGGGTGCTAGATCATGCCATCCTCATAAATCAATCAACACATCATCTATGCGCGTACTGATAACACGCACATGCACCCACACACCCATTTCCCACCAGCCTTTTCCCTTAGGTTTTCCCCTGCAGAATCCATGTCTTATTCCCCCCCCCCCTTTCTTATTACCTTTACCCAATTCTCTTTTGTCGTAGCCCCTATTCTAGCTTATTCATCCCCACCTTTCCCTACCCTCAGACCAAGGTCGGGCAACACCTGTGCAGGATCAACAATAAACTGTGCTTTCAGACAAGGTCTGCTTGCTGCTTCTTTTTTTTTTTTTTTTAAAAAAAACATGTGCCATTTTGCGATTTCTGGTCAGTGCAAGTTAATAATTTAAATAGCGTAGTTTGACAACATTAGTCAAACTTGGACTCCTATTGCGGACAGCCTTTTGGCATGTGATACTAACCCTAGGGAATTAGGTCCCGACCTTCAGGATGTTACGTCTATGTTAATGCCATTATATGATTTTGCCTTGAATCATTTTGTGAACGACATACTCGGCACCTTGAGTTTGCAAAGAGTATATTGGAGTTATTTGCACTTAAGGACACATTGGTGGTCAGAAAGGGGACGTTTTAACGTTTGACATCCGAGTTTTGTTTTCCACTTTTCAAACATGATGCTTTCTTTTATTTAATAGGGTTAAATGCATTTACGGTTTTGAGCTTGAAGGGCTTAACATTTTAGCGTCTGCATCAACGGATGGATTCATGAAACTGTGGAAGATTGAGCTGGACGAGGCAAGTATGGGGTTATGTTGCCAGCGTCAAGCCCTAATCATGCATATTGTGTCTTGGCAAATTATGGAATTGTGTGACTCTTGAATGTATGCTCTCCAGCTATGCTGTGCCTTATATAAATGTTAATGTGGTGCCTTACTTGCCTTAGCCAGAATCATTTGGGTATTTCCTGAACTGCATACTTTTTGTTTTGGGTACTAGGTAGTGCTTGAGGGCCAGCTATACTGCGAAACGGTTGCATTGGAGTGCAGTTCCTTTGATGAGGGACACACAGCTTGTTTGTGTTTGGTTATTTACCCACCATGTTACTGCCTTTGGTCGTTCCCATCCACTATCTGCACAAAACACATACTCCTGGGATCTCACTAAGCTACCTCTATCAATCGATAGCATGAAACCTTAGCCTGCCTTGTTATTTTTAAGCAAACTGCTGAGAATTACTGTTTTAAGTGCAGATTTAAATATGCTACTGGTGGAATAAAATGTCTTAACCAAGTGGAACTTTGGTCACTTGATTTCTATCTGCTCCTTTCACTGAAATCCTGTTAACACAAGCATTTCCAAAGACAGCCGTTTTTGGTTTGTGCATAGGTACTGGCTAGCCCATGGGTCTGCAATATGTGACTCTGTTGGTGGGCATTTCCTTTAATCTTGCTTCATCCCCAGGCCTCCTCTTCATCTATGCCAATTCTTGAGGGTCTTCCTCTAATGGAACTCCAGGAACTACTCCTTTGGGGTAATTCTCTCCAGCCTAAGTCTGCCCTCTATTCGCAATACTGATTCCTCTTAATCTCTGAGAACTTGCCTGCCTGTCCCTAGTGCTATATGCTGGACATTCGTCAGAGGTCAACATTAACATTGGATGGTCTAGTACAGATTATTTAGTTGACGATAGTACAGAAGAAACATAGTTCCATCAATTTTGACAAACACACTCTTGTAGCATTGGAAAAGACCAAATCTTTATAATGGCAATATTCATGGCATCCAGGTCTCTATTGGGTCAGTAGGACAACTTTATATCCGACCATTCCTTAAGGGTTGGAAAAGATATGCAGAAGATGCAATTAATTGGTCATTCACCAATAATCACGTATTTTGCACATCTGACACAATATAGACCTGGATGCCAAGGACACAAGCTGTTTCTTGGATAATCGAATGATGAAATCGTGTTGAAAGCTGGTAGTAACCTGTAATGTGACGGAGAATGGGTATTGTTCCCTGCCTGAATCTTTACACTAAAAGTAATGTGAAAATATGCCCAGGGAATAGCCTTCCCAAATGTTACAGGATGCATCGTTGTTGGACATCTTCTAGATGGAATGGATTCTTGAAGTATTTTCCAATGCTGTCAGCATGACTTTGTCAACATTGATGGGAGCATGTTTGTTCTGTACCATCTTCAACTAAATAATCTGGACTGCTAGACCATCCAATATAAAAGAAAAAAAGAAATTATAATAATAAACACATACCTGACTTTGCATGACAGGATATAGTTGTCTTAGTAAAAGTATTGTCCCGATTACTTATGGATTGCAATTATATGAAAAAGAAAATACATTCTTGCCTAGCACTCCCACATAGGCCTTTGACACCTAAAAGTGGAGGAGAGTATTATTACTGCACTATCTCCCCACGAGCCCCTTTGAACTTGCAGCAAACCGAGAAAAGAGAGTGGAGAGAGCACTGAAGGCAAAAGCAGAATACTGTGGGAGCTGTGCTGCTAGCTTTGCTACAAAACTGCCAATTTAATTAGCAAACCTACAGAATTGCATAGAAAGTTGCTATGCGTCTTTGCTTATTTTATGCCTTGCAGTTAGGCGTATACCACCAGACCCACATGGTCTCAATACTCTCCTAAAAATAGGTGGAAACAATATAACAACCTTTAGGCAAAGTAATCCAGTGCCGCTCTGTGTACAGGAGTGCAGTGTAGTAGTTTATTAATTTAAAGGTCCTAATGAACCACAGGTTTCAGCTAAAATCCATCTTGGATGTAAAACCCTACACACCCAAGGGAGACCAACAAATCATGTCAATGTCCGGAAAATAACCTTTTTCGTGGCTTCAATAGAAGTTTAAAAGTTTGTTTCCCCAGTGGAATTGTTGGGGAGATTTTCTTTTTCCAAATCTTATCCTCTGCCCTGAGCCTCCCCGCCCTACTGCTGGACCCACTGGGATTTTTTCATTGACTTTGAAGGTGAGTGAAACTTTATATCTCTCTCCACCTGATTTTACTTTTGTTCCGGAACCACTGGACCAGAGAGGGGAAGTGTCTCCCCTTAGTTGTCGTTCCATGCTTTCCTATGGCAGCACCACCACCTGCCCACCCCTCACCCACCTTGTGGTGTGCTGCCAGAGACCCCAGCAGCGTCCCTTTTTGAAATGTAATTTTGGGATCACTAGTGATTCCCCAGACACCCTTGTACAGGAGTGGTCATCGCCCTGATATTACTTTGTTGTTTTTGCTTTTTGCAGCACAAGCCATATTCAGTAGAGAGCTGTGTGGACACTTTGTATCCTCTTATCTCAGTTCTAAGCTTCATGTTTCCTACATTCCAGGCATCTTCAGAACAGGCTGTTACTTTTGAACCTATTTTTAAAAAAAAATGTGTATGCTTTTTAACCGGGCTGCCACGATAGTACACTAAAGGAGACCATATATTGAAAATGGACCCCCTTCTTATTTTAAGTCCTGTTCATGACAGCCTGCCCTTTAGCTGTGTTTCTTTCCAGTTTGAAACTGAAAACCAAATTGCAATATTAGTAGAATTGTCTTATGAGGAAACACTCAAAACATGAGAAAAATATTTAATTTTCCATCCGTTGATTACCTTACTCTAAACGTGATTGGATCTGCCATTGTGTAACTCAACTAATGGAATGCTGCTTCGTTTTGTGCTCAACATGGGTATAGTCAATTCTTAGTTTCTAAAATTATTTGAAACAAAATATCCATGGCCAGATCGAATTTCCATATGTATTAGTGTAACTAATTATTGTAAAATGATGCGATGTTTTTGTCTGTTTTTAAATGTATATGTTTTAACAGAAAACACAATATTGGAACAAAATAAATTAAGCATTTCAAAAGTCATTGTGCTATGATCCATGACCATGGTTTCTCTTAACAAGCTATAACTAAATCTCAACGGTATAACACAGCGATAATTAATCGCCAACAAACATCCCTAAAAACAAAATTTCATAATCCGACACATGTAGACGACAAAGCACACCCCAAGCGCGCGCATACACGAGCCTCTACCAAGTTACCACTCGCAACCCAACACAGAGGCCCTCCCCTTAGCCCTATACATCGTTAAAGGGCGCCCACACCCTCAGCTTTTTCCTAATCTTCCATAATCTCAAGATTTGCTTAGCCGCAGTCACCAATGCTTTGTTGATCCAACATTCAAATCACTGGGCAATCACACATCTCTCACTATTTGATAGCCAAAGTACCTGAGGAGGCGACCTAAGAGAGGTTATATTTAATATCACATCCCATCTGTCCAAACCCCTCCCCCCCCCCTTTCCACTCCCCTGCAAAAGCCAAGGACTCTGGAACAATCCCACAACATGTGCAACAAGGTACCCCTTTCACTACCACAACACCAACATGAATCATTGCTCAATAAACCCAATCTGTCCAGGAGTCAGATTTACTCGCCCTAAGACTCAGTTGCATGAGTATTAAGTTCAAGTCTAATTTTGGCCTAACAACCTCTTTCAATTTACAGTCCCACTCTGACAGAAATATCCTGTTCTAACTCACTGCCCAAGGCCATCTACATTTCTCCCAGGATTCATCATATGAGGGTTTTATAGGTATCGTCTTAAGGAAAGTGGCGACCATATGCAGTGGTGGGTCAAACCACAAGTTGCCAGCTTAGATTCCAACAGAGTGTCTAGCATACCCCCCGTCTATGTGCTAAAATGGACTTTAGAGCCATATACCTCCTTAACTCTTCCCAAGGCAAACCCTATGACAAAGAGAAGTAAAAGACACCATTTGCCCCTCTTTCAAAACATCACTTAACATCAGTATGCCTCCCGCAACCCAACATCGCCAACATAAATCTTTGTTCCCAAGTTGCAGCACAGGCTTGTGCCATAATGAGGTATTCTGACCCTTCTCAATCAACCACGAGGCAAGAGCTACCTGAGTAGCATCTATTGAGGCAATTTATTACCCAAACTTGGCATTTTCCCCATGGAATACACATTACCCAATAAATATGCAGAGAATCTATCTCTATTGTCATCGAAAGCGGCATGGAAGTCCCCTCCTTCGCAAAGTAGGACACAGATTTCTTAAGCAAGAAGCCTCTACTATTTGCAAGCTTGTAATATCCTTATTCCTTTTCTGTCAGGATCAAACTCACAACCATGGATTTCACCTTGCGCAGGAAAACCAGCAAACGCCATCTTGGTAAAAAGCAACAGATTGGGTGGCTCTTGTGAGAACCAAAACATGGTCATAGATAATTAACTATTGTTCAAAGCGATATTAATAGTTAAAGATTTCTACTTTGGTCAGGTGCTACCAGTAAAGGAGAGGTGAGCAGTCCTATAGCAGGGGGCATCCCGTGTGTTGTGCAGCAGCTGGGGAACACCATTCTGTCCCCTCAATCTTGTGGCTTCTTGGAACATTTTGCTACTTTCATTCAATTGGATTGCTCAAAATACATGGATGGGTCCCATTAAGATGAAGCTAATGTAAAACTTGTATTTATTACAAAAGCCTCTAAAGTAAAGTATAACTATGTTAATTAAAACCTGTGTTTCCCAAAGTATGGTCATTTATTTTATGACGCAAAGTTTCTTTACCAAGAAATTAAAGTAAACCATAAGGTAAAAGTAATCTTAAAACGGGTTCATCCCTTCTTGCATGTAAGTAGGTAATTTTCCCTACAACACTGCATGTAAATTCATAATTTAACATTTGTGTAACTTCACAATGAACTCAAGCCAAAACTATTTTTACTGGATCCACATAACTAGCAACCGAGATACAGGCCTTGAGGACGACTTAGGTCGAAACACCTGTTGGCTGATCTTTGGGAATAAATCATAACAGATGAAGATTTGATGAGACTCATTTGTCTTCATAATACTTTTGTACAACTATCATTACAGAGGCAAAAGCGCGATTCACGAGTACCAATCTATTTCTTGTTTCATTCAGGATAACGCACAGTTCTACCAGGTGAGTAAGACCTTATGGTGTAATATACAATTACAGTTGCTTTTCAAATCAGTGGAACACAGATTAAGGTAAGCAATCACTTTCTACACTAATGTAGGATTGCACCAGGCAGACCAAGTTCAGCTAAACCTACAGAACACGTTTTAAGAATGGCACACAGCTATTCAAGGCAGGTAAAACCTAAGGGTGTAATATACTATTACAGCTGCATTTCAGATCAGTGGAACGCAGACTAAGCTAAACAGTAACTCTTTACAGTTATTATGAATGGCACACAGTAATTGAAGGCAGGTAAAAACCCAATGCGGACTCTAGACAGGCTAAACAGCCGGTCAGGGGAAGTAAGACCCAGTTGGTATACTTGTACATTTATATCCTAAAAGAAATAGTAAAGTGAAGCCAACAGCATTACTTTTGGGAAGAGGCATAACCAATTCGCAGGTGAGTAAAATAACCTTGTATATACCTATAAGAATGGCAAAACACATTCAATGTAAGTAAGAACTTTGGTAACTGCTCACTCTGAGTGACCATTATCAACTCTTTCACAAGTAAGTAACTTTTAAACACTTACCTTTTCTGGGCAAAAGGTCCAAACCTTAGAAGTCTTTCCATTTTCTTGGAGAATGAGTGTTCTCAGAAGCAGAAGGGGGTCACTAGGGCTCTAGTGTCGAACAGGCAGGTCAGGATAAGCACAGATGTAGCAAAGGTCAGAGCTCCTGTGGAAGTCTCTTCAAAGAAGTATTTTACTTTAGAGTTAGTTAGGGTCCCAGGGACTTCTGAGAAGACACCACAGGTGTACTCAAGCAGTGGGCCTGGGTGAACTGGATGAGGGGCCTCCCAATCGCAGAAAACACCCCAAATGCTATACAGAAATCACACAGGCTTAGGATAAGTAAATACCTCAGCCAACACAGTACCTCAGCACAGAAGAGTCTGCAGCAGGAAGACTTCAGGATCTGCAGCCAAAAACCCCATAGATAATTCCTTGTCATGAAGACTGGACACTGGAAGGGATTTTGCAGCATGGATCAATGGAAAAGTCCGCAAGCAAGAGTTTCTTTGCGGCTGGATGTGGTTTTGGCACCTTTTTCAGGAGCCAGAAGAAGACTGAATATCGCTGGTTGGTTTCTCGTCACTAATCTGCTCCATTATTCTGGTGTGGGCACTTCCAGGGGTGGAATCTCATCTTTGGAGGTCCAGCAGAATGCCACCAAAGTTTCAGCTCGATTCGTAATTTGGAAGACCGTGCACTGCACAATGGCTCGAGGTCCAAGAGTATTGGTATATTGCAGCCCGGCAAGGTCTCTGCACATCACGGGATGACTCAAAATGCAGGTCGTCTTGCTTCTAGCGGATCTCACCAGGCTATGGGTTGGGGTCATCGTTTTCAATATCCCCAGGTCACTTGCAAGGAAGGGTAACAGCAGGCTCCGGTTATACCCGGTTACACAGCAGGCTGTTTGGTCACTGGAGATCATCTCGGCCGCGGTTTCTTCATCTTCCTCTTTGGATTCAGGTCCAGTTGTCGACTGCCTCTTCTGCTTCCAGGATTGGATTTCTATGCAGGAACCCAGCCAATCAAACCGGCTTGCAACATTCAAACCCTACCAGGTCCAACATAGGTCTTTCCTCTCTTCTATCTCTCTCTACTTGTGGTGTTCCCCGAGAGTCTACCCTTTCTCCCTGGCTTTTCAACCACTACCTGTCACTGCTTGCCCAACAAATCGCTACATTCTGCTCTAACCTTCAGTGTTATGCAGATGACACCCAGCTCTCCTTCAGAATCACCTCAGCCACCTTTGCTCCTTCTCTTATACCAAACTGTCTGGCCGCAATTCTGGATTGGTGTGCCGCCAATGATCTCTGCCTTAATGCCAGTTAAGACTGAGATCCTCCTCATCGGGCCTGCTCCCTCCTTTACTCTCTCTGGCCACCCACCCTGGGGCCCTCTTCCTGTTCCTTCCTGTGAGGCTAAGAATCTTGGTGTCATCGTCGAATCCACCCTCTCCTTCTCTTGTCACATCTCTGACATCTCGAAGAAGTCACACTATCAGCTGCACCACCTCAGAGGTATTCTGCCTTTTCTCACTTTCCCCCGAAAGCTCACTGTCTCCATAGCCCTAATCCTCTCTAGGCTGGACTATTGCAATAGTCTCTTTCTAAATCTTCCTGCCTCTACTCTTCAAAGTTTACAACTTATCCGGAACAGGACTGTGAGACTTGTCCTTGGCCTCAAGATCAGGGATCATATCTCTCCAGCTATGAAATCTCTCCACTGGCTCCCTGTGGCTGCAAGGATCAAGTTCAAGACCCTTTGCATCGTCCACAAGACTTTCTGGGGACAGGGATAACACTGCCCCCAACGTTCTCTTCCTAAACATCTTCCTTCTCAAGCCCTCCACTCATCCAACTCCAACTCTCTGAAGGTCAGACTCTTCTCAAAGCAGAGAGTGAGTGGTAGATCTCTTTGCTTGACTACGACCTCCCTCTGGAACAACCTACCTGCCTCTCTCAAACTTGAGCAGAACCACCTCTGGTCCCGGGAGCCACTCAAGACCCTGCTTTTCGATTCCGCTTTCTCTCTTGCTCGCCCTTGCTGATGTCCCAGACTGCTCCACACACTGGTCACCTGGCCACTGACTAAAATTCAGGCCTAGGCTCCTGCATGTCCAGTTGCCCTTGCACTGCCTCTGGGCTTCCCCAGCACTTAAAGGTCTTCATCTGCAACCCTACAGTCCCTAGTCTCTCTGCACTTATGAGCCACCCTGTTAAAGCACTTATTGAGTTACCTGCACTTCTTCCTTTCACCACGCACCCCCATGGCACTGCTCCCCTTTCCTCATCCCCGCACTTGCGCGATCTGATTGACACAAGCCCTAGTAAGATGGTGGTTTTGTTCTTCCGCCCCGGCCCCTCACCCCTCCTTGTCTAGTTGTGTCTAGAAACACTTGTGTGCAGGCGCGTTATACATGACTTATATCATATAAACCTGGGGGGGTGGCAGTCCTTTCAGGACAGCCAACCTCCCAGTTGGAACTGGATTCTCACAGGCAGGCTGGAAGACAAAGGGCTGCAGAGTTTTGGACTCCTCACTCGCTTCCTGCCTTCAGACACTCTGGAACCTGAGCGTGCTTGACCGAGGTCACCCGCCGAAGACTTGTAGCTAAAAGTGTAGAATTTGCCTCCTTTTGTTTACAGAAAGTCTTAGCCGCTATTCTCCTGTGCTGAAAGTAAATTGGCAAATCCAGGAATCCCATTTGTGTCTTTTTTTATCAATAATAATTCAATCTTATCACATATTCCCTTAATTCTTGCTCGTAGCCTTGCCAGATGAAAATGTCATCGACCTAGAGGGATCAGGGAATAATGTTGCTTTTTTAATCTAAT
The DNA here is from genome assembly GCF_040938575.1 of Ambystoma mexicanum. Classification (NCBI taxonomy): domain Eukaryota; kingdom Metazoa; phylum Chordata; class Amphibia; order Caudata; family Ambystomatidae; genus Ambystoma; species Ambystoma mexicanum. The sequence continues at coordinate 971,381,394 of NC_090930.1, read as the reverse complement.
AATTATAATAATGGACATGTCTGTGATGTTCATTGCCTACAGAGTGACAAATGTCTTGCTTTAGTTTCATTAATGTATATTCTAGGCACTAAATGGATGCCTGCCGGTGCAGATTTTACTAATTGGGAATAATTAATAAGGGTTACAGTCAAGTCAGTGAACTCAACAACCTCATAACAATATTAACATAATCTTATTTAATAAAATGTGTAATACGTGATTATAATCTGTCCTTTTTGTCTTGTGCTACTGTTCAGATTCAGAATCCACCATCCTTGTTGTGTGAAGTAGACACCTCAGCTAGGCTTACTTGCTTATCTGTCTGGCTTGAGAAAGACATGGAAGTAAAAGAAACAGCCAGTGAACGTGCACTGCCTACTACTGGTATGTACCTTTTTTCAATGTTTTTGGGCAACTATAGAATGTATGTTTTATTAATATGTTTATATCTGTGCAAACTGGTTTGTGTTCATTTAAAATCCGAGTTTGGTAGGTCCGCAAAAACACTAAGATGTTAAATATAAAAAAAAGCATTTAAGAGCTCGGTTTTAATCTCCTTCGGGTAATTCTCCCAGGTGTTTTTTGATTTGACAGTACAAAAATGTTAAATGTATTTGAAAATGTTTTATAAAACTTCTCGTAAATGTTCTGTAGTGGTTCATATCTGTTAAATGACTAGTTAGACTAATTCCTCTGAGCAGGCCCAAAGAGCGTAAATTAAAAGCACAAACCAGCTTTCAATGTGATCGGATGTTGCACCCTACCACGAGGATTGGAGGACTATTGATTTTTCTCTACCTGATGCACCCGACTTTCCTCATGTGAGGGCTCACCAGGAATCTAAATAGAGATTTGTACCCTTTTAGAGATCCTGAGTTCCTCAAGGCTAGGTAGGCTATTCCAAGAAACCCTTCCATGTGAGAATCTTCTCACACAGCTGGCGCGTGTGCTTTACTGGTTGGTGACGGTCTTTGCTTGATACTAGTAGAGTATAGCCTGCTGTAAGATGATGGGGTGTTGCTACAGGGAACACCTGTGTGCATCCTGTACAGCTACCAGGCATTGTTCCTATGAGAGAGTGAAAACCATGCAGATGTTAGGATCTATGGTCATGGTCAATGTCTGCCACAGGGAGCAAATGGCTACAGTTAACAGAGCAATATATGAAATGTTTGCGAATGCTGTCAGAATCCACACCGGGGAGAAAACCAGGACGATACAAACACGTTGAATGCCACAGCCATAAGTGGCAGCAAAATGTTTGAATTTTAAGGGGTGCTACTGAATCAATAGTTTTAAGCATAGAGGCGTTATAAGTGTCAACAAGGACGTTAGGGTCACTTGTGTTAGGTAGTGCGCTGAGGGTCGGGATTACAAGGGGCATGATTGCATCAGCCGTAATATTCTGTTTGTTTCTGGTGGGGCACAGGGTTCTATAGGACAGTTTTGATATGAGCAGAGGCCATAATGAGCTCGAACTTGATAAGGTAGTGGTCTGTCCAAGTTTGTGGTGTGATGCCATTTACTGAGATGTTAGTATAAATCTGCTACCCAGTCGAGGGTCCTTCCTTTCTCATGAGTAGGTGGGGTGATTTTTTTTTTGAGTAAATCCTTGTTCAACCAAGGTGTTAGCTAGAGGGGTTGCAGGGATGTCATTAGGGTTGTTGTAGCCTAAATTGAAATCTCCTAGGATTATGGTTTGCGAGGTGGTTTTGATATCAGACAGAGTAAGGTTATTATGTCCTCTTTGAAAGTGTCTGAGGGACCAGGAGGTCTGTAGATAAGGTGGATGTGAGGTTTGGAGTTTGGCTGAGAAGATTTCACATGATGATAATGATGGTGAAGGGACTAATTTCATATCAAGTGTGTTCTTGAAGATGAGGCTGACGCCTCCACCTCTGGTTGTGGGTCTGCCAACTCTAATGATAGAATAGTTATCCGGGATAGCTAGTAGTAGTGAGGGGCCTGCTGACACATGCAGCCAGGATTCTGTTACTGGTAGGATGTCCAGGTTGTTGGATAGTATGGCGTCAGCTACATCAGTGCCGTGAGCAACTAAAGACCTTGTGCTAATTAAGGGTCATTTGAGAGGCTGTGTGGGGTTGACTGACGCAGTGTTGACAGTTTTCGCTTGTTTCAGAATTTCTGGGTTGAATTGTGCAGTTGTCAGTTTTGACTTGTTTCAAGGATGCATGCTTGCTGGCAGGGGAGTTGCTAGGTCTGGAAAAGACCCGGGGCTATGCTGATGTCGGAACTGTTGGGACTGGGGGCTAGCTAGCCTTTTGGTTGTAGCTCCTGAGATTCTATCCGGGGCTACCACCAAAAGACCAGGGGCTATAGCCCCCTTAGCCCCCCCCTAGCAACACCTCTGCTTGCTGGAATGGGCAGGGTTGGTGGCCCGGAGCCCCTTACGGTGGTTCACTGTAGTATTGGGGAGTGCATGACTAGTATGGTTCCTGTTAGATACAGGCTGATAATGTGAGAGTTAACCTAGTGCGAAGTCTGGAGTTTGAGTTTGGGCTAGGGTGAGTGGATAGCAGGTTAGTGGTACAGTTTGTGGTGCTCCTGTCAATGACGTGATTGGGGATCATCACCGTATTGGTCCTCGAAGTGTCTGAGTAGTTTGGGTAAGAATGTGGTGGGTTTGATTTTTGGCATCTGTGATGAAGGTATTTAGTGCTGGTAGGAATGGTTTGGCCTTAATTCTGTGGTCGACATTGTTGGAGGGGGTAGCATGTTAATGCTTAGCTGTGGTTCGATCAATGTAAGCCAGTGAACAATTAGTATGAAAGCAGGTAGTAGTAGAGGTAGGGTAAATGTGATATGCATAATGCACTAAGAAGGGCCCAGTTGCGTGATATCAGCACTAACAGTAGGGGGGCTCAACTGGGATGATCAGGAATTCTATCAGGGCTATTACGAAGCTAAAGCTAGTGAAGTATAGGCAAGGCCTACATACATTCACTTAAGATAGTTCAAGAAAAGGGCTAGTACGGCAAGAATATGCTTAGTCTAGAGCAGTCAAAATGGGCTAGGTTGACAAAAATTCACTTAGACAATTGTAAGCAAGATAGGCTGGTCCAATGCTAATGCAGAGCTAATATGGGTGTAAAGTAGTCAAAAAAACCACATTCATTTGCTTCTTGCTAACTCAAGAGTAGGCTAGCCCAACATGGATTCAATTGGTCTAAAACAGTTAATAATTGGCTAGGCCGACATGATATCACTTAGTCAATTGTAAACAAAATAGGCTAATGCAGAGCTAATGCTAGTGCAGGGTAGTCAAAATGAACATACATTCATATCATGTTAATTCAAGAGTCGGCTAGTTGGACATGGATTTACTTATTCTAGGGTAGTCATAATGGGCTAGGCCGAGATATGTTCACTGGGCGATTGCAGGCATGGGTAGGCTATCCTGACATAGGTTCACTTAGGTTAAATAGTCAAAAATGAGTTGGTCAGATATAGAATCACTTGGGCTAAATAGGATGGCCCTGCAGGGTTATTAAACAGTGTTAAGAACGGTTAAAATACGCTAGTCCGCCATGGAGGTTACATAGCTGCAGGACTAGTACAGTTAGGGAGAGCTAGGCTTTTGTATCGGGAGCGCCGTACAAATATGGGTACGTTAAAAGTTGGATATTAGAAGCTTGGACCGTGACCAGCTTGGGTCTTGAGCAGGGAATGCAGGCTAACAGTTGCACATAAAATGTTGGAGATGGTTACTAATCACAGCGGGTGGTTAGCATAAGCCTATGAAATAACATACATTCAAACATTGTCTTAATGCTGGCATTTAGGCGTACTCACTCGCTTGTCTACTGGGATAGTTCCATAAAGGTTCGGAAGGTTTTAGAGATGATCGGCGTATCTCGTAAGGGAAGTTCACACCAGGGTGGGTGCTGGCAGGGATAAGTCTATGTGCGCCCCGGTGCGAACAGGGGGCAAACGGCCTTATAGTGGCCTTGGATGTGGCCGCCGGCTCCTTCCGCCTACCAGCGGATGTTTGCAATAATATGGGCGGCGTTGCCTAGCAACCAAAAGGAAGCCGAGCCTCACTTTCATGCCGCATCGCGCTCGACATTTTGTGTAGATAAGCAAGTCGGCACAGTGCGGATCCGGGCTGAATAACAGCACTGCAATGTAGATTCAGGCTGTTAAGGAGGTCGAAAAAGGGGCCCAGGAAGGGCTGATGCAATGATGGCCTCACCAGTTGATCGCCATGTAATTGGCTTCGGGCGATGTCTTCATGATTCGCGTGGAGGGTTGCTCGGTCCACGTCTGGAGTCACGCTGCATGGAGGTCAGCATGGGTAGCTATTGGGGGCTCCTGCCCTCTCCACCAATGAGGGGCACACACTGTATGCCTCGTGATTGTTTTCAAGCGGTAGCTTCTGCGTCCGGGACACCATCACCCCGAGGTATTTAACAGTTTTTTGGTGCCACCGGAGCCCCTGCAGATTATCCGGTTCTGTAGTATTTCCGTTAACGGGATTAATTCGGACTTAGTTGTGTTTTATAACCTGAGTGGAATGGGAATTCTTCAACTTCATCCAACATGGGCTTTATGTTTGCATTTGGATTTCGTAGATACAGGAGGGTGTCATCTGTATATAGTGAAATCACTTGTGGATGTCCTAGAAAATGTATACCTCGGTGTACGTGAAGGTCCATTATCCAGCATGCAAGCGGTTCTATTGTAAGAGCAAATAGTGGGGAAAAGGGGTACCCCTGGCGTGTACCTCTTGGTAGTGTAAATTGCTTAGAGTAGTTGCCGTTTGTATGCACTTTGGCTGTCGGATTAGTGTACAGTAGTTTCACATAGTTTATAAATCCGTCCCCCAGGCCAAATCTTTTTAGTACTCCAAATAACAAATTCCACGAAACAGAATCAAATGCTTTTTCAGCATCTAGAATAACTGCCGCTGCAGAGGCATCCGGGTCTATTTGAGACATTATCCCGAAATAACCTTCGTAGATTCAGGGCAGTTCTGCCCGGGATGAAACCCGATTGGTCATGGTGTACTAAGCTAGCCATGCACGCGACCAATCTGCAAGTATTTTTGCAAATATTTTTGCATCAGCATTTATTTATGACGGTGGGCGATAAGAGGACATCTCGGAGGGGGATCTGCCCGGCTTAAGGAGGACTGTTATCGCAGCTTCGGATAATGAGGGTGGAAGTTGGCCGATGATGCACGATTCTTTCCACACCTTCAGTAGGCGGAGGGCAATTATGTCCTTATACGTCTTGTATCATTCTGTCCACAATCCGTCCGGGCACAGAGCCTTTCCAGAGGCAAGTGCAGTAATGTCTTCCGTGACACCTTCAAGCGTAAATGGACCACTTAACTTTTCTTTAGATTCGTTGTCCAGACAGGGTATGGCAGTTCCCCCAGATAATGATTTACCTCTTCCTTTGTGCTAGTGTCTGAGTTTGCATAGAGGGTTTGATAATAATTGAGAAATGTCGTATTTATCTCACCTGCATTAGTTACATAGTCTCCATCCACACCAGTAATGCCTGTAATGTGTTGCATTTCCCTCTCCCCTTTAACTATCCCCGCTAGGAGTCGGCCGGGTCTTTCTCCCTCACCATATTTATGGGCCTGGCTCAATTTCATTTTTTTTTAAAGATGTTTCCAATTCCCCATCTCTTTTCTAGTATTCTTGAGTATGCCGGTTGTAGAGGCCATCATCATGCCTCAGAATCATGCTTTAAAAGTTTCCTATATAATGGCATAACTTGTGACTGATCCCTTGTTAAAACTGAAGAAATGTTCTATTTCTACACTCAGTGTTAATTAATGTGGTGTCCATAAGTGCTGATGGAGCCATCCTCTGTAATGGGCGGGGTTTGACCTTGGTTGATAATTCAATGTGAATCACCACTGGTGCACGGTCCGACAGAGTGCGCTGCAAAATCATGGAATTACGTAATCTTTCCAACCACATGGCCGGTATCAACCAGAAGTCCATTCTGGATAGCGCATCATGTACCATGGAATAGTGCATGAATTCAGTTGTGTTTGGATGTTCTACTCCATCCGTCTGAGTGCGTGTTGTCATGATTTGGTGTATCATTTGGGCTGCTCTTGTGTTTCCTCGGCTTCTGGTGTTAGACCTATCTTTGGATATATCCAGTATCGTGTTGAAATCACCCCCCCCCCCCATAGAACGAGAACATCAGGTGCCTTTCCTAAGAGGGTGGACACGTGGGCATAAAATGTACGGTCTTCAATGTTCGGGCAATGTGTTTAACAATGTGATAGTCTCCTTGTTTATTGTTCCATTTGACAATCACGTATCTCCCACCAGGGTCTATATGGGTAGCCTCTGCAATACATTTTATGGACTTGTGTATTAGTGATTACTCCTCTTGCTTGCGATGAGTATACAGTGTAATATCTTTGCTTGCCCCATCTTGGTACAAGTTTGCAGTGAGTCATTTCTAAGTCATGTGTTTCCTGTAGCATCACTACATTAGGTGGATGTCGCTCCAAGTACGCCCACACACACCTTCCTGCTTTTATTGGATTAATTCCACGTACATTCCAAGATATCAATTTTAGCGTGTCAGCCATTTGTGCGTAGCATAGACATCTTATTATCCCCTGTATACTGGTATCCTGAATTATTGTCCGATAGTAGTGTCATCCCGTTCACCGAACTGCATATGTTATAACTTTTCCCTGCTTTTATTGAGTATGGTCCTGGTTGGTCTTTAGTTCCCAAACATCGCCACATTACCTTAACTTGTTTAACACCCTCCACCCGCACTATCTACCCCAACTCGATGATGTATTCCCCTGTTAACATTGGAAACTCCCCGAGGCACTTGATTGGCTGTTATGTCCTCCCAGCCAGGCTCCAGTTTGCCACAGTAACTCTAAATATAATATTTGTGTGCGCCAGGTTACTGTATTATACGATAAACGATTTCTACCATAGTTCCATGTCAGGCGTTTACATTACCCTCATCATTTCCCCCTCTTGGTAGCTGGTTCGGATCTCTGTTCTGGTGCAGCAGTGGGGCAGGTATGGAGGCCTTTACATAGTGGAGTCCGTCTGCAGGAGTTTCAAAAAAGGGTGCCCTGCCCCCATGCTGAATCCTTAATTTTGCACGGAAGATGAGAGAGTAGGGAACTCGGTGTGCTTGTAGAAGGTGCTTCACAGGGTCGTATGTTTTCCTCTGTGCTTGTATGCCAGCAGCAAAGTCTGGGTATATATGAATATTGCTTGACTCATACTGCAGTGTCCCAAGTTCTCTGAAAGAAGCCGGGAACGCTAGAGGTTCGAAGAACGGCAGTACTCTGACAAACAGCAAGGACGCAGCAACAAGGGCAACCGCTGCATACAACGCATACTGACTGAATCCCGCTACAGACTCTGTACCCGCACTAGCTAACCACATTGAGCATGGGAAAACCAAACCCTCCTGGCATCCAAGCCATACAGAGACTCACACTAAAATGAAGGGCGGGCGTAGTCCTGCACCCACGAGATTGAAAGATGGAGACCAACAATCCATCTCAACCCGAAGCGGAAAGTAAAGATGCGGAAGCATCACGCTGCGTTCTGACACTCAAGATCAGTGTACGGCGGCCAACCCGTAACTGCAGGTGAGGACATGGTATCCCGTACAAGTGTGGACCACACCATGGATAAAAAGTTAAGAATGCATCATCACTAATAAGAAGTGAAACCATTGCCCCCTAAAATCAATTCTTTTGTGTAGTTTGTTTTGTCAGTTGCACCAAAAAGACAAGCAGCCCCTGAGGAATTTCCGTAATGTCATTTAAATCTGATGTGGAGAAAAGAAACATGTTGGGGCGTATGAGTATGATTCAATAAGAATGCATTAGTGAGAATGAGTTGTAGTATATTTGATGCAAGTTTCATCTGATAATCTCTCTTGCACAGCACGCGTCACTTTATTAATACCAGTGTAACAATACAGAATAACACCTGTTGTAGAAAACTGTCTTTGTTTGTTGTGTGTATTGTACAAACAATATGTATACAAATAAAATATGTATTTTTGTAATCAAATCCTAGGTGTTTGACTAGTTTATCAAAATCCTAGATCAGACATGTTGGCCCCCTAATAGGAGTGGAACCTTTACTATACGGGACCTGTACCGTCCTGAAACACATTTCTATCCACAAGCACATTTGTTGTTAACTAAAGGTTCACAACCTTGCCGAGGGGTTGCTTGTAGAGGTAGGTTTTTCTCCCTCACGCCTCTCACTGTATTGCATTACATACCATAGTTCCAGGTCAGCCATTTACACTACCCTCATCATATACCTCTCTTGGTGGCTGGTTCGGATCTCTGTTCTGTTGCAGCGGGGGGGCAGGTATGGAGGCCTCTACATAGTGTAGTGCGTCCGCAGGAGTTTCAAAAGTGTGCTCTGTCCCCATGCTAAATCCTTAATTTTGCTGGGAAGATGAGGGAGTAGGGAACTCGGCGTGCTCGTGGAAGGCGCTTCACTGGGTTGTACGTTTTCCTCTGTGCTTGCATGCCAGCAGCAAAGCATGGGTATATATGAAAATTACTTGACTCACACTGCAGTGTCCCAAGTTCTCGGAGATTTTCAGGATAGTATTGCAGTCTCTGTAATTCAGCAGTCTGGCGATAATCGTGCGTGGAGGTGCGCCTGGGCACAGTGGTGGCGTCAGGGTTCGTTGTGCCCTCTCAACGAGGAACTGTGCAGAGAAAGAGGCAGTGTCAAACAGTTATTTCGAAGGGATTGTGTCCTCCGACGTATTCCTTATCTTTGATGGATCATCTCCCAGCTTGCTGGCCTCGGAAAAAAATTTCAGTAGAGGGCACTGCGCGTCGACGTCCCTCGAGCCGATGTCCCTCGACAGCCTCCGTATTGGCGCCGACGTCGTCATGCGTATAAATAAACTTGCGCAGCGTCCGTTGCTCAGTTCCTTTTTTCAGCGCTTCGTGGGGGCTCGGAATATCGTTGCTCAGTTCTTCAGTCAAATATACTTCATTATTCCTCATGAATACCGACTCGTACTCGATGGCTTCCTCATCTGAACCGACGACTCCACGGTCCGGCTTCAAAAAATGTTGAGGCTGTGGAAAGAAAATGTTGTTGACGGATCCTCACAGGATCGGTTGATGGTGCCTGGGAGTCGAGCACCTTTGTTCGGAGTTCGAGGACTGCATGTCGATGACGACGAAAGCCTTGAAGGAGCGTAAGGGGAAGCGTGAGAGAGGTAAGGCAGTTAAAACTTCTTCGAAAGTTTCCTCGGCAGAGTCGAGACATTAGTCTCCTCGCCATCACAAAAGACATTCTAGTTCTAGGTCTCGAAGCAGTTCCCATCACTCTTCGAGATCTAAGCATTCAAAAAAGAGACGTCGAAGATCCCCCTTCCGTTTCCCCGAAAAGGGTCTCCTGCCCTACAAAACATAGCTCTCAGGCTGAATGGGAGGAATTCAGGAAAAAGATGCTTAGCGTCTTCGAGAAAGCGGCCTCGACCCCCTCGAAGACTGCTGAGGGTGATACCCTGGGTGAAAGACCCGAAAAATCAAAACGCTGCGAGTCGCAGCACACGGCGAAAGAAGCCACTCAAGAGCGTCACAAACCCTCGAGTAAAGACAAAGTCGCGTCTTCGACGCCATTGTCGAAGATCCCTTTGACGCATAGATCGGCGTCTTCGACGACATTATCGAAGGGTTCTTCGACGCACAGGTTAGTCGAGTCGATGCCGTCTTTGATGCCGAGAAAGGACAAACCCACGGCCACCTCACAACCAGTGGCCATACCCAGAGCCTTGATCACGAGAATGTCGTCGACAACCTCGAGTAGAATTCCGATACTCTCAAGTTTATCGAGGCCTCTACCACCTTTCTCGACGCCTTTTTCGATGGCTTCGAAGCCTTTAACATCCACGTTTTCTCAGCCAATCATGACAAATTTGGCCCCTTCTGCTCTGGAAATGGGATTTATACCATTTTCAAGACCTGATCACTCCAGAGTCTTATCTATTTATGAAGAAGGGGAGGATTCGGATCAGGAAAGACCTTTTGAGTTGCAGGGATCTGCAACTCCTGTACCAGAGGAATTTACCTCTGAGGAAGGTAGGTTGAAAGACCTCCAAGAATGTTTACAGGAAGCAAGTGGGTTGGACACTTCCCCAGAACTGGAATTTGCCAGACCAGACCCAAGGGAACATGCTGAAACCCCTTATAGAACCTTGATGGCAAGGATAATAGTTTATGGGGTGGTCCACACCCTCACCTGCTTTTCAGCAAGACGACCTCAGACATCTTGGTCAAAGGTCCACAGGAAGATCCTGTGGTGCCGTTTTATGCGGCATTACAAAGGAGAATATTGGCAAACTGGGAAACGCCTGAGGTAATCCCGGCGGTTAACAAAAAATTATCAGCTAAATATAGGGTGTCTTCTGCTGACCCTGAATATTTATCCAAACACCCAACTCCGGAGAGTCTGGTTGTTCAGGCAGCTACTTCATCAGGTAGTAAATCGGCTTACCCTACTGTTCCACAGGACAGGGATGATCAGAGATATGACTCTATGGCCAAAAAAGTATTTTCTGCATGTAGCATGGCATTGAAATCCATCAATGCTACTTGTACGCTCGCAAGGTTCAGCCACACACTTTGGGAGTGTGCTTCATCAGCGGCTGACTGCCTCCCAGAGGGAGAAGAAAGGGAAGCGTTCCTAAACATTATCAAGAATGGTAAAGACGCTATGTGGAAATCCCTTCTGCTGACAGCATCAGCAGGGCCATGGCGGCAAGTAAAACAACCAGGAGATTTGCTTGGTTGCGGAAGTCTGGTTTTGCTCCAGATGTGCAAAGTAGACTCTTGAATATGCCCTTTGACGGCTCTTTCTTGTTTGGTAAGAAGGCGGATGACAGTTTAGAAAAGCTTCAAACATCAAAGGCAGCAGCAAAATCCCTGGGAGCTGCAATCCGTCAGACACCATATCACCCCTCAGGAACCTCTTGGAGAGGTAAGTCCTTTCGCTTCTATTCCGCATTTGTAAGAGGCAGAGGACAGCCGGTCCAAAGGGGTCAGAAAAAATTCACCCGAGGTGGACGGGTTAAAAATACAAAAGCCGCAGCAGCAGCAGGTGCCTCTTTACCCTCGGCATCTGCATCAGCCGCCTCCAAACCGCTCTGAGGACTCTCCTCACAAGACACCAGTAGGGGGAAGGTTAACTCAACATCTGACGGAATGGCAGGCTATTACGTCAGATGCTTGGGCATTGGAGACAGTTGCCCAAGGTTACTGCCTGCCTTTTCTACGCATCCCTTAGTCATCCACCGGGGAACAGCTCTCTGAAAGTTCCAGATCCGCTCCTCTTGCAGGAAATTGTAGACCTGCTAGAGAAAGGTGCCATAGAACCGGTACCTGTAGCGGGGAGGAACAAGGGCTGGTACTCCCTCTACTTTCTCATACCGAAGAAAGACGGAGGACTGAGACCTATCTTGGACTTACGAGAATTGAACAAGTTCCTCAGGAAGGACAAGTTCAAGATGGTAACTCTCTCTCAGATCCTTCAGGCCCTCCAGCTCCAGGACTGGCTGGTATCTCTGGACCTCCAGGATGCTTATTTCCATGTGCCAATCCATCTCAAACACGGGAAATACCTGAGGTTCGCAATTGGCGGCTCTCATTATCAATTTCGAGTTCTGCCATTTGGGCTGACCTCCGCCCCAAGGGTCTTCACCAAGCTAATGTTGGTAGTGGCTGCAAGTCTAAGGAGGGAAGGGATTCACGTCTACCCCTACCTGGATGATTGGGTGATCAGAGCTGTATCTCCGGAACAAGGTCAGATTCGGCTAGATTATGTCTGCCACTTCCTTCACAAACTGGGCTTCTCCCTCAATTTAAAGAAGTCACAGATGATGCCATCACATTGACTCCAGTTCATTGGAGCGGTCCTGGACACTTCCCTGGGAAAAGCCTCGCTACCAGAGGTGAGGGCTCAAGATATTCTGCAGATGGTCACCAAGTTTCAAAATGCCCAACGTCTCCCAGCCTTCGACTTTTTGAGGTTGCTAGGCCTCATGGCATCCTGCATCTTCCTTGTGCCAGAGGCTCGCCTGAGAATGAGATCTCTTCAGTGAGCACTGAGAACTCAGTGGTCGCAATTCTCAGGGAGAATGACGGGCCTCCTTCAGGTTCCGAACAAGGTGGCTCGAGACCTTCAGTGGTGGGCCTGCCAGAAAAACATCTTGAAGGGAGAACTGTTTTGGCAACCATGGCCGGAGATAACAGTAGTCACAGATGCCTCACTCACGGGGTGGGGAGCCCATACCAACGACTTGACCATCAGCAGTCGTTGGTCTCCGTCAGAGTCCAGACTACATATCAACCTGTTAGAGCTGAGAGCAATCAGACTAGCGCTGAAGGCTTTTCTGGCATCTGTACAGGGGAAAAATGTCCTGATAATGACGGACAACACAGTGGCCATGCACTACCTCAACAAAAGAGGGGGCGTAGGATCACTGCCACTGTGCAGAGAGGCAATGCAGCTCTGGTTTTGGGCAATTCAAGAAGGAATCTCTCTATCGGCAGTTCACCTAGCCGGAGAGAAGAATTTGACGGCGGACACTCTGAGCAGGCAGGGCACAGTCTCCCACGAGTGGGAACTAGCTCAGGAAGTCCTTCAGGAGATCTTCGCCCTTTGGGGAACCCCTCAAGTGGATCTGTTCGCCACCAGTACCAACAGGAAGTGCGATCTGTTTTGTTCAAGGAAATTTCCCCCGACAGGAGCTCTAGGGGACGCGTTCGTAGTGGACTGGGAGTTTCCACTCCTGTACGCGTTTCCACCAGTCCCTGTCATTCCTCAAATTATCAGGAGGTTGAGAAGATTCCGGAGGACCATGATCCTAATTGCCCCAGGAGAACGTGGTACCCGGACCTTCTGGACATGTCCATCTGCCCTCCAATTCGTCTTCCACTCAAGGAGAATCTTCTCTCACAGAAGGGAGGTCAGGTTCCCCATCCAGACATCAGAACCCTCAACCTTCACGCCTGGCTTCTGAAAGGTTGAGATACAAGGATTGGGACCTCCCTGATGACGTCATGGAAGTGTTGCTTTCGGCCAGAAGGCCAGCAACAAGGTCTTTATACTGCTGCCGTTGGAACAAATTTTGCATCTGGTGTAGAGAATATCGACCCCTTTTCATGTGGTACACCAACAGTGTTATCCTTTCTACTCTACTTGGCAAATTCAGGCCTTCAAGTTGCCACTATCAAGGGCTATCTCGCAGCGCTATCGATCTTCAAGCACACTGCAGAGGAGCCATCGTATTTCAAATTACCCTTAGTAGTACAATTTCTAAAGGGATTAACTAATGTCTATCCTTCAAGACCGTTCCAGGTTCCTTTATGGGACTTAAATTTAGTCTTAAATTTCCTTTCGAACCACTCCTCTTGTTTGCTAAGATTTCTCACCCTTAAAACTGTCTTATTAGTGGCTTTAACATCTGCTAGAAGGGTGAGCGAATTACAAGCTCTATCTTGTAAACCCTCTCATACAATTTTTCATAAAGACAGTTGTCCTACAGGTGAAGCCTAATTTCCTCCCAAAGGTGGTTTCTGAATTCCACATCACTCAGAAAATTACCTTACCTTTGTTCTATCCGCCTCCCCATCGGGGAAAGAGGAAGAAAGGCTACATAGGCTGGACCCAAGGCGGGCTTTAAGCTTTTACATCAGCAGACTTGCTAGGATTAGGCAAGCAGACCAACTGTTCGTAGGTTACTCAGGGCACAAATTGGGACTACCGATAACAAAACAAACCATTTCCAGATGGATTATTTTGGCCATTCTGGAATGTTACAAACTAGCACGGAAAGTGCCTCCTCAAAATCTTAGGGCTTGTTCAACCAGGGGTATCGCAGCCTCCTCGGACCTCCACATACCTTCACAAGATTTTACAACCTGGATTCCTCCTCTAGTCAAGAGACTAGGTTTGGCAAAGCCGTATTACATTCTGTTCATTCCTAAAAGGAAACATGGCATTTTACTCCCACCTCCAATTACACACCACTGCTATGGGAGTCTATCAAAGATAAGGAGTACATCGGAGGACACAATCCCTTCGAAGAACAAGTTACTTCTTACCTGGTAACGTTCTTTCGATGGGATGTTCCTCCGACGTATTCCTGATCGCCCCCCCATCCATCCCTGCAGTAACACTACCCTTGTGGTTGCAGCTTACGCTCCTTCAAGGTCAATAACCAATTCATGTAAAACAACTGTTAACGTCAAAACGGAACTGAGCAACGGACGCTGCGCGTGTCTATTTATATGCGTGATGACGTCGGCGCCGATACGGAGGCTGTCGAGGGACATAGGCTCGAGGGACGTCGACGCGCAGTGCCCTCTTCTGAAAAAACTTTCCGAGGCCAGCAAGCTGGGAGATGATCTATCAAAGATGAGGAATACGTTGGAGGAACATCCCATCGAAAGAACGTTACCAGGTAAGAAGTAACTTGTTCTTTAGGAGAGTCTCAACAAAGGGCTCCATCGAGCCTTTGCATGCGGATTCCGGCACCCCAATAATGCGAATGTTATTGCGCCTGGAACGGGACTCCAGGTCCTTACGTTTACTCCTGATCTTAGTAAATTTTGCATTCAGGATCGTTATGTCACGGTCATGCTGGGTAAGTGCATCTTCCGCTGTGCTGACTCTAGTCTCTACTTCGTTAATGCGTCTGCTTTCTTTCTCGAGTTTTGCTTTTAGAGATCCCATTGTTGAGGCGATGTGGTCAAGCTTGACGTTGATTGCCATGAATCCGCTCTGCATTGTGTGGAGGAGGTAGTCAACTTGTGTATTTTCTGCCATGGTTTCTCCCTGACCAGCGTTGGTGTGTGGCCTCTTCCGGAACTGAGGGCCAGCGGGCAGTGAATGAGTCCATGGGGCCCTTTTTCTTATTGATGCCTCAGTGTCAAATACTGAGTGCGCGCGTTGTCAGCTAGTACATACCCGTTGTCATGGACAGCAGGCGTGCATGTCCAGACATGCACAGCCCGGATAGTAAATAGCACTTTTTTCCTGGATACACATGGCTTCTTACGCTCTCGCAGCAGGGCATTCCTTGGTGGAGGCTGTGTCGTCCTTTACTAGTAACCAGTTCTTGTTACTCGTAGTTTATCTCTCGCTACTTCCCTTATGTAGTTACCGAACTTGCGACCCTCTATTTTCCAGTTATCTATTATGAGAGGTAATTTACTGTTCCACTGATAGTGGTTCTACCTGATTTTGTCTCTGCAGGGGCTCCTGTCCTTCTGCATATCTAGACAGTGAGTGATGCCTTAAGACCTCCCATTGCTACACCACACCCGGTGGCATTTTTGCTGCGGGCAGTAACCTTATTTTACCTCTGTGAGAGCAGAGTACTGTTGACATACAGGTGAGCTTAATGGCTATCTACCTCTTGTACCTCCAATTGTGCCAATTACTTTTCTGTGCTATTTTAGTATTGTAGAGAAGTGTTTTTTAGCTAATTCAAAAAACATTAATGAGCGTTTTTCATGTAATAGTTACAGGTTATGAGCTATTTACCAGCCTACCACAACCTGATCCACTAAAGTTGTGAGCCCCCACAAGCGCCACTGAAGGTAATTTGAATCCTTCGTTTGGTCCTATTATTCACCTTTTCTAGGGAATTTGACAAATCAACCTAGCTACGTTTTGTTATGTTATATATATTTGTATAGCGCACAGTCGCCCAGAGGCATCATGGCGCTGGTGGGGAAGCTGCGAGCTCAGGAAACGCAATAAGGGCGGAAACGTTAGAACAGGGTGGTCTTCAGAGCTTTCCTGAAAGCCAGATGATTAGCCGAGGATTTAAGTGATAGTGGCAGAGTGTTCCATAGCTTGGCTGCGGTAATAGAAAAGGCTCTGCCGCCATGTCTTTCCCGGTTGAACCTGGGAACCTTAAGAAGGTTGGTTGTAGAGGAGCGAAGGTCACGATCCGGGATATATCGGGAAAATTTAGCTTGAAGGAATTCCGCTCCTAAGCCATGAATTGCCCGGTGGACAATGCATAATGACTTAAACTTAACACGCTGTGCCACCGGGAGCCAGTGGAGACGGCGAAGTACCGGTGAGATGTGGGTGCCATAGGGGGGACCCAGTGGCCAGTCTGGCTGCCAGATTTTGCATACGTTGGAGGCGTTGTAGCAGACCCGTCGGTTGGGATAAGTACAAGGAATTACAATAGTCCAGCCGTGAGAGAACCAGTGCCGCCACCACCGGGGGGACGCATGGTTTCTGGGATCATAGGTAGCACCTTCTTTAGAACCCAGATCTGGTGGTGTGCGGACTGACAGACAGCCGAGACCTGATTTGACATAGAAAGGGAGGCAGAGAGGATAACCCCCAGATTCTTTACCTTGTTCACAGGACAGGTTTTGAGCGTACTATTTGTCCACTCTTCTTTTAAACCCACAGGTTGCACGCCCACAGCCGTCCTTTCTCTTAGAGAAGGATACAATTGTTTTATTTGGATGTTCGTGACTTTTACAACCCTCCTGATGAATGTTCTTTGAGTGACTCCCCAAGAACTGAAACATGTCGAGACACCTTCCTGGAAATATATACAGGAAGATAATTTGTTCTATCTGACAATAATAAGAAACTGATGCATTTCCCGATTTGTGTTATATGTATCCATAACCTTGTTTGAATTTACCATCAATTGTAACTGACAAAGTCTTATGGTTTATGTGAATGTTATAAAGTGAGTGATTTGGTATTTTGTTACTAATGTTTTGATTAAACGTGTATATATTGACCTTAAATGGATCCAGTTTAATTGTATGTGTTGTGCAAGCTGTGCTTCAAGCTCTCATTTATATATTGATTATTAGTATGCTATGCTGTTGCAGGGAGACCTTGCTGCAGTACCCGTCTTTTCGCTATCCTAGCACCAGTTTGTTAGATTATTCTCACCATAAGATCTTTAATTGCCTGCTGTTCCTGGGACCACTCCTGTCTAAGTACCGTATTGCAGCACGTATCACTGTTGTTGCCAATGTTTGTAAGACCTCCCCAGTATGCATGCTTCTATACCAGACCGAGACTATTTGTTCGCGCAGATCAGGCACAGTCAGGGGTATGTCGTTTTACTCAGATCAATGTCTAGTCCTCTAATGTATAGGGGTGGAGTGTAGTGTATTATCTTGGTCCCAGCGCAGTTGCAGGGGTCTTTTATGGACATGCTGTTGACGTTCTGTGTATTCCACTGGGATGTTTAAGTGGCGTTGTACCTCGGCCCTCTAAGGTTTTTCATGCCCCTTCCTTCTTATATTGTGAGGGGAATCCAGCTCAATCTGAAGGGCAGTGCTCAATGCCTCTTGATCCTGCAGGTAATGCCAATGGGATTACTCCAGGCCCACCAGTTGGGTCGCAATGCAGTTTCATGAGATCTGCATGCATCCAACCTCTTAAGGCCTCCATGAGGCTAGGTGAAGTAAACGCAGGCCTCCGCAGTGCTGATGGCTTTATATTCATGCGGCCATGCATCACACTCCCGGCCCCCCTCACGTTGCCCATGGTGGACGCGCCTCCGCTTGATGAGGATTAATACACACCAAGTGTATGAGCGTCGGAGCGTTAACGGGGTGCCTCTTCGGATTCCGATTAATTGCGGCTCGTGTCATCGTGGCAGCCGGTAGCGGCATTCACCCTGAGAAGCCCATGATCTGGTGTCAAGAGGCAGATGGCGTGTTGTCCCTCAGTGGAGGACAAGGCGAGGCACAGTGGGACTCGCTGCCTTTGTGTTGGGACGAGCCGATATTTCCTTTTTGTTGTTTGCATCCGACCTCCATCACAGACCCTGTCAGCGCAGATCCTGTGTACCTCCTTCAGCTCCAGTCGCAGGCCCGTGTTGTAAGGATCGCTTATTTCTTCGGGTTGTTTTCCCCTACGATTGGAGGCAATGATCTTCCTCCAGTTCTTCCACTATGGTCGGATTGAGCAGACACACTGGGCACAAGTCACTGCATTTGTGGGCTTCCAACTCTCACCCGCAGCCTCAGAGTAGACTCCTCCATCCCTGGATGTCTGCAACGGCTGCTGGTGGCGCTCCTCTGCGCCTGCTTTCCAAAGTCTTTAACGTCTCTGAGGGGGCTGCAAGGTCCAATACCTGGCCACTCGGTGCCCAGACCAATGTTCATTCCATACCGATAGGTTATATTGCTGAAGTAGGCACAAAGGATTTATACATTTAAGGATTATCAGTGGGACCAGAGCCTTTGTATCAGGCGGCCATTGCTCTTGGTTGCTCAACAGCGCCCCCAATAGTTTAACTTCTTAGAGACGTCTGAGATATGAGGAGAGGAGAGGGTGGAGTTGAAAATGACCCCCAAGGTTCTTAGTCTCACAGGTAGGAGCAGGAAGAGGGCCCAGAGTTGGCGACCAGAGAGAGATGGGAAAGGCGGGAGCTGCTGCTCCGATGAGGAGGATCTCTGTCTTACTGGCATTAAGGCAGAGATCATTGGCAGCACACCACTCCTGAACTGTGGACCGACGGTCCTGAATGAGAGGAGTAGACAGCTGAGGGGAGCCTGAAAGAGAGCTGGGTGTCATCCGCATACGCATAACACTGAAAGTTGGAGCAGAGAGTAACGAAGCAGTGGGTAAGAGGTGCCAGGTATTAGTTGAACAGCCAGGAGGAAAGGTTAGACCCCTGGGGAACACCACAGGTAGGGGGAGAGAGGGAGAGAGATAGAAGAGAGGAAGGGCCCCAGTTGGACCTGGGAGGGTTGGTCAGTGAGAAAGGTGGTCAGCCAGGCCAGGGCCTGGTCGGTGATACCCAGGTTATCAGAGGAGCTTGAGCAGGATGGCATGGTTGACTGTGTCAAAAGCAGAAGAAACATAGAGGTGAATGAGGATAGAAGGAAGGTTAGAGAGCTGGTCTTCTAGGATGTTCAGGAGAGCACTTTTCGTGCTTCTGGTCACTCTGAAGCCAGACTGATGGTCATGCAGACAACCAACAGATTCAGTGTGAAGGTTAAGCTGGGAGATGGCCAGCTTTTCCAAGGGTTTGCCCAGAAAAGGAGTGATGTAGATCGGCGGCTAGCCGGAGAGGAAGGATAGGCAGAGGGCTTCTTTAAGAGGGGCTCGGGGTGTACAAGGGAGTGCTTCAGGGGGAGGGGAAAATTCCAGTGGGAAAAAGGGTGATTGCAGAAATCGGCCAAGGCTGGAGCAAGGGTTTCGATGTGGTCCTTGATTGTTCTGGAAGAACCTGTTCTGATGAGACTTTCATAGATTGGACTTGTCTAGAAACGTTGTTTGGGAGGAACAAGGTGAAGGAAGAGAAGGGGGAAGAAGAGGAGGCCACAGGAAGGCCAGGAGTGGAGGAGGAGGAGGAGGAGGAGGAGGAAGAAGAGGAAGATAGGGTAGACAGGATGTCCTGAGTTTGAGTGATGAAATGCGAAGCCAAGGCCGTACAGAGGGCCTGGGAGGGAACATGAGAGGTAGAGACTGGAGCAGGATTAGCCAGCTCCTTCCAGATTTTGAAGAGCTCGGCCGAGTTGTTGGATGCCGCAGAGACACAGGCTTGGATGTGAGCTCTTCTGGCGAGGACATACTGCCTTTGGAGCAAGCGGCAGGCCAGGTTGTCGGAGGGTGCACCTGTTGCCCTCCACTTCCTCTCTTCAACCCTGCACTTTCGTTTAAGGGTGACAGGGTCATAGTCCTATCAAGTGTTGCACTTGGATTTGAGCTTCAAGCGGATCCTCATGACAGTGTCAGAGATAGAAAGATGAAGGTTGGACAGGGCTATGTCTGGGTGTGAGTCAGCCAAAGGTGAAGGAGGAGAGAAAGTAGCAGCAAAAGCCTCCACAAACACACGCTTCATGGGTCGGATGGCCGAGAAGGTAGGTGGCAGTGAAAGAGTTAGCTTGGCTTGAGGGGTAAGAGAGAGAGCGAGAGAGATGGGAAGAAAAGAGAAAGTGATCACTCCAGGAGAGCGGAGTGTTGAGAGGGTAGGAGAGGGGGAGGTCTGAGGAGATCAGAACATCCAGGGTGTGCCCTGCAGAGTGAGCAGGGCCAGAGGGAAGAATAGAGCGCGGGAGGGAGGAGTCGCAGAGGTTGCAAAAGAGTCCTGCATAAGTACAAGAAGCATCTAGGTGGATGTTAAGGTCTCATAGGAGAAGTTGAGAGCTAGAGGCGATGTGGGAGGAGGGAGGAGGAGAGGTCTGCCCACTCGGAGAAGAAGGAGGCAACCCGGCCAGTAGATTGTGGTCACAGTGAGAGAAAAGCCAGGAGAGAGAGAGAGAGAGACAGACAGACACTCCAGACCAGGCATTCAAAGGAGGAGTATAAGAAAGATAGAAGCAGGGATCCACTCCGGGAAGATCAAGGCTACACCCCCACCACAACGGTTGGTTCTGGGCGCAGAGTTGATCTTGTAGCCATCAGGAAGAAGCGTTTCAAAGCTTGTGACAGAGCTGGCCGTGAACCACGTCTCTGTCAGATCGAAAACATCCAGATTGAGTTCTCCAGGTGAAGGCAGATGTCGGAGGAGTGTTTGACAGCTGAGCGAGAGTTGCAATATGGAGCAGGTTGCCCCCTTTCAAGGAATTCCGTGGAGGGGTACAGATCAGAGGTACGCCCTGTGGAAGTGTTGAAGGTCCCCGAGGGTGGGCACACGAGGAGGAAGGAGGAGAGGGCAAGGTAACCAAGGAGGAGGAGGTGGGTACCAGAGGGGTGGTGGAGGAAGGAGGTAACAGGGTGGCTGGAGAAGCAGCAGAGGCAGCCATAGAGAACAGTCACAAAGTACACAATAGGTTGGAAAGGGGGCTAGGAAAGGGGAAGGAGAGGGCATGCAGGGGATGCAGAGGGCATGCAACCGAGTGGAGTAGACCGGCCTAGAGTTGCGAGGGATTCTTTGTATTCTCCGCAGAGACTCAAGAGTGTCTGAGAAGGCAGGAAGTTACATTTGTTGCAAGATAGACTTGTAACAGTGGTGGTCTAATTAAGTGATTCTTTTACTTAATACTATTTCTGATGCTTGTTAATCTGCTTAGTCACATGCTGTGCATATGGTCCGACATCCAATGGTAACCGAGTATTGCATCTTGCCTTTCGGGGACTGAAGGGGGACGTCGGCATAGGCGTGTCTGTAACACTATCCCTATCGTGACGTGTGTAGTGCCAAAAATCCCTCACGCGCCCAGGTCCCTCAGATAGTTTTTAACTGGTCGCCCTATAGCGGAGCTCTTACTAGAGACATTGTTTATCTTTACCGAATTGTCGGTTTATTCCCTGTTAAGTCACTTCGCCAATAACAACAACTTCAACTAAGACTACGGGGGAATCGTCTACGGCTGTGGATTTCGGCGCCTAAGATCCGGCAGCCGCATTGTCCACGTTGTCGGGCCCTCTGGCCGACCTATACAGTAGGGAGAGTGGGGTCGGGGTGGCCATATTGTTTAGTATGTCTTTCCTCCTTTCCCCTTTCGGTCTGGTCATCCTTCCCTTTTGGTATGGAAAGGATCCTTTTAGATTCTGCCCTAAGTGAAGGGTTAGATATCCTTGGAAGGATGAGCACAGGACGCGTAACGCCTGTCTCCCCCTAGAGCACGACAAGAAGCAGTGTGCGGCGTGCAAACTCATTCGGCCCAAGACCCTTAAGGAGCGGCGTGCAAAGCGGTGGGCCGCGTACGGTATGTCACGCGTGGATGTCATGATCTCTGCTTCCAAAAGGCCAGGACTTACCCAACTCCCTTGGAAGCAGACCCACAACCCAGGTTCCGAGTGCCAGCCAGTCCCAATTGGGACCTTTTGGACCCTGTCCTGGCGCCAGTGGCGCCAGGCTCATAAATATGCCCAGTCCCAGCGCTGCAAGCGCCGGGCTCATAATGCTTGGGTGGACTTACCTGCAGCAGACCATGCTGCTTACTTACCTGCCAGTTGAACCCCTGATCCTCTTCTGTTTGGGACTACTTTTCCTGTTGGGTGGGGCAGGAGCCACTCCCTAGGTTCAGAACACTGGAACTCTTCTGGAAAGCAGGAACTCTTTTCTTACCTAGGCGTGGCTGTGGAAGGAGACATCTAAGCACTACAGGAGGCTATTTAAACCACACCCGATGGATGAATCTTGCTTTGCGTTATTCTGCATCCTCTGCAGCAGAACGCTCATCGTGTCTTCTGCATCTAATCCTGGGCCTAAAGGAAAAAGGCTTACCATCCTGAATCCAGTCTTCAGCAACGTCTATAAAGACAAGAAAGAACAGGTTAGCACTACGGTCTTCAGTGACAGCTCATCTCTTACCTGGTTCATCGGCTGTCATCAACGCCTCGCGCAGCATTCCTGCATCTGAAAGACAAAGGCTTACCTACTCTTCACGCGCTCCGGAGGTCATCGCACTGCATTCTGGCATCTGAAAGACAAAAGCTTTACCAACTCTTCGCACGCTCCGGAGGCCTTCGGCGCTGCATCCCGCATCTGTAAGACAAAAGAAGGTGCGTTTGAAGACATTGGGTAACGTTAAATACTCACGTGCCATTACTCCATCCACGCCGAACTCAGTGGGCATTCCGGCATCCTTCAGCAGCTCCGAACTGGTACCTGCAAAATAAAAGGACAGTTAGTCTGCATCGTGAAGCAAGCAACAAGCGCTTACTTACGCGCTTCCAGGCGCTTCTATTCCGCATACGGGTCCATCCTCAACTCACTTCAGCCAGTCAACCGCCATCGCCGGAACCCTGCAAAATAAGAGACAGCATTACAAAAGACTTTTAAAGACATTTGAAATATTCGGAACTCACCGTTCGTGAAGTAAACGACGAACAGCAGTCCTCTGAAGTCAAGAGGCCTGCGCTACCTATCCAGTGAAGAAACTGGTTACAGCACCCTGCCCCGAGGCAGATGGAGAGCTCGGCGTTCACTTACCTAAGGTGAGAGCGTTAACCTTTGGGGTTCTACAGGAGAGGAGAAAGGGAAGAAGAGAGAGACATTCAATAACCCCAGTTCATTAATCCCATATTTTCTATCTGCAGACATCTTACTCTTCGAGTCAGGCATACAGTGCACAGAGGTCCAGCCCAAAGAGCCAACCGGGTGCTACACATCACTTTTGAAGATACGGTAGTCGCCCAGTCAAGACCGGCGCCTCTGCGAGAATCAGGTGAGCGTTACAGAACGCAAAGCCTACCGCAAAACTCTCGCCCAGGCGCTATGGAAACCTCAGATACCGACCACCTAGCCCGGTTACTGGGGGAACTAAGGGCAGAAGTGCATGCAGCTCGTCCGGAAACGAATGCTCTAAGAAGGGAACTAATTATTTCCAAGGAGCGAACAGACGATCTTGCTAGACAATTGCTACAGTCACAAGCCGGACAGACCCCGTTACCCGCATCAGGGGCAAATCTTCCTTCAACATCCCCTATGAATCCAGTGCAGATCAACCTACCTGGGAATGTACCTTTGGCTCCGCCCGAACGATTTTCTGGTGACCCAAAGAGGTTTGCAGTATTTATCAATCAGTGCCGGTTGCATTTTTTATGCCGGCCAGCAGCCTTTCCAACTGATCAAGCTAAAGTAGCTTTTGTGCTTTCGTACCTTAGTGGCAATGCGGCAGACTGGTCGATCCCTCTAGTTAATCAAGATGATCCGGTTCTCCATGATTTTCAAGCCTTTCAGTTTAGTATGGAAAAACTGTTCGCAAGACATTCACAGGGGCAGGCCTTGGACAATGAGCTTCTTTCGTTGCGACAGGGTAATCAAGACCTTTTGGCTTATATTGCATCTTTCAACAGACTAATAGTGGAAACTCAATGGCCTGAGGACAAAAGGATTACGCTGTTTTATAGAGGTCTACGTGGAGAGCTCAAAGACGTTTTAGCCCAAGTAGTGAATCCCCCACAAGACTGTTCGGATTATATAGACTTAGTCGTTCAAATAGATCACAGACTGCAGAACAGGAAGGCCGATCGTTCCAAGTTTGATGCTCGAGTATTTTCCAAACCACCAACTCCTTCCAAAGGAGTAGACTCCGGGGAACCCATGCAAATAGGGGGCCTGAAAGGACCACTAACACAAAAGGAGCGGGAAAGGAGAAAACAGTTGCAATTATGCCTCTATTGCGGAAACTCAGGGCACTTTCTTCGAGACTGTCCGGTGAAACCAGCCAAGAAGGCGGTAGGAGCTGCAATTACCAAGGTCACAAACTCTGAGCAGGGAAACGACCTCGCCCGACAAGAATAGAGGTCCTCTTGCCGAGCGTTAAAACCAGTTACGTGACCTCGCATTTCGTGATACCTATGGTCCTCATTAGCCCTGATCATCCGGATCGATTACATGCGATTGAAGCTTACGTCGACAGCGGTGCCATCGGCAATTATGTGGATCAGGAAATGGTTTTGAGGATGAATCTAACTCTTTGCCCCAAGGCTGTAAAGGACGTCATTACTACGGTGGATGGTACGGAGATAGCCTCCGGACCAGTAACGCAAACCACTCAAGAAGTGACGCTAGTAAGTCAAGATGGACACCATGAGAAGATCGTGTTCGATGTGATCAAGGCCCCTCAGTTCCAGATTATTCTAGGGATACCTTGGTTAGAGAAACACAATCCTCGGATCGATTGGCGAGCAAGAACGGTTCAGTTCCCAGAATGTGTCTCTACTTGTCACCCTCCACCTGGTGTTGCTCTAGCAGCAATTTCTTCGGAGACTCCCCAGTTACCTCCCGAATACCTAGAATTCCAAGATGTTTTCCGGAAGGATCAGGCTAACTCTCTACCTCCTCATAGGTCCTATGACTGCCAGATAGACCTGATACCTGGATCTACTCCTCCGTGTAGCAGAATTTATGCCCTCACCGAGCCTGAGAACCTTCACCTCCGACAATACCTGGATCAATACCTAGCAAATGGGTTTATTCGTCCTTCGAAGTCCCCTGCTTCTTCAGCTTTGTTCTTCGTTCCAAAAAAAGAAGGGGACCTTAGAACTTGTATAGATTACCGCGCCCTGAACCAGATCGCCGTTAAGAATAGATATCCGTTACCTTTAATCCCTGAACTCCTGGACCAAGTCAGAAGAGCATGCATATATACAAAGCTGGATCTTAGAGGAGCCTACCACTTGGTACGAGTAAAAGAGGGCGATGAATGGAAGACGGCCTTCCGCACCAAGTATGGGCTATTTGAATATCAGGTCATGCCCTTCGGACTTTGCAATGCCCCGGCCGCCTTTCAATATTTTATGAACGATGTCCTCAGAGAACTCATAGATGTATGTGTTGTCGTTTACATTGACGACATCCTCGTTTATTCTTCATCGGAATCTGAACATCGGAAACACGTGAAAATGGTCCTCGAGAGGTTGCGTCAACACAGACTTTTCGCTAAGTTGGAAAAATGTGTTTTCAACGTGACTGAAGTTGAATTCTTGGGATTCATATTATCACCTAGCGGAGTGCGTATGGATTCAAGGAAGGTCGATGCAATTCTCAAATGGCCATCACCATCCTCCGTAAAAGGGGTCCAAAGCATGTTAGGCTTCGCCAACTTTTACCGCAGGTTTATCCCCGAATTCCCTCGAATAGTCCAGCCCATCACCGCCTTGTTAAAGAAAAACAAACGTTTTGAATGGTCTACCGAGGCGGAACAAGCTTTCCAGAATTTGAAGACAAAATTTATCTCTGCACCAATTCTAAAACATCCTCGCCCCGAACTCCTCTACATCGTTGAAACTGATGCTTCGAGCCTTGCCATGGGGGCAGTTCTATCACAGAAGGACCCAGTAACCAATCAGTTACATCCCGTGGCATTCTGGTCTCGCAAATTCTCGCCCCCTGAGATCAATTACACTATTACTGATAAGGAACTTCTGGCTATCAAGTCTGCCTTTAAGGCTTGGCGGCATTATCTTCTGGGGGCCCGACACACCGTTACTGTGATTACGGATCACCGAAACCTGCAATATTTGAAAACCGCAAAAGCCCAATCCTCTAGACAACTCCGTTGGGCACTATTCTTTGCCGAGTTTGACGTCATAATTACCTATCAACCTGGTACAAAAAACGGTAAAGCTGATGCCCTTTCTCGGATGGGAGTGGAGGAACACTTGACCAACCCTAAACCTGTACCGATCATTCCCGAACAAAGAATTCTGGGTGTAATAACCACACAATCCATAGAGGAAATTAAGGATAAAACCAGGCAACTTATAACTCCAGCAGAAATACAGAATTGGCATCTGCAGGGAAAGGACTTTGCAGTAAAGGACAACTTATTGTATTTCCAAGAACGATTATACCTGCCCAGCACAGATTTACAGAAAAAGGTGATCTCTTGTTATCACGAGTCTCTAATGGAAGGACATCCCGGTATGGCCAAAACCTCAGAAAAGATCAAGCGCTACTTCTGGTGGCCGTCTTGGAAAAAAGATATCAGAGACTTTATAATGTCCTGTGGAGTATGCGCCCAAAACAAGAGTCAAAAGGAAAGACCAGCCGGCCTCTTACGCCCTATTGACATCCCACCTCGCCCTTGGCATACGCTTTCTATGGACTTCATCACCGACCTACCTCCATGCTCCGGATACAATACGATCCTGGTAATCGTGGACTTATTCTCCAAGATGGCGCATTTCATTCCACTCAAAGGCTTGCCAACAGCAACAACTCTGGCCCGAGAATTTCTCGAAAACATCGTCCGACTGCACGGTTTTCCTTCAGTGCTAATTTCGGATCGAGGTAGTCAATTTATTTCTCATTTTTGGCGAAGTTGTTGTCGGTCGGCTCAAATTGATGTGAGATTATCGACCAGTCACCACCCTCAAACCGACGGACAAACCGAGAGGACCAATCAAACTCTGGAACAGTATTTACGCTGCATGCTGCAACAAACTGAAAAAACTTGGAAAGATATCCTTTGGATAGCCGAATATGCCTACAACAACTCTGTCCACTCAGGAACTGGGAAAACCTCGTTTTTTCTTTTATACGGCTTTCACCCTCGAACCTCAGAGTTGGATCCACCCCAAGATCTTGGAACACCAGCAGTAGACTACCTGCACTCTACAATCACCCAAGCTTTTAAGGAAGCCGTTTCTCACCTTCAAAGGGCTAAGGAACAATACAAGAAAGGAGCAGATCAACATCGGAAGGAAGCCCCCCAATATCAAGTAGGAGATCAAGTCTGGTTATCCACCAAATATCTACCTCTAAAAGGACCACGCACATTCAACCCAAGATACCTTGGTCCCTATTCCATCACTACCATAGTAAACCCAGTAGCGGTCAAGTTGGACTTGCCCCCTCACATGAAGATACATCCGGTCTTCCACGTCTCTTTTAAAACCTGTGCAACCTCAAACCCGACTAACTAAATCCCCAAAACCTATCCTAGTTGATGGAGAACTCGAGTTTGAAGTAAAAAGCATCCTGGACTCCAAGATCTCCAAATCTAAGCTATTTTACATAATTGACTGGAAAGGCTACGGCCCTCAAGAAAGATCCTGGGAACCTGCAGAATATGTCCACGCTCCTCGTCTAATCGGAAGATTTCATCAAACATTTCCTGACAAGCCAAAACCCCCGGGGAAGCCCGGTTTGGGAGGGGCCTTGAGGGGGGTACTGTCATGATCTCTGCTTCCAAAAGGCCAGGGTTTTCCCAACTCCCTTGGAAGCAGACCAACAACCCAGGTTCCGAGTGCCAGCCAGTCCCAATTGGGACCTTTTGGACCCTGTCCTGGCGCCAGTGGCGCCAGGCTCATAAATATGCCCAGTCCCAGCGCTGCAAGCGCCGGGCTCATAATGCTTGGGTGGACTTACCTGCAGCAGACCATGCTGCTTACTTACCTGCCAGTTGAACCCCTGATCCTCTTCTGTTTGGGACTACTTTTCCTGTTGGGTGGGGCAGGAGCCACTCCCTAGGTTCAGAACACTGGAACTCTTCTGGAAAGCAGGAACTCTTTTCTTACCTAGGCGTGGCTGTGGAAGGAGACACCTAAGCACTACAGGAGGCTATTTAAACCACACCCGATGGATGAATCTTGCTTTGCGTTATTCTGCATCCTCTGCAGCAGAACGCTCATCGTGTCTTCTGCATCTGATCCTGGGCCTAAAGGAAAAAGGCTTACCATCCTGAATCCAGTCTTCAGCAACATCTATAAAGACAAGAAAGAACAGGTTAGCACTACGGTCTTCAGTGACAGCTCATCTCTTACCTGGTCCATCGGCTGTCATCAACGCCTCGCGCAGCATTCCTGCATCTGAAAGACAAAGGCTTACCTACTCTTCACGCGCTCCGGAGGTCATCGCACTGCATTCCGGCATCTGAAAGACAAAAGCTTACCAACTCTTCGCACGCTCCGGAGGCCTTCGGCGCTGCATCCCGCATCTGTAAGACAAAAGAAGGTGCGTTTAAAGACATTGGGTAACGTTAAATACTCACGTGCCATTACTCCATCCACACCGAACTCAGTGGGCATTCCGGCATCCTTCAGCAGCTCCGAACTGGTACCTGCAAAATAAAAGGACAGTTAGTGCGCATCGTGAAGCAAGCAACAAGCGCTTACTTACGCGCTTCCAGGAGCTTCTATTCCGCATACGGGTCCATCCTCAACTCAGCCAGTCAACCGCCATCGCCGGAACCCTGCAAAATAAGAGACAGCATTACAAAAGACTTTTAAAGACATTTGAAATATTCGGAACTCACCGTTCGTGAAGTAAACGACGGACAGCAGTCCTCTGAAGTCAAGAGGCCTGCGCTACCTATCCAGTGAAGAAACTGGTTACAGCACCCTGCCCCGAGGCAGATGGAGAGCTCGGCGTTCACTTACCTAAGGTGAGAGCGTTAACCTTTGGGGTTCTACAGGAGAGGAGAAAAGGAAAGAGATAGGGACACCCCAATAACCCCAGTTCATTAATCCCATATTTTCTATCTGCAGACATCTTACTCTTCGAGTCAGGCATACAGTGCACAGAGGTCCAGCCCAAAGAGCCAACCGGGTGCTACACATCACTTTTGAAGATACGGTAGTCGCCCAGTCAAGACCGGCGCCTCTGCGAGAATCAGGTGAGCGTTACAGTGGAGCCCCCACCGCCACACCAGCCGAAAGTGACGGGGGTACTTCGGATGACCAAACGTCCAACGCGGATGTTATAGACCTTGAGGCGGACACTTCTAGATCCGCCACGCCCGTCCCCGACCCTTCCAGGCTCTACCCTAGTCTTGCTACAGGGACCACACCCGGCGACAGGGGCGTACAAGCGCATCGCACTAAGCTCACAACCCCTATGCCAATTTCAACGCCTTTGTCGAAAAAGGCGAAAGTGCCAATGGGGCCGCCGAAGTCTTCGCCGGTTCCCTTGGATCGCTCTGATCCAAGGCCTTCCCCCGCATTCGCAGCAGCGCATGGCGACTGGGCAACCAAGACAAACCAAGGGCGCTACTCCTAATCCTACACATGTCGAAAGTCGGGAGCCCGACGCTTCGACGAGTTCCAAGGCCTCAGTAGGCCCAAAAACTACGACTAGGCCTCTACCCGGAAACCCGTCTGCTAAACCTCCTGGTGGCACGGACGGTATTTCAACTGCCAACAAATCACCGGAGCCTTTGTCTCACGACGATTCGGCAACTATCCAAAGTAGCATCGGAAGAATCGCAGCGGCTGTGGGCCTTATTCTGGTCCCGCTGAAGGTTATGGGTCAATCCGCTGAAAAGTTTTCGGCAGATTGGATTCCCAATTCCGATGGGACTTACGTAGATAGTCAAGAGACTCTCTCCAACACCCTTAGAGGTTACCGTCGACGCCAGGGTGCGGAGAATTTCATTTTTCCTCGCGCCGGCCCGTTTGGGTCCTCTAAATGGACTACAGAAAAATGTGAGGTTTGTTTGGATCGGCTAGAGCGGATTATCAGTTCTTCTGATCATCCGCCCCCGAAAAAAGCACGGGTAGATCCTAACCCACAAATTCAAGTAGATCCGTCTCAGGTTTTCCAACAAGAAGACGTAATCCATATGGATACTTATAGAGACATCTATAATGAAGAACACGCTTCTTTTCTTGAAAACTATGAGGAGGATCAACAGGATACGATGGACAACTGTGAGGAAATCCAGCAGGAAGGGCAAAACCCTTGGACACATCAAGATCAGGACTCTGATATTTTGTGCCTAGATTCTCCTCCGTCCACCCCGGCTCGCCAGGCCTCCCCTGTGGATGACCAAATGGCTTTCAACTCCATGTTGAAAAAAGCGGCATAATTCTTCAAAATTGCAACTAAAGAGGCTTTTCCGGAGTAGGATTTTGTGAAGGATATTAAGGAAAAACCTCCTGCGAGTGAGTCCATCCCCCTCCTTAACTCTGCCAAGAGACATGTAGCTTCTCATTGGTCACACCTGCTCAGACACGAGCGGTGACCTAGAGAGTCGAAAAATGATTTTGGCCCTCTCCTACCGACCCTCTATATATTAAAGGGCACGCCATCCCAGACTCACTGGTAGTGACTACCACCCGGAAGAATCGCCACCGGACAAGGAGTCTAAAAGGTTATATGCCCTGGGCAAACGTGTCACATCAGTAGCTGGAAACAACCATTCGGGTTGCTAATAATACTACGTTATTAGCAAGCTATGCTGATGCCCAATGGAACTTACTCCAAGAAGGCCTCCAGGAGGTTCCTGAACCCACCAGAGCAAAGTTTCTCGCTATTGTTTCGGAGGGAAAACTGGTTAACCAGAATGTGGTGAACACCCTGGAGACTGCAGAAACAGCAGGCAGGTCTCTTGCACAAGGTATTCTTCTGAAAAGACCCGCATGGCTGCGTACATCGGGCTTCAGACCTGAGACGCAGGCCTCCCTCATTAATAAACCCATTGAGGAGACTAACCTCTTCAGGAAAGCAGTGGATGAAGCATTGGAGACAGCCAAGAAGGAGCACGAGACTATTAGGTCTTTGAACCAAATTACACAGAAACCCTCTTCCCAGAGGGGTAATAATTCTCGGCGGTCCTTTCGAGGACAAGACTGTTCCGGTCGAAACAACTACGGCACAGGTAACTTCAACACAAATCAAGCATACGGAAGCCCTACTTACTACCCCTCAAGGGGTGAGAAACGTGGCAAAGGTAAAGGCAGAGGCCCCAATCCCAGAGGAGCCACAGCCTCTGGTCAGAAATGACCACCAAGTCCAGGTCCCCTCCCATGTCTCCCCGTCGGGGGTGATTAACATCTTTCCTCAAGGCATGGGAGGGGATAACTTCAGACCAGTGGTTCTTAAAGACGGTCGCCCACGGTTATTGCGTGGAATTCGCCCAACCTCCACAGTTCAGACCGCCGCGCTCACGGCGCCTTTCACCGGACCATCTGGAGATCCTGATCCAAGAGGTGGAAGCACTGCTGGGAAAGGACGCCATAGAAGCCGTCCCTATTCTTCAGGTAAACAAGGGTATTTATTCACTGTACTTCCTTGTACCCAAAAAGGATCTCACCATGCGTCCTGTTCTGGATCTGCGCCCAGCGAACAAGTTTATAAAACCCCAGAAGTTTTGCATGGTAGTACTGCAGAAGGTGATCCCATTGCTGAAACAGGGGGACTTCATGGCAACATTGGATATGAAAGATGCATACTTGCATATTTCAATGTTGCCAGCGCACAGAAAATACCTAAGGTTCATGATCCAGGACAAACACTACCAGTTCAAAGTACTCCCCTTCGGCATCGCCTCGGCGCCACGGGTGTTTACCAAAGTCCTGGCAGTGGCAGCAGCACACCTGCGCAGACTATCAGTCCCAGTTTACCCTTACCTCGACGACTGGCTAATTACGGGGGACTCGTTCTACGCTTGTTTTTCGAACACCCAAAAAATGGTAGATCTCCTCTTCAGCCTGGGTTTTTCAATCAACGAAAAGAAATCCAGCTTAGTCCCCAGCCAAGTAAAACAATTTCTGGGAGCGCTAATTCAGACGAAAGATGGCCTCGTCTTCCCCTCCAGCAAGAGGGTTCAGAACATGCTCTCTCAGATTCCTCAATATGTAGCCAGTCGGGAGATGACTGTACGCAAAGCGATGCGTTTGCTAGGGATGATGGTGTCATGTATATGCTTGGTTCCCCACGTGCGGCTGCGCATGCGTCCCATGCAAGAGTGGCTCAACAGCCAGTGGTGTCAGGCAAGCGGACAATGGGAAGATCTGTTAGTTGTCTCGCCAGCCCTCGTTCTCTCTCTGCAGTGGTGGTCAAGAGAGAACCTCTTGAAGGGGAAGACCTTCACGACCCCTGCAGTGGAAGCCACTCTCAACAGACGCATCTCTCACAGGGTCGGGGGGGGCTCACCTGCTTCAGCAGAGAGCACACGGAGTGTGGTCCCCTCAAGTAGCGTCCAACCATATAAACTTACTGGAGCTACTAGCGGTGTTCAAAGCATTGAAAGCCTTTCAGGTGCAACTGCAAGGGAAGACAGTGCTGATCCTAACCGACAGCAATACAGCAATGTATTACCTGAACAAACAGGGGGGCACTCACTCTCCAGGGCTATCCAAGCTGTCCCAAAACATTTGGATATGGCCTCTCAAATACAAGATGTTTTTGTTGTCCCAACATGTTCCAGGGGAACTCGATCTTCTGGCAGATGTACTCAGCAGAGATTTTCCTCTGCCAGAAAAATACGAATGGCGGCTGCGGCTGCACGAAGACATTGTGTCCAACGTCTTTGCAGAATGGGGTTTTCCAGAGATCGACCCGTTTGCTACTCAGGAGAACGCCCAATGCCAAGACTACGCCTCCAGGTACCCACAGAACCGATCCAAGGGGGGGGAACGGTCTCTGGATAACTTGGTCCGGGACATTTGTCTACGCTTCACCCCCCCCCCCCCCCCCCCGACTCCCCTTCTCAACAAGATAGTGCACAAGCTGCACCAGGAACCAGTTACCATGATACTGGTGGCTACCATGTGGGCCCGCCAACCCTGGTTCGCGCACCTGATGGAAATGTCCCTCTCCCCACCAGTCAAGCTGCCCTGCCCGTACAACATGTTGTCTCAGGACAGGGGGGAGACCTTACACCCATGCCCACAAACTCTGGATTTAGCAGCCTGGCTCCTGAGGTCATAGTTTGGACACCTGCAACTCCCTCAGAGATACATGGACATATTCGGGGAAGTGAGAAAGCCTAAAACACGTTATTGCTATGCCAGCAAATGGAAACGTTTTGTCATCTGGTGCAATTCCAAGGGCGTCAATCCCATTGATTGCTCACCCTCACACATTGTGTTGTATCTAACCTACCTGTTGGACTCTGGGTTAGTCTTCAATTCCCTAAAGGTTCAGCTGGCTGCTCAGTCAGCCTACACCACATCACAGCAAAAAGTATTGTGGTGGAAAATACCAGTAATTAAAGCCTTTATGGAAGGGGGTTAAGAGGATTTATCCTCCCATTTCTCACCCAGCCGCTCAATGGGATCTGAATGTGGTTTTGACCAGTCTCATGGGAGCTCCCTTCGAGCCTATGCATAAAGTAAGTCTGAAAGACCTGAATTGTAAGACAGCCTTCCTAGTGACTATCACTTCTATCAGAAGGATTCGCGAACTACAGGCTCTTTCTGTTTTAGACCCCTTTGTTAAAGTCCACAAAGATATGGTAGTTCTGCGCACACATCCCAGGTTTGCGCCTAAATTCATTTCGAAGTTCCATGTGAACCAGTCAATCGAACTACCCACTTTCTTCCAGAACCCTTCTAACATGGCCGAAAGAAGCTTTCACACACTAGACGTGCGCAGGGCAGTCATGTTTTACCTGGAAAGAACTAAACCACTTAGGAAGACTAAACAATTCTTCGTTTCAGTGGTAGCTGGTAGAGAAGGGGATCCTGTCTCTAAATCAGCTATCTCAAGGTGGATTGTCAAATGCATCACACTTTGTTACACTCTTGCTAAGAGAGAACTGCCCTTCAAGCCTAGAGCACATTCTACTCGAGGCACTGGGTCTTCCATAGCATTCATTGCAAATATTCCCTTAAAGTCCATTTGCAAAGCGGCAACCTGGAGTTCTGTACACACCTTTACAAAACACTATTGCCTAGACACTCATTCTAGGTCTGATTCTCAGGTGGGACAAGCAGTACCAAGACATCTTTTCACTACTGTTCCTTCTCACAACCCACCTCCAACTCTGGGTAGTGCTCGCTAGTCTATGCACAGGATGTGATTCTAAGCAGATTAACAAGCATCAGAAGACATGCATTGCTTACCGTAATAGCATTTCTGATGATTGTATCTGATTAGATTCACATGCGCCCACCCTTCCTCCCTGTTCGGGTGAAAGGAACATAGACGTCTTACTACTTTCTCTTTTATGTACTCACTCACGTTAGCCTTGGGCTCCCTCATGGCAGAACAAATATAATCGGAGGGACCTCGGCGCGTGAAGGATTTTGGGTACACTACATGTCCCGCTCGTGATAGTGTTAGACACGCCTATGCTGATGTCCGCTTTCGATCCTCGAAAAACGAGATGCAATGCGGTTACCACTGGAGGTAGGACCATATGCACAGCATGTGAATCTAAGCAGATGCAATAATCAGAAATGCTATTATGGTAAGTAATGCATGTCATTTATTACCTCTTTGTTTAGTTAAATGCTACAAATGCAATTTTCCCCCCAGAATGCTACATTTTGCTATGCTATCTGTTAGGGAGGTTGCTATACAGGCCGCTGGGGAGGGCTGTACAGCCACCTACCAAAATAGCAATAAACTGGTAAGGCAGTTTTTGTGCCACGCTAGGTTGAGGATGCTGCAACAATTTACCCTAGTAAAATACCTGACAAGAAAGGGAAGACAACTGTGCTTAATCCGATGGTGTCGTCACTCCTTTCCCGGCAGTGACCTATCCCCATGTGACCAGGGGACGGCAGCCGCGGTCTGATCCTTACCCTGGAGGCAGCTATATGAGTGAGGATCACAGGGGGTGGGGGAGACAACCTCTGGTGGAGTAACAGGGCACCATTGGACAAGGCATGGTATACCACTTCCTCTCTTGAGGATATCTCATCCATACCCAATGCCTACATGTAAAACATCAAGAATGGAGTACCATTCCCATAACCACGAGAATACTGGGACGAGGAAGACAAGCCAAGTAATGCAGAGCAGAAAAGACCAAGAGTACAGGCTGCGCTCTGATTGTGAGCCCCTGCCTGTAGCCAGGAGACATAAATAGCGGCAACAGCGGATAGGGGAGTACACCAAGCAATTGCAAGTGTTCCTGTGAGAGCCCTTGTAGGAAAGCACACCAGGCAAGGACAAACTGAACAGTCTTTAAGAAATACAGCAACTAAAGGGTTCCTGAAAGAGTTATATCGGGACCAGCAAAAAGCTGTGAGAACCCAAAGAGAAGAAGAGGGAACACCTGGCAGGTGAGTACTCCAGGTATCCTAACAAGATGAAGACAAAGAGCCAACTTATTTTGTGTATAAGTAGTTTTGTGGAACAAAAGAAAAAACCAAGGAAAAGATACCTTTTGATTACACAACAAAGGGAAGAGAAATCCAGGGGAAGGGAACCACCCTCTGGACAAGGAACTCTATCCTGCTCGAACATTTGTGTTGGAGTTGCACATTTTCCTTTTTGAACATCTATAAACCACTCAAGGCCAAAGACATTACTCTTTTCACTGTAGAATTTATTTTGTTAGAAAGGCAGGGACAGAATAGTACTTTGGACATGGGATGGTTTTGCTTTGGACATTCTGACGTTGACAGATTCTTAGTTTTTGTTTTAGGTAGGGAACCACCTCTTAGTGCAAGGACATAGATCCATTTCCCCACCCTCTTTTATTTTAATTAGTCTTTGACCAAAACCATGAACGCCTTGTGTCCGAGTCTCATTCTTGGCTCCTCACACAATCCTCTCTAAATGTGGGTAGGATTGTCAGAGCGACAAGGCTGATCTCTCAATAAGAGGGTAGTAGGTCGACACCGAGGTACAATTAGTCCAGACAAATAATCCAGGAAATAGACCACACTTGTATACGGAGTATGCTGAAAACTATATGCACATATAATACTATCAATTCAAATAAGTACTTTAACATATAACCAAATACAATAAATAAAATAAACATTAATACACAGTATTAAAAAGCTACCAGAAAATTATTAAAACAGTATTGCATATACAAGGGTCCCATAACCTCAATGTCTATATGTGGGTCCTTTGCCAAGGACCAGCACCCAACATAAAATAACGGGGTGGGGTGAACCAGGATAGCAATCAGCATAAAGGGTAGGTTATTACCTAGTAGCCTGCACCAGGGGAGCCGACTTATGAATTTCCCGGGGGGGTGCCCAAATATAGGAAGTGACATCACTGGCAGTTATGACCGCATTTGCACGTAGTCGCCAACTTGGTGCGAGGGTGTGGTGAGGGGGGTGCAGAACAGTGGAAACATTGGCTAGCATGTACTGCATATACTAAAGTCAAGTAAGAAGGAGGTTTTTAAGGGTATCCGGTCATTGCATTGACAACCAAAGCATCGACAGACAAACCATCTAAAAAAAGCATCTAATGCATTTTTTTTTGATGGTACAGGGTTTAGTTGAATAAAAATGTGTTTTAAAGGTTAAAAAGGGGGGGTTGGAGGGAGGCCCCCCATTTGAAGAAAAAAAATGCATTAGATGCTTTTATTTTAGATGCTTTTATTTTAGATGCTTTTATTTTAAGATGCTTTTTTTTAAGATGCTTTTTTTAAAGATGGTATGGCATTAGATGCTTTGGCTGTCAATGGAATGACAATAAACCGGTTTAAGCCTTCCAGTTGCATTCCTGTAGGCCATCACTGCCCCTACTCCACCCCTCTGTAATCATCCAGGTTGTAGTAGCCCTCAAAAGGCAGAGCAACAACTAGGATGGGAGCATGAAATGCCAGCCCATCATGTGAGTGTGTAAAACATCAAAGCAAAGACTGTGGGTGTGCCTCCTACCTTGGAGCACAATTTCACTGATTTGGTGCAAATCTCGCAAGTGGGAGCATGGGAATCCCCTGTGTGTGTGTGGGCTGCAGACCCTGGATCACATGCTCACTTCAGTGTGAAACTCTGGCCAAGGCTCTTTGGGCAAGCATTCAGGGTGGGTCTCACACCTTTAAACAGTGTGATATATTGAGTGGGCACCTCACTCCTTGGAGCATAGTATCACATGTTGCTGGTAATTGACTGAACGTACAGTTTCACTCTAGGTCATCTCAGTGACCCCATATATTAATGGAGTATGTCTCCCATCTGGGAAGACAATTAAATATTTCTGTTAAAACACTCTGAATTGTCACTCCAGTTTTCTCGATCTATAGATCCATGCCATATTCATTCAATGTGTGTGCAGGGGTGATAACTTGTGTCTGAGAGAGCTCATTCTTTCATTCAGGAGAGATAAAGGGGTAACAACCCCTGGTATGTGGAATCAGGCTCATTTTGCCCCATGGCCCCTCATGCCAGAATGAGCGAGCCGGTTTGAAGACCCTGCTGATTCTGATAATTTACAGGCTCGAGCCTTCTATCCCTTGCCCCATGACGGCTTCCAACATCCTGAGCGGCAGTTTATGGGCAGCAGGCAGCTTGGGACATGCTTGTTGCCAATTGAATGTAGCCAGATCTACTATTTAGAGACTGGGAGAGTGCCATGAATCCACATTGGTGGTCAAGAAGTACTCAGCATACAGAACACAATGGTATAGTGTTGCAGTCCTGCTGAGAAATGACAATTTGGTCTGTTTAAATGTAAAGCACAGTGGCTGAGAAGTGCACGCACTGTGCCATTAAAAATAAAGCAGCTGTGGTGGGTTTACGTGCTGCTTTGGTGGCAACAAGTGTATGCAATTCCATGTGGGGTAGTGTTGGTCATTTCCTATTGAAGTATAGCAGCCCTATTGAGAAGTGCCATTAAAAGTGAAGCTGTCCAGTAGGCTGTATCAGGGCTGCCCCATAACTGGCGTAGATGCCTCTTTGAGAAGTGGCAGTACTGTCCCAACAGTCAGAAGTGTAGTATTTTCACATTAACTATGTGAAAGCACTTTAGGTTATTGAATAGTGCTGCTACATTCGGAGTAATTCCACCCCTTTTAAATATATTAGCTCTTGTTTAACCACAACAGTGTTGAGTTATGATGATTATGATGATGATCTTGCTCAATAGTTCTGGTTCTGGATCATTAAATGTACTTCGGATCGTCAGTCTCGGGAGGATAGCTCATGGGCAACATGCTCGCCTTGGAAGCAAGACGACACAGAGCAACACAGGTTCGATCCCTAGGTCTGCGCAACACAGGTTCGATCCCTCAGTCCGCGCTTAGAAACCTCTGGGTATTATGTGCATTATAAATAACCAATAAAAATAAATAAATCTGCTGAGAATTGCTGGGCCTTGTCAATAAGAGAGTAGCAGCTCAACTGAGAAGTGGTGATGTTGTCCCATCAAAAGTATAGCTGCACCACGAAGATGAACTAGCATTGCCACAAAAAAGCATAGTATTACCGCTGAGAAGATTCAACAATTATAGAAGCCCTGTTGTGAAACAGCAGTACTACCCCATCAAGAGTAAAGCGAGCTAAATGAGGAGTACCAGCATTGCCCCATTTCAAATTTGGCAACCCTACCAGAAAGTGCTGGCTCATATAGATTACACAGCCCTGCTGAGAAGGGCTGTTACTGTCTCTTTAAAAATATAGAAGCCCAATAGCTCTGCAACATTGAGTTACAGCAGCCCTGCAAGTACTGTCCCATTTACTGGACAAGGTCAACAGTATGGCAAGGGCCATACCGGGTTCTATGTGATAATTCCGCATTTTGAAGAACAAATACAAAAAAAGACCAATTTATTTCGCCCTATTTGTGTAGTCTTCAAAATGCTGAATTATCACATTCTACAGCCCCCCTACTTAACCTCCCAAGAGGGTGATCCCACCTCACCCGAGCCCCCCTACCCCCCTGCTCTCCCGTGCGAGTTCCCTCACTCAACGCCTCCGTTCCCCACCCATAGCATTCACCCTCACCACGTGCACACTGAGACATGCAAACCGTCTCATTTTCCCTCTCCCTGCCCCCTCCTTCCGCAGATGCAATGCAAGAAGGGTGCACAGATGGAGAGGTACACCCAACCCAAAACGATTTTTAGAAATTGAGGGATAGATGCAAATCAAGAGCTTCTTGCTTTGCATCTGTCGCTCAATTTCTTAACATCATTTTTTACCCGGGCGTGAGAGAGAGACAGTATGGATGGAACAAAGGGCCATCCATACTTCATCTCTTCTTTCTGTGTGGTTAACAGGGGGAGTGGTGGGGGGGAGCTCAGCCCCGACTTCATTCTGCCAGCGGGTGCCCGGTCCCGGAGCACCCGCGGACATCAAGTGACACCTAGAGACGCATCCCAACTCTAGTAGATGTAAAAGGCTCTAGGCCCAAACCATCACAGGGTTGGACTCGTTAAGTATTAGGGAAACTGTTCTGTTATTTTAAACAAGTACCCGGCGAGGGCGGTGTGGTGGCCCAACCAGTCAATCAGGAGGCATAGAACGGGGCTTTAAACATATCGTAAAACCCCTGCTCTGAGCTGGAGGCCGTCATTTCCCCCACCAGGTCTGAGGTATGTGCGCCACCATACTTCCCCTTCCTCACACACACCTTTTCCACATATTTAGCTCCCACCCATCCCCGCCCGACTTACCTGGCGTTCTCTTGTCCCTCGCTAGCACCAGGAACACTATTGTCCCCGGCGCATCCCTGACGTGGCAATGGCCACCATAGAAAGGGAGACTGGAGTATGTGTATTCCTTCTTGTTTGGCAATTTGCCGTTTCTCATGAAAAGCAAACATGCCGTTTCTCAACTTGGAAAGAAAACTATTTGTATCCCGGTACAGCGTGCCAGGATAATGATGGCAATAACCCCCTCTTGCTGGGTGCATTACCAGGCAGGGAAGGCCTCGGCTACATTAAAGCCCTCACTTCGCGCTGGCTTCTAACTTGCCCGCAGCATTGCTTGGCCCGGTAATGCCCTTGCCATCTGTGTGTATTTTGTACTCGCAAGTCTAATTGGAATTATTGATGGTGTTCTATGTGGACCCATTGTAGCCATAGACTGTTGGGTAAGATTTTCAATATGATAAATCTTCCTGACCTGTGTCAAACCCAGAACCTTTTGCTTAGACTTAGTGATTGTGTCCTTGTCCCTTGGTGAGTGGGAATCTTCCCCCCCCCCCACCTAGTCTTTTACTCTTTATGGGTGACCTTTTTATGGCCCTCCATAGTGTGTGCATGGATTTATAGTTCCCTGTAACTTTTGGGCTTAGGCTGGGTGTCCCCTTTGGGTTTCCCTTTGGAATTTATCATCTCTTGGGTGAACTACTGTTCCCAAGAAGTAAAGTGGTATTGCCGTTCTCTTTACATTGATTATAGTGAGCCTGTACACCCCACGTTATGTGTAGTGCTGGGGAGATGCACTGTATCCCCGTTATCACTTAACTGGTAACATTTGTTTTACAATTGAAAGTTTTCTTGAATGACTGGTGGCAGTCATTTTATCTTAATAACTTTTTAGTCCTATTACTCGCAATCGGTCAATTCAGCTGCAGTAATGCATAGAAGGGTCACCATTCTTCTAAAATGGTGGGCTCCTTCTTTTTGCTCTTTCTTGGGTCTTCTTGCCGTCCTAGGTGGGAAAGATCTTGGTTGTAGTTTTCTTTGGCGGGAATCCTTTGTATTCCATGCCGAGGCTCCAAACTCTCTGAGAAGGCAGGAAGCGAGGACAGAGTCCAAAACTCTGCACTCTCGTTCACCATGCCTGAAAGGAACCAGTTCCTACTGCAGAGCTGGCTGTCCTGATTGGTTAGCCAGCCGCCCCTCTTCTGTAAAATGCAGGGAGAGTTTGCAGAAGTTATGTTGTAGTTCCTGATAAATACTCAGATCCTGGAAGCTGCTGACTAGTCGACCACTGGAGCTGAATCCGAAGAGGAAGATGAAGAAATGGCAGCTGTAACAATTTCCAGTGACTGGAGAGCCTGCTCTGTGACCGGAGCCTGGTGTAACCCTTACTTCCATCCGAAATGGGGGTCCTGCAAACAAGGCTCCTACCCAGAGCCTGGTGAGACCCATTAGTCTCAGGAAGACCTACAAAACAAGCAATCCCTTGACGTGCTGTGACCTTCCTGGACTGCAAACCGGCAATAGCAGGGGACCTCAAGCCTGTGAACTCCTCCTGCTGGACCTCCAGAGACACGATTCAAGTCCCCTTGCCAGAATGCTGGACCGAGAGTGCCGAGAATCTGACTGGCAGTATTTGTTATTCACCTGGTACCTGTAAAAGGGCAGCAAATCCACAGAGCCGCAAGAAGCCTTGAGTAACCCTTTGTTGGAAGCCTTTTCTGGCTACTATTGGGAGTTCTGTCCCAAGGTCAATTTCTTTCTTCATCTCTCCCAGAACTGGGTCCTGTGCTGTTGCATCGCAAAGCCATCTATCCAGAAGCTCTTTTCTATCAAGGTACTGTGTTGGCTTGGGTAATACTTACCACAAGTCTTGTGTCGATCCTGTAAAAGCTGAGTGGGTGATTTGTGTGTTTGTGAGTTTGCGCATACCGTTCGCCCAGGCCTAATGCTGTAACGCCTATTGTGCATCTTCTATGAAGTTTCTGAACACTTTTAACTAACTCTAAAGCTAATACTTACTTGTTGAAGATATCCTCTGGAACTCTGACTTTCCTGCATCTGAACCCTATCCTGACGTCCCTACAGCTGGCTCCTAGACCACTAAGGTCCCTCTCATGCCTGTGAGAGAACTCATGCTCTAGGACAGGGAAGGACTTAAGGCTTCTGTCTTGAGAATATAACAAGTGTTGAAAGAACTTACTTGTAAATGAGTTAGTGTTGTAACTGTTTCTCTATAATAGCATAAGGTACAAAGTGTATAAAAGTTATGGCTTACCTTTTTAATTTATGGTTCACCTTTAAAAAGTATATACGTTGCTTTACTTTGAATAGTGTTCCACTCTCCTTAAAAGTAATTGTGTTGGTACTGTTTTATTAATTACATTAAATTGAATGAGTCTAAAAGCTTACCAATAGGGTTTACCTACCTAGAATAACTTGGTGTTCTTCAAGTGTACCATTGGGTTTTACTTTCCCTGATCTGCTTCAGTGCATTTCTAAAACTATCATGCCTTAATACTTGTCTTTGAGTTTCTTGTAGCCCCTCTGAAAAGTGCATATGTCCTTACTTACCCTGAACCGCATATTGTCTTCTTAAGTCTAAGAGTTCTTATTTACCTTAGAATTGTGTAATACACTTCAGAAAAAGTATCAAAGGTTGAACTGTCTATTCCTACTTCTAGTAATAGTCTAATAAGTTTATGTATCAATATGTTATAATGACCTTGAATTGTTGCTGCTCTTCTTAAACCGTAATGTTGGGTTATGCTTTCCCTGAATTACTTTAGTGTACTTCTAAAATAGTTTAACTAGGTCCTTACTTGTCCAGGAGTAGCTTAAGGGCCATCTAGAAAGCATACAATTTAAGTTACTCTCTCCGAACTGTGTTTTTAAAAGTAACATTGGATGTTGTAACTGCAACCATTCATACTGGAAGAAAGTTACATATGTTGCAAGATAAACTTGTAACAGTGTTGGTCTAATAAAGTGATCCTATAACTGAATAACACTGTATATTACGGCCAATAGGGCCTACTGCCCTTGAATTACATATTGTATTCTGAAAGTATACCTAACCTGGTTTTACTTCCCATGAATAGATTAAAGCCATTCTGAATGTGTTATAGAATTAACTCGCATTGGCTGCTTATTCTATTCTAAATAAGGTTATACTTTGTGTTGAGTTGATTTTTATAATTATGTTTGATATGTGATGGTACTTGCCTTTCCCAATATTTTATTTTGGCCTACATGTATTTATATAAATAATTATGTTTACAATACATAATGTTTCATTGTTT
This sequence comes from Ambystoma mexicanum, assembly GCF_040938575.1. Lineage (NCBI taxonomy): Eukaryota > Metazoa > Chordata > Amphibia > Caudata > Ambystomatidae > Ambystoma > Ambystoma mexicanum. The sequence continues at coordinate 971,338,434 of NC_090930.1, read as the reverse complement.
CTTTGCACCATATGTATGCTACAATTTCTTTGTACCAAGCTACAGCCCTCTCCCTGGATGCTCGGTCTACGCTACCAATGTTCTTAGGTGGTACAGCCTTATACTAAGAGTGGAGTTTTGTACTGCCTCATATATGATTTTGTGGAGCCCTTAGTTGGACTTTAGAAAAACTGTCCTAAGATAGATCAATCTCATAGACCTCCTGAGACCAAGCCTTTCCGCTCTGCTACCTTTGTGTTTGGCTATTCTCAGTGTCTTCCTGTTTACCATAATAGGTTGGCCTCCCAAAATCCACCCCCAGGGGTAGATTTTGTAAATTCATCTTAGTACTATATGAAAAGATGCACAATAACATGCTGCCAGAGGCCACACAACCTCAATGCAGAACCAGGTGTTTTGCAGGAGGTTTAAAGGATTCCATGTCAGTAGGCCACCCCAGTCAGGTATTCACTTTGAGATGGAAAATGATACTGTGCATAACTGACTAGATTCATGTTAGTATTTTATATTAACTGTAGGTCATTTTACATAAAATGCATTCAAGGTGCTCAAACACTGCTTCCAGACTGCTCTGTTTTCCTAGTCTAGTGTTCAAAACTACACACTAGCAATTGGTTGCTCATGAAGCTCTTGCAATCATATACAAGTTTAAACATAGCATGGTATGTTACAGTATTGATGGGGAAATCCCCAAGTGAACCCCCCAAAGGGTCCGTACGGAAGGAGCCCCGCAGCAACAAAGAGTCTGGACACCAAGCTGATAGATGAACCAAGTTTTCTTATTGGAGAGCACAGAACAGCAAATACAGTATTGGCAAAAATACAGAATGACAAGTGATGGGCAGTTGTCAGATGGAGCGCTCTGAGGATGTTGGCTCAGAGCTTATATTATATAGCATTGCATAAACCTTATCACTAATATGTTCTTACAGTTTCATAACAGTAGGTGTTACTTTCCATGACATTTGTAGATATTTTGTAATAACAGAAAGCAGCTTGTTATGAAGCTTTGTGGTTAAATGCAGTGTGTGTTGTGTGGCAATATCAGTAAGCAGCTTTGGCGTAAACGACTCTTATATTCCTTATAAGGTGATATTGTAGCCAGCCATAGAGAGGCACTGCAGGACAGTGACTGACGTGTCCTGGTGTGTATTACTGGTTCTGGACCTGGCAGGCTAAGGTGGTCTGAGACAAGATGGAGGATCTAAGACCCAAAGTGTAGGTGTGATGAATAGGATGTATAGTAGCAGGACAATCCTGCCACATCAACCCCCCCCCCCCCCTCCCACCCCCAATTTGGTCATCCCTGAGACAGGGTGAGACTACAGTGCGCAAGATTGGAATATTTGCTTACCTGTGTCTTCCCATTACAGTAAACTCATTTCTAGTTTCATGTTGGCAGGGGATGGCGGATATGGGTGTCGTGTTACATTGGATATCCGCCCAGGGGCGCCATTACCTATGGTAGGCATGGGGGGTGTCCCAGAAAGGATGAGGCCTCGTACGCAGGGAATATGGTCCTATAAGGTCATAATGCAATCATTTGTACATCTCTGCATCTGACATTTCAACTGGAACATCTACCATTTCCTTATCTTCAGGGTCATCTTGCTTTGTGGGCATTTCTACTTCTAGAGGCAATAGTTGTGCGGCTGCTGGTAAGTGAGATGTCTGTTTTGCACAGCAAGAAAGTAGGCAGCGAATAATGAACATTTTCATAGCAAAGGCAACAAATATAACAATAAGGATCAAGACACCATGTAAATTTGAGGATCCCTGTGAACCAAAGATGTTATGAATCCATGTCAAAAGGGACCCTTCATTAATTTTATGTAAGGTTGTACCAATCCCTTGGAGGTATTTAATTATTTCATCTACCTGGGAGGAGTTATCTGGCACCCAGGTGCAGCATTCTTGTCCATTTTGCATGTCCCTCACTTGCACAGCTAACGGGTAATCTACGGCCATTCTATTTTGGAGCTACTTGCTCAGTTCTGAGAATAGACATACCTTTTGCAGTGTCATTTGCTACTTGTTAGAGCAGGAGTGAGAGGGCATGTTGATTGTCTGTTTATGGGAGTATCAATGCTAGTGACCAGGAAAACTAAGAGGCCCTTGAACCACTCCCAGGTTTCCTTTTGATACGTCGTGGTATGTACTGGTGTCCAGGGAAAAGAGGTGCAAGTCTAATGGCAGGACGAATGAACCGGATGGTACATTCAACTGTCCAATTGTTGGGCAAGCAATAATAGGCAGCAGAACCGCAAAGGAAATGCAGTCCCCTGTAAGTTTACTCTGCAGTGTAGAGCTTAAGCTTCCTCCCCGGGAGTGTTCTACTAGTGTGCAGGTGGAAGGTGAGGTTGCTGCAGTGGTCAAACAAGTATGTTGCTGGTGTGTGTTGCAACGGCATAGAGTTAGTAGCACCACTCAGCCAAGGGAGTAGGAATTAAGGGAATCCCGCTGCTAGCTTGAGTTGGGGTGTTTGCTTGCATATGTTAACAATCTGAGGCGTTCATCAGGTCAGTATAGGCCCAGGAGAAGTTGAGGGTTGTATTTGTGTTGAAGTAAGGGGCAGTATTCCGAATAACACAGTGAGGAGCAGAAACATGTCTGATGTCTGTTGGGAGCACAATGCCAGTGCTTGGGGTATTAATTTTGTAAATTCCCCTCTTGGTCCGAGTTTCATGGCGAAGGCCTGTGGAAAAGGCCTTCACCACTCTCTGCAGCTCCGCTGCAAGTGGTCTCCAGAGGTCCCCAGCCCAGGCAGGAGCCTGCACCTGCATCCCGAGGAAGTAGGCCAGCACCCGACACCATAATGCCCCACGCGGCCCACGCCGCAATACACATTGGCCGCGAGCTATGTCTCGCCTCCCTGGCAACCAGCAACACCCATGCCCGAACCGAGTCAGGTGACTCGAACACAACGTTGCCTGCAGCCCCTCCTCTCCTGCTTTAAAGGGAGAGGAGCAGCGCCGCCAGGCCAAGCCGCTTCATGGCGAAGGCCTGTGGAAAACACCTTCACCACTCTCTGCAGCTCCGCTGCTCGACGACGCTGGACGGAGCACCCGGCCACCATCAACAAGGTAAGCCGTCGAGCTGGCTCCTGAAACACCCACTCTGCTCCGCCCGCAATACTCGCCTCTGCACACGCAATTTGCCATCCCAACGTACCTACTCCCTAAGCACAAACTTCCGTAACAAGCGCTTAGGCAGTAGGTGCTGGACTGATACCGCAATACTACCCGCTGCTCACCCGGAGTTGCCTACGATGATCCCAACCCTCTACCACCATTCACTCGAACGCCCACTGCTCAACACTGGCCTGGGTCTGTTGCCCCAACTATTCTGAAACTGCCTGTGTTGCCCATTCCACTGAACCTGCCTACTGAGCCCGCTGCTCCCATGCTATTGACTGCTGCACCCATTGCTTTGAATTTGCCTGTGGTGCCTGCTGCACCCATTGTTTCGAATTTGCTTGTGATGCCTGCTGCACCCACTGCTTTAAATTTGCCTGTGCCGGATGCCCATCACAAAACCATCATGCCTACGCATGACCCCATGGCCTCCTCATGCACGGCCCAACTGACTTCCACCCTTAAATGTGCCCTAATAAACGCCCGCTCATGCCCTAGACATTCACAACCTTATTCTTAAAAACAGCACTGACCTCCTCATTATCAATGAATCCTGGCTGAATGACTCATCAGGCCCTGCCCTCTCCCTGGCTATCCCAGATGGATACACCATATATAGGCAAGATCGACCCTTTCTCAGAGGCGGGGGAGTAGCCCTCATCGCCAAAGACAACCTCACCATTAGAAGGGTTGAAGGTGAACTTGGCCACAACTGTGACTACCTTCCCCTCAGAATCTATCTCTCTCCTAACCTTACCTTGACCCTTCATATTGTTTACCGACCTCCGGGTCCTATTGCTGAATTACAGGAATCCCTCATCCATGCACTCTCAGCGAACCTAAAGAGAAAATCCAAAGTCCTTCTCTCAGGTGACCTCAACCTAGGCCTCAACGATCCCAATGACACCCACGCAATCGCTCTACACAAAGCCCTCTCCACTCTCTGATTCGCACAAACCATTTCGAATCCTACCTACATCAAAGGACGTTCCTTAGACTGGGTTGCCCACCATAACTGCCCAGTCCTAATCACCGGAAACTCTCCTGTCCCATGGACAGACCACCACCACATCCAATTTGACCTGGACACATCTAAAGGGCCCCCTAAACCTACCATCCCTATTCCCGCAGCTCTCGCCAGAAGCTCCTGCCTACTAACTGTAGATAGGATCACTCCCTTCCTTGAGATTCCGGCTCTTCAAGCCCCCTTCTCAACAGACCCTGACACCCTTGCCAACGTTTTCAATCTGGCAATCACCAACGCAGTTGACGCCATCGCCCCTCTCACTCTCAGGAAAGCTAAGAAAGCCAAGCATACCAATGCATGGTTCTCCCAAGAGCTTCTTGAGCTTCGGTCTAAGAAGCGAGCTGCCCTCTCAGCCTGGAGAAACAAACCTAATAACGATACTAAATCCACCTTTAAGACTATCTCTAAGGACTACAAATCCGCTATTATCCTTGCTAAAGCGAACTCATTCAACAATAGGATTGCCAATGCTAAATCTAGCACCAAAGAAATATTCACCATCTTTAGGGAACTTGAAACTCCATCCACCCCACCATCCACCATCTTGAAAGATGAAAACTGGTGCAATGACATCCAATCAGCCATGCTTAATAAACTAAACACCTTGCAAACCAAAATTCAGGCGCACCAAAAAGCTCTTACCCTCCTAATTGCTAACCAGAATATCAACACCAACAAAGAGACCAACACCCACTCCTGCCCGCCTTTCGACTTCAAGGACATCACCGAATCTGAAGTCATAACGCTCCTGAAAACCATCAAACCATCTAGCTTTAAAGGTGACGTTTGCCCTGCACAGTTAGTCAAAGACTGTGGCCCTACCCTTCCCCCCTTCCTCACAGCCTTCATAAATGCATCCTTTCACTCTGGACATGTTCCGTCTGATCTTAAGGAAGCTTGGGTCCGTCCGCTTCTCAAAAAACCTTCACTTGACCCATCAGTACCGGGGAACTACAGGCCCATCACCACCATCCCCTTTCTACTGAAAATTCTGGACAAAGCAGCCTACCAGCAAGTCCAAAAATTCCTCGAAGCGCACCGCCTTCTAGGCCTTCGGCAGTCTGGTTTCAGACCTCGACATGCACCGAAACCGTTCTACTTGACCTAAAAAATCATATGGACGACATTCGTGACGCCGGCAAACCAGCGCTCCTGCTCCTCCTCGATCTATCTGCGGCATTCAACCTCGTCGGCCACAACACTCTATGCCGCATCTCTCTATAGCAGCTAACTTCTCCCCAAAAGCATGCACATGGATCACCTCCTTCCTACAGGAAAGGGTCATGAAAGTTTTCTTGGACTCAGCATGCGCCTCTCCCAGTCACATCAAATGTGGGGTGCCCCAGGGCTCCTGCATAGCGCCCACCCTTTACAACCTGTTTACCCTGCCTCACTTCAATCTCCTCGATGCCATGGGCATCTCATACACCAACTATGCGGATGACACCCAAGTGCTCATCCCGCTCACAGTTGACTGAGTTGGACAAGAACACCCTCAATTCCATCTATGCCACCATCCAAGCCTGGATGGCAGACAATTGGCTATGTCTTAACAGCGAGAAGACTGAGCTTCTACTCATCGGGTCACCAACAATTCTAGGCAACTTCGACAAGCAATACTCATCCTTTAACATCGACAACATACCGATTGCGGTATCCCAAACAGTCAAGACTCTAGGCTAGGAGTCTACCTTGACTCCAACCTCACCATGGACAGGCATGATAATACCATTGCCTCCTCATCTGCATACTACTCCAAACTCATCTACGCAGCAAGCCCCTTCATCTCTTCTCAAAATGGCCTCACTATTGCCAGAGCAAAAACAAAGAGGTGATGGATGGAAGGTTTAGAATGAATCTTAACCACTGGCATTGCTTTGGGCAACCCTCCAGACCACCGTTCTTCGCCTGCCAAGCCATTACAGAAGGGGAAAGACCATATGCAAATCAGACTTAGCCCCACCCCAAAAGGGCAGACCAGCCCGAACTGCTAAGTCACATCCCTTCTGCACGAGACCTCAAGCATCCCCAAACATGTTTCGCCCTTGTTGGGGCTCATCAATAAGGAGTAGCTTGGGTTTCTAGGCCCAGCAGGCACGGGACCCACATCTGGGCATACCCGTCCCACTCGGGGTGACAAAGCAAAAACAAAAGAGGTGATGGCTGGAAGGTTTAGAATGAATCTTAACCACTGGCATTGCTCTGGGCAACCCTCCAGACCACCGTTCTTCGCCTCACTATTTCGAGGGCCATGATAGGATCCAGGCTGGACTACTGCAATGCGCTCCTTGGTCAAACCTCCGGCAAAAACATTGCTAAGCTCCAACTTGCCCAGAACAACGCCCTCAGGGCCACCACAGGTTTCTCCAGGAAAGACCATATCTCGGACCTCAGAAGGCAGGACCACTGGCTACCCATTAGGCAGAGGATCACCTTTAAAATACTCTCCCTCACCCATAAATGCCTCCACGACCTTGCTCCCCCTTACCTTGCCCAGAGGATCGCACGACCCACCTGCCAGGCCCGCACGATCTGCCTACACTAACCTGATCTCTACACCCAAGACCTGCAGAGTATGTGCAGGTGGCTCGAGCTTCCCAGCCCTAGCAGCTTCACACTGGAACGCCCTACCTACGCACCTCAGGGGGATTGACTCTCACCTAGCCTTCCGCAAAGCCTTAAAAACCAGGCTGTTTGTCTAAACCCTCCTGCCATGATCGCTTCAGACACACGAATGTCATATGTAACCACCCTCCGCTTTCTATCTCTGTAACGAAGTACCTATGTTTTCTATGTTTACATAATCTTGCTTGCATACACCTTCCTGTAACAGCGCCTCGATGTCTGAGCTGCAGTGCGCTCTACAAATGTAAAAAAAAAAAAATAAAAAATAAATAAATGATGGCAGTGCCACCCTTTTTCTTCCTGCACTTATCAGACCGACCCTGTCTGCTGCCTTAAACCTAGCACTTGCAAATTGCTGGCTGCATTACCACTGTTTGTTGCCTTTATTACTTATGTATTGTTATTTAGCTGTTTCTCCTCTGCTTCGCACTTTCCACTTCTCCCTCCTTCCATGCACTTTTCCCCTCCCCCTCTCCCATGCACTTGCGCGTTCTCAATGTCACTGGGCCTAGTAAGATCGCTGTGTCGTTCTCCCCTGTACTCCTCCCTTACCCCTCTGAAACACTTGTGTACGAGCGCGATAGAAATAAAATATCAATCAATCCGTGTACATCGAGGGACCAGTGTGGAAAGTAGTGAGGAGAGAGAGAGAAAGAGCAGGGTCCAATACTTTGGAATGAACGGCGCTGCACAAGAGGCAAGCAGATCAAGCACACTTATTACAATAAGGAATCTGGCCCACCTGTCTGGGTAGTATCTTCTCCACGGAATGCTTGCTTGTGTAGCCTGTGAATAGTGACCAGTAATCATTTGTGACATGATGACCATTGTAGGGATGCATTCAGGCAATCATCTATTAAGCAATTGCCAGGAGATGACAATGGTATTCCTAGCTTTGAGCTGTCCAGCCCTATGCAGATTGGGGCCTCATGCCCAAAGGTTCTGAGCAGTTTGTGATCCTCAGAGATAGAATGGTGCGAAGTTCAGGATACCAGCAGGAATTATGATGAGGCAGGCATGGAGCTTGACGAAATCAGGCCAGCGTTCAGCAATTGTCTCCTGGCGGGTAGCTGTGCAAAGGCAGAGATGAGAGTGCCAGGTTTTTCCCGCCCGATGAATGAGGCAAAAGATTTTTAAAAACGGGTATACACATCAGCTAGAAGACCCCAAAACTTCATGTGGGTCGGGTGTCGCTGGTCTGTGATGAAGGTAGTAAAAAAGAAGCAAATGCAATTTTTAATTTTTTTTAAATTTTATTTACTTGTATTTAATCAAAAACAGCTTTTTACAAGAGTGATTTCCACTCAAAACGATTCCCAATGACATCTCAAAGGTGACGACAGTTTGTAGTTTGTGGTATGGCCCACAGTCTTAGGAGTTAAGTAGGCGAGAACCCGACGTCCATGCTCGATTTTGTCCTTTCCATAGCCAGTTTCAGAAGTGTTGCAGCTGCCGTGTGGCATCGAGTCTTTTCGCCTGTAATAAGGCGATTCCACCAGATTGCTTCATTGCCAGCGAATGAGGTAGCAGTCAGAGGACTGAAATAGGCAACCCTGACTTAGTGCAGGGCAGAGCATCAGCAGGTGTCTTATAGATTCAGTCTCTTCAGGATTTTGACAGAATCTACAAGTTTTTTCCTTTGACCCGGGTCTGATCGCTAGAATTTCTTGCGTCGGTAGGACGTTAAGACGGGCTTTAAAAAAAAAAAAAAATTCTCATCAGTGATTTACTGGGGAATCTTTTACAGTATGCCATTGGTTCTTTCAGTTTGTTGGTGTTTGTAGGAAGATGGGCTAATAGTTTGTTAGATGTTGCTTTTTCAATAGTAGTGATCCAGTCCCAACATTCCAGTTTTGTTTTTATCCTGGTCGGATTATTCTTCAGTTCTTCTTCGGTACAGGCGATTGTCTGCAATTTTAGTTTTTGATCCGTGGCCCACAGATTCATAGTGGTTGTTGCCTTTTTCAATCTCTTCTGCTATCATATGATAGATTTCCAGACTCTCAGGGTGGATGACTTTCCTATATAGCTGTTAGAGTACTGTGGTCCACCACTGCTTTCAGGGATACGAGGCCGAGTTCTCGTCTTATCGGTGCTACCGCTGTGGAGTTAGGTAAACCCAGCACTGCTCTCCAGATGAAACCTTCAAGTTTTTGCCAAAGTTGTGGAGGAATTGAAGGTGTGGCATCCATGCCATAAGTTAGCGAGGGAATAATCTTGGCCTTGTAGAAACTGATCGCCGGTTGAAGTGAAAATTTGCCATATTTTCGGTCAACTGCTCTATTGTGCGGCTAGGTTCTTTGCCTTAGACCACAAAATAGCTTGCATGTTGCAGGGTTTCTTGGTGCTATCAAGTTGCACTCCAAGGTATTTAAATGAGTCAACCACTTTGATTTTTGTCTCATTGAAAGCGGTCTTTCTTTTTGCTTCCTGGTTTTTGCAAGATCATTATTTTTGTTTTTGAATTATTGATTTCAAGGTTGTTTTTGTTAATGTAGGTTGAGAGGTTGTCGAGTTGACGTTGCAGACCGACCTGAGTGAGGTCAAGTAATATCAGGTCGTCCGCATACAGAAGTCTCGGGACCCTTGTAGTGCCTATTTTTGGTGGAAATGACCTGATCTTGCTTTGGCTGTCTTTGAAATCTCCGAGAAAGGATATAAACGGGGCAGGTGCCAGAGGGCAACCTTGCTTCACTCCACGGAAGGTCAGTATAGAGTTCGAAATTAGGCCTTGATTGTTTAGACGGACATTTATGCTGGTGTTGGTATGGAGACTGTTATGGGTTCCAAAATGCTTTCCGGACAATGCCATGTCCTAAGTTTAGACCACAATTTCGGTCTATCCACTCTGTTGAAAGCTTGGGACAGGTCGACAAATGCTAGAAAAATCTGAGGTGCTCCTGTCAGGACTCTTTCCTTAAATAGATTCAAGCACATTATGTTGGCACTGGTGCTCGCGTTTTTCTGGAATCCTGTTTGCAAAGGATTGGAGCACAAGGAGGTGAGAGCCCATTTCCAGAAATGTGACAGAAGGATTGAGGCAAAAACCTTTCCGATGACGTCAAGAAGGGCTATTGGCCAATAGTTCAAGGGATCTTCTCTGGCTGCTTTTTTGAAGATCGGTACGATCACCGCTTTCGTCCATGAGTCCAGAATCATTCTTCTTTCTCTACAGACTTTGAAAATTGAACTGATGAGATTTGAACACTCATCCGGGTGTTGTTTTAGATCACAATTCGCGAGCCCGTCGGGCCCGGGTGCTCTTGACGACTTCAATTTCATGATTATGGATTTAATATCACCAATGTCAGTCTGATCCACTCACTCAAGGTCCTTTGGTCGTATGATTTTATCATTGTTGCCTTCTGCTGATTCGAACAAATTCAGGAAATGTGTGGTCCATTTTTCTTCCGAGACTGGATTAATCATGTGCGAATTTGGGAGCTTATTCGGTTTGTTGATCAGAAATCATGGGATTTTTTGTTGGAGAGAACCTTCAGCATCTCTTCGGCATCCGATTGGTATAGCAAACATCTTGAGTTTCTCAACCATTGCTTGTAGTTTCTTGTTTCTACTTTAAGGGATTCCCAATGTATTGGTAGATCCAAAGTAACTGCCTCTCTTTTTAGTTTTCTTAAAAGTTTGCATTTGGCAACCAATGTCGCATTATACTCATGGATGTGCTGATTACTTTGGTTGTTGAAATTCTTCCTGGGTTTTTCGAATGCAAGAAGAAGTTTAATATAGCTCGATCTGGCCAAACTGTTTTGCAATGCGGGGTCAGACATTAAGCTGGTAAATTGATCTGTGAACTTGCAGACATCTGAAGCAATCATGCGGAGACGAGTTTGTTGCGAGTTTGTCTCAATTGATGGTTCATAGAATTGCAAATTGCTCCCTTTGTTTCTGCATGTAAGATTCAGTAAATTATGATCACTGTGCTTCGTTTTAATAACGTTGAATGAGACTATGTTGAAATACACAGGTTCGGAGACAAAGATGTACTCAAGAGTGGCTGATGACATGCCACGTTACCAGGTTGGTATCAAGGCATCTGAATCTGTTATGGCTGCGGAATTGAAAAGATTTTGGGATTTCATAATTGCGCTCCACGTAGGTCCCCTATTTAAGGCAGAAGAGTTAGTAGGTCCTTTTCTTTCAGGCAAGCTGGATATTGTGCAATTCGCATTGAGGTCCCCGCAGATCAAAATGTTAGAAGATTTGTATTTGATTGCGATTTCATTGATTGTGCTGGTCACTTTATCCACATGTTCACTATTGAAGTCTTTTGAGGGTTCCAGTAAACGTTTATAATCGCTACAGAGTCCTGTGTTCTGAGCTTGGTCGTTGGAGTTTCAGGGTTCCACGTGGTCAAAACAGCCAGAATTTCGTAGCTGCGAGTTATGACCTTTGTGATGGATATGCCGGATCCTATACGGGTGGCTGTTAATAAACCCGACGAAGGTCGACCCAAAGGCCCTTTGAAGCCTGGAGATATTTCAATGCAGTAACCATCGAGGGCCGGTTTTTCACGCAAACCACGTTTCCTGAAGGCATATAATGTCATAGGAGCTCAGGTCGTGACTGTCGGACTTGGTTAGATGAACGTGACCTCTAGTGTTCCATGATGCTATGCTTAAAGTTTCTTTCGAGGGTATTTGCTGAAACGATTGGGATGTGAGTGACGTCAACTTTACATCCCCAGATGGTTGCTATCTCTTCACCCCCGAGGTTAGGACACTACGAAACCAATTCCATTTGTCTTTCTTAGTTGGTTTTTCGGGATCAATCGGGGTCTGCTTTGTGGTTTTTCTTGAGGTCCCGTCATTAAACGGCGATGCTCCCCGATCTTGATTGCGGATATGGGGAGTTGTAGGATGTCCTTGGTATCATTCAGGATCATATTTTTGTCTGAGGTCTTCTCTATGCTCAGCTCTCTCGTCACTCCTTGTAATATGTCTCAGGCGGACAGTTGCAGAGAGTCCGTCTGATGATGAGCCATTGGTCCTCGAGCTCTTGTTTGATGTTGGACTTCTTCCCCTTCTCGCTGTTCTATAAAGGTCTTCTGTTCGTGATTTGAAGCTGTAGTTTTTTTTTTGGGGGATTTTCTGTAATTGTCTCTTGGCGATTCTTTGGAGTTCGTAGAGGGAATCTCGTACAGGTTGAAGGCCAAAAGGGATAATTCCACATATAAATCGTGTGGTAGTTCTTCCAGTGCACGTTTTTTGATGTGCAAGTAAGCCTTCGCTTGATTCTTTCTATGATAGGGTTCAATCAAGGTGAAATCGTCCGATTTTAAGTTCTGTAGGGTTTTCACCTTTTTGAGTGTTCTGAGACCGTATTTCTGTTTAGAATCATATAATGGTCGTTGGATGTTTTTTGTTCAATTTTAAAGAGAAGGGTCGAACATAGAGACGGACCTCTTGATTTTACTTGATCCTCCAGTGAGCGTCTCGATGGGCTGTGTCTACAATTGATTTGGATGGAAGGAGCTGGCAATACTTTTTGTTGATTCTTGGTCATCGTGTCCGATGGCAGTTTGATTGCTTTGTGTTCAATTTGAGTCGATGTTGCAATAGGAGTAATTTCCTCAAATGAAACGCCAGTTTGGACAGGCAATTCATTTGAAATTACTGGATTCGATTTTCGTCCTCGCATTGGGTCCAAATGTTGGGTTAGGTCCATCAGCGAGCTTTGAGCTATAAATTCTTCGGTGGACTTGGGGGAGGTGGAGATGCAGATAACTGAGTTATTAAGACGTTGATTTTTCTTTCAATGACTCTTTGTTTGGTTCTCGCTGCCATCAGGGGATCAAGAGCCGACACTGTTTGTACGCCATTGAAAGCCGATTTGTTGACCGTTATGATTTTCAGAAGTGGTTTACTTCTGCTAGTGCTCGGTGTTATCTTTTGTTGATTTTCCACAGTTCTCTTGTGTTTAGCCACTACTAAGTTGGATTGTGGGAGCTTTTCCATTTTTTCTTTTAAAAACCGGCGCCGGATCAGATGGATTTGCCAGAACTTTGGTCTGGGTCTCTTTTTCCAGAGTAGCTGGTGAAGCTGGTTTGAGACGGTATAATAGGTCTTCTAGCCGGCTCAGTTTTGAGTCCCACATGTCACTCTCCTCTTTGCTTCTTTGGTCCAGTGCTGTAATGAAACCTTCAACAAAGATCAATTTGCTATGCATCATTGCAGTTAGAACTGTACTGTCTTTCAGCGAGTCATTGATGGCTTCGTACAGCTTTCCAAATGGTGCTAAAGCTATAGTAATTGCCGACATGATTACTGGTAGATCTGTTTTTTTTTTTTTTAAGGCGAATCCTTGTTGCCTGAGGTTGTGATTTCGCAGAGTCTTCAGTTTTTTGGCGGGGATCTGGGACGTGGCGTGTGTTGGGACGGTGAGTATGATGTTTGTAAGTGATCATCTGGTTGAATCGGACCCTCATCCGGGATCAGGCGATCGGGAGAAGGCCGTGTTGCGGATGGCGTCGATGGTGTGCAGGATTTCGGTTCAGGGCCACGTATAGGCATGGAAGAAATTTGTTTACCGTGTGTTGGCTCAGAGTCTTTGGAGGGAGTCGACTTAAGTCAGGGGTACTCCAGCCCCCCCCCCCCCCTCCCCTAAACTGGGGAGTTATGAGTACCAATTGGATTCGTGTCGTCTGGGTTAAGAGTCACTCCCTGCGATTCTGAGTCTTTGTTAACTTCTTTAGCCGAGGGGACCTCGTTGTTTAGATTTGCTGAGGCCCTTTTGGGTGCCACATCGGTTCTGGGTGCACTGAAAGCCTCTTTTGATCCTATTAGTTGGTTTTTGATAGCTGATTGAATCTGGGTCTGATTTGGAATCCCCGACGTTAGTTTCCTTTCTTTACTCAAAGGTGGGAGGTCCTGAATGGCCTCCAACATTTCTGCCTCTGACAGTTCTTTAGTATGGTCCAATTTTCTTTTGTGCTCCTTATTTATGAAATCTTTCAGTGCACTGGAAAGGAGAGGGGCCGGTAGAATTAACTTCCCTGCTTTCTTTGATCTATTTGCTTTTTGTTTTACGTTTGTTGTAGGCTTTTTTTTTTTCTTTTATTGTTTTGTTTAGTAGCCTGGATTTCTAGTTCAGGCACAGGGGCTAGCTCCGAGTGAGGAATGGACAGTTCTGTCCGCTTTTCCGTAGACCACGGTTGCAGAAGGGGGCCCTTAAGGGTTGAACAGGGCGCTGCAGCTGCTGTTTCGGCGTTACTCTGTGCGGGAACGTAATCCCGGTCTGTTGATGGAGGGTCCCAAGGGGCCGAATGAGTCTCTATTTCTTGGTACTTCTTGTGAGGCTTGATATTGTGTCTCCACCACAACTGCCGTTGGATTCGTGGCAAACGTTATGTCCTTAGGGAAGACCTTCGTAGGGTCCTCCAGTTCAGGCAGCAGCGAAACGACTCTCTGTATTGGCTGTACACGGAAATCCTGCACCCTGCAAATACTCATCGGGCACAGCATCTCAAGCGCCTGCATCGAAGAGGGGCCCTGCTCACTGAGCGACCCCGCCTTGACCAGAGTCGACTCGCTCCTGAAGGAGCAGACCCCGAAACCACTGCCCAAAACAATCTACACAGGAGCCCCTGGCCGGCTGTCCTCCGACAGCCGAAACCAAGGCACCCCTCGTCTCATTATCGAGTCGGGAAGGCAGAGCCTGCCAGGCGGGGGATGGGCTGCAGAGTGAAGTGGAGCGAGCCGCCGGCACTGCAGGCAGGGAGACCAAACGGGACCCCGTTGGATGTGGCATCAGATGTCACCAAACCATGGATCCATGGCACCGGAGAAACAGGTAACGTGGGAAGCGTGGTCGCAGGGGACTCTGGCGCTCCGAAGGTCATTGTTTTCGCCGGGCCCGAGTTGTCTGAAACATTATTGGAGGTATTTATAGATGTGTTGGATGTGTTAGAGAAAGTTGCAAAGTCACTGGATGACTGAATCACGGCACTAGGGTAGTCCACAAAGTTCCGGTCCCTACTGAGCCTGGGGATGGTCGTTGGGCTCAGTGAATACACAGTGCTCGTAGTGTTCGTGTTAATCGAGGGGATGGCAGTAATTGACTTTGGGGGTAGCCTTGGCTCCTTCAATTTTTTTAGACACAGGACTGATTTGATTTTCTTGACATCAAGTGTTTTCGAGGAGCTCCGTAATATTCGCAAAGAGACCTCTGAAGTGGGGTCTGTTACGCTTGCACTTGCGAGCTGTGGAAGCAGGGTCTCGGACGTGCCAGTGGGCTCCATAGCTCCTGCAGACGACTGCTCACCCTCTGCTCACGCTCCGCTCACCGCTCCACGGTAATGTTGCTGGTTAAAGGCACTTCCAACAGCAAACAGTGTAGAAAGACTGCAGTGTGCAGACGACTGCTCACCCTCGGCTCACGCTCCGCTCACCGCTCTGTGGTAATGTTGCTGGTTAAAGGCACTTCCAACAGCAAACAGTGTAGAAAGACTGCAGTGTGCAGACTGCTCACCCTCTGCTCATGCTCCGCTCACCGCTCCGTGGTAATGTTGCTGGTTAAAGGCACTTCCAACAGCAAACAGTGTAGAAAGACTGCAGTCTGCAGTGTGCAGACGACTGCTCACCCTCTGCTCACCGCTCGCGGTAATGTTGCTGGTTAAAGGCGCTTCCAACAGCAAACAGTGTAGAAAGACTGCAGAAAGACTGCAGTGTGCAAATGCAATTGTTGAGGCGGTGGGCTCACTCAGATGGCCCCCAGACCTCTTGGACTGGAGGGCTTTTGCACCTATACTCCAAGTGCGCAGCTTTATTGTGGCTGCATGAAGAAGGAAAAGTATTGAGAGCGTTGGGCCACACGCAGGGGATGGGTGTAGCAGACACTCTGACGTTCACCTGCCGATGGCAGATGTGTTGGGAGCTGAACTCCGTAAGTTATAGCTCTGGACAAGTATCAACGTGTCGTCTAGAAGAGCAGAATGTGGTGTCACTGGGGGTGTGGCATCTGGGTCCCCGGTGGGCAGATGCAGTGTGGTATCTTTGTTCTGGACCCCTGGAGATGGCAGCTGGGCTAGAGCTTTTGTGCTGGCAGGTGGCGAGATCCCTTTGTCCTTGTCCATCTGCTGTTGGTGGCACTGTCTTTACACACTGGCTGGTGTGTACCCAGGGGTCATGGCCTTTGCAGGGAACAGCGTTGTGGGGTCTCAGTAAGATGTGGTAAGGGCCTTTTCAGCGATGGTGTAACGAGGACCTTCGTTGATTAACCCTCAATATTCTGTACAATCTGTCCTGTGAAATGTGTGTGTATGTCATAGTTTATAGAAACTGGGAGTCCAAAGCGTGTGCTGAATCTTTCAACAGTTTCTTTGCTACTGTGATTGAATCTGCATATTTAATGTGGTAGGCCTCAGTCCATCCAGAACATTTGTCTAGGACAACCAGGACATACTCGAAAGAGGTACACTTCTGCATGGAGATAGTCTATTTGTAAATTCACGAAGGGCCCGTGTGGCGAATCATCTGCCCCGGGAGTAGTTTTAAGAGGCTTTCCCAGGTTCAATGTAAGACATGTGGTGCAGTGAGCACAGTACCTCTGTGCAATGGAGGGGAACTTGGGAGCAAACCAATACCTCTGAACCTCTGGGGCCCTTTTCGCTTTACTTGAATGTGACAGAGTGAGAAACATGTGCTAAGTAGGGTAGCACTGAACGTGTGGCCACTAACGGGCCGTTGTTATCATGCCATAGGCGATCAGAGTAACGAACACATCCTTTACTTTCTCAGCTATGTTTCTCGTCCTGGGGGGCCGCCTCTAGGAGGTCCGCCAGGACGGAAAGGGATGCGGAGAAATGAGCGGAGAAACAGTGGCACATAATCAGGGGCCTGAGGGTCATGGAGGGCCGCGTTTTTGGCATGGTGGTCTGCCAATGCATTTCCCTGCGAAATGTCTGCAAACAGAGTGTGGGCCTTATATTTCACAATGGCCAAATCGTGGCTAGCAAAATAGCATTAAGCAGTCCTTCAGCATAAGGGGGGGAATTGAGAATAGGTTTACCTTGTGCAGTCAGGTAACCTTTTGGTTTCCAGAGGGTCCCATAATCATGTGAGATGCCAAAGGCATAGCGGGAATCCGTGTATATAGTGGCTGTGCATTTTATGGCAATCGTGCAGGGCCGGGTGAGGGCAATGAGTTTGGCAACTTGGCTGATCTTACCTATGGGAGCTGGAAGGCTTCTAATACCTCAAAGGTGGTACAAACTGCAAAGCCTCCCTGGCGACTGTGTGGAATCCCTAAGACATGACCTGTCAACATAAAGTACTACGTCCGCATTGGGGAGGGGTGACATCTTATCCTTGAAGTCAGGTTGTGGAGATGAAACTGTCAACTGCAACAAGGCAATCGTGCACGGGTTACCATCATCCGGAAAGGGGAAAGGGGAGGTGGGTTTGAGAGGGTTGCATCTGATGAGGGTGATATTGGTGGGGGAGAGAGTCGTTTTTCATACTTTTTGAGGCGTGCAGCTGATGGTGTGTTTTTCCTCTGAGGAATAGGGCCAATACAGAGTGTGGCACTGTCACATTTCTGTGGTGTGCTAGTGCGATGTCAGCTTTGGAGAGCAAGAGAGCGCCAGCGACAGCCCACCACCCTTAGATATTTGGCATACCCCTCTTTCTCATCACAGAATAGGGTGAAGGATTTAGAGTAATTGGGGAGGGCAAGGGCAGGGGCGATGGATAGGGCAGTCTTTATCTTGGCGAAGGCTGTAGTGGATTCCAGAGACCATGTAAGTATCAAGCAATTAATCAAAGAACATCCTTTGCATCCGAGCTTCAGTGGAGGCGTAAAAGGACCCAAGGTTGTCAGAAATTGCACATTGCTAAAATGGAGTGGAGTTGCCGCTTGGTGTCAGGGATGGGGCATTGAAGGATGCATGAAACGCGAGAGGGTTCACGGTGCCTGGTGCCATGCGAGATGTCCTGTCCTAGGTAGCCAACATTGGGGAGGCAAGCCTCAAAAGAGGGAGACGCTAGCAGGAGATCTACATATTGTAGCATGGTGGAACCTTTGGAGAAGGTGAGATCTTGGAGGTCTTCTTGTAGTATTTTGGGAAAAGTGGGAGCGGAGTCAATAAAGCCCATGCAAAGTGACCTGTGGGTGAGCTGGTGTCCCTTATACATGAAGGCAAATAGAACTTGTTCCCCTGCATTAGCAATGCCAGAGTTTTTAGTAAAACTGTCTGTTAACCTAGACAGGTAGTCGGAGGGGGATTCAGACTGGTTTTGCTTACAGGTGGCAATTTTGGTCCAGTCTGATTTGACAGGGTATTTCTGCTTAATGAGGGCAGCTAGTGCTTTAACACTTGCGGTAATACCAACACCCTCAGTTTAGGAATCAGGCCACTGGAGTGTGTCTAAGTTGTTTGTAGAGCGTGTCTTTGAGAACAGCCCTCGGTAGCTGAGGTCACCAATGGTGGGCTCATAACAGGCGATTACTTTGGTCAAATGTTCCATGAATGCGGGTGGGTTTTCGGGCACTGTTGTGCCATATGGTACAAGTCCATGGAGAGTGAATTTTCATTGGAGGATGCGCAACATCTTCTTGGGGATAAGTGTGCATGGGCAGGAGGGTAGTTTCTGTGACATTTGGCACAGAGACGTACACAGGGTGCAGGGAAGGGGGTTTGGTAATCGAAGAGTGAGGCAAGTCAATATCTTGTTTAGTGAGGTGAGGCCTTGGCGTCAGTGACAATGATTTTAACAGTAGGTCGTCAATGTATTTTTGACAGTAAGACATGCGCCTGTAGGACGTCGTGGCAGACTGGTCCTCCGCGTACAGCAGGGAGGCGGAGGTAGATCAAGGTCGAAAATTACTGGGATGTGACCGTATCCTGGGAGTGGAGTAGGCCAAGGTAGCAGGAGGTAGAGTGGGTGTGGGTGGGTGTGGGCGAGGTAGAGGGCAGCCCGTCCCCTCTTGGTTTGAACTTGGCAGGAGGTGGGGTGGCTGGAGCGGGGGGAAGGAGGGGTTGGAGGGGCAGGCGATGTGTTGCAGGGGATGTGTGGCGGCAGAGTGGCCGGAGGTGTAGAAACTCCTGGTGGGGCTGCGTCAGGTGGCGGAGGTGTAACGATAATGAGCGGGGGAGAGTAGAGGTAGCTGATCTAGAAAATCAACTACTGGCGCCCTCTAGTGGGGCATCTTTGGACAGGTCAGCTGGCAAACTGGGGTAAAGGCCTGTCTTTCCTTTTCTAACTTTCTGCGTATTTTTAAAAGATCTAGTCTGACTTTCTCTCAGCCTCCTCTCTGCTTCTTTGTACCAAGCAAAATTAAGCAGACCAGTGATTTTGGGACACCTTAGACAAGGCCCCTTGCAACACAACTAGGTGATCAATACCAAACCAACCATCCAATGGCCATTGAAATACCTTCTGGAACCTTGTGAAAGTGCCATTCCAGCAAAAACGTACAGGTGAAGGTGCCATACGTAGAAAATATAAAGAAAACATTGGTCCTTAAGGCGGGGGGGGGGGGAGAGTGGGCCTTTTAGAGGCCCTAGAACCCATTGACAGTCCTGGAAAGTACAGAGTGGGGAGCCATAGAGGGGTAGTGGGTTTGCAGGTGGTGCAGGCCAAGGTGGGTATAAACAGACAACCTAAGGATAATTGTACTTCCTGCTGTAACCAAGGGTAAATACCAAACAAGACAGGTAACAGAAGGTGAGACACAAGCGAGCAAAGGTGGATAGCCGTTCGCAGACTATAAAGAAATGTGGTGACAAGAGAATACTAGAGGAACTGTATGACGTTGGGGCCACAACAAATAAACAAGATGCGGCAGGCAAGTTAGGCGATCAAGGGGGCAATGGTATTCCCCAGTAAGTCAAGTCTGCAGGCAGCCATGAAACAGACGTCTGGAGGAAATGAAGGCAAAATCTGATAACAGCCTACCAATTAGACAGACACCTTGGAGAGAGTGGCAACGGCAAGCCACGGAGAGGAGAGCCCACAATGTTAGCCGGGTCCATTAAAAACGACAACCCAAAGTATGCACAACAATCGTACAGCGGCTGCGTGCTGATGTAGAATTTTTAAGAGCAAACAATGCATCATAGTAGTTTAGCACACTTGATGGCCATGTGACAAAACACATAGGCTCCTTCTTATCCCACACGGCACTAAACACCTTTACCTTGTTTTCTGTGGCAGTACCCAGGAACCTTTGTTTAAATCAATGTGAAAGCCCAAAAACGAATCCTGGTCCTTGGGGGCAGAACCACAAGCAATCAATGCAGCGACACCACAAAATGAAATAGCCAATGCTCACAAGCAGGCTAGGGCCATAAGCATGTCCCTTTCCTGCACAGCTATAGCAAGCACACCTTGGTCCCCGTAATGGCACGCAGGGTCCACAATGTACAAAATAACAGACTAGTAGACGCAGCATTGTACATAAATGGACAAATACAAATAAACAGATGCTGCACTTTACATGAACTAACACCTAAACGTGTTTTTGTGCTGTACAGTCACAACATTGTACTCCAGCGTGCTTGAAAAGCCCTGCAAAGCTGACCCTGTGCACGCTGCAAAAGGGGAAGTTGGGCAGGTGTTGTCAGCTAGAGGTCCTAGTGGAGTTACAGCGTGGAAAAGAGGAAGCAGCCAATGCCCTGCTCAGGGGGGCCTGGCAGCGGAAAAGAGGAAGTATATGTGAAGCAGCTTGAAGACACTGGTAACTACTACGTAAGGTGCCACTAGGCGCAGCGCTAGACTGTGGGTATTTACTTACAAAGTGTTGTGCCTGGCAATATTAGACTTGTGTCCGTTCAGCTTTTACCCCACACTCGAGTGGTCTATTGAATGGGGCACTGTTAACGATCTCCCCATAGGAAAAGCCTGTGAGCTTAATATAATTGTGGCCAGCTTTCCGGAGTGCAATCCTTGCACTGGATCCAGGAAGCCTAGAAAATGACAATGAGCATCAGCATGACATACAAACAATTAATACAATGGCTGTAGCTAATGACATTTATGCATACACCTGAACCAACACAGTACATTATTTCATAGATTGGCAAGTGTGCAACAGTACATAATACGTGATTAGAGAAAGATGGAGAGTGCGAGAGAGATATTAAAAAAAAAATGTCATGGAGATATTGTAAATGTAAAATCAGCTTGCTTTACCCATCAGCAGGGAGGGGGGTATAACTGCTTTTCATCCATACTGCTACACATAGATTGCCTGCAGACCACCAAGTCAGGCACAACCAGTGGATGGCATCTTCGATTTAACAGTATGCTGCTTTATCTTAAAAAGCATTTACCTTCAGTCACTGGACCCCTGGTGTGGAAACCTCTTCAGTGGTTTGCGGGAATCCCAGAGACCAGCAGGATGGAAGATCATGGCACCATCTGATAGGGAAGTCCCCAAGTAGACCCGCAAACGGTGGGTTTGGAAGGAACCCCACAGCCATTGCTTAATTTGTAAAAAAATAAGTGTCAGTGCCCAAAAAATATTGGCCCCATAATGCGCGGCGCCGCCCGCAATGTGGACGCGCGGCGCCACCCGCATTACGCGCGTGTCCTATGCCAGTTCAGTGCTAGACCTATATCGGCCCACCACCAGCCAATCACACTGCTGCTGCTTCATGTCACATGTTTGGTGCTGCACCAACTGCTGGCACAGGCTAGTAGTGGGATGGATGCGGAAGGGCAAACATGGGTTGAGAAAGTATAATAGCTTAAAGGCATGGTCTAGTAAAAATGTTTATTGTCCCTACGGGTCGGCCATGTTTTTTTAAGCCTAAGTGGCTCGATTTTAGAAAACTTTCCTATGGACCTTACCCGAGTTTTCGTCCATTAAATGCACGCGAAAGCAAGCACCAGGGAGCCGCCATTTTCTGATAATCCTATCTTTTCCCCCATCGCCCTGGTTGACCTGCTTTTGCGGCACTAAATCAAATCCCCCGTCCCTGAGCCTGACATTATCAAAACATTCATATTCCCCGCCTCTCTCTGTGACGTTACTGTGCTGCGTAGGCAAACGCGCCCAGTCGTCTTCTACGCGACTCCACACAGAACCCGGAAACCAACACAGACCATCTCACAACACAGCGCGCCACAATTCGGAATATGAAACTGTACTTTAAAATCTTTTGGTAAAGTACATTTATTTTACATTAAATGTTTAGAGAATATTCAGCAATTGCCATATCAACTCCGAAAGCCATTTATTTTCTTTTATCTGTATCCGCCATGGTACACAGGGTGTTGCTTTTCGTTAAAAGATGCACTTTGGAAGCACAGTGAACCGCAAGGCTGTTCCATCAACTAGGCACTAGTCCATCGTAAAGGTCGATATGTTGCTTCTAGCCACTAGTACAGCGTAAGGGCATGTGGGCCCTTGGCGATCGTCCCATAAAATTGTCAGTGTGCTCCAGTTGTTCACACGAAGCTGCAGGTGTCTACTGTAAAAGCCATCTGCTGGTGTCTCAAACCGATGGCAGTAGCGGAAGGGGAGCAAATACCTGTTATGAAAACAAAAAAATTATAATTAGTCTCGCCAGCCGATCTTCATTAATATTACTTATTTTATTTATTACAGCCGATCAGAAACTATTTGCTTGCAAGGATAGTTCAATGGAGTATGTTCGGCTCTAAAATCAATGCGAAAAGTAACTAAATAAATCGAGGCTAACACAAAATGATAAACGACAGTCTACATGCGTGAGGAATGATATGCTATATGATATGGCATTTGTAACGCGCCTATACTCAAGTGTTTCTAGGCACGACGAGGCAGGTGGGGAACAAGGGCAGACAGACAACGATCCTACTAGGCCAGGTGTCTTTCTGATCGCGCATGGGGAAGGGCTGTACATGGTTAGTTGAATACAAATTAAATAATGGGGCCAGCTGGTGGCAAGTGCAAGGTAAATGCCGGGAGAAGGGGCTGAAGGATACAGAGACAGTCCCATAGTGCAGGTAGGCAGTGCAGGGAAAAGTGGCTGGGCCAAGGACCGAGATCGGTGAGACCAGTGGACCTGCATGCCCATGTGCCCACTACGAACACGTTTTCCTTGCTTTTCCTAGCTCTTCATTCATTCATTTATTCATGCATCCATTCATTAAATCTTCATTCCGGTATACAAGCGTCTAAAGATTTACTCACATTATATATGAAATTTCCATTGTGTCTCTTCGTAATGCAGTCTGTAAAACGGACCGTGCTCTTGACAACGATTTTTCGTATACTGAACTAAAATGAAACTCGGTCTAGTTTCTGAATTTTCTGCCTTATCGTCTCTTACGTTATTGCGCACCCCCTTCAAATCTATTTCTTTCGGCATGGTCCCTGTCTCAAGGTCAAAAAACAATAGACCTTTATACTTCCAGTGCGACTTGTGGGCCTCATCTGGGCGCGAGCTGAAAATCAAAGCCGCTGTCCTTCGCATTCTTTATTTGCAACATCACGTAGTGTAGGCATCTGTGAGAACTTGAAGTTTAGAATCCGCCTATGTAGTGCGCCTCAATGTGCAAATACGAACTGGCTTCTCTCCCAAATGCCACGGCCCGCTTGGCTCGCGCGTTTTAAGTGCCCCAATTTTGTCCCCGTTGTCTGCGAGCTTTGCAGCCCAAATTGAGACATTTAATTTTTGGCGGAAGGTCAGGGAAAGTATAAAGTACCACAGGAGTTGAATTAAAAGTGAGATTTATTGTTTGTTTTATTATTTGCAATACGCAAGCCTCCCCTCCGTTAACAGTGCGCAGCATTTACATTTACATGAGATGAGACATGAGAAAAATATATACATACACATATATGAGGTGAATAGAGAGAATTCAAAGATGACACCCAGCTTGTTCGCCACCCATGATGGTGAAGGTAGGGGTTAGGTTTACAGGTACACTGTACAATAACATTTATTTACAAAAAGACAATCGTATTGCAATTATTTAAACCGGGATTTGTACTTCACAATCAGCTGTGCTTCGGGTGGGCATGGCACAGTCGCAATGTTTGGTGGCAATGGATCACTGCTCTGCACAGAAACGTCCAAAATTCCATATCTGTGCTTCTCTAACACATCAACAATAAGGCCTTTCACAAAGTCGAATTGCATTTCATCATAGACTGGTTTGATCACCCATTGCTTACTTCGTTTTGTAAACACCTTAGTGTAGCGAGGCATCCTTACTTTACCCCTAGTCCTAGATTGTTCACGTCCGACATTGCTGTTATGGGCCAAGACCGCTAATAGAGTGCGGTGTTTCATGCCCCGAAAGCTAAAATGCAAGCGCTTTGGCCTGTACTTTAGGCACATATTGTGGAACACCTCCAAATCTCCTGTGTGACAGAATTCTGTCAGTCCTCTCAAATCTCTTGATAGAGTTTTGTCGAAAACAATCTTCTCAATGGCTTTGTGTGTCGGTGAAGATGGAATCAACCACTTCTTCTTCCGTGCCTCCTCTGGGGACAAAGGGCCATGTTCACATTGGTGGAAATGTTGATTTGCTGTCCAGCGGTGAACGTTGGTACAGTGGCGCATCAGTGACCGCCATTTTTCAAGTAGTATTTCCACTGACCCTTCACAAGTTTTTGAGCTCCACCAAAAATGGTTGGTGATAGAATGTGACCACTGCAAAATACTTTCAAAACCTTTTTTTTTCCCCTGCAGCCGAGATTTTCTTATTGATTGATTTAGCAAGATGCCATACGTCAAATTGATGTTTAATATGTGGGAACTGCTCTCTCATTGTCTTGGCAATTGAAACGTGTCTATCCATGGCTATGAGGTCGATGTGCATTCCCCTTGATTGTAGATATTCCACTGATTTTATAAATTCTAGTTTCTCCATGGCCACTGACGATGTACATTGTGTTACCTGCACGACCACCGAACTCACAATTTTCTTACTATCCATGTCCTGAAAGTGGTAGGTGCAGTACTTGGCCAAAAAATCCAGGGCTGTCGCACTGTCCATCGCCGGCTAGCCTGAATCGTTTGCCTTCGAATGTACCAGAGACAATTGTTCAATTTTCCAAGCATCACTAATGGCCGGAAACAGATAATCACGTTGGTATATGTAGTACAGCGCTTTAGAAATGAAATCTAGTCCCACAAACTGAAAGAAAGCCTCTAACTTTCTAAAACTGGAGCCACTAAAAAGTGATGCAGCTGCACACAGTAGATTGCCTGCTGGCAGTTTCCCCAGCATCGGTTGTGCAGACCATGAGAACCTATGATTTAACCTACAGGCGTCCTTTATTTTGACGTTACTGCCTTTTATTTGACGAGTCACATTAATCAATGGCTTCCCACATACTTTCCCTCTAATGGAATGCACACATTTCAGAATACTTATAATTTCCATCAAACAACTGTCGAATACAATGTATTTGCTCTCTTTCATTAGACTGTCATCCTGCGTCAACGTTGTTTCGGCTTGTGACGTTGTGGAGATTTCAACACATTGGAAAGTAATATCGCTGATATCAAGTTCTGATGCGTCTATGGATGCTGCGGCTGGTTCATTCTCTGTCATTTCGACATCTGCTACTTCAACATTGATGGGAGAACACAACAATGTCGACATGTTTTTTGGTGGCAAATTTTTGGCGGGTGTAGATTGTGTGAATTGATCTGCAACTACTTCAGAGCTATCTTCAATACATTCAATAACATCTTCTTGTGGTGGTGCGGTCGCACTGTAGCTATGGTCCAATGCAACTTTGCTCTAGTCTCCAAACACAGTTAATTCATGTTCTGGCCATTGGACATGAGCATCTCGAGCCTGAACACGCCTCGCCTCAATTAATAGTTCCTCCATAGTGTACACGGTCTGGCAAGCCACATCTCTCATTCGCTTCACTGTCTGTGTATGTATAGTTCTGACACCCACGGGTAACTGGAGGAGAGATTGGAAAAGGGATGTTCAGTTTAAACACAAGATGAAGTGTAGTAGAATTGACTGGAAAAAAACATAAAATATTCCCCAGCACAAACATTTTTTAAAGTTATGAACTGTTTGTAAGTAACCTTTTTTTTGGTTTTTTTTTCTTTGCAACTTTTTTGACTTGACCTTCAACATCTGCACGCTGTAGCTCCGATTCGTTTCCGCATGTCCTCCCTTCCTCTTGCGCTGCAGCGACTATATTTTCTGTATTCCCATAGACAGCACGGAATGAGGCTCCATCGTCTCCCTGAAACATAGTACTTTCATTACTATGGATCAAAATATTGTTCGCATGAAACACACGTGAGGATGAACACACAGGTACATCTCAATAGCCAAACACGATTTAAACATTGTGTGCAACAATCAAACGACAAGTATTCGACCAGTGATGATCTATTTTGATGGAGCTGTCAGTATCCATACCTCTGGCTCTGCATGGACTGCCATGAATGGTTGTATTGGAGAGGAGGCATCCACATCTCCCTGAAACACAGTACTTGCATTAGTATGCTTTTCAATATTGGAAACACAACACACACTCGGGGTCGACGGCACAGGTACATATAAAGAGATAACCACAAATGATGCATTGTCCAAAAGAATCAAGGAAAATCTAAATATGATCACATTTCATCGACTTATTTCTCCGATTCCTTTACATCTGCATCATCTAATTGAGATGTTGTGATTGTGGTGGAAGCTCCGTCGTCTCCCTGAAACACAGTACTTGGATTAGTATGGTTTTCAATATTGGAAACGTAACACACACTTGGGGTCGAACGCACAGGTACATATAAAGAGATAACTGCAAATGATGCATTGTCCAAAAGAATCAAGGAAAATCTAAATACGATCACATTTCATCGACTTATTTCTCAGATTTATTTACATCTGCATCATCTAATTGAGATGTTGTGATTGTAGTGGAAGCTTCGTCGTCTCCCTGAAACACAGCACTTGCGTTAATAGGGAAGAAAGTATAGCAAATGGAATCACGTTATATGATCACGCATGATGGAGCTGTCATTATCCATACCTCGTGCTGCTGAAGAATATCTATGGATGTTGCAAATGTAGTGCGCACTTCCGAAAGCAGTTGCGCCGATTCGTATACGCATGGTCCCGCTTCCACTTCCCCTGGAATTACTTGAATGTCAGGCTCTGCATCAAGTGCAGGGGTTGACGCTCCATCAACTGCCTGAAACATAGTATTTGCATTAGTGAGGATTACAATAGTGAAAACATAACACACACCTGGGGTCGACAGCACAGGGTACATATCAACGGCTAACCACGAATGAAACATTGTGTAGAACAATCAAACGACAAGAATTCCAGCTCTGATGATGACGCACGATGGAGCTGTCAGTATCCATACCTCCTGCTGGTGAAGAACATCTAGAAATGTTGATGTGGCGTACGCTTCAGCATCTCCCTGAAAGACAGTACTTGCATTAATATGGATAACACTAATTATAACTGAAAACAAACACCAGTGGACTATAACTAAGGTGTATATCAATTGGAAAGCACTAACCAAACATTCGGTAAAATAATTACACGATAAAATAAAACTTTTACTTGACATGCATAAAACAAGTCTGTAGCGTATTAGCCTAGTGAGATTACCTGATACACGCTAGAAGTGGTTGATAACTGCGACCACGGCAAGGATGTACAATGTTCTTGCTTCAGATTCAAGGGATAGTCAAGAAGTTGTAAAGGTAAATTAATGATTGATAATGAAATGCCAATATTAAAAATAGCCATGTAAGGCGACAGAATACTTGAAAAATGCTCAATCCAGCACAGTTCCCTGTTCCATATATATACATTGCGTTTGTGGGTTATGAAATCGAAAAAGAATATATTGATAAATGTCATTATTCAAAAAACTATACACTCATATCAATATCGAAATTATTACAAGGGATAGAACACCTACAATATCAATTAATCCGTTCGGCTACCTACACACTACCGCAAGTCCTAAAGCTACATCCGGACACTTGACTCACCGGTGGCGGAATGTGGACGAATAGAGTGGGAATAGCGTTTTCGAGCAATTTCCGTGTCGTTCGCCGTTTATTCTTCTTTGTTACCCAAGATGTTGTGTACATGTCCAAGGAAAAGTGCCGGCTGCAGATGCGGTATCGATCACCCCTCTTGTCCTGTAAGACTTGTTGGACTCTACTTTCCAGCTCATCCAGTGGATATCCGCAATGTCTGACCCATTCCCTTATTCGATCAACAGTTTTCGGGAATACATGCATTGTAGTGCCTTCAGATTTCGCATGGGTCTTCGAAGGGCAACCGCTAATCGAACAGGCAGGCATTGTTGATAAATCTGAAAAGTAAATATCGACATTATTATACAATCTTCAAGAATAAAGATTTGATACAAAAGTAAATGAATCATACAATGATCAATGCAAGGTTTGTTTTGGTCGCAGGAACTATACCAGTTTATTATGTGCGGCTTAGTATTTGCATAAGTTGCAGAAATGTATAAATGATGTGTCTAAAATCTGAACATGTGACTCGTCCCTTGGATGTTCTGTCTTGCACGAGAAGGAAACATGCTTTCATTATAGACTGGACCCCCGAAGGATGCAATTTGATGACAATAGACACAGATGAAAATAAATAGATCTATTGATAGCATAGCAATGGAAACTCAAGTCAATAGCAATGAGAACAATGAACATAGCACTTTTGTGTACTCTACTCGCAAATAGATAGAAATTTAAAAATCTGCGAAATATGAGTAGGATACATGGCCTTACCTTGACCAACAAACAGTTGGATTCAGCAAGCAGAGCAGTATGTTGCAGGAGAATAGGTGGGTGGCCACAGGTAGCACACTGATGGGTTTGCTCTAAGCGGTCACAGAAGTTCACGGATAGCACGACGACGAGCAGATTAGCGTAGATCTCAGTGGTTGCCAGGTAACACGTTCAGGAGTTGACTTGCAAAGCACAAAGATGTTCTCATGAGACATATCAAGTGGTTTATAAAGTATTAGAAACAGGGGTGTGTTTGTGAATGAATGACGTATGTATGTCGTGGTCTTAGGGGAGCGGCCTGCTTGAAGGGGAGGCCTGGCTGGAGACACAGGGTCTGAGGAGGCCATGTGACCGATGGCCCCTTGGCGTGGGATACCTTTTGAAGTGTACATGTAGTTTGGCACCTTGGCCTTTCGCGCCCCTGACAGCCCCCCATGCCAGCGCGCATCCACTGGCGCGAACTGCCTTTGATAGAGGGTGGGTGGGATGGATGGGCCTGGGGCGTGCAGATCAGGCACAGGAAGACTGCTGAATGGAGACACACTTATGTGGATTGCAGGGGGGCGGCCTGCTTCAAGGGAAGGCCTGGCTGGAGACACAGGGCCTGAGGAGGTCATGTGACCGATGGCCCCTTGGCGTGGGATACCTTTTGAAGTGTACATGCTGTTTGGCACCTTGGACTTTCGCGCCCCTGACAGCCCCCCATGCCAGCGCGCATCCACTGGCGCGAACCGCCTTTATATCAATATATAGTATATCGCCTTTATATCAATGATGGTATATTGTTGCTTATCAATAACAAATGCCACATACCAGAGATTCTTGTGAGCACAGACCCACACTTCAACCGGTGTATTATAGTGGTCAAGACCCTAAGGCCTGTATAATCCAATGGTAATTGTTAGTATAGATATATGTGTGACTTTTATAGAGACATAACCTACTGAAAGACTTTGAACAAGTGTTATTTAGTGCATGCATTATCGAGAATATGTTATGTTAGCTTAGATAGATAGTGACCACCCTGCTTCACAGCGACCAGACCTTCACCCATTCGGAGCACAGATGTCTGACGTCCATCCTTGAATGGAGACACACTTGATTCATTTAAAAAATCGAAACAACCGTTGTTAAAATATATGTGGTGTTTTATTTTGTATCTTATTTTCATGACGCAAAAATACAAGACTTTAAAGATTATACAGGTCAGGTTGCAGCACAGCGAGATAAAATCCCCTGTACTGACCGCTGTCACTCGGGAACGTTTCTCTAATGGCACGAACGGCACAGGCGGGTATCACTCTTCGAACGCGGTGTCCAAGCCTCCCGTGGAGCCACCATGTAAAGGAACAATAGGCCACCAGCCTGTACCACCTGTGAAAAGGAATGAAACAAACTGTTTTTAAATGACCAAGATAAGTTTAATAAACGTTTGTTGTCAATGACAATTCTTGTAACTAATGGCATTCTGCACGGACAAATGCTATCTAGACAATGCACACTATTGAACGACTTACATGCGTTACAATGATATGTAGATGTAATTTTGGATATAGTAGAAGAACATGAAATAGGAGTGGCATGACAAGCAGAGTATACTTACTCGTTACTCGGATTACGAGGACGAACAGTTGCGCGAAGTTCGTGCATAAACACCATCATTATTCTCAACACGGCCCGTGTGTGGCAGGCTGCCCTGAAGTCTGGCAGCTCGGTGATGCATTGCGGTCGTGGCTCGCCTTCCGAAATGTAGGCCAGGCATCCCGAGTTTTCTCGGCAGCAGCAGTTCTCGTCCTCAGTTGACATTAGCTCGCACCGATTGCATGTGCACCAGGTGGAGACGCCGTCCATTCGACTAGGCCCAGGCTCTTCATCTGTTGATTCGTCCTGCCAACTGCCGTCCGACTCCCCATCGTTTTCGCGTGCTTCCCTTTCCAGTAGTTCCTCCTCGGTATACTCGGGCTCGTGCATGTAGGGCATTATTGTAGCCATTGTGTGTTTAACAAACTAAAATAATTTATAGCAGTGGTACTGGTATCTGTTCACACGGGCTACAAGCGGCGAAGGTAGCTGACCAGAGCACTGAAACGAGTCACAGAATAATCAAAGTAACACAGAGAGAGGAATGGAATGGAAAATCTGCTGCTGTGTGTTGTGAAACGGTCTGTTTATACTTATTGAGGAAAGAGGCGTCCTGCCATTTCCATGGCGACACGTCATTAGCTGAAGCGCAGAGAATGTTGACACAAGACGTGCTTTGGCGTTGGGAAATGGGCGGTACGAGTCTGCTGATGACAGGCTAAGGGGCGGGGGATTTGATTTAGTGCCGCAAAAGCAGGTCATTCAGGGCGATGGGGGAAAAGATAGGATTATCAGAAAATGGCGGCTCCCTGGTGCTTGTTTTCGCGTGCGTTTAATGGACGAAAACTCGGGTAAGGTC
This sequence comes from Ambystoma mexicanum, assembly GCF_040938575.1. Taxonomy (NCBI): domain Eukaryota; kingdom Metazoa; phylum Chordata; class Amphibia; order Caudata; family Ambystomatidae; genus Ambystoma; species Ambystoma mexicanum. The sequence continues at coordinate 971,307,496 of NC_090930.1, read as the reverse complement.
CATAGGAAAGTTTTCTAAAATCGAGCCACTTAGGCTTAAAAAAACATCCGTAGGGACAATAAAATGTTTTACTAGACCATGCCTTTAAAGTTGGAAAACACTTGTTATGGTAGGTGTAGTGGTTCCAGCATTCTGGCAACCCCAGAGGCAAAAGAGTGCATTTGAACACACTTCTAAGGTCTAGACCACACTTGTTAGATGTCTGGGCCATACTTGCTATCCTCAAAGTGATAATGCATTTGATAAAATTGTTGCAAACCTGTGGATGTTATCTTATTTGTCAATTTTGTAGAATGACAATGACCCCTGACCCCCCACCACCCACCCCCTCCCACTGCCCTGTTTCCCAAATGGCTCTGAGTGGAGCTGGGGTCTCTTGTGAGAGTATCTTTCTGTTTTGACGTACACTAGGAAAAATAATTTACTGTATTTGAAACATTAGCTTTGATTGAATGAAAGTTAACAGATGTTGCAGTAATTACAAATCTGCGACATCCTCAAAAACACTTTTTTATTTAACCTCACACACTGAATAAATAAACACACTAAGAATAAACACACACATTGGATATCGAACAGAACCAAACAAGAAAGTACAAGGTGCCATGTTTGGCTTTCATTTTAAACTTAGAAAAGGAGGTAGAGAAGGCATCAAATCTATATCAATTAAATAGACTGTCAGATGCTATTTAAATATTCTGTTTGTTTGAAGTAATTAACATTCTGCCAGCCACAGTATTTAGCCTAACATGGCAGAATATTCTGTTTAACATTTCACAAAATGTCATGGTAACTCCAGATTCTATAATTATATATAAAGGAGACAGATTCAATGTTTTCAAAAATTGCTGATCTATACATATGGTCTGAGGTAACAAACCCTCCCTGTCTGTACATTTAGTCTTGAAAAAATAGACCCAATACATGATGTTTTTCCATAGTATCAAAAACGAATATTTTAATAAAGTTCTTCACAAGAGGCAAAACACTCATAAAAATGTTTTGCATAAAAAAGACCCCACACAACAAAACATGGTAGGTATAAAACAGTACAAATTACACATGTATATAATACCACATACAATGAATACAACATAGTATGAACCACACAAATGATTTTAACACTTCTTCCAAAGCTGAGTCTTATTAACTCAGGCAGATCACAATCCCGACATGTTTCAGTTCTTAAATTGCACTAATTGCACGAACATTCTTCAGGGGAAGAACTCTATTTTCTTAGTTTTCACCATGCAATCCAGGGCCACACATGGAGATTTCAATAATACTCCTAAAGTCAGACAAATAAAAAGAAAGAAAAGGGGGGCTATCACTGTATGTCAACCTCATCCATATTTGAAAGTCAGAAAAAGCTCAAACACATAGCTCACCATCCCAGTAAACCTGCTAGTTAATTGCAATGTACTGGGTGAGGTCCATGGGTTGCTGTCAACCCTGCATCACAATCTCTACAAACGACATGCCTATAGTGAAGAACATATACAGAAACTGTTAGATTCCCTGTCTGGGTTAGCAGATACAGGTGATGGCATTCTAAATAAAAACAATGATGAATGGGATGAATTAGCCCAACTTAGAAAACGTTTAATTCGCACAGAATTACAGTGTCATCATGCTACAATACCTTAAGAATCAGGCACTCCCTCAAGGTCTCATAGTTAGAAATGAACCCCGGCTATTTTTGGACAATCCCGAATTTAAGATCAAGTGGAGTTATATGTCAAATAAATGCGGTTGGGATTGGTTATTACTCATAATAGACACAGCCACAGAAGTATCCAAACAAATTGAAATTGATATTTCTAAATTACAAGATGAACTAAAAAAGGATTTAGATCTTGATGCTTTTAAAACCAAATTAGATCTACACCTTAAAGAATTATTAGATTTCAAGAATGACACTAGTCTAGATCGTGTGAAAAGGATGAAAAAATATCTCTCCACCTTCGCACATGAAAAGGCTTTTCCTTATATTACTGATGGCTATAAGTTTGGTAACAATGAACAGGGTACAACCAATCTGACCTCTTAAGAAAAGGGTTCATTTCCGCAACACCTCCTATAGTTCAAGTGACGATGGGAGCAGAGACTCACGAGATCAAAGCAACCAACAGGGCACAGGTAGAGGTCGAGGACAACGGTATCAGAATAAACAGAGTCAAGGACATCCTTTTCTAGGACAAGGGCCCAATCGAGGAGATTGGGGGAAATCGGATACAGACACGCAGCAGAGTGAGGAATCAATGGTAATAAACCTGTCAAGCTATGTCCTAAGCAGAAATGAAGAGCTAGTCCTCAACAAAGGCTTGAATTTTGTTACCACGAAATATCATGATCCTTTTGAGTTTAGGTCCGAGTTTCATAGTTTCATGCGTAAGGTCCATTTAAATTAATTTTTCCAGAATGATAATGCCTATGAGAACCTCAATCGTACTGGCTTGAGAAACAAATCCACTTTTAATGCGCCAGCTCAGTTACACCTCTGAATCTCGGGTGTTTGAAAAACAGGTACTCAAAGAAGTTCACAAACTAGAGCAGGGTATCCCTCATTCCAATTTTAGCAATGCTCAACGAGCATTGATTTCTATATTGGCCAAGGTTGAAGGTGTTATAGTGAGGCAAGCAGACCAGGGTGGGGCCATTGTGCTACTCAACCGTAGTGACTATGTGGGTGAATGCCTACGGTTATTGAACAATGTTAAAAGCTATCGTCCTATTCCATCTGATCCCTTGATGGACTTGATGGCGATCATAGAAACCAAGGTAATGAGGGCCTACAAGGCAGAAATGATCAGCAAGCAGGAATGCGACTACCTTATTAGGAAACGAGGGCGAATACCGGTATTTTACATCTTACCTAAAGTACACAAAAGCCTTATTAACATGCCAGGCAGACCCATTGTATCGGGAGTTAGCTCTATACTAGAACCTTTATCCAAAATTGTGGATTACTATTCAAGACCATTTGTTCTCAAAATGAGTAGCTATCTAAGGGATACATCAGACGCCATCATCAAAATCGAGAATTTGCTTTTTAGCCCAGGCAAGTCTTTATTGATTAGTCTCGACATACAATCATTGTATACAGTCATTCCACAAAGGGCCACCTTGGAAGTGGTAGAGGAGATCTTGAGAGACATAGAAGATGGGCATCCAGTCAGCAACACCTTTATCATGTGGTGTGCAGAGTTTGCTTTAACCAAAAACTTTTTTCAATTTCAAGGAGCCTTTTTTGAACAGATAGAAGGCACAGCCATGGGTGCTGCTATGGCACCGAATCTTGCTAATCTTTATGTGGAATACGTTGGCAGTGCTATCAGAGGGAGCTGTCGGAGTTCAGTCTGCAGCAGTTTGGGGCGAGAGGGGAGCTTCAGCTACTAGTGGAATTGTACTTTGCATCTGCTGGGCGAGTGTTCCTTTAAGGAAACAACATCTACTCCCCTTAAAAACTCCAGGCGAGCGCGGAGCGCGCGCGGAGTTCGTGCGCAGAGTTCAGTCTGCAGCAGTTTGGGACGAGAGAGGAGCTTCAGCTACTAGTGGAATTGTACTTTGCATCTGCTGGGCGAGTGTTCCTTTAAGGAAACAACATCTACTCCCCTTAAAAACTCCAGGCGAGCGCGGAGCGCGCGCGGAGTTCGTGCGCAGAGTTCAGTCTGCAGCAGTTTGGGACGAGAGAGGAGCTTCAGCTACTAGTGGAATTGTACTTTGCATCTGCTGGGCGAGTGTTCCTTTAAGGAAACAACATCTACTCCCCTTAAAAACTCCAGGCGAGCGCGGAGCGCGCGCGGAGTTCGTGCGCAGAGTTCAGTCTGCAGCAGTCAGCAGCGGAAGCAGAGGTAAGCCCAGAGGTAAGCCCAACACATGGCCGAATCCGGACCTCAAACCCGCGCTAAGCTAAAACAATCAGCACACTTGCGAGACTGCACCGCAAATCTGTTGATAACACGCGTTCATAGCGATGCGGTCAATAGAACAAGAACATTAGATGGCTATGACTGGTCAAAGGGACGACACGAAGAGGGCGGGGAAGGCCGAACAACAGCCACAAATCGTATAAGTACGTCTAGTACAAACCCCCGACTCACCCCCTCGTGCACCCCGACAAAAATGCAACCCAAATCCTTAGTCCAAATTGCCACGGAATGTATCACCAATACAAAGAAACAGGAAAGAGCCCCGTGGGGGACACACAAAGAGACTAAGGAAACTGTCGAGACTACCTCAGAAGTGCCAAACGCCGACGCCCACACAAACACTAATAACGACGCTGAAAACGCCCTGCGGGTCGAGGCGGAGGCCTCGACCAGCATGGCAGTGTTGACAGCTGACGATCTTGAGGCGATCGGCCCCCGAACGAACAACGAAACAGAAGTATCACGCCAACAAAACCATGGAGACAACATCAAATGCGATTGAGGTAAACATAACGGCTTTTCAATCACCCTTCGATGTAACTGACATCGAACTGCTGGAAATAGAAGTACCCTCACACTACACTGATACAAATCCTGTGAGATTCACTTTCCCAGATAAAGGGCAAGATCCCTGCATAAATTCGACAAACACAGTGACCATCACACCTTGCGCAGGAGTTAAACTTCCTGCTGCTGGGTCCCTCCTCAAAGCGGTGAAACAGACAAACGACCACAAGCAAATCACTGATCCCATGGAGTGTGGATTGAAATGTACTTTTGCGAACGCCACGCTCAACGCACGGAGCACCTTAAACAAACCCAAACGAACGACATCCCCACAAATGGCGATCCCGCAGATCCCCGTACCAAAACCACATACGTATGAAGTGGACCTGGCCGGACGCGAAGCTCGGCTCACTGATCGTCTCAAAGCAGACTTTGAAACAATGAAAGAACGTATGTCTGAGACTTTCGCAAACAATAACACCAAACCTTCGAGCTCGACAACTGCTAAATCCCAGATGGAAGTTAGGCGCTGTGCGCAATACAATGCTCACCTTAACACCACAGCTTACCCGCATATTGATGAGACTACGCAGAGTGAGGATCTGGATGCCCTCAGTACAGCCGAATTGGTCTCTCAGCCCTTGACCCCCTACAACCGGGACAATAGACCCCCCCAAAAGACCCTCGAGAAAAAGATGAGTACAAGGCCCCTGTCCCACTGCTCCACTCCAAAAACACAACACGATTTGAATGGAGGTCCCAAGCGGACAGATGAAACCTTAGACCGCAGAGCACAAGGGGACAGCGTACCGAGTAACTATAGCGACGGCAACAACTCAATGCACGGCCACAAGGAGATTTACGTGACATTGAAATCAAACTTGTCGGCAGCTGCCGCTATACAGATCCACAACAACGTTCTGGCTGCTACATCACTTGCATTAATCCCGTTTACTAAGCTCTACGAGAACCTACATGAAACGTCGCAAAACAATGGGGCGATACTGGGCCAACTGAACGAAAAGTTAACAAAAATGGAAAGCAGGTACACAACGCTGCGAGAACGCCTTGACAAGGAAACCGAAACCTCCAAATTGTGGCTCAACAGACTGAACGAAATAACAGTCCAAGACATCCTGGAAAAAAAAAAACTGATGGAAACCATGATCGAATGCATGAACCAACTGATCCAAACCAAGAGCAATTTAAAAAAGGCTCACGAACAAAATACAAACGATAACAACGTGACAAAACGGGCACAATTGCCTTCCGATCTCAAAACGGCGGACCCAAACAACATTGCTGACCACCAAGCTGAGGTTAGAGAACATCTGATTACCCCAGATGAAAACACGACTTCCCACAACAAACCCTCAAACAATCTAATCACAGCTGAGCGCAATTCCTCTTACCCCACCGAAACCAAACAAGACAGCAACATCGAAGGCGCAGTACTCGGATCAGCTATAATTGATAGACCAGATGAAGTGGCCAATAAAGATCGCTGCGAAAAGAACAAAACACCACAATCCCCGTCCAAAGCACACTGCTCATTACCAAAAATGTCATTCGGAATATTCACGGGACCTGCAAAAACCTTGACGACCGTGAATTCAAAGCAGAGTGAGCAAGGACCAAGCTGTGGCCCAACCGGCAAGAGAAAAGAAAAAAAGAAACACTGTGCATCGCACAAACAAACCAGCAACTCAAAGAAATTTATAAGAAACCTAACCACACCTGCAAAATCAGGATTATTCGAAAGAGAAAAAAAAGATGAGCCATCTAAACCAAAAGATACAGAAACGTTGAAAAGTGCTGAAATCACAACGTCCAAACCTCCGAAAACAAACCCTAAAAAACGACAAAGATTGGACTCAGACGTACAATCAACCCAATCCGTGCCATCATTAGAAGACCTATGCAACCTTTCAACCTACGACGACGAGTCCGAGGATGAACACAATCTTGAGGCACGAGTGTCTAGTCCAATACACCTCAATGCAGAGGAACTTGAGGTTAAAAGCGCCTCAAAGAAAAAAATAAATCCCTGGTTGACAAAAATACAAATTGGACCATACCCTGATGGAGAGAGTGCCGCTAAGAGAAGACCGGCAAACCCGGGGAGAGGCCTAGGGAAAGATATTCACTCAGCTTCTCAAACTGCAACGAACGAGAGCCAACGACTTATGGACCCAGATTCGAAACCAAAAAAATATGTGAAACTGAACCCCAAACAGACAGCAGCTCAGAGACAAAAGGGGGCAAGCCACGCCGAACAGAAAATGAAGGCTGACCTCAAACTATCGGCCCCAAAAATCCTCATTGCGAACGTATTTAAAGACGACAACGATGTCAACCTAAATAGAGGAAATGTCATGCGACTATTACACTCACTACCAGCCCTAAGAACGGTGTCCTCCCATGACATCTCAATAGTCGAATACATCTCGGAAGTACATGCAGACAGAGTCCACCTCCACATAAAATCACAGGCGGTACGAAAGACCATACTGGCTTCCAAAGAGGACCTCCTGCTGCTTGGATTCGAGGTCGCCGAAGTATGGACGGAAAGTCATAATAATCATCTCAATAACAGAATAAACGATTCGAATGAGTCAGGCCACACAAAACGCAGAGATGAAATACGACAACTTCTAACGACAACATATAATCCACAACAGTCTAACGATAAAGGGACAAATGGAAGGAGCAACCATTAGCTAATCCAGAGTGATGGAAACAATCTGTTGACACTAATATCTTGGAACACACGCGGATTTCACCACCTCTACGACGACTTTCCAGTGGACCTAAGCAACAACCTCGTTATCTGTCTCCAAGAAACATGGCTGAGGAGCACGCCGGTGAAAGATGGATACGTGACGTTGCTAAACCCTGCAGGAAAAAACACACAAGGACGCCCGTTTTCAGGGCTCATAACAATGATAAAAATTGGAACCAATTGGGAAGTGTCTGAAACTGAGAACCCAAACATCTTCGTCCAAAGCACGCTGTTACAGCATCACACTGAAAACACTTCCAAAAAACAGTACATACTTTTAATCAATGTGTACTGGAATCCCGCTCAGATAACCAACGGAAAGTTCGTGTCATCAGTAATGGCAATTATAGATAAACATCAACAAACTGATCGCGAGATATCCATCATTGTATGTGGTGATATGAATACAACTTGGTTCAACGCAAATGGGACCCAAATAAAAGAACCCAGGAAGGAAAGGTCTCATAACCTGTCGAGAAGTGCATTATGGTCTATCGAAATGGATATTCGTGATTGCGACATGGCAAATGGACAGGTCGAAGGCGACCTACCACCAAAGAACACCTGGCACGGCATGGGTCACAAGAAAATCTTAGACTACATATGGTTATCAAGACATTTTTGGCATAAGATCGTGAACCTGAAAATAATAGAGACAACAACCAGCGATCACAATGTCTTAGTTCTAACCATGAACTTACCCTCGAAAAAACATACATCTAGAATGGTCCAGAGTCTCGAGGTAAATAATGGCCAAAATAGATTAAGAATAAACAGCAAACAAATAACCACATTAACCAGGAAGTTTCAAAACCCGACAATGATCGACGAAGCGGCCCTAAATTATCTTCCGCTACTACCTTACACCAACAAAGGATCCCTCTTGACGACACATTCAAATAAAACTCACACCCACGCTTGGAGCATTAAAGTTACAGAAGAAAAAAAGAAGACACAAAAAGAAATTCGTCAACTGAAACAACAAGGAGGCCTGGATACATCCATTAAGATAAAACAACGAAAGCAAAAATACCGTAATTGGGTGAAAGCTTTTGCTTTCCTTCGCGATCAAGAACGAGGCGAAGCAATGCTGAGACTGATTAAATCGAATAATTGCAGAGAGATCTGGCAAATCATAAACAAATGCTCCAGAAATCAAGCAAACACAATGGCCAGTGGGGTCACAGAAAGTGACTGGAAAACCCACTTCAACAGAGTGTTCACGAATGGAAACAGCATTCCAATCCAAGCACGTCATGTAGCGGAAGTCGAATGGGACTGCAGCGAGAAAGCCGAAGACATCTCCATGGCAATCACGAAACTGAACAACTCGCGTGCGGCAGGACCGGATGGCATCACCAACGTAATGCTGAAAGCCAACAAAGACGAATGGTCAAACTTCATCACCAAACTATTCGCAAGAATCGCAAAGCATAAAAGAATACCAACCTCATGGACCACGGCCATTATAGTTCCAATTTTCAAGAAGGGTAATCGGGCCGATCCTGCCAATTATCGCCCGATTGCCCTACTGGACACAATTGGTAAGATATTTGCGAGTTTCCTGCAAAAGAAACTATCAGCATGGGCAGAAATGAGGAACATCAATGATTGCCGGCAAACTGGTTTCACCAAGGGAGTCGGAACAGAAATCAACCTGACCCTGGTAAATATACTAAAATTGAACTGTATAGAAAAAAGGTCAAAGCTTTTCATAGCCTTCATCGATATGCATCAAGCATTCGATGCCATAATTCGTGAAAAACTGTGGCAGAAACTAACATCTTGGGGGTGCCCACAGAACTTACTACAGCCTATAAAAGCACTCCACACAAGGACGTCAATTCAGATAAGACTAAATGAAAAAGGACTCCTCTCAGAAGCTGTTAATACTCAAAAGGGGGTGAAGCAAGGTTGCCCGCTTGCAGCCTGCTTATTTAAACTATTCATTGCAGATATACCCTTGGCTCTCAGTGATGTGAAGTGCTTTTCACCAAAAATCAATGGACATCACATCAACTGCATCACTTATGCGGACGATATAGTCTTATTCGACAAAACCCAGATAGGTCTGCAACGTCTACTGACACAACTTCATACACCTATTGCTGAAATAGAAGAAATTAGATACCTAGGGGTAATGATCAACAAATCCATACGAGAATGGAACTGGACACAAGACATCTCACAGCGTATGAAAACACTCGCAATACAAGGCAGACGCATTCATAACCTGTATGGCAAATTCTCACTAATTCCAGTAAAAACGTTTTACCTCCAAAAAGTAATACCAGCTATCACCTATGGTTCTGAGACAGGTTGGAACCTGGACTTTCGTATTTGGGCAAAACTTGAAAGCCTATTTTGGAAGACGGTGTTGCAATTACCTAAATACATATCGATGATCGCCATCAGACACGAACTAGCCATAAACGAACTATACTCGAATGTGATCTGGAAGTCGTTAGCTTTGCTCCGAAAGATGCATATGCCAACACCGGAACCTGCCTACGAGATACTTGCGATAAACAACCGACAACCCCACATAGATCTAATACAGAAATGGACACAAGGTGTGAAGGCGATAATGCAAGCAGCTGATATAAAAATAGAGCTGCTGCTGGCACAACCACAAATCGCAAAACGAAAACTCCAAGATTGGTCCTGGATGAAAAACCTGGAAAATCTTGAAGGTTTGACATCCTCTCTAAAACTCGGACCCACAAAAAACAAATTAAACGCAATGCCAAGATATCTGGTCCAATTCCCTTCCCGATATCACCGCGACAGATTTCTCCAACTCAGATTAAATGCCATTAAGAACAAAGAAATGCTATTTATGAGACACGACCAGGTAACCACAGATAATCTATGCAGACATTGTGGGACAGAAATCGAATCAACAAGACATTTAATAACCGAATGCTCAACGCTCAAAGATCTACGAACTCTCCATTTAGGAAAATTTGCACCGCTGAACATGAATATGGATGACTGGTGGCTTCGGATAATAAGTGGAAGCTCAGTCCACCTCACATGTTCAGCGATAAACTTTATAGACACAGCGTTGAACTCATGAGGACGGAAAGATAAACGAAAGAAAGAACCTAATATGACCAGTCCAATTATGCCCAAGAGGCATGGAAGGAAAACGAGAACATTAATAATGACAGGAAGTGAAAGTTTTGTAATAAAAGTTTGTAATAAACTATATGTTACAATAAAAAAAAAAATAAAAAAAAATACTTTGAGAAACGGGTCATCTATCCCATTACAAATCCTTTCAAAAAACATCTATTGAAATTGTTACGATTTATAGATGACATCTTCATACTATGGGAAGGCACAGTAACAGAGGTAGAGGCCTTTGTGGAATGGTTGAATGTACAAAATCAGTTTTTAAAATTCACCAGGGAGATCAAAGAAATCAATTTCCTGGATATCTCAATTTTTCATCACGGGTTATCTCAAAGTGAAACCTTACAACAAGAAAACTAATTAAAATGCCCTTCTACAGTTCTCTAGCCATCATGCCAATCACATCAAAGCAAATTTACCTTTCGGGCAATTTCTTAGGATAAAGAGAAATAGTAGTTTGCAGCAGGATTACAAGGACAGTGCTCTCGTTCTGTCCAAAAAACTTTGTGTGAAAGGCTACCCAGCTAAACTGGTAAAGACGTCCTTTAAAAGGGCGTACAACAACAATCGAGAGGCTTTATTAGAGAAAAAGAAAAGAGATGACAAAGATAATCGAATCGTGTTTGTCAACACTTTTTCAAATTTGTCATACAAAATCAAAGGCATCATCTACAAAACATGGAGAAAAGTCTGACAAATCCATTCCTCCTCCACTTGTGGCTTTCAAGAAAAGTCAGAACATCAGAGAGATGCTTATTAAGAATGACATATCGATTAAGCATATGGCAGGACCAAGACAAACTACTCTGTGGGGGATCCCACCGGTGAAGGGACACTTCCCCTGTGGGAAATGTGTAATGTGTGCCTCTACCAAAGAAACTAAACCGATAATGTTGAACTCAACCACCAAGTGGACACTTAATGATATGACCAATTGCAACACAGAGAATGTTGTTTATTTAGTCACTTGTCCGTGTGGACTACAATATGTTGGAAAAACAAATAGGAAATGTCGCGCACGTATGGTAGAACACCGGAGTTGCAAAAAAAATCAGATTTTAATGGCACCTATGGTCAAACATTTTGTGCAGATGAAACACTCCCATAAAGATTTTAGGTGGGTCATTTTGAAGAAAATTGTTGGGAAGAACAAATCAGAAACAGACAGAAAAATGATACTGTTTGAACAAAAAATGATCTTCAAATGTCAAAGCCATATCATTGGTCTTAATGAAGAAATTGATAGGCAGCACATGCACAAATAATTGGGTAAAGGTGTGTTATGAATAACTGTCTCTATCCAGTAATCACCCAGGCCCTCTGAAAAAGGTTTCCATTATGATGACTGGTCAATTCTGTGAATCCTGAAGTTGTGTTGTGCCATTGACTGTTCTGTAAAAATACTGTTGATGCACCATTAGGATGGTTCATAAAAAAGAGATATATTTGGTGTCTGTATTCTCCAGTTACATATTCACTATTTATTTGGAGTGGGAAATGTTTGGTCTATGCTGTAAAAAGGAAATATGACTGGATTTTTTCCTGTTTTTCACCATGAAATCTAGTGCTTATTACTAACTTCAGCTTTTTAGAGGTCTGGTATTTACTACCTTTTTCTTTGTCTATTTACTGGGGGCAGTTTAAGTCTGTTCTCTATTTCTATCATCACTCACATTTATCGTAATTTACTTATTTCAAGTTGTTCAATAACTTGTTTAATACTGGGCATGTTACAGTGGTTCTATTCTGTATTGAAAAAGAATAGTGTTTTGTAGTGTGTATCCGGGTTTACCGACACGTCCAAATACGTCTTATCTCGAATGTAACGCGGGTGCTCAGTCCTCTTTTTACTTCTATGGAGGACGAGCTCTGCAGTCTGCTTTCCATTGCGGTATTACATTGTAATTGGTTTATTTTTTCCTGCGCGGAGTACAATCCGTACGCAGTGTTGTTAGACGTGATACTTGGATAGTCACTGTTGTCCCTGCCCGCTCAGACCGCTGTTATTGAAGATTGATGTGGAAATCAGGTATATATAGTGTGGCCACGGCTTAAACATTAAAGCTAGGCATCTATAGTCATATTTTAGTGACCTACAGTGATAGCATGGTGACGTTTGTTGTTGTGTGTTTTTACTGTTTTAAGGTACCTCACTTTGAAGGTGCAGTGTCAATTGATAGAAAAATCGCTTTGGACTGTGAAGGATCACGGTGGAAACCTGGCGGACAATCATTTAGTATATTAGGAGGTATTATAGCTGCATTAAAACTAGCATGGTGATGGGGACACCTGTTAGTTGCACTACAGCACGTCCTTGTAATGCATGGCACAGTCGTTTGACTCTTTATGTGGGTGTGCTTGGTATAGGAGTTCCTATAGTTCGCACTCTCAGAATGAAGGGCACAAGATGGTGCGTAATATGGTGCTAGTGGTATAGTGGTGATGTTTTAATGTGGTCCCAGCTCGACATACTACAATGGTTGTGTCTTTTTTTTGCAACACTGGTTAGGACACTGGGCTATTCAAGAGCTACTAAGGAACATTACTTAGACTTGATTATTGGAGTCTACAGCTACTAAAGTGTGTATTGCAACACCACCACTACAATTATCCTACTCTGAGATATGTAGTCGTTTTTGTAGAGATTGTGAGGCAGGGTTGACGGCAACCCATGGACCTCACCCAGTACATTGCAATTAACTAGCATGTTTACTGGGATGTTGAGCTATGTGTTTGAGCTTTTTCTGACTTTCAAATATGGATGAGGGTGACATACAGTGATAGCCCCCCTTTTCTTTCTTTTTATTTGTCTGACTTTAGGAGTATTATTGAAATCTCCATGTGTGGCCCTGTATTGCATGGTGAAAACTAAGAAAATTGAGTTCTTCCCCTGAAGAATGTTCGTGCAATTAGTGCAATTTCGAACTGAAACATGTCGGGATTGGGATCTGCCTGAGTTAATAAGACTCAGCTTCGGAAGAAGTGTTAAAATCATTTGTGTGGTTCATACTGTGTTGTATTCATTGTATGTGGTATTATATACATGTGTAATTTGTACTGGTTTTATACCTACCATGTTTTTGTTTTTGATACTATGGAAAAACATCATGTACTGGGTCTATTTTTTCAAGACTAAATGTACAGGGAGGGTTTCTTACCTCAGACCATATGTATAGATCAGCAATTTTTGAAAACATTGAATCTGTCTCCTTTATATATAATTACTTGTGGTCACCCCCTCACCAAGTGAGAGAGAAAGTATTCGTAAGGAGTACTGTTAGCCTTTAATAAGGTGGAACTCCAGATTCAATTATTTACTTTGCCAAAAGCTGGTTGGGATCACCATGGCTAAACTGCAATAGTAAAGTGCAAATTGCAAAATATGAACAAAACAAACAAATGAAAATAGCAGTAACTAAATAAAGTACAAAAAAATAATATATTAAATAATTACAAGTGCAATAGTGTGCATCGTTGTCTCTATTCGCTCATAAAAGCCCATAAAATGTCTAAATCTGACCTGGCCATGTCCTCCTTTCGTTCCTTACTCCTAGGGTCATCAGCAGCTCTTTGTCCTTTTGCAATCCATTAATTGACAGGGGATGGGGTTGAACTTCTTCAATGGTGGGCCAACGAGATTAATAAATAATAAGGATGACATGGTGTCAGTATGTAGGGATGCTCTTGTTGATGTGCAGACAAGATTCATTTGTGAAAACCCTCGTTCACACTCAGCAGTGGAGATAGCAATAGTGTTCACAGCTGTCAAAAGTTCCTTGTAGTGTCTATTAGCTTCTTTTCCACCCACCTCCCTATGTTCCTTGTAAGCCCGAATGGTTTGACGAGTGTCACCAATGTCAAATCTTTCACACAGAGACTCTATCTCACTTTCTCCATACATGGGTGGTAACTCATCTGGCCAGTACTGCTTGTACAAAACTTTGAGTTCGCTTATTAGCTTCTCGTACGCAACTTTGTTTTTAGCAGCAGCAGAACCGCCTGTAGACATACAAAACGACTCCGTACATTTTCTGCAAGACTGCGAAAAAACTGTCCATGTTCAATTCTTTTGTCGCATGCCTTTCCTTCATGCAGGGTCACTCCTTGGAAACTATTTTCTTCTATGGCCTTCTGGCACTGGGAAGAGTGTTTTCCTTGCCTTTCTACCATTGCCTCAAACACTGATATTTGTCGGCAAATAGCACGATGTGCATCAATGATCGTGTAATCACGCTTTTGTAAGTCAAGAGACAATTCTGATAACTCTTGAAGTGCATCAAACATAATGCCAAGATTACCAACAAACTGCACAGACGAAAGGCGCCTACATAGTCCCGTGTACATGTTTTGTGTTGTGCCATCACGAGAGCCATCACTAGATGCCAATGTAAAGTGTTTGTAAAGCGCAGGATAAGCATTCCAAACAGCCTCTACTGTTCTGTAGCTTGAGGCAACCCAGTGAGTATCTAACACACTTCCTATTTTACAAAGCTGAATGTCAGGAGCATCTGCACATTCTTTTAGCTGCAAACAATTTTTCACAGATGTGCTAAAAAGAGAATACAGTTTGTCTAGCAATGCTTTGAAATGATTTGTAGCTCCAATGTCTTTCATGACATCGTTGACTACAAGTTCTAAGCGGTGTGCTGAGCAGTGCCAGGCTACAATATTGGGAGAAATTCTTTCTTGTAACCTTTTCACAACCCCGCTATTGTGGCCAAACATTACTGATGCTCCATCACAAGCGACTGACACCAGACATTTGGTAAGAAAGTCCTCACTAAGTTTAATTGGGTCCTTTTGGAGCGAAGACAGCAAACTGTTCACTATACCTTCTGCAGACACATCACTGAGCTTGATAAGGTCAACAAAAATATTAGCTGGAGACTCCATATCCTGTAGCTGAGTACGTAGGTACACAATGAAAGCACTTTTTTTATTTAAGGCAGTTGCCTCATCCAGCAAAAGGCTCACCTTAGGAGAAGAGGCAACTATTTTGGCAAATGTCTCGTTTCATTTCCGATGAAATGTGTTGCTGTATACTTGAGCAGGCCACATTGGAATGTAAAATGTGTCCCATATCTAGCCCATTCAATTGCTGGCAGTCTATCTCGGATTCAAAACCATAGGCTGGCCTGTTCCGTTTTGCTTCTTTATAAGCCGTTTGGAATATTCTGGCAGTTGTTGCTATTTTCCCTGCCTGGGCTCTAGAAGTTACTTTAAGCAATGTATCTTTTTTTGCCTGCTCTAATATTTTTGATGCAGCAACGTGTGCCTTAGTTGAAAAATGTTCGGTAATCTTCTTTCGGAAGGATCTTTGTTGCTTGTCTTTGTTGGTACCATATGAGCTAACAGTACACTCAGTCCATTCTTTAGACAATTTCATCCCATGTGTTTTCTCTGCACCAAAGCTATTGACTTGACGGCAAATGGTGCATCCAAGAGTGTGTCCTCTAACAATCAACCATGGGTACTTGCTTTGAAAAAATTGTTTCTGGTCCAGCTTCCAGCCTTTAGGGAGTTGGCCTTTTGTTAAGGGAGCTGAACGTTGCAGAAGAGATAATTGACCAGATTCCAGCATGCTAGTACTTGGAATTTCCGTGTCACTGTTGTTTGGTAGTTCGCGATCTTCAACAGTGATACCAGCAGTGCCGCCCAGTCCCTCTCCGAGTGGAATGCTTGCTGTCTGGATTTCTGTATGAATGTTGACAGTAGTCGTGCTGGTGGTCTCATCTAGTGTTTGTTCTCGTTCTTCACAAACACTATCTGACCGTTTACTTCGCTTGCTTGTAGGCTCATCTGTGCTGCATTTTTTACCAGGTTTTGAAAAGTATGAAGAAATTTTCTTCTGGGCTCCAGACATTCTAGGGAAGGAAATGAGAAGTAGGGATAATCGATATCATGGGATTCCTTCCAAGTTTCGATACACACAATGATCAGGCGAGGGGTCAGGATAGGACAACGGACCTCTTAAGTGCTTCAAATGGAATTGAGGACTGGTGAACAGCAAATGTATAATAACAAAAGCATATAAATTATAATTATGGAGCACACATGGAATGCGCTTTCCATTAGAGCCGGGCTAATAAATACAAATGTGCACACGTTTGACATGTCCTGGCTGAAGAGAATACTGCAAAAAGAAATCTAACAACAAATACCACATGGGTGGTTTGTAAATGGCTGCAAAGTGCCAGTTGCCTCCTTTTATTCCCCAACACACCACACTGAACCATACAATTTTGCAACTTTTGAAATGTCGCTCTGTAGTGAATTACCCATGCCCGCCTCCATTTTTAAACAACACCCACTTTCCTTGAGTCAGTAAAACAATTACACCCCACTTATGCTTGGTAACGTACTTCTTTCTTACCTTGTTTTCAGGGATGACGAGGATGCAGCGTACGGTATCACACAGCACCCTGCGACTCTCAGACTCTGACTGCCACCACGATGAACGAACCTCTGAAGTCGCTCACTGCAAACCTAAAGGGGGGCAAAGGCACTAAGTCAATTAAATTGCAAACCGCTGGCGTGATACCTGTATGCTCAATAGGAAATTCAACTGCTGAAGCAGAATTGGGATATTTGGGTTCATACAAAAGGCACGACCATTGCCCCTTGAACTGTATGCACCAAACATGAGGGTGGGAAAAAGAAAGCCTCATAGGACACAGTGGGCCAAATCTGTACCTATTGCAAGAGAGACATTTTACTAACAGGGCAAACATTCTATGACCGGTTGGACTTAACATGACAGGATGTTACACTGCACAATATTTTACTGACCTCTATCATAGCACCCGCAGACATATGTTTGACTTGCCTTCAACAATGCAGAGGGGAAGAAGAGGGTAGAGAGACCCTTTGCAGTGGAAGTCGGGTGACATTACATTATTTGCCCAGGATAACACACTTATGCTGAACAGCAGGCACCTTCCAGGGTGCTGCGAATGCTTCATAAATATACCTAAAAGCTTTACACATAATATTGCTGTCAATTGAGAAAACTAGAGCAAGGGCCCCGCCACCCCCCAGTGTGAATTTGACTGACCTTATTTTACATTATTATTGCTGCCAGGCCACCGTCAGTGGCCGCAATAATAATGTAAGGCAATTTAGCGTTAGGCTGCCTCAGCCTGCAAGGGCCTAGGCAGCCGGTTAAGGTTGGCTAAGTTACCTATTATTATTGCACCCGCCGCGGCGCTGCCGGCGGTGGCTGCAATAATAATGTAAGGTGAGCGACTGCGGTGCCGGCGGCAGCCTTGGTTGGACGAGTCCCTAGGCAGGCTGGGCAGCCCTAGGTCGTCCGACCAAGGCTGCAGCAGTGCTGCCCCGCCCGTGCGGCGTTACTTAAGGCGAAGCCAAAAAGGTACTATCTATAAGTAACTAGAAACAAAGCTGGAGTCGAGGGTACACGCCGATGAACGGAGTCCACCCACTTTTTTCAGATGGTGGACTCTGTCCACACTGAGCTAAAATGAGAACCATTGAATCACTTGTATTGAATTAAAGCCGACCTCGGGATTGAACCACAGTAATCAGGTTTGTAGGCCAGACACTTCACCGCTGTAGCCTGTATTATATAACCTGATGAAGATTAGCAAACAACTAAAGAACTAAAGGTAAAATGTCGCATTTTGGTACTGCAAGTCCCAGGGAAAAATGTTGTATTGGTTCATGGAGTTCAAAAGTGCACCACTTTTAACGTTTTCAAAAACATTTTTAGAAGAAAATATCCTCTCTGGGTTTTGTGTGTGCGCGCGTTGTTTTGATGAAAGGCAGATGCCATTCGTTTTGTGCAATTTGGGTGGTTGTACAAAGCCAATTTAATGAAATGTACATACTTCACCTTGATATGCTAATTTCTGGTGACGTCACATATCCCATTGCATTTGTTGATGAGTCCCCCCACTTTAATTTTTAGGGCTTGACCCCTGACTAGAAAAATGGTTTGCTGAAAGAATTAAATCTGTCAGCTGTGAGAAAGACTACGTATGTTTGTGCGCAGTTTTTCTGCATACTGTGGTGTTCTTGGCACCAGTTGGCAGGCTGATTCCCTATGCAACTGCGACTTCATATAAACTGAACTTTCTGCTGAGGAAAGCTTTCTTTATCTACCCCCCAGCTCTGAGCAGGCCTGTCGCATTGTTACTTTTCCTGTCACCCACAGCGCAAGCAAAGTCCCCGAACATCCCTGGGACTGAGCCAGGTTTGGGAAAGGCCTAACCCTCCAAGGAGTTGGAATCAAGGAAGTGCTTTTCAGCAGCAGCGCGAGTAGCCAAATCATGAAAGAGAGAGATCAGATCCCTGCACGGATGCTGGCTTGCAGTTCTGTGGGGCATTATAACACCATCAGTGAACCCGCTGCCGTGATAGTGAACGGGGAGGGGAGGGGAGGTCTGTGTTCTAACTCGGGATGTGTCCCATGCAGAACAGGGGTTACGTTTTGTTATTTTGCGTGGTGTTTGTAAATCGCACATCTCCAATGTGTTGTGCACACATCACTCGCGATGTGCTGTAGTGGGTTGCAGCTGCAGCGAGCAACAGCGGGTCGCTCGCAATCTGCTGCGCTGATGCTGCAGAGATGCTACAACATTTTTGTCACTTATTTACACACAAATTAAGCACTGGCTAAAGCGCACACCCTTAGACGCTTAGATTGTGGTCTGGTGCTAACCTGTGCTGGGACAGTAGCCACTTCCTCTGAGTAAATGTGTATTCACTAATCCCGCCATATAGGGCCACAATTGAGGGGAGTGGGTGCATGACAAAACTGACCCTAACACTTCGGTGCATACAGCATTTCAGTTCACGACCAACCCATCATTCGCTGGACAATATTATAAACCCCTGTACAGCTTGTCAGTTGTGCAGTATTATGGTGGGGAAAGATGGGGTCCCAGGTTGGGTGTGTAGAGTCTGAATCCGATGCTTTGAGTGTGATTATGCTGCGGTGTATTGAGCGGCCTGTCTGGGCTGAGTTTGGTGGTGTGCTTATTGCACCCTGCTCGAGTAGAAGTCGTGGGTCATTGACCCAGTTCACTTTAAGCTGGTGTGCCTGCCGTGTATCTAATTTAAGCTGAGTGTCTTCTGATTGATGCAGACTGCGGTCAGCGGTGTGTGTACGAAGTAGTGCCAGAGTTGATGCACAACACACCTGGGTAGAATGAGATGGTGGCAGCAGCGATTGCTCTTGTTAAAGGCCGCTTCGCTTGGTGTGCATGTAATAAGTCATGTCATTTGTTTTGAGTAGCACACATCTGCACTTCTATCCCATTATAATCTTTGTCAATGTGTTTTGGCTAAAATGCGGAGCCCTGCTAATTGAGATGCCCGGTGCCCTAGCACTGTGCGTCGTAGGTATGCAGGGCGGACATTACAACCCCGATTTATGGATCTGAGCAAATGGGTATTTTTGCAGTGCAACGTCAGTGCAAAGTTCTTTGTGTACTGCCAAAATGGCTTTGCCCTGCAATAATACACTTTGCACAGTTCCATGAATCAGGGTTTAAGTGTGTGTGTGCACTAGCGAGAGCGCTCGGTGGGCTGATGTACCTATTGCAGTGGTGGTACCCGGTGGGCTGATGTGCCTATTGAGGTCAATAATTATCCTGAAAAGCCTGCTCTGCTAAATACAAGTGCTCCTCACTCACCAAATGCTCATGGCGCAGCTTAGAAAAGATGTCTGTCTTAAAATAACCAGATATTAGCAATGCGTGGGAGTATGGTGTGAAACGGGTAAGTGGAGGCAGAAAAGACGGTGAAAGTACGAAAGAGGCATGCAAGAGAATCATGGGGGGGTCAAGGGGATGGAAGAGGTAGGCTTAATAATACAACTAGACAAGGCACAAAAAAGACAGCTAATGCTGTATGGTGGTGAGGCGGAAACCGATATCATGCACAGAACAGAGCACTACAGAGTGAGAACGATGCCAGTGGGTGTTATGGTGACTAGATGTGTCCATGTTATGTGGATTACCATGGTTACTGTTCTTGTATTTCCTTTAACAGGCCATTGCATTCTGGGAGGTGTAGTCTTCATTAACTTCAATTGAACACATTGGATTCAAGCACTCAATGTTTTGTAGCGGAACAGGGTGTTGCAGAGCAAGTTTGGAAAAGGTATTGAGGTGAGCGATACTGAGATATTGTCGAGACACTGATTCAGTGAAACCCGAGGAGGTGGGCAAAAGTGATACAGCTGGAAATTAAGCCGAAGAGGAACCTGGAGGGATGGTGAGAGAGCAAATATAATTGACGAGGGGGAAAGTTGGATGCACTCAAAACCTGTGTATAAACATGGCAGGGGAGATGGTGAAGGAATGAGAAAGAAAAGAAGAGAAGGGCGGCATAGAGGGATAGCAAATAACAAAAGCGATGGAAGGAGGAATGAATAAGTGAAGAACAGGTGGCGGTTAGGGTGGTAGTTGCAAAGATTGAAATGCGAGGGAGAGAAACAACCACAGAGAAGAGAGATGGAGAAATGGACAAAGAGAGAGACCAATATTATATGGTAAGAAAAGAGAGGGTGCAGAGAAAAAGGGCAGAATATATAGGGTGAGGAAAGACAATGGGAGAGAAGGTTAGGGCAAACGCGTTATCGATCTGGGAATTACAACAGGGAGGTTACAATGTAATTCCACTAGATCATGATGCTTTAATAGTTATCTATTTGGATCTTAATTGAACGCGAAGCTCCGAGAGTTTTGACGTTTTGAACCATAACTGTACCTTTTCTGGCTGCAAAATGATTCTAATCAATGTGGGGTCTGGAGGGACCCCTCAAAGGTTAAACAAAAAAACAGGCAAATAAATACATGAGATGAAGGCGAGGGGTTTTGTGGACACGAGAAAGGGGCGAGTGCAGC
Source organism: Ambystoma mexicanum (assembly GCF_040938575.1). Classification (NCBI taxonomy): domain Eukaryota; kingdom Metazoa; phylum Chordata; class Amphibia; order Caudata; family Ambystomatidae; genus Ambystoma; species Ambystoma mexicanum. The sequence continues at coordinate 971,286,266 of NC_090930.1, read as the reverse complement.
TTGTCGGTCCTGGGCGAGCAGCACCCGCTGTGAAGGCGCCTGTTCCGTCTCTGCAAAACCGACGGCCCGTTTCCGAGTTCTGTACGGGCTCCGAGAGGGGAGGGGACAGAATAGCACAGCGGGGATCGGTGGGTAACAGTGCACGCAGATTTGTTTGGAAAGTGTCCTTGGAGCAGCGCCGTAATGCAATGAGCTACACACAGCTACACAGTGCGCACTGCAGGCTAACTCTGCCACAGCCGCTCCGCTCTCATTGCCTCGTGGCCTGCCTGCCAGGCCAGCTCGGGTCAAATCCTGAGCCTGCAGCGGCGGCGGGCATGACGAACGGAGCAGGCGAGGCGAGCAGTCTGCACGCCCCAGTTGCCACAGCGCGCCTGGGTCACAGTCTCACAGACACCGGCCCAAGGCAGCAGTACCGGTCCGCAGTCAAAGTTGGGGGTTGGGGGAAGGAAGGGGCTAGTTACTTACCGAGTTGAACAACAGCACACTAGGCCAGCCAGGCCTGCTGCCTTAGAACTTAAGCTGCGCCTGCAACTTGTAAGTAGGCTGCGCACGGGACCACGCAACATGTACAGGGGCAGGCTTTCCTTCCTCACGAGCCATGCCTTAAGTGTGTACCTTGTGAAATGAAGGTGGCCTACCTCGGCAACAACAGACCCACGTGAACCCCCGCCTGAGAACAGCCAATGAAAACTGTACATTCTGTGTTACTATACAGAATGTATCAATACTGCATAGTAACAACAGAATGTTGGTTTCCATTGGCTGTTTGTGTCTCATAGGCCCGGCCAGCAACCAGCCATGGCCTGCAACTGCAAGCAGAGCCAACTCGGAATAATTTATGATCTTACAGTTTGGAAAGCTGAACAAACTAACTAATTACACGTGCGTGCCCCAGCCCCAGCCATGTTCCGGGCCCCAAAAAAAGACTGCCGGTGGCCAACACCGCCAACCACCGCCACAAATTAAGCACTGCTCACAGCAAGGAAGTCTTCTAGTCTCAATCAACTCTACCCTCTCTCCTCTTTCCGTCCTACCCCATAAGCCTTCCCAACCCTGGCTCTCCCCTCACCTCTTATCCATGCGTCATCTCCCTCAACTAGAGCGACGTTGGCTCAAATCCCCCACTCATTCCCACCAAACCTCTTACTTCTCTTATCACTCTTTGATTCCTGTCTTAACTCTGCAAAATGTTCCTACTTTTCAAACCTCCTTCACTCGCAAGCCTCTCACCCTCGTCGTATCTTTCAAACTCACTCCCGCCTACTCTCCCCTCTTACCCCTGAACCCTCTTCTTCCTCTCCTCTCTCTCTCCTTCTGACTTTGCAGAATTCTTCTCTGCTTAAATTCTTTCTCTTTGCCAAAAAGTTAACCCTTCTCTACCCTGCTCCCCTCCCCCTCCTTCCCTCCGCTCCCCCTCTGCTTGCATGTCTGAATTCTCTCCAATCACTCCCTCTGACGACATCCTCCTCCTAACTAAATCCCACCCTACTGCTGCCCCTTCTGATCCCATCCTTACCCTTCTTATTCCCAATATTTACCCCTCTCTTATTCCTTATCTAACCTCCTTCCAAATCAGTCTCTCCCCGGCCTCCTTCCTGCCTTCAAGCATGCCACTATTATCCCTATCCTGAAGAAACCTTCTGCTAATCCCCTTCTTGCTTCCAACTTTCGTCCAATCTCACTTCTACCTTTTCTCTCTAAAATACTCGAACGCTTAGCCTACTCTCAGCTCTCGACCTTTGTCATTAACCTCTCTCTCTCCTTCCCCCTTCTCATTCTGGCTTCCGCCCCAAACATTCCACTGAGACCGCTCTCACCTATGTCCTTAACTCCCTCCTCACTGCTCATTACTCCAAGCAATCTTCAATCCTCATGCTCCTTGACCTCTCTGCTGCCTTCGATACTGTCGATCACCCCTTACTTCTCAATACTCTTTCCTCCTTTGGCTTCAATGGCTCTGTCCTTGCCTGGCTCTCCTCCTACCTCTACCAATGTTCTTTTGCTGTCTCTTGGGGTGGTCGAACCTTCCCTCTGGACTATGGTGTTCCCCAAGGCTCTGTCCTTGGTCCCTTCTTTTTCTGTCTTTACACTTCACTTCTGGCCCCTATCATCTCTTCCTTTGGGATCTCTCACCATTTCTACACTGATGACACTCATTTATATCTCTCCTTTACGGCTGACCTACATCTAAAGCTCTCTTCCTGTCTTACCACCATTAAAAACTGGATGTCATCTCACTATCTCTCTCTTAACACTGATAAAGCTGAAGTATTATTCTTTCCCTCTAACACACTTCCTTCCTCTACGCCGCCTCCTTCTATTCATTTTCTAACCTTCCCAATTCCACCCATGCTCGTAATCTAGGCATTTACTTCCACCCTTCCCTCTCTTTTTCCCATCATATCTCCCTTACTTCTCGCACATGTCGCACCACCTCTTTAATATCCGTAAAGTCTGTTCCTCTCTTACCTTCCATGCTACCAAACTTTTAATCTCCTCTCTCATATTTTCTTGCCTCGTCTATTGTTTTTCCCTCTTCCTTGGTCTCCCCGCCTCCCACCTTGCTCCCCTCAAATCCCTTTACCACTCTGCTATGCGTACCCTTCTCTCTCCCCTTGACTCCATCTCTAACTCACTATCTAACCTAAGCTGGCTTCCTCTCCACTCCCAATTTAAATTTCACTTCCTTTGTCTTGTCTTTAAATCTCATGACCTTGCCCCTCCATATCTCTCCTCTCTTCTCTCATTCCACACTCCCTCTCGCTCACTTAGCTCCGCTGATCTCTTCTTACTTTGTTTCCCCACCCCCTTGTGCCTCTTCTGAGTTCCGCTCCTTTCAGCTCCTTTCCCCTTTACACTGGAACTCCCTGCTTCTTTCTATCCACTCCATCCCTACCTATGCTTCCTTCCGTTCCTCCTTGAAATCACTCCTTCATTCCCCTCCCTGAAGCCCTATTCCCCCTTTTTTACCTTTTCTCCCTCTCCCTCTAGTACCCCCATCTTAGTTCTATTCATCTTCCCCCTTCTTTCCTATGACAGCTCTTCCTACTACTCAATTTACTCCCTCATCCTTCCTTCCCTATCCCCCTCCTCTCCTCCTTCTACTCATATGCAAAGTGTTCTACATACTGTTTTTTGGTTTGACTCCTGTATATTGTTTGCTTCTACTGTTCAATGTTTGATGTATTCTTGTTATACTGTAAAGCGCCTTGGATTAAGGTGCTATATATACAGTACAATGCAAGGACGAGTCTGGACACAAAGCTGATAGATAAACTAAGTTTTCTTATTGGAGAGCCCAGAACAGCAAATACACTATTGGCAAAAATACTGAATAGTGACAGGCTGTTGTCAGAGCGCTCTGAGGGTGTTTGCTCAGAGCTTATATTATATAGCATCGCATAAGTGTTATCACTAATATGTTCTTACAGTTTCATAATGGTAGGTTTTACTTTCCATGACGTTTGTAGACATTGTATTATGGAAAGCAGCTTCTTGTGATGAAGCTTTGAGGTTACATGCAGAGTACATTGTGTGGCAATATCAGTAGGCATCCTTGCCGTAAACAACTCTTATATTCCTTATAAGGTGATACTGTAGCCAGCTATAGAGAGACATTGCAAGACGGTGACTGACGTTTCCCGGTGCGTGTTACTGGGTATTGACCTGGCAGGCTAAGGTGTGTTGTGGGCATGTTAGTGCCTTCTTGGGGGTGGTATAGAGTGAATTCTCTGCAGGACAGTGGACCATGTAGCATATTCGCTATTGCCAAAGTCCTGCACATGAGCTGTTTTATTTCATTCAGCAACACTGTAAAAAGTTGGTTTGTTTGTGGTTCGGTCTATCGCTGATTATGCAGATATATATGGCAGCAAAGGGTGCATCGCATGTCTGACAATATTACATATGTGGGTGCAAGTATTGTATAATGGCTATTTTTTTCTAGTTCAAGGTTGAGGTTTAGTATGAGAAAACCGTTGTCGTTAGATGTCAGAAGCTTGAGTGCTTAGGTTTTGGTGAGGTTTGGTTAAACCAGTTAAGGGGCCTGAAATTAACAGGATCCAAGGTTGATTTCCGGTAGTTGCCCTGTTTGTCTTCAGCAATTCCTGTTAGGAACCGGATTTTGTCTGACTAGAATAGTTGTATGCTTTATTGGTTCCACTTCCAAGGCCTTGGAGAAATTGCCTCAAGAAGATGTCCCTCCCTCATTTACAGTTTGGTTGAACTTTCTGAAAGGCCTAATTAGTTGTACACTTGATAAGACTTTATGCTGACCCATTTGTGAGGCAATTCAGCCAGACCTCCCCTTGATAGTTTCCTAGCATTTGCTTGCATGTTTATCATGAGATCAGCCCATTCCAAGGCTGGTTTCGGATTTGGAGTCATATCTGTAATTATGTGCTGGTGAATGTGAAACCCGCTCCCCCATTGGTCAATTTCTGGGCTACTGTTAGATTGTCCATTGAGGTTATGTCAGAATGAAGAACACGCGCTCTGTACTTTATAAGTATATTTATTTAGAAGTTAACAGGTAAGTATGAAGGCAGGGAAAAGGCATCCACCGGTCCAGATAACAACTGAGCAAGCTCCCAACTGATTCTCAAGGGAACGTTCCCTGACTACGTACATAAACATTCCAAAGAAACATTCTCAAATGGAGCTGAGCTTACTTGCATTTCAGTATTGATCTTAACAGCTACACAGGATGGTATGCCTTTGAAATCTCATATAACCTGGAAATTGCCCAATGAAGGGAGTCTGTGCCATGTCCACAATCTGCAGTGCCGGCAGTACCCACAGCACAGTGTTCACGACCCGCTTCTCCCTCGCCCCTCTGAACATTGCTATGTGCTGCCAGGCGCAACCTAAGGAGTTCATACAACCACCCAGATTTCCTGTTAAATGCTCTCGCTGCACTCGGGCCTTTAACCTGGCCTTCAGCGCCCATAATTCCCTATATGGCTCGCGGGCTAGGTATATAAAGCTTAAATATGATTACTGTTCTGGAAGATGGACTAGATAACATACTGCTAAGGTGATTAAATGTATTTTATTTTTATTAAGATGTAAGTCTATGAAGTCCCACGTTTCATTGATAAGCATGAAGAGCAATGGCTTGGTCTGTCGTCCTCATACCGCTCTTCATAATTCATATACTCATGGATGATCAACAAAAATGGAAGATGTCCGCCTTCGAGAAAATTGAAACCAATTACTTATACTGTAACACTTTATTACTGTTGCAAACAAGACAGCCTTTCTTTCCATACAGAGGCAAGGAGAACTATTTTCTGCTCATAAGAACGAGGGGGAGGTAAAGGAATGTGTGGTAGAGTAACTATAGTGACTGAGTAACTTGTACTTTTAATGACAGACAGGGCAGCCAATACTGCTTTTTGATCACTTTCCAATTGTATAAATTAAATGGTGATCACATTAATTTCTATTTTGTTGTAGCTAAGAAGCCTGGCCCAAAGCCCGAAAAGAAAAAACAAAAGCTTCAGTTTGCTGAACCGAACAATGCTGATAAACCAGAAGAGGACAGTCCTGGGGCAGAAGAGACCAGCAAACCAGGGGCGCTAGAGAAAAAAAGGAAAAGAAAGAAGAAAAAACCCACAGGAGAATAAATTGTTAGGAATTGGGAAAAACTTTCAAATGCATATGGAATTATTAACAGTGCATTTGTGTGCAATAACCTTGCTTTGTTGCAGTGGTGTCTCTCTTGCTCAGCTGTGCACATTGATCCTGTTATGGGGTAGGGACACATCCTATCCACATAACAAATATAGCCAGTGACTCCCTGGAATGAGGCAGTGTTTTAATTGTACTGGTACCAGAGAGGAAATATTCGCTGTAGGGGACAATCGTGTGGAAAAACTGTTGTGTAGTTGCACTTTCTCTACCACAATGTTGATAGGAAGATGCAAATGTAAACCTCAGCACCTTCAGAAGTTTTTAAAATCTCACTCTATATTTTTACCACATGTAATGGACAGTGACATTTATAGAGCAAATATACCTTTTTAAAACTCAAATTACCGAACTTTATATGTTTATGATAGAGTAATGTGTGTGATTTAACACTTGGTTCTCATCATATAGCCCTCTTGTGTTTTTGCACTGATTTGTCCTCTGTTTCCAATACTCTCTCACAGCCAGTTTGAAACCATTAAACTGAGAACCTTGCTGTTAAGTATGGAAAGAAACAAAGTTTATAGTCAATATTTTGTGGGATCTGCCGTTTGTATTGTCAAACTCCAATTTAGCCATGACTGCTGGAGAGAAAATGTAGTATTAACAAATGATACCTTTTTTTGTTTCACTTCGCTCCTGTCCCCAAGCTACTCTGATCCATTGCATCTACTGCATACCTAGCACATTACTGGACTGATATATTGCATTCACCTGCATACCTAGCACAGAACTAGATTGCAATTTTTTGTCAGGTGGGAACAGTGAAGCAAAGTGACAGAATTTGCCTACGTACCAGCACATAGCCAAGTTGACTTGTGTGTGTACCTGCTCACATAGTTAGATTGCCTCATTCTTACTGGTAGAACAACTGCATAGCTTCATTGTATTTGCTCCGACACCAAACACTTAGCTAGGCTGTTTCAAGCCGTCTGCCTGCATACCAAACACAGAGGTACAATGCACCATTGTGCCTGCCTGTATAGCAATTGCATAGTGATCATGTTTATCTGAACACGTAGAACATAGCTGGATTACTCGTTGCGCCCTCTACATAACTGTATAGTGGCTGTAGTTTCCTGCACACCTAGGCAATAGCTAGGTTAACTCCTGTTTAGCTTCATTCCTGGACTGTTCCATTCTATCTGCCAAGTACCTAGCACATACCTAGACTGATGAGATTTGCCTGCACACCTAGTAACGTGCTAGATTGCCTCACTTTGCCTGCTTGCAAATGCATAGTGATTGCATCTTCCTGCACTCGTGGCCAGACTGATGAACTGTTTACCTGGTACGTTGCTTGAATGCCTCATTGTGTCTCCCTGTATACTGAGCACATAGGCATTTTCATTGTGCTCGCCTGCATACAGAGCACATACCTAGGTTGCCTGCATATATCTAGAGTGATTCATCATTGTACGCTTTTGTCCCGTCCCCTCTATACTGCATGGGTGTCCCTTCCAAGGGACAGGAGAAGGAACCTTTGTCACTAGAAAAAAAACTTTTTCCCCTTTAAATTTATAGGCATGCTGGGGTGTGGCCCAGGGAGCATGTGTTGCCCCGATTATGCCCTCTGGTGCCACACCCCAGTCCCCTTTTCTGCGTCTACAGGAACGGGCCAAATTCACCAGTGCTTCTGGGTTTGGCTCCGGCCATGTTATTCCACACGCAGATACTTCTTCTCTTTCTTTCTTATCATTCAGGTGCTTGGTCCTCAGACGTCATGCTCTTCCCTGGGGCATGTCGACTTCCACAGGGTTCAGCAGGTGTCCATCCTGCAACAGGCTCTTCCCAACTTCAGACCCCCATGCCCTCTGCCTACGTTGCCTTGGCCCTGGCTGGCAAGCTTGCTCAGCGTGCAACGCCCTGTCATCGAAATCGCTGAAGAACAGACTAGCCATGTGGAAGGAGCTCTTCCAGAAGTCTCCTCCAGAGGACCTGAAGAACTTTGTGAAACATCAAGCCAGGCCCAAGGTAGGGCCTCTATTTTTCCATCTCACCCCGCAAGGGAGACTCCATCCCAAGGACTCGTACGCGTGGGAGGGACCGCTCAGGTCCTTGTACCAGCATGTGCCCCGAGGCTGCTTCAGCTACCGGCCTACAGGCCGAGGGATCTTCGCATCCTCCCTGTGACCGTGTTGAGGGACCGGAAGGATCTTGTACCGGATTTTCATCCGAGGGGCTACACCCTATTACCGGCAATACGTCCGAGGGGGTGCCTAAACGCAGCTCTACTGACCCCTGGGATGAGGGTGTCACACCTACTGGGTCTAGGCCCAAGGAGCAGGGTAGGCCTCGTGATCCACACTCAATGTTAATGTTGAAGGACATTTGTACCTTGCACTATCACCACCGAAGTGGTCCCCTGGCGCTCTGGCGGCTCTGAAAAAGGGGAGGAGAGGGGGTGGGTTAGTGGGAATAAGCTGGAAAAGTGCAAGAGATCAGTGATGTGCTGTTGGCAGCCTCAGCCTGGTGGGTCCGTTGGCTGGGCTTGGGGTGTTTTCCGGTCGATAGTCGTGTGCTGTTGTGCAATTCTATGTGTGGTTTGTTTTGTTGTTGCATTGTTGTGAAGTTTGTGTGGATTGCTGCGTTTAAGGCTTGTGGTTGTGTTTGGTTAAAGTTTCAAAGGTGTATACAGAGGGATGATGTTGGTTAGTTGGCATTGCTGTCCTTGCAATTATGGGATTCCATCTAGTTGTGGTACATACTGACATTCACATTTCTATCTAGATGCGACGCAAGCTAGGGTTCAGAATTCCATATGAGTGTGGCACATGCAAACAATCACATTTCTATCTAGATGCGGCGCGAGCTAGGGTTCAGAATTCGAAGTGTGGTGCATGTTAAGAATAGAATTTCTATCTAGATGCTGAATTTGTGGCACATGCTAACAATCACATTTCTATCTAGATGCGACGCAAGCTAGGGTTCAGAATTCCATACGAGTGTGGCACATGCTAACAATCACATTTCTATCTAGATGGGGCGCAGGCTAAAGTTCAGTTCCCTACATGTGTGGCACTAGATAAAATTGGCAAGTAAGTTCATGTGCATCACAAGGCGACATTTACAATCCATTTACAGTGGTCATAGGTCTTCCTAAGTATGTCTTGTTTTAAGTCTATGGCAGTCTATGCTATGGAAGGTAAGGTAGAGTGACAGGGGCTTTCTGGAGTAGAGTGATTGTGAGTGTGGAATGGGTGGGGTGTAGAGCAGTTTTGTTGGTGTCTGTCATGATGCCTACCCCCGGGGACCCAGACCAGGTCCAGCAACCCCGGAAGCAGGCATCAAGTTATTTTGAGCAAGCCCAAAAACCCCTGCTAGGGGCTGTTTGGGTGCGGTCCTGGTGCCTATTGCGCCAGGCTCATTGGAGAGTCAGTCCTGGCGCCATAGGCGCCAGGCTCATAGAGTAGAACTTACCTGATGCAGACCATGCTGCAAGCTTACCTGATGCAGACCATGCTGCAAGAGCTCCAAGCCAAATGAGGCTTGGAAGGGACTATTTTACCTAGGGACTATTTTTTTTACTCGGGTGGGGCTGGGGAGGAATACTTACCTGGGACTACTTTGGAGGCTATTTAAACCACGCCCGAAGAGCAGCACACGCTTCGCGTTATTCTGCATCCAGCAGCGTAATGGTCACTGTGCCTGCAAGTCTGCATCCAAAAAGGGAGAAAGCAAGAGAAAAGGTTAGAACAAGAGCAATACCTTTGCCCCTTACCTGAATTCACGATCCATCGCGCATTCGAGCTGGAAGAAAGAAGTTATTTTATGCGCGTCGCCTCGCCTGCTGCAGCGCCACGCTGAACTCACCGGCCTTTGCAGCATCTTCACATTCCACCGCATCCTCCTGCATGTTCCCGCCACATTCCGGCACCTAAGGAGTAGACGAGAACAGCAAGGTGAGCCAAGGGAATACACAGAGGAATATTAGTTATCCCCCCCCCCCCCCTCCTAGACTTACCTGATTTTACCACCGGGGGTACTATTCCTCTTCACGGGTCGGCGCAGCTTCCACTGCATCTTCGCCGAACCCCGGCCCCTAAGGGGAAACAAAAGGACAGCAAAGTGAAACAAAGGGACTATCAAGGGGAACCCTCCTCACCACAATAGGCTTACCTGATTTTACCGCCGGAGGTATTATTCCCAGAGACTTCATACTTTCTCTCAGCGCCTGAATAAGGGAGAAAGCAACAGGTTACATATTGACATTATTTATCGAACTGTGTTGGAAATACAAATCCTTACCAGAATATTACTGGTTGCCACGAGGAACTCTTCACTAGGGTCAAGCTGCAATCTGCAAGGAATCGGTCAAGAGTGAAAGTCAGACTCTTACGAACTACATACTTTTCAGAGTCAATATTGTTCTGGAACTCACCAATTCCTTCGAGCCAGTCAAGCAACTGGTTATCAAAGCGCCCCTGCGCTCAATGCAGGATGGAGAGCTCATCTTTTCAAACCATCAGGTGAGACTATAAGAGGGGACATCAGAGGTGATCTGTGGGGAGAACAGCAGGGATGGGATGTGGGGGGGGGGGGGTTTACACTCAACTCCACGGGTGGTTAATTCCCTTTCTCCATTTGCAGAAGAATATTCCTACGGGCCAAGCAAACGAAGCTAGGTGGGCCAGTCCAGTCCGTCATCTCGGCCCTACGCATCACATTGGTGGAGACTGCAGCTGTCCAGTTCAGATCGACGCCTCTGTGGGAGCCAGGTGAGTGTAACAGTGTCTGGCTTCCTTTGCTTCCCCTGCGACACCTGCAGCTGTATTCCAACATGTCCTTGCATCTTCATCATACCGATGCCATGCTGGCTGCCGCTAACCAAAGGTTATGGGGGGGAATTGCAGACTTCCTTCCGGAACTCCCTACGCAGAGCCAATCACGTTTTAAGGCAGGACTGGCTGAGGCCAAGCTGGTGGCGCAGGACCTCATGGCCACTGTGGCCCATATTGACCCCTCTGGCTGTGCCATCTCTATCGCCACGGACATGAGAAGGACAGCCTGGCTCCAGGCAACAAAATTCAACCCGAAAGTCCAGGACCACATATTAGATCTGCCGTTTGAGGGGCGGGGTGGACCTCTTCCACTCATCCACGGACGAAGAGCTGGACAAGAGGAAAAATAGCTCACAAACGGCCAAGTCTTTATTCATCTTGACAAAGACCACGCCCAAGTCGTACACCCAGTCACAGCAGTGCTATGACAGGTGGCGTATATACGGAGGGTTCTGCGGCTTCAAGGAACGGAGATCCAGGCAGCCTGACTGCTTGCTGTCTCAGAACACATTGGTGGAGACCGCAGCTGTCCAGTTCAGATGGACGCCTCTGTGGGAGCCAGGTGAGCGTAACAGTGTCTGGCTTCCTTTGGTTCCCCTGCGGACACCTGCAGACACGTCCTGGAGCTGCCAATGTAGGAGTCGCCCTTTGCCCCGGGCCCTTAGCCGCAAGGCTGGACCAAGCGAGCCGAGCAACCCGGCGCAGGCATGTGACAGGCATCTCAACAAAATGGCTGCTGTGCCAAACATGGGCACCCGTCCGACACCATTCCTGGAGTTCAGTGAAGAACAAGTGTCAAGGTGGGACTGGCCACAACCAGGTATGTGGCTTACAGCCTATCCTTTATTTACGCAGGGCAGGTTCCCTCTGCGTCCTTACGGGCAGGGTATGCTGCAGCAGCCTCCTGATACCCTGCCGGTACCCCCTAACACTGTACCAGCCTGTGAAGTGGGGTTCTTTGAGAGGTTCCTCGAGCTCATGAAGTCACCTAGGATGGGGGTTATCCTCAGGGATGCCATCGTGGACGTGCTCGCTACGATGCTACCGGCACCACGGGCTCCTCCAGTGCCCCCTGCCCCGGCGCAGCCTCTGCCTCCGGCTCCACAGCCTATTCCTCAGGCGGTTCTGTACCAGCCTCCACCTCAGCTTATGGCTCCGGTCTCCGTACCCCCAGCCTCCGGCTCCCGCTACTCCTCCAACTACGCAGGATCCTCCTGACCCACAGGATATGGATGATGAGGATCCTGACACGCCATCCTCAGCCAGGTCCTTCCACGAACTTCTTGCAGGGCTGGCGGAGTACCTGGGCCTCCCTCAGCCCGAGGTTGAGCATCCGGCAGAGGGGGTTCTGGCTGAAGTCCTCACACGATGCCCCTCTGCCAAAATGGAAATTCCACTGCAGGCTGATGTAGTCTCCCTGCCAAAAAGGGGTTCGCTCAAGCCCCATTCTGTTCTGCCGGTGAATCAACGCCTGGACGCCAAGTACAGGCAGATGGAGGGGGGTACACTCTTGCTATCGGCCCATCCTTAGCCACACTCCTCGGTGCTTGCTGCAGCATCACTATACTCCAAGCCTCAGTTGTACTCTGCCTCCTCAGCGACTCTGCTAGGCAAGGAGGAGAAGATCTTGGAGGTGTACGGGAAGAAGCTGTATTCCAACGCGTCCTTGCATCTTCATCAGACCGATGCCATGCTGGCTGCCGCTAACCAAAGGTTATGGGGCGGGAATTGCAGACTTCCTTCCGCAACTCCCTACGCAGAGCCAATCACGTTTTAAGGCAGGACTGGCTGAGGCCAAGCTGGTGGCGCAGGACCTCATGGCCACTGTGGCCCATATTGACACCTCTGGCTGTGCCATCTGTATCGCCACGGACATGAGAAGGACAGCCTGGCTCCAGGCAACAAAATACAACCCGGAAGGCCAGGAACACATATTAGATCTGCCGTTTGAGGGGCGGGCGGACCTCTTCCACTCATCCACGGACGAAGAGCTGGACAAGAGGAAAAATGGCTCACAAACGGCCAAGTCTTTATTCATCTTGACAAAGACCATGCCCAAGTCGTACACCCAGTCACAGCAGCGCTCTGACAGGTGGCGTATATACGGAGGGTTCTGTGGCTTCCAGGAAACGGAGATCCAGGCAGCCTGACTGCTTGCCGTCTCAGAACCGGCGCAAGCAACAAAAAAGGGTGGGGCAGGGAGTAAGGGCTTTTTCCAGTCCCCCTCCTCTGCGACAGCCTTCGAGGAAAGAAGGCATGACACGTCCCTCCGGGTCCACTTGTCTCCAGTTTGGGGCAGGCTTGCTCTACATGCACATTTCTGGCGCCAGAATTTCGTGCACCCCTAGATCCTCTCTGTAGTATCCACGGGGTACCGTCTACCCATCCCATCCCAGCCTCTCCTCCCTCAAGTTGGGACAGCAACTCTTCTGGCTGAGATCCGGTTGCTCGTAGAAAACTAGGCGTGGAGGAAGTCCCAGCCTCTCAGCGAGGCTTGGGCTTTTACTCCAGGATTTTCACCATTCAAAAGAAGAACCAGGCGGGCCTGAGAGTTGTGCTGACCTTTCCACCCTCAACCTCTCCTTTAACCCTGCAAGAATTCAAGATGGTTACGCCAGTTTTTTGTAGCTGAGACATTGTGCAAGGGAGACTGGATGTGCTCCCTGGATCTGAAGGACGCGTACTGACACGTCCCGATTTGGCAGCCCCATTATTCTTTCCTTCGGTTCAGGATCATGGGCTACCATTTTCAATACAAGATCATTCCTTTTGGCCTCAACTCGGCCCCCAGGGTCTTCACCAGGCTCACGAATACAGTGGCTCCCCTCCTCAGAGTGCAAGGCCTCCACATCTACCCATACTTCGACGACGGGCTTGTCAGGGCTACATCTCCGGAAGCAGTTCACCACTCTTCCCATTCCCTTATGAACACGCTGCACGATCTGGGCTTCTCGCTCAATCTCAAGAAGTGGCAGCTGCAGCCCATGCAGACTCTGACATTCTTGGGCCTCATCTGGGACACATTCTCTGAGAAGGTATTTCTGTTGGAGGACAAGATCTTGGCCATCAAGAGGGCCACCGCGCACTTCCTCCTCAGAGAGGTGACCTCGGCTTGGTGGTACCAGCATCTCCTGGGTCTCTTGGAGGCAGTCCTGCACTTTGCGGCCTCATGGAACGAGGAGCGGGGCTCTCAATCCGAGAGGATCAGCGTTACTCCATCTCTCTACCCGGACCTAACATGGTGGTGCATGGACTGCAACCTACGGACGGGCAAGCCCTTTCGGCCGCCCAGTCCGCCATCACTGACTCCTTGCTCGAGGGCTGGGGAGCCACCCTGAACGATCTCTTGGTCCACAGCACCTGGACTCGACAGGAGCAGGAATACCACATCAATTGGTTAGAGCTGAACTCCATCTGGCTAGCGCTCAGAGCATTCCTCACACTTCTCAGGGGCAAGGTTCTCCTCATCCAGACAGACAACTCGACCAGCATGTACTACGTCAACAAGCAGGGAGGCACCAAATACTCTCCTGTGTGCAGACTGGCAATCAGCATGTGGGAGTGGGCCCTGGAAAACATCTACCTCATGGCAGTCCACCTCCCGGAGGAAGCCAACCTGGAGGCGGACAGGCTCAGCAAGTTGGGAGTGGACAGTTATGAGTGGCAGCTAAACAACCTCATCATTCAGGAGATCTTCAACAGGTGGGGTCATCCCCAGGTGGATCTCTTTGCCACCAGGCACAACAAGATGTGCCCTCAGTTTGCCTCCTAGCAGGGACAGGGCCCAGGCTCCCTGGGCTACGCATTTTGGCTTCAGTGGAACAGCATGAAGGCTTACGCTTTCCCGCCCACTCGGCTGATTCACAGAGTGATTTGCAAGATCAAGGAGCCTCGCCGACTCAACATCATTCTAATCATTCCATGGTGGCCAGCCAGGCCATAGTTTTCGGAGCTGCTCAGCCTCTCAGAGATGCCTCCGATTCACCTCCCAACGGGCCCAGCACATCTTCTGGTGCAGCAGGGGGGGGGAGGGGAGGGGAGGGGAGGGCAGGGTCATGCACCCCGCGCCACAGAAACTAGCCTGCACAGTGTGGTACCTGAGCCTCTCATAGGCTAATCTGGAAATCATACAGGGCGCAAGGAGCAAGGCTACCAGGGCCCAGTATAAAAGTAAATGGACCAGATTCTGCCACTGGGCATGGAAATCGACCCCTTGGCATGTACTTTGCACGATGTGCTCTCCTTCTCGGCACACCTCGCCCGCTCTGGTGTGCAGGTGGACACCTGCTGTACATACCTTGCACCCATTGGGGTTTACAGGAACTCTGAGGAGGGGGATATTCTCCTCCTCCAATCCTATCATCAGGAAACATTTGCTGGGGCTCGCAAGGCTCTACCCGTCCATCAAGAGGCCGCACCCTGTGTGGGACCTCAACATAGTCTTGGGTGCCCTGGTGCACAAACCTTTTGAGCCAATGGCGTCCGTGGACATCAGGCTGGTCACCCCTCAAGACGGCCTTGCTAGTCGCCCTGACCTCACCTCGGCTCGTAGAGTCAGTGAAATACAGGCGCTGGTTTCCTCGGAACCATATACTACCTTTCACAGGGACAAAGTAGTCCTGCAAACACACCCGGCATTTCTGCCCAAGGCACCATTTGCTTTCCACTTGAACGAGGAACTAGTCCTTCATAGGTTATTTGCTGATCCCAAGGAGGAAGCACAGAGTGCTGCATTGCCTGGATGTTAGGCGTGCCCTGAAATTTTACTTGGACAGGACCAAGGGCTTCTGCAAATCGGACACCCTGTTAGCCTGGTCTTGTGCCTCCGAAAGTGACCATCAGGCCTCCATATCCCGCTGGATGGTCTCAGCCATCAAGGAAGCGTACAAGGGCCAGCACAAGCTGCTTCCGGCCAACATGCACGCCCACGCAGTCGGGGCCAAGGCAACGGCCATCGCATTCCAGCGCCATGTCCCTTGGCAAGTCATAAGCAGGGCGGCCCCTTGGGCCACTCCCTCGGCTTTCTGCAAGCATTACTGTTTGGATGCTAGCTCTAGGTCGGATGCGGCTTTCGGATAGGCGATTCTCAGGAACCTATTTGCTTATGGAAGGTCTCCGATCCACCCTGTGGCTACATTCAGTTGTAATTGCCATGCAGTATGGAGGATAGTGGACGGGATGTAAGAGTAATTATAAGTTACTCACCATAGTGACTAACGTACTCTTAGTCATTAGTCCCCTTTCCTCCATACGTCCCAACAACTTCCCCCCCCCTAATTATTCTGGTGTCATTAGGCAATGTTAAATCTATTGTTGATGTGTCAATGGGTACATTGAGGTGTGGCACATGCTCCCTGGGCCGCACCCGCGCCTCTAACTTTAAAGGGAAGACGTTTTTTCTGGTGAAAAAGGTTGTCTACCGTCCATTGATAGGGACGCCCATGCAGTATGGAGAAAAGGGGACTAAGGAATAAGAGTACGTTAGTCACTATGGTGAGTAACTTATAATATTCACCTGCATACTTGGCACAGAGCTAGATTGCTTCATCATGCCTGCCTACATATTAGTTGTATAGTGATTGTATGTGCCTGCAGACCTGTGCCAAGCTTGATTGAATCATTATTTACCTGTGTGCATAGCACATAACCACACTGATTGTTTGCTTGACTTACTGAACTCTTGCATACTATGCACATACAGATAATATTGTTTGCCTTCTTACCTAGCACATATCCAGACTGATTAAATGTGCCTTCCATACCTTTCACCTAGCAAGATTAGTTTTCACTGATAGTGTACATAACAATTTGCTTAGTCTCTTAAATTGAGAGGTGTAACCGCAAGCTCATCTTAGAAGAATTCTTTGCACAAAATCACCCCTAAATTGACTTTCACCCGTTTACAATCTCAAGAATTTACACCAATAGCACCTCGAGGCATGATTCGAATTGGAGGGCAAGTATCACTCCATTCATCTCCTATCCATTACACTCTACTCTCACCCGCTAATCATTTAATCTATAAAACCCAACAACAGTATGCCTAGACACTACAATCCTGAAACGAAGGAAAGAGTTGAGAACAGCCCTAGCCACTCCCTCAGATAAGTCAACCAGAGACTCTAAAGGAGTTCTCTTCCCTCAGCAGACTCCATTGAGGCTGGATTACATGTTTGGGGATGTTTGTGGTCTCGTGCAGAATGGATGTGTCCAAGCAGTTTGGACTGGACTGCCCCTTTTGGTGTGAGACAATGCCTGATTTGCATATGGTCTTCTCCTTTTGTACTGGCTTGCCAGGCGAAGAATGATGGTCTGGAGGGTTGCTCTAAGCAATTCCAGAGGTTACTATTACTTCTGAACCTTCCAGCCATCGCCGCTTCTGTTTTCCCTCAGCAGACAGTTAACAACCCTCAACTCAGATACCTCCTGAAACATCCACCAGAACCAAGTGTCTATGACCTTCTTCCTAAAGCCCGCTCTTCATGGACAAACTCACTGATGTAGCTGCCTACTTGTCAGTGGATTGACATCTTTTAACTATACTCAAAGATTTCAACTTCTAGTTCGAGAAAGAATGCACACCCCTCTCCCCTGACAAAATCACTCGAAGCAAATCTAGCCACAAAACACCTCAAAGAAATGGTTAAGGGCCCCATCCACATAGCTAATCGCATAGCAAATGGATTTTTCTGCAACAACAAAGTGTCATTGTTTGCTCCCCAGTGCACCTTCCGTGGGGAGACGGCCTGTTCATCCTTTTCACAATGTTCACAGATTTGCCACTGCTCTCAGAACCATCCGGAGACCCCTCGATAATGACGAGGATTTGGAAGAACATGAATGTTATTGGAAAGGCGAGAAGCAAACAAATGTTATCTCCCCACACATGGACAAATACCCACACAAGACACAAAATGGCAAGATTCATAACTGGATCTGTTCCGTCATAGACCGCGATGCTCCAAAAATAAATGTTTAAAAGCTCACAGAAGAAGAACATGTCGAAATGGTACACTCCCAATCTAAATGTCATTCAAAATAACAAAAGTAAATTCGAAACTACCTGGACGAAAAACAAACTACGAATTACAGCTACGATTTTTCAGGGCAGATCTCATCTAATCAAGAAACCTTACTATGAACGCATCGGACCAGCTTAGCACAGTCGAAAGGGAACATTCAAAATCTTGGAAGAAATCAAAAACCCAACGGTTGGTAGCACAGCTCCCACTCCAACCCCAGAACTGAGAGATCAGGTTCCCACACTTCTCCCAAAAAGATCCTCCCTATCCAAGAACTTCCAGACAGTAAAGAGACTTAATGCGCACAACCTTCACATCTGTATGCCATCAAAAACATCTTGCTGAAGGCGCCCCACCTTTCTTCTCTTATCCCATTCAACCACTTCTCTACAGAGGATCCACTCTCTACCAACAACTCCTGTAAACCAACAAGTTCACTGGAGAAACAGTGTACCCCCAACCTATACAAATCGATCATGAAACGCCCAGAACTAACGCCTATATTCCTATCCTTCCTCAATGGTTCCATAAACAGCAGACACTATGAGTCCCAACCCAACTGTAATATGCATACATGAAACACATGTGCAAAAAGCCTACAGCTGACCCATCCAACCCATCGGGCTACTGTCTATATTTCAAACAAACCATTCATCTGAAAATGGCTGAAAGAATTCATACATGGCCATCATGAGAACTCATAAAAAAAAAAAAAACAATCTTGGTCGGCCACCAGGGGACACATAGATGCACTAGCTCTTCTGTGCAGCTCTGGGCCCGTTGATGGCACCTGCCCCCTGGAAACCAATTGCACTGGACGAAGTGACCTCCTCCCACCCCTTGCCATCTGAGCAAGTCTGACTGGCTCGGGGAGAGGTGGCGAACCCGGTCTGGGCTCTAGGACAGAAGAGGGGAACGAGGTTGGCGATCGTCCCGGCCCCTGGGCACCGGGGAGGGAAGTGGACGTGTGATGCTGAAGTGGGCTGGGTTGCTGCAGACGCACAGGAATAGCCCCAATGGCAGCCCTTGAGGGGAAGAACATGACCGGGGTCCCCGAGTGGCGAGCGGTGCGTAGGCTTGGCCCAGCCGCACGGCCTGAGCTGCCAGGTGAGTAGGTGTGGACCGCACAGACCCTTGTGCGGATGCCTGTTCCCCGCACACCAGCAGTCAGAGCAGGGAACACGGCATATTCGCCGGGGGAGCGATAGCCACACTCAGAATCAGGAACAGAGGAGGGGCGCAGCGACATTGAATCCCTCCGTCTGGGACCAGTGGCAGCTTCTGCTGAGGAGGGTGGGACCGCAGAGGAGGATTGTGGGCCCCAGGATCTCCCCCACAATGTCTAGATTGCACAAGAAGTTCAGGGTGCCCCTGGATGTACGTTTTGGGGCATGCCTGTGCTGCCTGGCCCCACCCAATATAGTGAGGGCAGAGACACCAACTCCTACACCCCAGGCGCAATAAGTCCTGCACACAGGGCAGCAGATTTATCGGGACCTGGTGCATGGGGCTCCATGGTGTTTCCGTGCCGGAGCTGACAACGCTGGTAGAGTGCTTTGATCAGAGGAGCGGGTAGCAAGAGACGCAAAGAGGCTATGAGTGGTGCAGCCCTCCCCCAGGGACTAGATATCCGCTCTAAGGGACCCTGTTTCTACTTCGAGGGACTTGATACAGGCCCCCACTCAGCCAGTGCGAAGTCTGCTACCGGCGGGAGCCTCCCTGGTGTGGTCTGCACTGCTCCTCGACCCCTGCCTCCCTGTGGGTGGCGAGGAGCTGAAGACCCTTCCGGCCAGGGTCATGTCGAGAAGGAGGGGCTTGAAGAGGGGGGCGATCACTGACCGTGGGTCCACAGCCCGATTAAGCGCAACGCATTCAGCAGGGGAGCACCGAGAGGAGCCCGCGGGGCCTACATGAGTTGGAAGGCCACTCTTTAAACATACAGGCTTGTGGAGGGACCCCCCCGCCCCCTGTGTGTTGGATCCCCCACGAAGGCCCCAATTTGTGGCTGAGGATGAGATTCCTATGAAGAGGGACATCGTGGCCTTAATGGAGAAGATCAGGGGAATTCGTACCAACATCGGCCGGAGGATAGATGGCCTTGACAAGTAGGTTGAGGCAATTGACAGCAGATTGGATGGGCTGGAGGCAAATAAGTCTTCTGTGGACATCCTTGTGACCCAAATGGACATGCATATTTCGGAATTGGAGTCGTAACAACTTAAGGTTTTTCAGCTTTCTGGAGAAGGATGGGGAAAGTCTTTAATGATGACATGACCACAGTGCCTATTATTGACCGGACCCATTGAGGGGCAGGTAGAGCCTGTGCTCAATCCTGGCCAGATTTCATTACTATGCTGCAAAATCCAAGGTTCTAGAAAAAGCTAGGAAAGTGGGCCTGGTGGAGTGGAGTGGAGCAGAGAACTCGTCTCCATCTTCCAGGACCGCTCCTCATTCACTCTCTCTAGGAGGTGGTAGGTGACCCCTGTCTAAATGGCTCAAAGGGAGTGAGTTACAGGTGGGGATTTCCTTTTTCACTGGCGTTCGAGCTTGAAGGTTCCAAATATAAGCTGGTCACAGAGGAGGATATGCATAGGGCATCTGCAAAACTGCTGACTGAGGAGGAGATTAGACCGCTGACTGGACACTCGGGTGGTTCGAGTAGGTTGTAGGGGGCGTAGGGGAGAGAAGGGGAGCTCACAAGACAGAAGGCAGGTTCCGAGAGCATGGAAATTTAGGAAGTTGAATACCCCATCCCCAGCGGGATCCTGAGGGAGGTTGGGGGAACTTCGTTATTTGTTGGGCTGGAGGGTTGTCCTCATGGCTGGGGGGGGGGTGTGTTGGTCCCTGGAGGAAGAGGGGTACAGGTCCTTCTTTTAGGTGGGCCGACCTGGGGTCTGCAAAGCCCGGGGGAAATGAGGATGTCATTATTTGGGGGTAGGACAGATGTGTGGGGGGCTCAGGGAATGGACTGGTGTGTCTGATATGTGCTGGCGTCAGGGGGGACAGGTGGTCCGGTTGTTAGATGCCATGATAGTTGGTGTAAGACTGGACGCTGACAAACGGGGGGTGGGTGATGGGGGGATTTTTGTGGCAGATTGCCCAATGTTAAGTTATGATACTGTTGTGTTTTACAAGGTGAAAGGATCGCAGGTGCGCTTAGAAATTGCGGGTTTTTGAATGGGGGCCTGTTATAAGTTGGAGGAGTATGAGAATTTTTGGAGGGGCCTCAATGATTTAGACAACAATCTCCATAGGGGTGTGATCCCTTAATGTGCAGGGATTGAACTGACCATTTATACGCTCTCAGTTTGGGGGTTCAACCGACTCAAGCTAGATATACTGTGTGTTCAGGAAACCCATTGGAGCAAGGGGAAAGAACCAGCACTGAAAGCCAGAACCATATATAAGGTACATAGTGCCTCAAAGAAGAGGGGGGTGGGGATCATTGTTGCTAACAAGTTGGGGATGAAGGTGGAGAGGGGCGCTTCCTCTTCTTGAGGGGGAAGGTGAGGGGCCGGGGGTTCATGGTGGGGTCCGTCTATTGTCCAAATGAGAGCCAAACCTAATTCTGGGACCAAGTTATGGAGAGGCTTTGGAGCTTTGTGGAGGGTTTTCCAATAGTGGGGGAGATTTCAACATGGCCCTGGATCCTGTGGCTGACCGCACAAGCCTGGCTCCGCTCCCTCTCAGCTGCGGGTTGCTCAAGATCTCCGGTTTGGACAGACTAATGATGAACTGGGAGTGGTGGATGCTTCTGCAATGGCACAGGGGGTGCTCCCGCCTTTCCCATATTACTCTCACGTCCATGATTCTCACTCGAAGATTGACTATATTCTAATAGACAAGGGGCTGCAGGGGCAGGTCACTGACACAAGGACGGAACCCATTCCGTGGTTGGACCACAATGTGGTCAGGACAGTGATGGGGGACTGGAGGGGATTGGGCAGGTCGACTCCTCCTTAAAGACAAGGAGGTGGCCCAGACGGTCTTGCAGAACATACATTATTACTTCCTACTTAACGATAACCAGGAGGTGGATTTTCCGTTTGTATGGGCACATTTAAAGCTATCAGGGGAGAGCTCATGCAATTGGGACCCTGGGAAAGGAGGGGTTGAGAGAAGCATGAGTCTGACCTGAGAGGGGAAGTAAGTGCTTTGCAGCCTGAGGGGGGTGGGGGGTGAGCGGGGGTGACACACCCTTAGCGGCAGAGGATTGGGAACATCTGATGGTGGTACAGGTCTCAATTGAATGAACTTTTGCTCTACCAAACGGAAAGGAAGTTGCTGTTCCTTAAACAGAAATATCATGAAAAGGGGGAGAAGGCAGACCGTATACTCGCCTGGAGGCTGAGGGAACAAGGGAAGGCTAGAAGGGTGGAGGCCCTACGTACCCAGGGATGAGTGACTTATATGGATGAGGACATAGGGGAGGAGATTCAGGTCTTTTATGAGAAGCTCTATACAGTGGAATGTGGGGAGGCTGAATCAAGGGTGGACTCGTTCCTGGGTGCTCTGCCCATCCCGGGACTAGCACTGGAGACTTGCGCTGGCCTTAATGCCCCAATCACAGAGACAGAGGTGATCCATACGTTAGGACAAATGAGTGGGGTACGTCTCCAGGGAGGACGGCTTCACCACATGCTTTTACAAGCTTTTTTGCTCAACCCTGGTTCAATTTGTGGCAAAATCGTTTAATTCTGTCAGGGGGGGTGGGGGGGGATAATCTTCCAGACTCACTCCATGTCGGGGGCCATTATCGTGGTGCTCCCAAATGCAGGTAAGGACCCTACCCTCTGTCAGTCCTACCACCTGATTTCCCTGCTCAACTCGGATGTTAAGATCCTGGTAAAACTATTGGGGAACAGATTGGAGAGGTTGATGCCTTCCTTAGTGCATGGGGATGAAGTCAGCTTTATTAGGGGCCGTCAGGGTTCAGACAACGTGCAAGAAACAATTGCCTGAACTCACCACACTCAGGTAAATGCCTAGGACACATGCCTGGTGTCTATTCACTCTGAAAAGGCCTTTGACCGGGCTGAATGGGGGTACATGACTAAGGTGCTGCAGAATATGGGGTTTGGCCCCAACCTTTGAAGGTGGGTAGCATCGAGGTAGAAGTCCCCGACATTTAGTAGAATATACATGGGTATGCCTCTTTGTGTTGAAGTGAAGCACCATAAGTTCATAAAACAGGTCAAGATATGGCTCTTCAACTAACCACCACAGAAGGAACAGGAACAAACGGTGAACTAGGCAGCAGATCTCCCCCTGCTCCTGGGACCACACCGAGCAAACAAACTAGGCACCCATGACCATCTGTGTGGCTGACCCTGATGCTATAAACCCCTCACCAAATTAACAGAGTTTTCCTTTTTACATCGACACACAGATAAGAGGTACGTCTGATGTGCTGCACTCCTGAACACCAGAGGTTTCTGCATCTACCTTTCCTGCTATCCAGCTAACACCTCTCCCCCCTCCCCCTCTTTTTCTCTCACAGGGCCATGTGCAGCAAGCTAATATTATTGGCAAAAGGGTGCTATACAAGACTACTTACCTTATCTTTTAGTCTGTTACATTTTTGAGAAAGTAATTTTCCTTTACCGTTGGGCAACCAAGCCATACTCTAATTGCTAGTGTCCAGCCTTTGTAGGATAATGGACAACCTGAGCTATTTGGGTTAATCTATGTAAGCCGCTCTAAGAGCTTGGCAGCAATTCTGATGTTGAAAACAGATTCTACTGAGTGTTCTCTGCCTACTTCACCAAGTAGTGGTTTATCAACGCCAATCAGTTCAGGGTCAGCCCGGACAGTGAATGGTTTGCTGGTCTGTAGTGTTTGGCAGAAATGCCTAGAAGAAATATGAAGATGGCCTTCCAAATTCACCACGGTATTTATGGGTCTCAAGATGGCTAATGCTGAAGCACAGTTCCTGACATAGAAGCACTGGAACCTTGTTTCTGTGCAGTGATTATGTTCATGCTAGATCCTCCCACAGAGGTTACTTCTGAAATGTAAGTTCTCGATGCAGGCACACTGCACAGCTAAGACAGCCCAGTCACTTGTGTGTCTCCTATTACCACCTTGGATCAGAGAGACCAACAGTAGGTGTGCTGCCTATGGACATACAGAAGGAGATGGACTTTGTGCGAGTCTGAAGCTATGCAGCAACAGCTGCTTCTGTTTTGCTGGCTGTATTGAATGGAACATTAAAAGTGAAGCAAAACAAAAGCAGGAGTGGCTGTAAAGTTTTGAATTCATTTTAATTTCTGACATGGCTCTGGGCAACCCTCCAGGCCATCGTTTTGGACTCATTGGCCGTCATCAGTGAGGTTTAGCTTGGGCATCGAGATCCAAGTTGCACCTCACTGATGATGCTCAACGAAGCTGAAACATGTCTGGAGTTCGTTGGGGTCTCGTGCAGAAGGGATGTGACAAAGCAGTTTGGGCTGGACTGCACCTGTTGGGGTGGAACCAATCGTGATTTGATTATGGTCTTTTCCTCACAGTAATTGCTTGGCAGGCCCAAGAATGATGGTCTGGAGGCTTGCAAAGCCAGTGGTTAAGCTTAAGTCAAAAGTTTCTAGCCATCGCTCCTTTTGTTTTGCTTAAGTCACTCTCAGTGGTACAGGTAAGCCCACAGGTGGGTCCTGGGCCTAGACTCCCAAGCTACACCTCACAGATGATACCAAATGAGGCTGAAGCATTTCTGGGGTAATCTGTGATCCCGAGCAGAAGGGATGTCACCGAGCAATTCTGGTTGGACTGCCCTTTTTCATGTGGACCAAGCCTGACTTGCAAATTGGTCTTTTCCCCCTTGCTCTATAGGCTTGGCAGGCTGAAGAACGGTAGTCTGGAGGGGTGCCCAGAGCAATGGTGGAGGTTAAGATTAATTGAAAACCTTTCAGTCATCACGTATAAATTTAAGTTCAAGGCGTAGCCACTTAACATTGTATGCAAGGGATTCCTGTTCAAGCTGTCCAGCTACAGATACATGGAGACAGCAGCCTACTTACTGCAACCTTGCTCTCTCATGGATGCTCTTCACACCTTTGCACTGTAGACTTCTACTAATTCCAGCGCTGATGAATGCAAACCTTAGTGTAAGATAATTGTAATTAAAGTGAGGGCTCATAGTGTTCCGTTATTACTGATTTTTACACATAAATGCAGACAGAAATCACTATATCGTTTCAGTATTTATTTGCAAAATAGGGAGGGGGCAGAAATTCATGTGTCTGGATTATCTTTTCAGTTGTTAGTTATGTCTTGCAGGCCAATGTCTGTGCAAAGTAACACAAAGGAGAGGCTAAAACAGTAATTGATTTCCCTTATAAAATGTTTAAAATGCTAAAGAAATATTTAAAATGTCTGCTTAAAGGTCAGTTTATTTGTAGGGTGAAATTGTATCTTGCCTTAATGTGCAAGCACCCAGCTCTTTGAGCTTCGCATTGCAGGCATCGAGGAGCTAAATTTGAAATCTTAATAAATGTGGGAAAGGACTAATTGCAGCCTACGTTTTTACAGTGCAAATATAAATGTGTCTAAATCCAGATAAAAATACAAATAAATATGGATGAATACAGACAGAAATGATGAAAACATTAATACCATAAAGCTGGGAGCCTTACTCATAACCTAATGCAAGATATATTAAAACAATATTGTGGATGATGTGTGAAGTACTTAAGTACGCTGAATTTGAATATATTAATACTTGAACGCCTACCCTCCGTTCGAAACAGGGAACTGCAGGCTCTAAAAGTAAGGAAAACTTCAACGTAATGGCACATGGGTTGAAATAATGGATTTCCACAATGATACATTCAAAATGATTGTGGGAGCCTATAACTCATACATCAGAGGGGGCAGAGAGCTTAAAACTGCCTTGTAGAGACAAGCAGATTGGGCAGACCTAAAAAGAAAACTGGTCTTTAATGCTTGCCTGTGGATGGTGTGGCAAGCCAGAGGTAGGACTAGGACCCTGGGACATAAAGTGTACAGACCTTTGTCTTTTCTCACAGCTCGTCTGACCGCCTGGCCAGCTTCAAAGAAAATAATTAAAACGAACTCTTTCCTATTCCAAAACCCAAAAGTTAAAGGAAAACATACTAGTATCAGGATGCCTTGAAACAAAGTTCCCAGTCCAAATCCTAAACTAGCCTCCTACTTTCCTGGAAAAACGAACACACATGGGTCTAAAGGGTTTAACAACTAAAAGGATGATTGAATTGACTGCTTCCCCTGGATAGAAAGTTTCTTCAGGCGCCAGTATAATAGCTTAGTCTTACTTGGGATATTCCAGTCTCTCTTTCTGCCATTTTCACTTGTTTACCCCACTCGGGGTTGTTTCTTCTCCAGTCTAGGGCTTCACACTTTCTTTCGCTCCACTCTGTATTTATCTCCTATATCCCAGTTGCAGGGTGTCTTCACACACACTCACCCTCTACTGGGCTCGCTTGACCCCACTCTCTTGCGGTAACTTCACTCTGAGCAAGGGATGAGTTTCTTATGTACTGGGCTCACCCCTTCCACTCCAGGAGTAGTCAGGCGGCCTGCAGTCCCTACTTCACCCAGGAACTTTAGGTTGTCCAGTCCCTTCCATAAGCTAGCATGGGCTGCCTTTCGTCCAGCTTCTCGGGGCTCCTGGATCAGAGCGGTTAAAGGGTCCTACATAACAGAGAATGCTTTTTCATTGAAAACAATAACGGTGAAAAGGTATCATTTTTTTGTGGGTGCAGGGTATTGTTTTTGCTGAAAAAGCATTCTCTGTTATGTATTCTCTATAATCGCATGGAACCTCTGATCTGTAACATACAAGTTAAAAAGGGAGAGAGGAGCAGAACCCTGGGAGACCCCACTTAAAAGGTAAGGGAAACGATGATGGATGGACTGCCTAAGAGCGTCAGAAAGAAAGGACGCCAATCAAGTGCTGCGGATGCTGGAGACACTGAGGTGATCAGTCATTTTATGATCAATGGCGTTGAATGCTTCAGATGAGGTGAGCATAGTTGGGGCAGTGACACCACCCACGTCAGCTGTCCTCTGAATGTCAGTTGTGTCCACTAAGAGTGATACTGTGCTAGGACCTGGGTGGAAATCACCTTGAAGGTAGTGCAGAAAACTTACATTTCAGAAAGTCTTGAAACTGGGAGGTGAGGCTTTGTCTTGTGGGGTTAAAATGTGATGGATCAAAAGTTAGAGCAGTGGGATCAATGGGGGGATTTTTTGGTGGGGGGCTGACTAGAGGCAAGCAAACAATTCAGGAAAGTAGCAGAAACCCAGATGTAAGGTTTCACTGTAGTGCGGAAAGAGACCATGAAGACAGTGGGGTGCATTGGTTTCATTGCTGGGAAGGGGCACTGTAAGGAATCTGCTCAGCCTCTGTTATACCACTTTTTCTCCCGATTTCAGTGCTCATTTCTTATTTATTTTTCAAAATAAGTAAATATTGTTCATTACAGGCCCCCTGAGAGATAACCGTCGCTGCTCCTGCTCAACTCGCATCAAAAGACAAATCCCACCTGTGTGTTGACTACAAAAGCTGGATCTGTGCTCATGCCCGTTGCATCACAATGTCCTTCATCATTGGTGTCTCATCGGCTCCCATGATTCTCGCTAAAGTCCTTTCCTGCCAGTGTTAGTTTTTGTGTTGTGTCCCTGTTAGTATCTACAGCCAAACCTGCACATCGTCTGTGAAATCCTGCTTGTTCCTTACATGACTATGTCTGCCAGTGTTGGCCACCCACCTATCCATTCACCTGGATGAGTTTGGTGGACTGCGGGAGAGAGCATGAGCACCCCAGAGGTAGGTAGGGCTCAGGTCAAGCCTGGTTACTCATTACTGTTCCCTGCTCAAGCCATCCGCTGTCGTACTGCTGTGCAGCTAACTGGCCCAGCTCCTTCTGCCTCTGTGCCATATGCTTGAAGGAAGATGTTTGCTCCTGTCTGGCTGACATGGTCCCATCCTGCTCGCCTTCCCAATGCACCTTGCCCTCACCTGAGGAAGTGTTTGAGAGGTGAGGGGTTTGGTGCTGGCCGACATCAGTTCCTGTGCCCATGTCACAGAGTCCAAGGACTGATGGGCAGGGAGCAGGAAGGTGCAGGAGTATCAAGGGAAACGGGGGCAATGTCCTCTCTAAGAGAGTGGACTTTGATAATTAAGAAAATAGCTGCAGAGTTCAGTGGAAGAAGCAGCCGCCTCCCACAGCGGAGCCTTTCATGGATGTAAAATACCTTTTGTTTGTTGCAGACTATGAGAATGTGCGAGTAATAAGCCTTTAAGTGCACTGGGTGACTTTTCTCCTAGGGTTCAGTTGACCCCGATAACAGGCTTTGATCAAAGCACAGCTAACGATCCTCTACTGCCTCTCGCAAGATTAAAGCAGGGTTTTCGCAGCTGTGATCACTTGGCCTGATCGAAATCTCCAAATTGTGCTTGCATTGACGTCTGCATTCCTTTCCCATTACACCTTATGTCTCTGTCCCTTTCTCCCACCCACTGGGCTGATCCAGCCACTGCCCCATGTGCCTCACAGTGGGTGGGTGGAGTGGGATCCCCTGCGCTCTCCCCTGTCAGGAAAACCGTATCCCTCTTCCAGTGAGAATGGAACAACCAGTAACCTCCAGGAATCCCTTCACCAGCACCCATGAGTTTGCCCTTAGTACTTCAATCACATCTCTTACACCAGTCATAGGATTAGTGGCCTCCCAATCAGTGGAGGGTAGTCTCATTTTCGCAGACTTACACAGGACTGGATTGTGGTGTCTTCTGAGTGTACCTCAACCGGCCTAAACCAGTTTCCATTCAGCCAGGACTGCTCTTGTGAACTCAGAGCTCACATAAGTAAATATCCGACATAAGTAAATATCTGATCATGGCTGTTCTTGCCAGGAAAGACATACAAGAAGGGGAACAAAATCACTTGCCATGTTACAAGACTTTAGAAAACGCCAGACCGATATTGTGCTCCTTTTCAGGGGGCAAATGGCTACCAATTGATGAAATGGCTACATCATGGTATAGCCTTGTAGAAAAATAAATGTTCTACCAGCCTGTGACAAGGAGCTACAGACCTCATCCAAAGACACCTTGAGGCACATTTACAGTACCCCTTTTCTGGTAGCATTAAGCCTGAGGTTTTCATACTTTCTTGTCAGATGCCAGGGTAGCCTCTTCTTCGAGAGGGCCATCCTTCTAACCTGTTCCTAACGTAACTCCATTTATCCTGAGAGGTTCTGTCTGAGTTTTTCTCTGGGTGGGTCCGCTTTAAGGACTTGTCCATGACGTTTCTTTGCCTCTTCTCATCTACTTCAGGTTGCCCCACTTAGCCATTCTTCTTGTAGTAGGTTTTCAAAGCCAGGTAGATCTTTGCTCAGGACAACAGGTTCTGGCAGCCTCAGCATGACCTCTACCCTTCATGCTATAGTTTGACTCTGTAGTTTCCAACTACATCAGCTCTTGGATAGATCCCATGTTTAAATAATTCACCCTGTCCTGGGATAGCACTAGCTATGGTATTACATCAGATGTGGGGCTACCCAAATTGATCAGGGCAGGAATTCTATAGGATCCTATATTTCTCTGAAGTAAACTTGGACCATTATTCTTAGTTTGTGTTTCTGTGAGACCCGCTTCTGTATTACACGTTAAACGAAGAACTTAGATTTCTCTGTTTTCTGAATGGTTTCCTTCTAATATTCTAAGAATTATTTTGCTCCCATATAATTGGGAGTAATTCGCACTAGAAAGTCTACACTCTCTACAACCAAAGCACTATAATGGAGAGATTAGGTGGTATAACTCATTTTCTTTCTTTCTTCCTTCCTTATGTACTTTTTCTTCTGGTTGGAAAGCTCCTCCAAACGTTTTTCCTAGTCCCGATTTCACAGTAAACATCATGGACCCACTATTTTTAGTTTGGTGTTTCAGTGATTCCATAGACCAGAATGATTCTCCAACTAGGAGATGCCCTCAATGGGCTTGATGGTATACTAAGACTATATTCATCACCTCCTTTATAGAACATCTGTGATTTTGTTGAACTCTTTCTGCACGGATAATGCCGCAAGGAATTGTTTAAGCATGATGTCCTGTATAATTTTATCAATAGTAGTCATTGGATGTCAAGGCCCCTATGCTGCCAGGTATTTTGCACTGTAACATAGTTGCCTTAGAGTGTCTCTTGGTCTTAAGTAGAGAGTACAGGGTATTCCTCTTCATGAAACCCAAGGCTCTCCTAGACAGTCTTCTTTTTTAAAATCTTTGTGTGGTCGATCACCTGCTGTGTTGGCTGCCAGAAAAGCCAGCTGCATATCCTCTACCAACAGTGGTGCTAAATACATCTCATCATTCTTTCTACAAGCTAACCATTCAAGCTTGTCTCTAAAATTTTGTGAATATAAAGGGGGGTCCTTCCCAGGTGAACAGCTTTGTAGGACCATGATTGGGATTTTAGGGTGAACACTGGCAAAAGCTATAACATGCCTTAGTTGTAGAACTGGGTCCCTGTGATGAAATGACTCTGTGGGAGCATAGTGATGAGTAGTGGCTAAACCGCCTATCCAGCCCCACACTACTACTAAACCACCATTTATCCCAAATATAAAGGTGAAACATGTATAGCCTGAAAGGTATAGCTTCTTTGCCTTGTGTGGTAATACAGGTTGAGGGCTAGCTTTATCTTCAGGAGGGGTGTGAACTGATAACAGTAGAAACCCCAATAACCCAAGTACAATATTAAAGAATGGGCAATTAAGGTTCTATAAAAATATAGACTTTTAATCAAACAATAAAATGCAAACAAACTAATTGGAAAACGCTAGGAAACCACACTCCCGCAAAAGAATATAGAGAACACAGATTGTTTAGAAATGATCACTCTGGGTAGATGATCGGGGGTGTTCAGGCACAAGAACAGCACAATGTCACTGTTCAAAGGATATGTCTTGAAGAATAATGTAGAAAAGATCTGAGCTGAAAATGTGGCCTAGGTGCCTGGGCCTCTTCATAGTACCTTAGTTCTTGTGTTTGGGGCTCAGTGGTGTTGGGTAATGCTTTTCAGCATCAAACCAGCAGTCTGGGCACTTTCGGCGCAGGGCTAGGATCAAGTCATGGAGCAGCAGCACCAGGCCCCAGCAATCCAGTGCTTTTCTGCAGCAGCTTCGACTTGCAGGTGGAAGACACTGGGAATGGTAGGCAGTGTTGGGGCAGCAGCGCTGGAAGACTGCGATATAGGAAATGCAGAAGTGGAGTCATGGATTTGTCGGCCGATGGGCACGGCTGGCTCAACACAGTGTCAGGCCACTTTAGCGACATCTGCTGGGAGTTTGAGGGAGCTTGTGAGCAGGTGACACTGTCAAGTTCTGTACGCTAGATGTTAAGACGGATTTCTGAACTCTGTCCTGGTGGCGCAGAAGTTCAGAAGGCCAACCTAATTACTTGGAACAGGGTAACCTCTGGACAAGCCAGACCAATCAAGGTAGCGATCGCGGCGGTCAAGACTAGGTCTCAAGAGGGGTGAGGGTGACTGAAAGCCCGCAGTGAGCACACAAAGCAAGAGCGCTTACAAACTACTCCAAACAGTTGTTATATCAAAAATAGATACACATTTATTTTAAGGCCTTTAAAATAATGACCGTAGCGAGAAAATCACAATATCACAATATTAAACCAACACATACCATATCAACACAATATATATACAAATACACAGTCGCAAGCGTTTAAAGCACGAAATATGTAGTCCACCTGCCAGGGAAGGAAAACAGGCAGTGCGATAATGCTTTCGACTCAGTTCGCCTTCATAGGCACCTAACTAGATGGAAGTCCGAGCCCTGCGAAGAGTGGAGCCTTGTGCTCAAAGTACCTGCCACGCCGGTGCCGACGGGCACAAGGGGAAGCTCTTCGGAGGAAGTCAGGCGGTTCACGTTAGTGCACAGCAGAAGAAGAACAGGTTCTGCAACTCAAGCGCAGCCTCCACAGCGGGCAGAAGCAGAGCGCGAGCGCGGCAAAAGGGTGCTGTTTTTACACAGCAGGGAAAAGCAATGGGATACTGCAGGAGGGCGACCAGATCCTAGATATACTACTCACCGGTCCCCGAAGCAAGCAGACCCAGGCTTCTCCACGATGGTTTCAGCAGCTGGCAGGTTCAGAAGAGCAGGGAACGCTTTGTAGTCGTGTAGAGCAAAAAGACGTCCCAATCGACGAAACCGGCACAGTTTTGTTGCCGCACAGGACAACGGAGCGGCCGTGTGTATTCGAGCCAAATGAACCCTCCTCCCTTCAGACCTGGGAACGCCAAGCGTACGAAGCGTGGGAGAGGGACAAGGACTCGCAATACAACACAACCTGGCGGCGGTTGCAGAGCCAAACTCCTTGGTAAGCTGGTCAGTCAACTGGATGGCCCAGAGACGCTTCCGAAGGCTTACTTGGCAGGAGATGGTTGAAGATGCCGGGAATAGCTGTTCCTGCTATTCCAAAGGTCGAAGCACCAGTACAGGCCTTCTGGTTCGATCAAAGGAGGACAGGGGCTCTCCGGACGACAGCAGTGCAAAGGAGGATTCCTTCAGCGGGTCACCAGCGATTCCTCGGTCCAGCCTCGTAGTTGCAGGATACTTGGCTCCTGTATTCCTTCGTTCGTGAGAACTCAGGAGATCGACATGGTAGTGGTGTTTCCAGCCCCCTCTTATCCACGGTTCCCTTCGCGCCAAAACGGAGGGGAGCCAATGGGAGATCCGCTCATCAAAACACATACCATACGTGGACCAATCACGGACCACGGTGGTCCCAGGCATTCACACCACCCTAGACTCTCTGGCACCCAGGATGTGTATTGGGACCAGACATCCCAGCCCACACCCTGGAGGCACACAAACGACATGTAGAAGCCCGCGAAAGCAACTACGTTTCGCGGGAAAGTACATGCCCAAATAAGGAAGGCCCCGGGTCGCCGGACCTGGGGAAGGTGAAGGGAGCAAGACGGACAGTGGACAGGACAAAGGAGCCTCGCGGCCTGGCCATTTTGGGAGCCAGACCACCATTTTGGGTTCAGTGCAAAAACGTGCTCAGAACGCCAAAAGGAGCTCAAAATAAACAAAACGATCGCTGCCACCATTCCAGTCCCTGAATGACTTGCACCGATCAAATACCATCCTAAAAGAGATCTAGGGCCTGTAGAAGGCTAGAGACCCAAGAGAGCTGTAACTTAGCTTACAGTGCCCTCTTGTGTCGTGTTGCACTAAAGCTGCGACACGATAAAAGAAACTACGGGAAACCACGTTCCCCGGTACTGACTGTCTTAAGGGCATGTCAGTTTCCCCGTAAGAAAGGAGCGAAAGCCCAGAGAAGTGCGGCAGAAGGCTGTACTTCTCTGGCAAAGTCAAGAACAAGGTTAAAAATAATAGCAAAAAGTTTAGGGGTTGCCACATGGAAGGAAAATTCCCTACAATTATGAAATCTTTCCTAACACTCGCCCCTCCCAGACTATGGACAGGGGGAACTAATCCACCCCTGGATGAGTCTCTTGTTCAGGTCGGTTAAACATTCTGGACAACCCATCAGCATTGCTATGTTGGACACCTGGCCTATGCTCAATAGTGAAGTCGAAGCCTTGTAGACTTATGGACCACCTAAGCAACTTTGGATTCTCCCCCTTCATGTTCATTAGCCACTTTAACGGCTTATGGTCAGTCTGCACAGTGAAGTGGGTCCCATAGAGGTAGGGCCTCAGCTTCCTTAGGGCCCACACAACAGAGAAACATTATTTCTCTACCGTGGACCACCTGAGCTCTCTGTCCTTAAGCTGGCGACTAATAAAACCGATAGGGTGTTCCTTACCCTTCTCATCTACTTGTGATAGTACAGCTCCTATCCCAGTGTCAGAGGCATCCGTCTGCACGATAAAAGGTCTTTGATAATCAGGGGCCCTTAGGACAGGGGCCTGGCACAAGGAGTCTTTTAAGCCATTGAAGGCCTTCTCACACTCGTCGGTCCAAGTTACCTTCTTGGGTTTCTTCGGAGTTGTGAGGGCAGTCAGAGGAGCAGCTATGGTACCATAGTCTGCCACAAAATTGCGGTAATACCCCGTGAGTCCTAAAAAGGCTCTCACTTGGGTTTGCGTAGTGGGGGTAGGCCAGTCTTGTACTGCTTGTACTTTACTGGGTAGAGGCTGTATCCTCCCTCCACCTACTTCATGTCCAAGGTAAACCACTGAGCCTTGTCCAATCTGGCATTTACTAGCCTTTATGGTCAAGTGGGCTTTCTGAAGAGCCTGGAGCACAATCCTGAGGTGTTTCACATGGTCTTCCCAGGTGGCACTGAAAACTGCTATATCGTCCAGATATGCAAGACAGAATTCGTCCAACCCATTCAACACATGATTCACAAGCCTCTGGAAAGTGGCAGGTGCATTCTTCAAACCGAACGGCATTACCCGGAATTGGTAAAGGCCGTCTGGAGTAGAAAATGCTGTCTTCTCCTTGGCATGTTCTGCTAAAGCTATTTGCCAATAGCCAGCAGTGAGGTCAAACGTGCTGAGGTACTTGGAGGCACCCAAAGTATCCACCAGCTCATCTGTTCGAGGCAAGGGGTGTGCGTCTGTCTTGGTGACAGCATTCAGAGCCCTGTAATCCACGCAGAACCTCAATTCAGAAGTGCCTGCTTTTGGAACCAACACCACAGGACTGGACCAAGGACTACTAGAGGGTTCAATCACCCCAAGATCTAACATCTTGTTGACCTCGGTCTTAATATAAGACCGTACTTTATCTGACATCCTGTATCCCCTACTTTTGGTAGGTACACTGTCTCCTGTGTCAATGTTATGTTTGCACCAAGGTGTCAAACCAGGGGACTGTGAAAACAGGGGGGAAAACTGCCTAAGCAAACTTTTCACCTCAGCCTGCTGATCAGAAGTCAGGTGAGGGGCCACTCGGACACCCTCAACGGAGCTATCTGAAGGACCGCTTTGGAACAGGTCGGGGAGAGGTTCTGACTCCTCTTCCTCAACATCTGAAGCCAGTAGCAGTGCTGCGATTTCGACTCTTGGGACGAAAGCCTTCAGCCTATTCACGTGAAACACTTTTGGAGCCTGTCCAGGCCTTCCAAGGTCCACTAAATAGTTCACCTCACCCAGGGGCTCCACCACTGTGTAAGGGCCTGACCATTTGTCCTGTAAAGCTCGAGGCCTTATAGGATTCATGATCAGGACTTGCTGACCAGGTGTAAAGTTGATGAAGGAAGCTTTCTGGTCGTACCAATGTTTCACCAGCGCTTGCCCTGCCTTCAATTTATCACTAGCCAAGCCCATCAGAAAAACCATCCGTTTTCTGAGCCCTAGCACATAGTCAACTACATTGGTAGTAACAGGGGGAGTGGGCATCTCCCATCCCTCCTTGACAATGGCTAAGGGTCCCCGTACGGGATGACCGAACAGAAGTTCGAAGGGGCTGAAGCCAACACCCTCCTGTGGTACCTCTCGGTAGGCAAACAGCAAGCATGGTAAAAGAAGATCCCATTTTCTTCTCTGGGGCTCCTCCAGAGCCCCAATCATGCTCTTTAACGTTCTGTTGAAACGTTCCACCAGACCATTGGTCTGGGGGTGGTATGCAGAAGAGAACTTGTAGGTGACCCCACATTCTTTCCACATAGCCTGCATATACTTCGACATAAAGTTGCTGCCACGATCTGACACAACTTCTTTAGGGAAGCCAACCCTAGTAAATATGCCGAGTAAAGCTTTTGCAACTGACTTGGCAGTTACAGTTTTCAATGGGATGGCCTCAGGATACCTGGTTGCATGGTCGACCAGCACCAGGATAAACCTATTGCCCGAGGATGTTTGCGGGTCAAGGGGACCAACGATGTCGATCCCTACCCTTTCAAATGGTACCCCCACAACTGGGAGCGGTACCAACGGAGCTTGGATTGTCGCGCCAACCTTACCAGACAATTGGCAGGAGGCGCAACTCCTGCAGTGACTTTCTACTTGCACCCCCATCTTGGGCCAGTAGAAGTGCATGGATAACCTTTGCTTGGTCCTCTTCATACCAAGGTGACCAGCAAGGGGAACTTCATGCGCCAACTGCAGGAGGAAGGGCCTAACAGCAAGGGGAACCACCAACCTCCTATGGTCTCCTTCTGTAGACTCTGTGGGCTCACTATACAGGAGTCCACCTTCCCAATAAATCCTATGCTTCCCAGGAGGTTCACCCTCAAGCTGGGAGCAGGCCTGTCTCCTTAGGCCTTCCAGAGATGGGCACTCACGTTGGCCTTTACTGAATTCGTCCCTATCAGGACCTCCTTCAACTAACAAGTCTTTTAGTTCAGGATGATCGTTGGGGTCGAATACTTCAGGCATCGCCACCTCCTCGTCAGGCTCGGGCGATTGACCAACTTCCTCCACCGCAGTGGTAGGCGAGCTCGGGGGAATATTCTCTTTCCCCCGTCTTGACTTGTAGACTCCTTTCGCCTTGGGTTGCCCCTTCGGCTGGGGCGGCGTATTGGACTTGGCCAATGCTGCCCGTGCTTGAGACCGTGTGTAGGGTCTTTCGGCAGTGTATCCTACGAGCCCTAAAGCTCTGAGATCATTACCTAATAAGACCTTTCCCGGGACGTTTCTCTGAATGCTCACTGGAATCCTGACTGCTGTACCA
Organism: Ambystoma mexicanum; assembly: GCF_040938575.1. Taxonomy (NCBI): domain Eukaryota; kingdom Metazoa; phylum Chordata; class Amphibia; order Caudata; family Ambystomatidae; genus Ambystoma; species Ambystoma mexicanum. The sequence goes on along the minus strand of NC_090930.1, from coordinate 971,250,115 downwards.
TTTAAAGTTAGATTAACAGGGATCACGGGAAACATACGGAGGGGGCCGTCAGCCAACTTAGTGGGCATCAGAGTAGCTCTGGCAACTTCCTCTGAGTCTACCAAGGTAGAATCCACTACAGTTCGACTGCACCCACTATCCCTAAGAGCTGGAGTATCCACTCCATTGATCAGCACACTGTCTTTAAAGTAGTGCTTGGTATTATCCGGAATCCTAGCATACGCCTCTGCGACTTTAGGCTCCCAGGAACCCAGGGACACTAAAACTACCTCGGCCTCTATTCCGCTGGGAAATGAGTCCGAGGAGAAGGATGCTCCTGTAATCTCTTCTTCCTCGTAGGAGGAGAAGGCCAGATTAGCGGAGTGGACCCCCAAAGGTCTAACCTTACAACGGGGATCCCCCTTCACATGGTCAGTTGCTCCACAAGAAAAACAAGCCCCAGTGGGTCTGTTTACGTAGGGAGGCTTATTGTAACCAGAGTTCTGTTTCGGAGGCGCACCTCCACTACCCTGTGAGTTCTCTTGTGTCTTACCCTTGTTTTTCTTTTTGTGGCCCTTTTGGGAAGAAGATTTAGCAGATTCCCCACCCTCCATATCTTTGGACTTTTTCCCCTCCTCCTGCTTACCAGGATGAGTTTTGTCCTTATGGGACACTCGATGTGACACCCATAAGTCTGCTGCAATGGCCAGCTTCTTAGGATCTATCTCCTTCGAATCGGCCAAATGCTGCTTAAGCTCCGGGGAAGAAGAAGCAAAAATGTGTTCCAGCATGACAAGATTTATCATGCCGTCGAAGGTAGAAACCTTATAGCCTTCGACCCAGCCAGTTAAGTTTTTCAAAGATTCAGCGACATAAGATACCCAAGTACCACCTTCCTTTTTCTTATACTCTCGAAAACGCTTTAAATATTGGGCCGGAGTCTTCCCAAACTTTAAAATGAGAGTCTGCTTTAACATTGCGAAATCAGCCCGCTCAGCCTTCGACATTTCCATAATGGCACTACAGCCAGAATGGGGCAGTCTACTGAGCAACCACGCAATCCTATCAGCATTGTCAACTTCCTGGACCTCGCATGCATACTCAAACGCATTCAGCCAGTCCATAATGTCATTCCTCTCTTCATACACACTGAGCAGATCTTTTGGAAACCGTGGATGAGAGGAGGCCCCAGACCCATGTCCAGGACCCTTGGATCCATTTGCAACCTGAAGCTTGGCCAGTTCCAACTGGTGATCCCTGTCTTTTTGTTTTTCTGCCTGTTCGATTTTTAGTTTGGCTATGCTGAATTCAAGCTCCTGCTGCCTAAACCGCAGCTCTTGCTTCTTGAATTCAAGCATAGCCTCCCCATCAGCACTGGTAGAGGAAACATTAGACAGCTCGTCCTCCCTGTCCTCGTGGTCGCGGTGGAACAGTGCGGCGGCAGAACCGTCGGTTCTACCAGTGAGAGCAGCCCCACCACCTTCCGCACTGTCCTCAGAAGTAATAGCGTCAAGCTGCGCTTCTTGCCACGCCACGATTCTTTGGATCATTTCCAATTTCGTGCCTTGAGAGGAAACACCTCTCTCCGCACACATCTTTTTCAGCGTTTCTGATTTGGAAGCATTTAAAGTTAACAACGTACTTGTTTCCATACTGTTTGATAGGACTATGGCCTTTTTAAAGTTATACTATAACAATTCACTACGTGTACTGTTTGGAATAACCTGAAATGCCTTAGTTCGAGCGCAACACTGGATACCTTCAGTCGTATCCCACCGCTGTACACCAATTTGTTAAGACGGATTTCTGAACTCTGTCCTGGTGGCGCAGAAGTTCAGAAGGCCAACCTAATTACTTGGAACAGGGTAACCTCTGGACAAGCCAGACCAATCAAGGTAGCGATCGTGGCGGTCAAGACTAGGTCTCAAGAGGGGTGAGGGTGACTGAAAGCCCGCAGTGAGCACACAAAGCAAGAGCGCTTACAAACTACTCCAAACAGTTGTTATATCAAAAATAGATACACATTTATTTTAAGGCCTTTAAAATAATGACCGTAGCGAGAAAATCACAATATCACAATATTAAACCAACACATACCATATCAACACAATATATATACAAATACACAGTCGCAAGCGTTTAAAGCACGAAATATGTAGTCCACCTGCCAGGGAAGGAAAACAGGCAGTGCGATAATGCTTTCGACTCAGTTCGCCTTCATAGGCACCTAACTAGATGGAAGTCCGAGCCCTGCGAAGAGTGGAGCCTTGTGCTCAAAGTACCTGCCACGCCGGTGCCGACGGGCACAAGGGGAAGCTCTTCGGAGGAAGTCAGGCGGTTCACGTTAGTGCACAGCAGAAGAAGAACAGGTTCCGCAACTCAAGCGCAGCCTCCACAGCGGGCAGAAGCAGAGCGCGGCAAAAGGGTGCTGTTTTTACACAGCAGGGAAAAGCAATGGGATACTGCAGGAGGGCGACCAGATCCTAGATATACTACTCACCGGTCCCCGAAGCAAGCAGACCCAGGCTTCTCCATGATGGTTTCAGCAGCTGGCAGGTTCAGAAGAGCAGGGAACGCTTTGTAGTCGTGTAGAGCAAAAAGACGTCCCAATCGACGAAACCGGCACAGTTTTGTTGCCGCACAGGACAACGGAGCGGCCGTGTGTATTCGAGCCAAATGAACCCTCCTCCCTTCAGACCTGGGAACGCCAAGCGTACGAAGCGTGGGAGAGGGACAAGGACTCGCAATACAACACAACCTGGCGGCGGTTGCAGAGCCAAACTCCTTGGTAAGCTGGTCAGTCAACTGGATGGCCCAGAGACGCTTCCAAAGGCTTACTTGGCAGGAGATGGTTGAAGATGCCGGGAATAGCTGTTCCTGCTATTCCAAAGGTCGAAGCACCAGTACAGGCCTCCTGGTTCGATCAAAGGAGGACAGGGGCTCTCCGGACGACAGCAGTGCAAAGGAGGATTCCTTCAGCGGGTCACCAGCGATTCCTCGGTCCAGCCTCGTAGTTGCAGGATACTTGGCTCCTGTATTCCTTCGTTCGTGAGAACTCAGGAGATCGACATGGTAGTGGTGTTTCCAGCCCCCTCTTATCCACGGTTCCCTTCGCGCCAAAACGGAGGGGAGCCAATGGGAGATCCGCTCATCAAAACACATACCATACGTGGACCAATCACGGACCACGGTGGTCCCAGGCATTCACACCACCCTAGACTCTCTGGCACCCAGGATGTGTATTGGGACCAGACATCCCAGCCCACACCCTGGAGGCACACAAACGACATGTAGAAGCCCGCGAAAGCAACTACGTTTCGCAGGAAAGTACATGCCCAAATAAGGAAGGCCCCGGGTCGCCGGACCTGGGGAAGGTGAAGGTAGCAAGACGAACAGTGGACAGGACAAAGGAGCCTCGCGGCCTGGCCATTTTGGGAGCCAGGCCACCATTTTGGGTTCAGTGCAAAAACGTGCTCAGAACGCCAAAAGGAGCTCAAAATAAACAAAACGATCGCTGCCACCATTCCAGTCCCTGAATGACTTGCACCGATCAAATACCATCCTAAAAGAGTATCTAGGGCCTGTAGAAGGCTAGAGACCCAAGAGAGCTGTAACTTAGCTTACAGTGCCCTCTTGTGTCGTGTTGCACTAAAGCTGCGACACGATAAAAGAAACTACGGGAAACCACGTTCCCCGGTACTGACTGTCTTAAGGGCATGTCAGTTTCCCCGTAAGAAAGGAGCGAAAGCCCAGAGAAGTGCGGCAGAAGGCTGTACTTCTCTGGCAAAGTCAAGAACAAGGTTAAAAATAATAGCAAAAAGTTTAGGGGTTGCCACATGGAAGGAAAATTCCCTACAATTATGAAATCTTTCCTAACACTAGACAACTCAGCAGGTCTCAGATATGGAGACAGCCGAGCTTCGGCATCAAAAGAACCTGGAGATGCTGATGTTGTCAGGCTTCTAGATCAGAGACAACTCTGGTGCTTCCCGTGCAGCATCTCAGATGGCATCAATGGTGCCCAAACTAGCGTGGAGATAGCTACGAGATACACAGAAAGCCTGGGGTAATGTCCTTGATTCTTTGGTTGCTAGTACTCCCAATCGAGGGGCTCCAGCATAAGGTGAGTCCTTTTCAGTGGTCGAAGTGAGCGGGAGCGGTGCTCCTCTACTTTTTTAAATTACCTTTTACAGCTCCTATACTTTTATTTGAAAAAGAAACCGTGCCGGAATGGCTTCGTTTTCAAATAAATGTGTAGGAAGAAGTTGAAACCTTTGCTTTCAGTGCAATACACTGAACGTTCCCTTATACAGCAGGTGCAAATGTTTGGGGGGTGTATTGTCTGTGGGAGGGGTCGTGGCAATGGGGTTTGTGGGGACTGGGTGCAGGCCAGCAGGGAACATAGTTCCACTACTTCTTTTCGTACACTTCGACCACTGGTCCTTTTGTACTGCTAATCCAAGGAGTCTGGCTGGCACTTACAGGGGATTCTCCACCTCCAGTGATGGCGCAGGTTCCATTGCAGCCAACAGTGAGGCCTGAGTCCAACATCAGTCACCCCACCAGTTCCCTGGCGATGGTTAGAGACATAGCTCTCCTTTGCCTTGAAAGCCTTCTGTCATCACTGCTATGGGAGTGGACTTTGAAGTAGCCAGTACTTCCAACAGAGGACTAGTGAATTATTCTTGTCCTTGCAGAAATCCATTGAAAAATCAAAAGAGGGGGGGGGTGCGGGGCTCTCTTTTTAAAGGCTGTCACAGTGGATTGGTGAAAAGCAAGCCTGCTGTAAGAGGTCAAATCCTGGTTATTGTAACAAGTGCCTTTAGATTTAAGGCATCAAACTCCCGCTGGGAGGAAGTTGCTCCCTCTGAGGAAGTTCTGGTCCCCTTAGGGGAGGTGTTACCCTTCTCACCGGAGAATCAAAGGGGCAGGATCCTGCCCATTGTTGCACATGACTGTCATGGCGACTGTCAGACCCGACACCAATTTACGTCAGGCGGAGTGTTTGCTGAGTGTTTGGCATTGGTGAAGGTGAAGCTCTGTTACTGTTACCCAACCCCTCGAAGAAGGAAGCCACCCTGCTGGAGTCTGTTTTTTGTTTCTACCACAGGAAACCATAAAGACCATTCCCAGACGCAGAGCGTAGTGGAGTGTTTGCCGAGTGTTCGCCTATGTGCGGGCAAATGGACCCTGAAACGCCTGGAGAAATGTACTTGCGAGTAAGGTATGTGCTTTAGATGCCACTGTAGATAAAGGGATTGTTGCTTTACCACCCATTGTATCTGTCACAAAGACTGCCATAAAGGTTACTGCAAATCAAATTACAAAGTCAACCATAAATTTACATTCAGACATGGCTTGCGAAATTAGACATAAATCACATGCTGTCACCAATTGCAGCCAAAAACTGCTCCTTACCTATTGTTGACATCTGCTTTACGCCGGGGGGGATTCGATGGCATGCTCCGAAGAGGTGCTTCATGGCCCCTGTGGCTTTGGCAGCCCCTGCGGCGTAGCTTGTGGGAGCGCGGCCGTGAGCGAGCCACCTGCCCAATGTGAGGATGGGCGTGTTGGATACGATGCGGGCGGTGGTGCTGATGGGGCCACCTTTGTCTCGCCATTTCTACGCACATCTGAATGTCCCATTTCTGTGGCACGGTGTGGGTGAGGGGGAAGCGGCGGCGGAGCCTCCTTGCTGTTGGCCGGTGGGCGATCCGCTTCCTTGTGTGGGCAGGGCCCACAGCGTGAGCGAGCAGGGAGAGCCTTTGGTTAACGCAGGCGTAGAGAACAAGGGCTGTTCTCCGTTATCATGCGCTTTGGCTTGCGAGTGCCTCACCTCTGAAAAACCGAGGTCGAGCGGACTCTGCAACAAAGTTAATACCGCTCTGCAGTTGGAACACTCGCTAAACCCTATAAACACGCCCATACCTGATTCAGCAAAAGCAATGGATTTGCAGTCAGCACTCCTATGAAAACTGGAGAATCCGCCCACACAAGAATTTCTAAATACGCCACAATCAGAATCAGAAAATATGCAAACACAAAAATAAAGCGCCAATATGAAGCTTTCAAAAAAATGACTAAATCAAAAACACCAACTCACAGTCTGGTGCGAGACCGAAAGGTTTAGAATTAGCAGGAATACAAAGCCAGATGAAATATGCAAAAAAAAAGGTGCCACTCTAGTTCAGAGATTGGAACTCTGAGGTGGCATTTCAAAGGAAAACCACTGCAAATTGGAGCAAGCAAATCCACAAACATGGGCAAACCACAAACATGCAATAACATGCAAGAAAGTATAACATCCAAAATAGTGCTAGAAGGCAGAAGCACTATTATAAAAGGAAATGTTACTCTGGAAATAACAGATAATGACCTATTATCAAATAAAGCTGAGATGCTGGATACTCAAAAAATAAATCCAGAAAAATCTAACACCAAGATTGTAATTGTGGAAAAAATGCCAAATGAAACAACCCAAAAACAAGGCTCGTCAAAGCAAAATGTGAGAGTCTTTAAATGAATCATGGGCTCCAAAACGCCCAAGGATACATTCACCTACACAGAGCACGTCAAAGAATACACAGTGTGAACCTGAACTTCCAGATCCGGAAGTTCAAATTGTATCGACAGCCAAAACTACAAATGAAAATAGTGCTGAACCTGAAAGCATAAGACCACCTGAAGAGGGAGAAGTAAACAGGTTGCCCTAGAAATAAAAGCACTACAAGAACAAATTAAAAATGACTTACCACACACAAATGTTTGCTCAAAGGAGACAATGCCAAAGGAATTAACTCGCAAAGACTCAAAAACTTTACATGTAATAGGGAAACAAAGGAAATGAGGTGGCTCAAAGAGGCGCAGGAATCCATCATCGCCTCAGTATCCATAACTATGGCTCCTTTTCTAAAACTATACAAAAGTATAAATGAAAATCAACAAGCCCAAACAACAATGCTTGAATTAATGAACAGTAAAATGATCTATGTAGAATCAGTCATGGAGGCAATCAAAGAAAAGCGAAGCCGGGAGAAAGAAATGGACGGAGTTATCCTAAAAAACACTTATAGACCTATTACAAGACAAAAAATCTGATAAACACCTTTTTTTTTAGAAGGGATCAGAGAAATTGTCACAACCTTATCACCCCAAACAAAAGGTGCCAAAAAAGTGGAAACGAGAAACGTAAAAACCATCGGTGTGACAGTGACGGAGCTTGACATCGCAGAGCTCACTGTATGCGAAGAACAAAGAGTCATACCACCTGTTACATCTAGTTTGGCAATGACCGTAAAGTCAGTACCATTGGAAAATGAAAACAGCCAACCAACTTCATGCGAGAATGCTGCCCAATCCGGAAGATCTACGGTTAAAGCAGTCACAAGCGCCTTTTCTATATTCAACCAAAATTCAACCAAAAAGGCAGAGGAATTAAAGTCAATAAACACACAAAAGTAAAACCTGAAAAGTGCATGTAAAACAAAAAATGTAAAAAATAGAAAAGAAAAAGATCTGTGGCTCCAGGAGTTTCTTAAGAAATTTAAAAACCACAACTGAAGATGAGATACCAAGCACTTCTACTATGCCACCACCGAGCAGTAAACCATCAGAGTCCTCAGCTCAGTTGGTACAAGGAAAGATCTTGACTGTAACTGTGTCTTCCGATGAATCTATTATATACGATGGTAGCTTACAGGAACTCGTAGATGGCTCGGTTTATGAAACTGAAAACTCGCAAGAAAATTAAACCCAAGAAAGGGTGATTAGAGATTTCAATATATATGAATCCAAAGAAGTATGCATTGACCCCAAGGCTAATAATAAAAAAGTGAAGAAAACTTTCTAACTTTAAGCGAAAGATTGCAAAGATGTACAGCTAAATATTCAGAAATGAGCAAAGAACTTAAAGAAACTTCCGTGCCTAAAGAGTTACCACTTGAAAATACGAACATTGGCCACCATAAAAACACAGGAAATGAAATAAGGACACCGATTAAAAGACATGGAATCTCAAGAAAAACTGGACAAAACAACAAATGGACTAAACCAAAACCACTGACGAACACGGTTGTGATACTTGAGAGATTGGCAAGAAACTTCGGACGGGCTAATATTAAATAGATCAGCCGTCATGAAACTCTTACAATATATTCCGCAACTAAAAATTATAAAATCAGAGGAAATCTTGTCTGTAAGTTTCCCTATTGAAGCTCGTGTTGATCTAGTTGAAATAGTAACAAACTCGGTTATACTTGCCTCTATTATGCTAGAGGCCCATGAAAACTTCAGAATGCTGGGCTTTAAGATCACAAAACTAGTTGCTAACCAAAACGCAGAGGAAGAACTAGGGGTCTGGGAAAATAGCAAAACCGAGCAAATCAATAGAGAATTTTTAAAAAATGATGTAGTAAGACAAGATAAAGAAAGAAGTGAGACTGCAAAGTCAAAACGGAGAGTGAACTCTGAATATGATCAGAGTCATCCATGTGGAAACAGTAATAAAACAAAACAGATTACAGAATCATCGCAACAGCAATTAAAGGAAGATGGAAATGGAGAACAAATTCAAAGGCATGAAAAGGAACACTTAAACAAAATAAAAATAACCATAAAAAGAAACCAAAATACAGTTGAACCAAACAATACAACACAGACATCAAAAGAGGATCCAAAGTATTGGAATTGGCTAGCTGGCACTCTCACCATAAAACTGAAATTGTAGCCACCCAAGGAATCCCAAGAGGTTCAATGGAAAATAGGAAGCTGGAATACCAGAGGATTCCGCTATCTTTTCAGTGATTTCAATACAATTCTTAATAATCTTGAAATAATATGCATACAAGAATCATGGCTGAAAATCGCACCTATTAAGGATGGATACACCGTGTTATGTAATCCGGCAAAAGGAGGCTTGCTTGGAAGACCATCTGCAGGCCTGCTAACCTGAATTAAAAATGGCTCTGGTATAACAGTGCTTGAATCCATAAACATCAACTCGTACATACAGGCAACAGTAGTGCAATTTCAGTCGGAATCCCCAAGGCCTAAACACATGTTATTAATATTGAACGTATATTGGAATCCTTTAAAAAATGAAAGCGAACAATTCATAGATCAAATATTGGAATGTTTGGATTGTAAAAGAGAAGTGCATCAAGACATGAATATCCTTATCTGCGGCGATCTTAGCGCAAACTGTTTTGAGGTAAAGAGATCAACACAAAATGAGATGTATCACAAAAATGGCCAAAAATGCAAACGTGGACAAATGTGGAATGACGAAATGGAAGCGAGGAGATTGCACAGATTAAATGGAAATATGAAGAGAGATATCCCGCCCACCAACACCTGGACTAATGGCAAATTGAGTAATATACTGGACTACGTGTTTGTCTCGGAACAACTTTTAACGAAAATCCGGGGTTTTCGTGCAATACCATCAATTCACAGCGATCATGACCCAATCATCGCCGTGTTCTCTGACTGGAAGACAAGTCTAAATCCGGTATGGAATGCTAAAATCGAGTTGGAATCTGGATTAAATCGCCTAAGGTTAAAAAGAAACGACTTTGACACTGTATTAAAAAACCTGGACAAGTGGCAAGCCAAAGAAAAAACATCTGCAGAATATGACATGTCTCTACAGATATTCAAACAAGGCTCAGGAAAATATATGAAACCCAAAGTAAATAATTACACGTGTATGATCCAGATGTGATGACACAAAAGAAACAATTGCGAAAAGATCTATACGCATTAAAAACAGAAAATAGCAAAGAAACAAAAGAACTGATCCGGAAAAGAAAACAAAAATATAAAAACTGGCAGAAGTCCCATAAAATACAATTGTTACAACAGGATGCTGAAGCCATGCAAAAAGCCATAGACAGTGCAAATAGTAGTACTCTATGGGATCTGCTAAACGAGAAACAATCAGCTGCAGCTCTTATGAATCCTATTCCAGAAACTAGCTGGATGGAGCACTTCACAAAATTGTTCAATGACACAGAAAAACTGGACTCCCAAAGTAACATAAATGAAAATGAAGCCGGATCTTGGGATACACCCTTCGACAAAGAAGGCATAAAACTGCTAATTTTAAAAGCAAGTTCATCAAGAGCCCCAGGGCCAGACGGCCTATCGAATGCGGTGTTAAAAGAAGATCCAGAAAAATGGGCCACTTTCTGTGAAAGACTGTTTAAGAGAATCATCAAGCTGGGACAAATCCCAAAATCATGGAAGTCGGCCATTGTTGTTCCTATTTTTAAAGAAGGAAATCGGATGGAACCTAAAAATTACCAGCCAATCACCCTACTGGATTGTGTTGGGAAAATGTTTGCTACACTTCTGTTAAAACGATTAAAAAGGTGGATTCAAATATCTATGACAAACGGCAATCGGGCTTTGTCGAAAATGTAGGGTGTAACCTAAACCTCCTGATACTAGGCTTGATGAAAAAAAGAGCTATAGCAAATAAACAAAGCTATATACAGCCAGCATTGACTTGTGCCAAGCTTTTGACAGTGTAAACAGAGGACAGCTTTGGGAAAATTGGCCACTAAAGGAAGCCATACAGATCTCCTGAAAGCAATCAAAGAACTGTATGTTGAAACCTCTATAAGAGTCAAATTGGATCAAGGTGGAAACCTATCAAAGGAAATAAAAACAAAACAAAGGGCCTAAAACAAGGGTGCCCGTTAGCCACTACTCTCTTCTGCTTCTATATCGAAGATCTGCAATACTGTCTGAAAAATAGTAGAACTTTTCCACCAAGATTAAATGGCAGACCGGTCAACCATCTATTATATGCAGATGACCTGATTATACTAGACCACACACAAATCGGCCTACAAAGAGCCCTAAATCAGGTCAAAAAATGCATTGAAAAAAAGGATCTAGAATTAAATGCAGAAAAGACAGAAATACTGATATTTGGGGACAAAAGATGGAAAAAAGGTAAGACCGAAGAATGGGTGGTGAATAAAACGCAAATAAAGCCGTGTAGCAAAATGAGATACCTGGGTAACTCGGCCTGACTGCTCTATATGTACACATCCGCTATAATAAGCTGATGTTATATAGAGAAACAATGAACAACTTGACGCCACCTCAATTTCAAATACTCTGCGAAAATAAAACTTCACAGAAGAGATTGTTGAAGATTGGAAAAGGAAAAATGACTGCATTTTAAAGGAGTCAAGCCTAGAGAAAGAAACCTTGGCGGAAAACCCAAAAGCCATCAATAGAATGCTATGGGCTGAGGACTTGACCAACACTGAAACAAAAAGAGCACTGGCAAGAACTCATTCACTCCTAAGAACAAATTGTGGCGTGATGTCTATTATACCGGATTACTTGAGAACATTTCCAAATAGTAAGCAAAGAGATCTATTATTACCTTTTAGACTGAATGTTCTCCAAAATCAAACAACGAATGCAAGATATACCAAAGAAAAGATCTGTATAAGGTGCAGACTATGTAAAGGAAATGAAGAGTCTCTCAGCCACTTGATACTATTCTGCCCAAAGCTAAGAGAACTTAGAAATGTGTACTTAAACAGCAACATCGTAGATCTATGTGGTTTAGACTCTGAGAAATGGTGGAGTATAATATATGACTGTCGAACACCAAGACTAAACTTTGTAACAGTCACATTTCCAGAACAAACCCTTAAAATGCTAGACCATCTTGGCGATGAGGATGCAAAGCAAAAAAGTTGATTTGTCCTAGTTAAAATGATGTAATGTTTTATGCGCCACCTTGTTTCAAAACTTGTTTTAATACCTATTAAGAAATGCTTGCTTAATTTTGGAGACTTCTTTTAGGTTAGAATTTTGTTAGTGTTTGTTGTTTGTTTTGGTTCTTTTAATTTTTATGCATGATCTCTTTTGTCTCTTCTTTTATGCATGATCTCTTTGTTGACATTTGTGAACATTTGTGAAAGGTTTGTAATAAACCAAATACACTGAATACATTTTTTTTTTAAAATGTACATCAGTCTTGTCATAGCTAGTCCTGCTCACAGAGCCGATTCTGATATGGAATGCTGTAGAATGGTGTGCTATGATCAGTCACCATGAGGCATTATTTATATTTAAAGATGTATGTGCCAGCAGACTGACTAAGGCATCAAATTATTACAATTTAGAGCTGCGGTACAAAAATTAAAACGAATTTTTAAAACGTGGGTCGTAGTAGTAGACTTCCCTTTCAGCAACAGAATTACAGGCATGTGAATAAAAATCAAAAAAGGTAAGTCCCTGCCGCTCTTATTATTATTGACCGACTTCTAAAGCGTTGCTTATACCCAAGAGTAAAATGGCGCTGAGGATTCGCTGTTGGGGGGGATCCGGCTTAGGAAGAGCGATGGAACCGAGCCAAAGCAAGACTGAAACAAACAAGCTTTCCGCGCCTTATGAAAGGCAAGATGATTAATAGTGGCACGCAGGTCCAATGGGAGTGAATTCCACAACCCCAGAGCTGAGACAGAAAAAGCTTGTCCACCAATTGTGGACCTGGATAAACAAGGAAACCCCACCAAAAGCTAGTTAATAGATTGCAGATTCCTTTTGGGGACATACTTGATGAACCTTTCCCACAGAAAGATGGCTCAAGAGCCATAGAAAGCCAGTTGGAACAGGCAGAGTGTCTTAAATTTAATTCCGGCCCAATCGGCAGCCAGTGAAGATTTCTTAATACTGGCGATGGGTGGGAACATTTAGGGAGACGTACGGCCAGAGGGCCACCAGAGTTCTGCAACACCTGAAGATGCTGTATCAAAAGCATAGATTGGGAAAGTAGCATTGCCTTGCAGTAATCAAGAGTCCCTGAGATGGAAACAGAGACAACCCAGCTCCACAGCTTTGCAGGATATATGGGCCAATGTTCTTCAACTACCTAAGCTTAGCATGGCCTGAGCTACATCTGGCACTAACTTAGTGTGGGGCGGGGAGGCGGGGAGCAGAAAGGGATGAGGCTATTTTTATATTTGATGATAATGGCAGTGGTAATAATGTTTGCTATAAGCAAAGACTGTCTCAAATGTCTCAAATCACAAACTTTACCATTAGAGTTTCTAGAAATTTATATATATATATTTATATATCGACTCACGTTATTTTCATTGTGGATTCTCATGCTTTGCTGAGGTCGTTTCCCATTTATATATTTTTTTAGTATTTTCTTGTGGCTAATGGCAAGGATTTTTGGCAATTACACACGCAAACATGCAGGACGCTAGGGTAGCAGCCCGGCTGCTCCCGGCCAGGGACCTATTCAATGAAAAGCAGGATTTACCCACAGTGGTACCCACTAGCGGGGTCAAGAAAACTGCCACCACTACCTCTATTGAAGTCACATTACTTCGGGAAATTGAAAAATCTCGCACAAAGGAGATATCTAAGTGGTGGGAGGAACATTCCCTGCAAAACTATCTTGATGTGGGTCGTGTGCCTCGCGGACTACGCATTATGACTACACCATCCTTTGAGGACCAGGATCCCAACATGCTGGAAGAGTGGGGTGGTGCCAGCAGTCACTGTTCTGCGCAATTCTTGAAACTTTTAGTCAAGAATGCTAATTCAGACTGTACCACTGTACTTTCTCATCTTAACAAATTAGAGTCTGAACTACTTGACATTCCTAGCACTGAAGAGGGCAAGAAATTACGAACCAAACTCGAAGAAGACCTAATTGCCTATGAAGAAGAGATCAAACAACGCAAACACAGGAAGTTCATTAGAGACAAAATTGACTATGAATCAGGTCGGATCTTTACTTATGCTAAGCAGTTTGACTCATTACGTAAGGGTTCGAATATACAATTACTGCCTAAACAACTGGGGGAGGCAGAAGCTATTACTTCAGAATCCGATGTCTCCATCTCAGAAAATGATGAAATGCCTATCAAATAATTTTTTTTTAGACGAAATGAGACTGTTGTGTCCAGACGGAAAAAAACAAAAGAGAGGCAGAGGCCGTGGAAAGAACAGAGGGAGAGGAAGAGGAAGAGGAAACAAACAGAAATCATCAAAGAGAAAAAAAAACATTGAGGCTGTCGTGGGAAACGGCTCCGATGTATATCAACAGGGCAGGTCAATGTGCTCTGGAATCAAATAGCCGCCACAGACAACATGAAGATTCAACAAATTGTTAACATGTCTTCCCACATCCTCACGGGTTCCCAATTATCATTGCTCAAATTGGGTTTGAATTTCTGTCCCACCACAAAGTTTGACTATGTCCAGTCACGTTTGGACTTCGATACATTTTTATGTAAGGTTAGACTAAAAAGATTCTAGTCCATCAATCCCCCGCAGGCCAAACCATCTATGCCGCGCCTTGGCCGAACTGATCTCTGCATCTCTGATATTCCCTCTTTAACTGATCTGGCCTGTCTCCAAAATGAATTTTTTGATCCCTCCACTTTTGACCTTGTTGACTTTGACATCAATCCCAATTGGGATGTACGCACTAAATTAAAAAATAAGTCCAGGTTCAATCCTCAATTGTCTGTGTGAGGTTGCATCGAGGCATTCCATGATTTATGTGTCAATGATTTTCGCAAACTTCGGAAAAAACCTTTTAATAACAAACAGAATCTCACTACTTCACAACGATCTGCCCTCAGTGAATTACAGAATTTGCCCAGTATTGTGATAAAATCTGCTGACAAGGGTTCCAATATTGTTATCCAGGACAGGGAGTGTTATGTGTCTGAGGCCAATCGCCAACTATGGGATCGGTGTTGTTACTCTAGGCTATCCAAAAACCCATTTGTTGAAATACAGTTGGAGCTCACCTGTTTGTGCACCAAGTGGGCCGAGAAAGGCCTCATCTAGGATGAGTTGGCCAAGTTCCTAGTTCCTGCTAGCCACACCATTCCAACTATATATTTTTTGCCTAAGACCCATAAATCCCTGACCCACCCGCCAGGTAGGCCCATTGTAACCCTGTGTGGTTCCCTCCTGGAACATATGGCTCAGTTTGATGAGACCCTGTTTCCATTGGTGTCAGCTTTGCCCTCGTATCTACGTGATACCAAAGATTTCCTGTGCCACATTTCAGATATACCTTGGGAGGAGGGGTTAATGCTAGCTACCCTCGATGTTGTCTCTCTTTATACATCTATAGATCACACGACCGGGCTGACAGCTTGTAAGCATTTTTTGGACACTCGTTCTTTGAATTTTTTGGGGCACAGTGGTATGATTTTGGATATGCTTTTGTTTTGTCTAACCAACAATGTCTTCCTTTTTGAGGGTTCCTTTTATCACCAGGTTAGAGGTACTGCTATGGGCACTACCTTTGCTCCATCATACACTAACTTGACTATGGGGGGTGGGAGTCTACTTTTTTGTCTGAATTACTTTTACTTGGTTTTCCTACACAAGTTATTGGTTGGTGGTGTTACATCGATGATCTTTTTATAATTTGGAAGGGTAATGAGAAGGAGTGGGGTTCCTTTGTGGACAGTATTAACAACAATGCTGTAAATCTGAGATTCACTGAATGTCACAGCTTCTCTGAGATCGCATATTTGGATGTCAATATGAGACTCGACAATCTAGGCATTCATACCTCTCTGCATAGAAAACCCAGCAATATAGGCCTCCCCTTGCATGCAACGAGTAGTCACCCGCTTTTTTGTAAGAACAGTATCCCTTATGGCGAATTTATTCACTTCCGGCGCAACTGCACAGATATTCATGAGTTTGACCGATGTTGTAGTTTGGCTGCTGTTGATTTTTTACAACAGGGTTATCACAAAAAGATTATTCAAACAGCCTTCTCTAAAGCACAGACACTCTCAAGGGAATTATTACTACATGGTCCCCCCAGTAGGAAGAAAAATAATGATCAGGATGATCCAAGCCTCATTGTGACATTCAACAATGCTTCACATGATGTTCGTAAGATTGTTATGAAACATTGGCACATCCTTAGATTAGACAAAGACCTTGGTCCATTACTACCCAAATGCCCTACTCTAACTTTTAAACAGGCACCTTCACTGAAGGATAGACTGGTTTCCAGTTATTTAGCTCCCGTCCAAAAAAACTCCACCATGACCAATTGGCTTACCCAAAGGCTTTACCAAGTGCCAAAAATGCAAAGCCTGTCCCCATGCCACTATCTGTAAATCTTTCATACATCCAATTATGGACATTGAATTCAGGTTAAAGCATTTTATCAATTGTTATACACCATTTGTAGTTTACGTTCTTGCATGCCCCTGCCGGAAATGGTACGTGGGATCCACCACATGTATACTTAAGCTCCGTATTTTGCAGCATCTCAGAGCAATCAAGAATTTTGACCCCACGTACCCCATGGCGAAACATTTCAGGCAGGGTCGATCGGCTCATGTGCCGATCGACCCAAGAGGAGGTGATCGCACGCTAAGATTAAGACAACTGAAAACAAGATTTAATTTGGATTTTGATACTAAATATTTTATTTATTTATTTATTTATATGTATATAGCGCGCAAGCAGCCCAGGGGCATTGAGGCGCTGTTACTTGCAAGAACTTAGTTACACAGGTACAGGCATGGTAGCAGTCGTTGAAACATTGTGAATACTACAAAACATCATGCTGTTGTTACAGATATTGCACATAGTCATTATATTACAACTTATGCAACGGGTAAAATGATAAGTATTCATGCTTATGTGAAGGGCCTTATGTGAAGAGGATGGTTTTCAAAACTTTGCAGGAGGTGGTGAGGGAGGCCTCACCTCGGATAGTGGGAGGTAGGCCATTCCAGTGAGTGGGTGCGAGATAAGGGAAGCTGGATCCGCCCGCTCTGGCTCTTTTTACTAGTGGCACAGAGAGCATGTTGGGATACGGTGATCTGATTGGCCTGGTAGTGGAGACGGGGTGGATCCTTTGTGAGAGGTAGAGGGGAGCAGTGAGGTAAATGCACTTGTGGGTCAGTGTCAGGGCTTTGAAGACGATCCTTTCCTTTATTGGGAGCCAGTGGGCTAATTTTCTGGCCTCAGAGATGTGTTCTCTTTTAGCAATGCCTTGGGCTGCCCGGAGAGCATTGTTCTGTATGACTTGTAGTCTCTCTAGGTTTTTATTGGAGGTTCCTAGAAAGAGTATATTGCAATAGTCTAGCCTAGAGCCAGTGATGGCTCTGGCTATGTTGGTGCAGTTCTCTTTGGAGAGAAAAGGTCTGACTGCGTTGATTAGTTTGGCATGATAGGCAGCTGCGGAGGCTATTGCGTTGACTTGTCTATCCATGGATAGGCTGGAATCCAGGTAAACTCCAAGAGTTTTGACAGAATCTGAGACAGGGATTTTGATGGTGTCAATGGTGAAGTGACTGAATTTGGAGTCTAGATTTTTTAGCATGTCGGGGGAACCTATCAGGAGGAGTTCAGTCTTGTCGGAGTTGAGGCATAGTCCATTGTCTGCCATCCAGGCTTGGATGGTTTTGTGGAGGTTATTGAAGGTTATGGAGTCAGTGTCATAGTTCCCAGTGAGGGTAAGGAGGATCTGAGTGTTGTCGGCGTAGTTGGTGTAGGAGATGCCCATAGCGTCGAGGATGAGGAAGAGGGGTCGTGTGAAGATGTTGTAGAGGGTGGGGGAGAGGCAGGAGCCTTGGGGCACCCAACAGAGTATGATGGTTGGTGAGGCAGAGGCTAGGTCAGAGAATACTTGGATGGTTCTGTCTTGTAAGAAGGAAGTGATCCATGCTGTGGCCTCTGGGGAGAATTTGACAGTAGAGGAGAGGTGGTGGCATAGGATACCATGATCTACGAGGTCGAAGGCCGCAAATAAATCAAGGAGTAGGAGAAGTGCTGGTTTACCCATGTCTCTAGCATCATCCATCTGGTTTTTCAAGTGAAGTAGGGCGGTTTCCGTCCCGTGTCTGGGACGGAAACCAGATTGGCGGAGTCCAAGGAGTTTGTTCTCTTCAATGAAGTACTGAACCTGCAGGTAGGCTGCTTTGTCCAGTATTTTGAGGAGGAATGGGACAGTGGTGATAGGTCTGTAGTTGTTGGGGGAGGTGGGATCGAGAGTTGTTTTTTTTAAAAGAGGGCCGACCCAAGCTTCCTTGAGGGAGGCGGGGACTTTCCCTGTGGCAAGGGATGCATTAACAAAGGCTGTCAGGAAGGGAGCTAGCGTTTCAGTGCAGTCTTTGATAATGGAGGCTCGGCATGCATCACCTTTGCAGTTCGAGGGCTTGATGTTCCTCATTATGTTGATGATATCTTTTTCCTGAATGGCTTTGAAGGAGAAAGGTTGGGGGGGGGTCCGGGCAGGTGGTGGGAC
Source organism: Ambystoma mexicanum (assembly GCF_040938575.1). NCBI lineage: Eukaryota > Metazoa > Chordata > Amphibia > Caudata > Ambystomatidae > Ambystoma > Ambystoma mexicanum. The sequence continues at coordinate 971,231,850 of NC_090930.1, read as the reverse complement.
AGGGATGTGCTTATTAGGAAGGGCTTGTTTGGTGGCTAGTATTTTGTTTTTGAGGAGGCTTAGTTTGGTTTGCATTGCCGTTTGTATTTCATCACACCAGTCTTTGTCTTTGGTGAAGTTCTGGGGGGCGGCAGTGGGTGTCTCAAGCTCCCTAAAAATGGCGAAGATTTATTTTGTGCTAGATTGGGCTTCCGAGATTCTGGATTCAAAAGATTTGGCCTTTGCTTAGGTGATTGCCTTTTTGTATTTAGTGGATTGGGCCTTAAAGATCATCTTATCTTTGTCAGAGTGGAACGTTTGCCACTGTGTGAGTGCAGGATTTTTCTCGTTGCGGAGTATGAGGAGGTCAGGGGTGAATCATGAGTTGGAGTGGGTAGTGGGTTTGGATTTGCCGGGTTTGAGAGGGGCAATGGAGTTGATAGCTGCTTTGATGGCAGCATCATAGGCTGTTGCGAGAGTTTCTGGGTCTGTGGAGAAAGGTGGTCTGAAGGCTGGGCCTTGGAGGAAGGGCAATAGCCTTTCCTTTGTGAGCTGGCGGGAGCTTCTGGTGAGGCAGGGTGGGAGCGGTTGGGGTGCGGGGGCAGCGGAGGAGCTTGTTGTGAGGATGTTAAAGGTGATGATGTGGTGGTCAGACCATGGGGGGGGGATTTTTTCCTGTGAAGATGAGTGGGCAGTTGTGCTGTGCGATCCAGTCGAGAGTTCTGCCCTGGGAGTGAGTTGGGCTAAGGATAGTGTTCTTGTAGCCTGGAGCCTTGAGAGCTGAGTCAAGGGATTTGGCTGCTAGGTCCTTACTATCCAGGAGACCTAGGTTGACATCCCCAAGGAGAATGGCTTTAGACTGTTTTTTGAGGTTGTCAGAGAGGAGGTGGATGAGAGAGGCTTGAAAGTCTCCTGGTGGGCCTGGAGGGCGGTAGACGGTGTGCACAGTAATGGTGCTGTGGGGAGAGAGGGTTATTTTGACTTGGAGGTAGTCGTCGTTATGCAAGGATTTCTCTACCTTTCTGATAGAGAGGCAGTCTCTGGCAATAATTGCTACAACTCCACCTCTAGAGAGGCGATCTTGTCTAGTGATGGAATAGCCAGGGCGTAGGGCGAGGGAGAGCGCAGGGCCGGAGGCCTCATGTAGCCAGGTTTCTGAGATCATGAGCAAATCGAGGTCATGGGTGGTTAGCAGGTCATAGACCTAGCGTTAATCATGGCACATTTCAGATGGGGTTCAGTAGCGGCTGGGGGGGGGGGTTCATGCGGAGAGGGGGCGAGGTGGAGGGGGTGGTTGTGCTGTGGGAGTTGGGGGATTTGCACATCACAGAATTTACACTGGGGGCTCATTTTCAGTGGTGGTGGACACATGTGGAGTAGCATTTGGCACAATAGCATTTAAATTGGTGGTAGAAGAATTGCACATCACAGATTTTACACTGGGGGCTCATTTTCAGTGGTGGTGGACACATGTGGAATCACATTGATTATGGGGGCAGTACAATTGTATGAGGGGATAAATACTTCATTTGGCGCTATATTGGCAGTACTTGTAGCGGCTGTGGGCTTTGAAGTTGGGTGGAGGAGTCTGGCCCTGTTAGCAGACTGAGAGGGTTGCACGGTACGTGAACATAGCCGGGCATTACGGGTGCTCGTGGGGATGGGCTGAGAGCTGATGGTGGCTTGCAGAGTACGGGCGCGCAATCTGAGGCGTCTTGAGGTAGAGCATGGGTTAGTGAGAATGGTCACAATTTGGACGAGGAGATGCATACCTTTGTGGGTATTTGACTCTTCTGCCTGTCCTTGTGTTCCTACCCTACTCTTTCTCTTATTTTGTTGCCTTGTTTGATCCCGGTTTTCTATCACTCACTGCTTTTTTTTAATTATCATTTAGATTTCTTGTCCTAGCCTGGAGCTGCCCTACCTGTTTTAGTTTTTTTATCTTTGTTATCCAACTTGATTTACTTTCTTGTTGACTTGGATCGGCTGCCTTGCCTTCCTGATGTCTTAGGGAGATGTGATTTTGTGAATACACAATAACATCTGTATTCCAAATTCCTGTCTTTGATACTGCCTTCCTTATTATTTCCCTGTCCTTATTTTTCAACAATCCCATTGCTTTGTAGGTATGTTTCTTTACTAGTGTTCTTCTTTATATGGGCATTTGAACCAATAACCAACACTGGATATATATACAGTCCTATGCACTTGCACTTTAAATTGCAGCCGTGGGTTAATGTCTTCATGAAGTCCTACTATTTGCAGTTTATGGGTCTTGCCAGAAACATGGTCTTATTCCAAGGATTGCAAATATGAACTGCCTGCAACTGTCAATAGAGTTCCCACTTTTGGCAGTATTACTCTGTCTTTATATATTGTCACTTTGTTGCCATGTCGAGACAGATATGCACTTGCACTTTATCTTTTAGCCTTTTGCTGCATCTTCATGTACCTTGCCTACATGTTTACATAAGAAATGCATTTTACACCTTGCTCATATGTTTACGTTAGGATTGCACTTTATACTGTAGCCCTGAGCTGATGTTTTTACAAAGTTCTGCGATTTGCACCCTTTGGCTCTTGCTTGAAACATGTTTTTAATTTTAAGGGTTGCATATATTGACTGTCTACAACTGCCATTTGAGATTCCACACTAGACAGTTTTATTCCGTTCTTGCTGTATTCTCAATTGAATATTCATATCATGCTGCCATGCCTAGCCAGATATGCACTTGCACTTTATCTTCCAGCGATTTGCCGCATCTTCATTTACCTTGTTCATATGTTGTCATAGGAATGCACTTGCACTTTATGCTATGGTTATGGATTGGTGTGTTCTTCTCTATTAGCGAGATTTGCTGACACCTTTCTCATTATGCGTCCCTTGTATTTTATTAGTATGATTATCCTGCATGTTTCGTGATGCATTTCATTACATTCTGCATTATTTTGGCTCTTTTAAATCTGTTTGGTAATGGCCTATGCAGGGCTTTGCTACATTTCAATATGGCCGCCATGGTTTTGAGACCAAAGCTGTCAATATGTGTAATAAGGCAACATGGAAAAAGGACTAACTTGCAATATGTATTATGATTGTTTTCACGTCTCCCTAACGTGATCAAGCGCTCGGGGGAGCGCGAAACGCGTCGTTCAGGACACTGCACTGGAGTCCTGTCTTGTTTTGCTCTGTGTTTTTTTGCCTAATACTTTTTTTTTACCATGAATTAAACTCGTTCTGTATTTTGAATTCGAGTTTGTCATTTTTTTATTGGGACCTGCTGACCTCATGCCTGGAGTGCGGTTTTCCTTTCCTCCATGTCTTCACGATATATATATATATATATATATATATATATATATATATACACATTTTGTAGCAGGGTTTTCTTTATCTTCTGCTTTGAACTTTGTCAGATCATGGGAGCCTGCTTCTCATACCAAGTGTGGTTAACTGAACCCAAATAACTGAAATCCGGTTTAATGCAACATTACTCTTATGTTCGCCTTTAAGAATTGTCAAGATCTGGAGTCTCGTGAACAAAACGTTTTTCTCTACAGTCTCTTAAGTTATTATCCTGAGGAACTATTTATTTCTTAATGATCTTTCTTTTAGTTGCTACAGCCCCATAACTCATTCTCCCTCTACTCTTCTCTGTTTTGGATTGTCCATGTTATTTTAGCTTCAAATGTTTTCTGATTGATCTTTTCTTTGTCCCAGTGTGGCCAACCGAGCGGTTCAACTTTTCATCCTTCCTCTGATTTCCTTTCTCCTTGGAAGCTTCCTCTTGGGTTGAGGTTACTATCCAGCCTCCTTAGACGTACTAGCCAATCTTAGGATTTCCTCAACTTCAGTAAGATTGCACAACTCACTCCATTTATGCTGGCCTTTCTTAACTTTCAAGTAATGCCTTGAGATTGCTACCCCAACTCCTAGAGTGAAGCCTTATCTTGTGTCCATAGAGGTTTGCTTAAAGAATACCTGTAGACCTTAACCCCCCCCCTGTCTCCGGAATGAAATGTTGCTTGGTTAGTTAGTCTCCTTCCTATTACAAATGTGCTTTGGGGTTTTTGACTTAAATTCTCATAACACACTATGGTGTTAATGTAGTCTCTCTCATCCTCATTAAATCCCTGGAATTCAGTCTATTCTCCTTGTATACAATTTTATTCCCCTTCACCAAACATTTTGGCACGTTGTCTTCAGCTCCCAATATGCAGCGTTTTTCTTTATGGGTAGTTGCTGTCTTGTGCACAAAACATGTTAGGACTTTACTTCTCAGGCTACAGCGTTGATGTTCCTCCTTATTCCCTAAATGCCTAGGGACAGTTCCCAGAATTCAGCATTTTTCTTTGTGGGTAGTAGCTTTCTCATTTTCAGAGCACTTTGGAACTGCACTTTAGAGAATTAAGCCTTTCCGTTCTTTATGCCTGGACTTAGGCAATTGCGCACCTAGGGATCAATCTCTTAACGCCTTGGGATTCAAACACTTTATCTCTCTCTGAGTTCCTTCTGTCGTTCACCAACCTCTCTGTGGCTTCTAGGGTCCTAAATGAATAGCATGCAGATGTCAGAATGGTCGTCTCCACCTCACTCATCTCTGGGCTGGAAAAAGGATGTTCACAGACTCCACCCTTGCATCATGGCCATAAAAGGCAGACTTTGGTGTTGTCACACAAGGGTAACCCATTAGAGTGAATACCATTGTAATAATCTGATAATCATAAAAGTGTACAAGTGGTTACATTTCTTTTGCACTGCAGTGAAAATGAGGGATCTTTAGTAGTAGGATTTAGGCAGAGCCTACACCTTATAATTTTAGGAAATGAACAGGTCTTCTGGTCACTCTGAACAATAAATGTGTAAACTCTTAGCAAAAGGAATGCCAGCATATGGGGCAGAAAAGCATTGGCTCATGGAAAATTTCAATTTTGTCTTCTAGCTAAACACATCCACATGATTACCTACAGTAGAGAATCGTAAACAGAGTGGGCCTCATTACGACCCAGGCGCTAATGGGTTAACGGCGCCGTAAAAGGCTGCGGCGCCGTTAACCTATTGGCGCCTAATTACGAGGTCCCTTTGCGGGACCCGACCTTAACGGCTGGTGTAGACCAGCCGTTAAAGTAGGGACCCGCAAAGGGACCTTGGTGCTAATTACGGTGCCGCAATTTGCGGCACCGTACTTAGCGCCTTCCCCATTCCCATTGAGCCCTATGGGGCAAAAATGGGAATGGGGAAGGGCCATGGAGGAAGGGGGAATTACCGCCCCACCAACCTTGTAATGGGGTGTTAATTCCCCCTTTCTCCATGGCAGAGTTGGTAACTTACCGGCATGGACCATGGTGCTAATAGCACCCTGGTCTTCCGCCAGGGTCGTAATGAGGCCCAGTATATTTTGATAATGATGGACTATTTAGAAAGTATCTTCTCTGAAACAATCTAACCCTGAAATTGCAGAAGTATGTCAAAAGCCAAGATGCATTTAATTATGGTTTCTCTTTTGAAAGTGAAATAAAATAGTCGTGTTGCTGCAAGGACTATGGGCCTCATTCCGAGTTTGGAGGCAGCCATGGTGCTATTAGCACCATGGCTGCCTCCAAACTCGGGTCCGGTTCCCTGAATGGGGACTTACTGGGTCATTCCAACCTTGGAGGACCCAGTATTTCTCCATTCAGGGAAGCCACCCCCCTTCCCATTCGATCCCCCAGAGGGCTCAATGGGAATGGGGAGGGAGCTAATAACGGGCCCGTTATTAACAGGCCCGTTATTAGCTCCCTGGTCCTTTAGCGACTCCCGCTAAAGGACCTCGGAATGCAGCGGTAAGGGGTTAACGGCACCGGCATCCTTACCGGCGCCGTTAACCCCTTACCGCTGCACTCGGAATGGGGCCTTATATAGCAGGTCTATAGTCCTTTCAGCAAGGATAATCATCTGATCGAACTTCAATGTATGGTCTCGAAACCGGACAACTCTACAAGAGCAGGTCAATAACAAGATATGCAGATATCAAACAATCACCTTTGGGGGTGCTGTGGAGCAGGGAAGAAGATGGGTCACACTCTTTCTGACGCTCTGGTGACTGCTGCATATTTTCATACCAGCAGATGCACTTCTGCACTTCTTTGAACCATCCCTGGGGCTTATTGGACAGCTGATTCTCTGCAGGATATTTAACACAGAGAACTCTGAATTCGGTGGTTCCCTCATGGCTCTCCACCATTAATTAGCAATCAAGCCACTGTCCCCCGCCAAGCTCTGTTGCCATGAACAAAGCAAGCTGCAGGAGGCTTTCCACTTACCAGATGGTAGAGAAGGGGCCACACCTCAAGTCCCTAACTGAGCCATCCAGCGAGGGTGCGCAAGCAGTGGAAATGGGATGGTATTAAAGGACACTCGGTCTGCCCTGGATGTCCTCTGCCGTCACATGAACACTTGAACACCACTGCACAAGAATAAGAGTGCTATGGAGAGAAGTCCCCTACAGCCAGATGTTCAGTTTTGTGAAACCATCTTCAAGAGTGTAAACCAGGAAGACACCTGCGTCCTGACCGACCATTGAAGGTTGCAGAGACCTTCTCAACCCATAGGAATTATGTAATGCTGAGCCCATATTTTATAAAATCTTTGCTGACCAAGTAGGATGACATTTTACCAAATTATGCAATGCCTATTTAAAAGAAGGAATTGGGCTAGGGACCATGAAACTGCTAACATGTTGGTGATTACTAAAGTATGGAAAGACCCAGAGTGCTGCACTTACTTACCCCATTCTTATTTGAAAATAGACCTACAAACCATCACTAAAGTTAATCAAATTGAACCCAAACCCACTAGGTGCAATATTCACCCAGACCAAGTGGGGTTTGTTGCTGTCAGATCATCTAAACACTGCAAGGCAAGACTAAGACATTTCACTGATGGAGCATGGACACAAAGGGAATGGGAGCGCAGAGGTATAGCAGAGTTTGTTACGGTAGAAGTAACAAAAGTGGGGAATGTTGGGAAGCAGCTCTTCCCTACCCCCCTTAGGTGCTTTAGAGTGAGGCACAATGCATTCAAAGCATGATGATGGGGAGGGGGGGACGGTGAGAGGACTACCTCCCAATACAAAAGGACCCCACTCCATTATAACTAAATATAGTCTATCCATATAGTACAGCATAAGGCGCAGGCAACGTTGCTATTTTGTGTAGATATTAGTAACCATAGGTAGACGGGAAGGCCTGCGCAGTAAATGCAGCATTGCACACACTAGGCCCAAATTGCGAGACAAGAGAAATCCCCAGCCATGCCCAAGCTCCTATGAGGACAGCCCACACCCCAACCGCCACAACGCCTATTCATTGTTCTAACAGTGTTGCAAAGATGTTCGAGAGGAATGTGCCATACAAGGCATCGATCACAGACGGGCGCCTGGTGTGTATGTTATCTCACACTGGCCAAGGCATGACCCGGCCCATCCCCAGGTGACCACGAGTTATAGCCCATATAACTGACTAAAACTTAAGACCTCTGAATTCCATGGCACCATGTGCCCTTTGACCACCGACCCCAAAGTGACAAGTACTGAGATGTTCAAAGAGGACATACAGGGCACATTGTTGAAGCCACAATTGTGCGGTTTGTATTGAGAGGTGCTGGGACTGATAAATTATAGGTCAAAACGAGGGTGGAGACTTTGGAGTCAGATGGCACAGAAGGGAGTGATGGAAATATGTGTGTGAAAGTTAGAATACCCCAAACCTCCTTTGTGCCTGTCTAAAGATCTGCCAAGTGCACAGTATGAGTGATAATGTAGTCGTATGGTAGGAGTACAATTGATTTGTTTTCTGACCTTCGACGTGAGAAGAAGATGATCACTGCAGCACCCACATGACGGAAGACGGAGGGATGGTGCCGGAACCAATGGCCTGGCATCCCTTATGGGGCAGGTGGATTCTGTATAAGAGCACACCAACCAGCCACGTGAGATTTTAACCTATGTATTGCATCATGTATGACAATTTTTTTCTTTATAAGATTCTGCTTGTGCTACTTTTCAATAGAACATTCGTAGCAGCAGAGTTCTTTGCTGTTGCGCTCATCTGCGTGTGAGATTAAAAACGTGTTATCCTTACAAGATCGACGTGACCCTTTCTTCCCTAGCGGGTTGTATTCTCTCCGGTGTGAGTGTTCAGGGACTTGCCTTCAGTAGATAGGATATAGGAGAGCGAGAGGTGCAATCAGCAGATCGAGTGAAGTGATCAGGGAGAGACCAGAAGGAGGGTGGAGACAGGAGAAGTGAGAGAGATGGATAAGACCAGGAGATGGAGTGTGAAGAGAGACACAAGTAGGAGGATGAATAAGAGAGGAGACAGCCAAGACAAGAAAAGATTAAGAGACAACCACCAAAAGGAGAATGGTACCAGGACTACCATGCTAGGTCATGTAAGAAGTCCAAGAGAGAGTGAGAGACGTAAGGCTGTGGCCTCTAGGGATAGACATTACAGTGATCGACCAGATTGTAGGGGTGCTAGACATAAAAAAGGTGACTTTAAATGTACACAGCTGTCTCTTTGGTTACATCCTGTGATAGAGTGTCTCATTTCAAAACGTGGTACTATTCTTAATAAAAGTGGCAGACATCTTTTAGTGTCTAAGTGCAAGCATTGTTCCAATTACTGAACTAACATAAAGGGCCTCATTACACGGTAGGCGGTAGCCATGGCGCTATTGGCGCCATGGCTACCCCCTTACCGCATTCTGGGTCCGTGTTCCCGGAATGGGGATTTACCAGGTCATTCCGACCTTGGCAGGACCGGTAAATCCCCATTCCGGGAACCATTCCCCATTCCCATTTGAGCCCCCATAGGGCTCAATGGGAATGGGGAAGGAGCTAATAACGGTACCGCAATGTGTGGTACCGTTATTAGCTCTGAAGTCCCTTAGCGAGTCCCTTCCATAACGCCTGGTAAAACCAGGCGTTAGGGGAGGGACCCGCTAAGGGACCTCGTAGTAGGGCGGTAAGGGATTACCGGCACCGGTGCCCTTACAGGCCCTTACCGTGTAATGAGGCCCATAGAGTTCTCAAAAACAGTACATTAAAGGCAGTATAGTGGAAAATGAGTTTTAGCCTTGTCACAATATTCTCTTAACTAAGAGTCTGTTTAATACATGATGCAACAGCAAACCTTCTCCTGCATGTGCGCAGCGGCCACTAACGCTCCAAGAGGAATATTAACATCAGCATATACGGGTACAGATATTTTAGAAAGTCATTATAAATGTGTAACCATACTGTGGGCCTCATTACGACCCTGGCGCTAAGTGTTTAACGGCGCCGTAAAAGGCTGCGGCGCCGTTAAACACTTAGCGCCTTACTACGAGGTCCCTTTGCGGGACCCGACCTTAACGGCTGGTCTACACCTCCACGTGTGAGGAGACCACTGGGGAAGTCGGATTACTTCGATTTGATTCCTATTTTAGCTTGAGGTACTGTCATGAACCACCGGACGTGTCCCTTTTGGACTTTGTCGTCCCTGACCCATAGGGGACTGAACTCAGCAGTACTCCCAACATGGCAGCTGAATGTGAAACGCTGTTTGCCAGTCTCCGCGTTGTACGCTCTGCGTTCTACAAAGCAGACACGCCCCGCGGCCCTGCGCGTCTTAACGCTACCGCTTGCAGTAGTCAGACGTGTGCTGCCGTAGTTTATACAGCGATTTCCACTGATTCCTGGTTCCCGGTCCCCTAATTTTCCTCCTCCTTCATCTTCCCCTTTTTGTCCTTACCTTGCATTCTTGGATTTCCTTCGCACTCGCCTTCTGAGTGCGCTCCTCACCATTTCCTGGACTTTTTCCCCAGACATCTGAACGCTCCCTGGAGACGGGACACGAACCGCACGCTGGAAACCGAGGACCCACGCACAGGGTTATACAAGACCCGAACGGTGCGAAAGAAGACTTCATGGAAGAACTCGAACAAACAACACAGACAGGTGAGAAAGGGGAAACCTGTGACAGATTGAGACGCCAACTAACTGATACAGTTACGGACATGGAGGCTGCAGTTCAAGACCTCATGCGCGGCATGCAGGTGTTAACAACAGAAGTTCAGAATCTTAAGGCCGAGAATGCTGCATTGAAACAACTAATCCTGTCGTGAACATAAGCTCCTGGCTAAACCTGAGAAATGCCTTTTCCATGTGTCTACTGTTCACTATCTCGGATTTGTCCTTAGCCCAGAAGGAATTGGAATGACCGCTCGAAAGTAGACTCCATTCTATCCTGGCCTGTTCCAACTACTGTGAAACAGATTCAATCCTTCCTGGGGCTTGCCAACTTCTATCGAAAATTCATACCTTCCTTTTCGGAGATAGTACAACCGATCATTACATTATTGAAGAAGGATACTCCCTTTCACTGGACAGCAGTCCAAGATGAGGCATTTCAACGACTGAAGTCAGAGTTTACACAAGCCCCCATCTTGGCTCAACCTGACATTGATCGACCCTTCCTAGTGGAAACGGATGCCTCTAATTACGCCATCGGGGCAGTCCTAAAACAGGAATTTGATGACAAATTAGAACACCCCATTGCCTATCTTTTGCGCACCCTGACTCCTAGCAAAACCCACTATTCTGTTCTGGAAAAGGAATTATTAGCCATCCGCCAAGCCTTCACAGATTGGCGTCATCTACTCCTGTTCAGGTCCGCACGGACCATAGGAATCTTCAAGTTCTGTAATCCCTGGAATGTAGGAACAGTCGTCAAGCCCGTTGGGCCTTCTTCTTTGCCCAGTACCAGTTTCAAATCCATCATGTTCCTGGAACACACAATATAATTGCTGATGGCTTATCCCGACGTCCCGACTACAAAATTCTTGAAGACCGATCCTTCCCAAAGATGTTTCCTCACACAATATTTGTTGCCCAAGCAATCAGTTTCCTGGAAGACATTCGGATTCAAACCCAGTCCTCTGGGATCTGGAAGGAGTTTACTGGGAAGAATCGATGGAATCTCAAAACAAAGGACGGATATTTGCTCAAGGATAATGGCCTGGTCATCCCCACACAGAGACTGCGACAAAGGATCACAAGCCTATGTCATAACACCCTTCATTCAGGACACTGTGGCATCACCAACACTCTCTGTTTAATACAAAGACAGTTTTGGTGGCCGAAAATGAAAGATGACGTCCAGCATTACATCCAAACCTGTGCAGTCTGCACTCAAAATAAGCATGATAACAAGAAACCGGCGGGTGTCCTGCTCCAACCAGCGCTGCCAACAAGACCTTGGGAATTCATCGCTACGGACTTTATTGTGCAACTACCACCTTCCATGGGATACACAACTATCATGGTTACCATTGATTTATTCACTCACATGGCTCATTTCACACCCATATATAAACTACCATCTTCGTCTGAACTCGCTGGAATCTTCCTGGAACACATATTCCGACTTCATGGACTACCCTCCAAGATCATATCTGACAGAGGACCTCAGCACATATCTCAGTTCTGGAAACACTTATGTCGTATACTAGTAATCCAACATGCCCTCTCCTCAGGTTATCATCCACAGACCAATGGAGCTACTGAACGCGTGAACCAAACCCTGGAGCAATATCTTTGCTGTTTTGCTACCAGGGTCCAGGACGATTGGTCACTTCTAATACCGGTGGCTGCATTTGCATACAATAATTCGGACCACTCGGCTGTCAAAACCAGCCCCTTTTTCTGTAGCCAAGGATCCCACCCTTTGGTTCTACCATCCATACTCCCACATCCTACGCCAGTTCCTACAGTTGATTCCTGGATTGAAACCCTCATCAACGTACACAGAGAAGCCAAAGAACACCTCGAAAAGGGCCGATCAAACACCAAGCATTATGCGGATTCCAAAAGAAGAGCAGGGCCTTCATACGCAGTGGGTGATAAAATCTGGCTATCCTCTAAACTACTGCCTCGACACTTACGACCAAATAAGTTGGCTCCCCGGTACTATGGCCCTTTTTCCATAAAGGAAATCGTTAAGCCAATGGCCTTCCGACTCAAACTACCAGAATCCTGGAAAAGGATCTACCCAGTTTTTCACACTTCTCTGTTGAAACCATACGTCCAGTTCTCCCGAACTGCTCCAAGATCTACCCCTGTGGTTGTCAATGATCAATTAGAATACGAAGTGTCCAGAATATGTGACTCCAGGTACAGACGTGGTCAGCTACAGTATCTGGTCGAGTGGAAAGGGTACCCTCCAGTGAACGCACCTGGGAACCAGTCGCAAACATAAATGCCCCCAGACTACTCCGAAGGTACCACCTTATACACCCGGGTAAATCGGAGGAACTGGGTTTCAGAGGAGGCATGCTGTCATGAACCACCGGACGCGATCCCTTTTGGACTTCGTGGTCCGTGACTCATAGGGGACTGAACTCAGCAGTACTCCCAACATGGCCGCTGAACGTGAAACGCTGTTTGCCAGTCTCCGTATTGTACGCTCTGCGTTCTACAAAGCAGACACGCCCCGCGGCCCTGCGCGTCTTAACGCTACCGCTTGCAGTAGTCAGACGTGTGCTGCCGTAGTTCGTACAGTGATTTCCACTGATTCCTGGTTCCTGCTCCCATAATTTTCCTCCTCCTCATCCTCCCCTTTTTGTCCTTACCTTGCATTCCTGGATTTCCTTGGCACTCGCCTTCCGAGTGCGCTCCTCGCCATTTCCTGGACTTTTTCCCCGGACATCTGAACGCTCCCTGGAGATGGGACACGAACCGCACGCTTGAAACCGAGGGCCCACACACAGGGTTATACAAGACCCAAACAGTGCAAAAGAAGACTTCATCGAAGAACTCGAACAAACAACACAGACAGGTGAGAAGAGGGGAAACCTGTGACAGGTACCCTGTCCTGTAGCTGTGCTCATCATGGCACCGTGAGTGAGGAATGTCACTTGCAACATTGTGGCCTTGCCGGTGGCATTCCCTGCCAGGGCGATTCTGCTCGCTCAGCAGCTTGCAGCTTCGAGATCTCTGTGAAATGAGTTTAGTGTGCTGGATTTGTCTGAGGCCTACTTAAGTTCTAGTTATTCTTCCAATATGATTGTTCAAAGGTTAAAAGCGTGCAATGAGTGGTCAGGTCCCTGAAGTGCTCCTGTCCATCCATAGGGTAAATAGCGAGTAGCATCTGCAAGCATATACACAAGCTCTTCTGGCATCTTACGTTTCTGCGGTGCAATAGCGGGCCTATATGAAAAATAACAAACGTGCAGACAGGATGTGTGTCACTGTCCTCTAGCTCATAAACTGTACACGTATGTTCTTTGTGTGGGAGTGTCCCAATTGTGCCAACTGCACATGTGCTTCCTGTCTAACGCGGCTATGTCGTCATGAAGTCTCTAACGGCCTGCAGCATGGCTTGCGGGGGACGTCCATCGATTTAGTCCATATAGTTGTATCCAGCTCGGTCTTGGTTGTCATTGGTTGTGTTGGCTAAGGCTTTTGCCATTGCAGGATTGAGTGGGCGGATGGCTGGATGTCTGTCGTGATGTGAGCTTACGTTGGGAGCGGTGGGACCGGGTGCAATCTCGTATAGTCGATAGTTCTGTCGGGAGTGCTTCTTCCGGTTAGGGGCTCCGTCAGGAGGGAAGGGACATTCGGATTTCCCCTCTTCAATCCCCCATCTGGTCGACTTGTTGACCACAAAATTATTGCTTCTCTTGTCATCTCTCAGGAGCCATACCTTCGTTATTCCTGCTAGATGTCCGTAGTGGTTCACATGATCTTTGAACGAACATCCCCCATCAGGCTTGCAGTAAACCCACTTTCCGACATAAATCTTGGGATTCCTTGGGTTTTCTAATTTCATTGATGGCGGGTACATGTCTGATTCCATTAGCTGTTGTTGTAGTCTTTCTTATTCCATACGTATTATGTCTCTGTGTTGGTCGTCCTCTGCAGGTAGAAGTTGCTTCATCCCGATCATTTCTTCTGCAGTCGTCTTGGATTTTGCCATGCACTCTTTTATCCCAAGTAGAGAAGCCGACCCCAGGATCAGGCCTCCTGTTTACATTTTTAGGCCATCAGCTAGTGTAACGCTCACCTGATTCTCGCAGAGGCGCCGGTCTTGACTGGGCGACTACCGTATCTCCAAAGGTGATGTGTAGCACCCGGTTGGCTCTTGGGCTGGACCTCTGTGCACTGTATGCCTGACGTGTAGAGTAAGATGTCTGCAGATAGAAAATATGGGGTTAATGAACTGGGGTTATTGGGGTGTCCCTATCTCTTTTCTCTTCTCCTCTCCTGTAGACCCCCAAAGGTTAACGCTCTCACCTTAGGTAAGTGAATGCCGAGCTCTCCATCTGCCTCGGGGCAGGGTGCTGTAACCAGTTTCTTCACTGGATAGGTAGCGCAGGCCTCTTGACTTCAGAGGACTGCTGTCCGTCGTTTACTGCACGAACGGTAAGTTTCGAGTCATTCAAATGTCTTTAAAGTCTTTAGTAATGATGTCTCTTGTTTTGCAGGGTTCCGGCGATGGCGGATGACGGGCTGAAGTGAGTTGAAGATGGAGCCCGTGTGATGAATAGAAGCGCCTGGAAGCACGTAAGTAAGCGCTTGTTGCCTGCTTCACGATGCGCTCTAACTGTCTTTTTATTTTGCAGGTACGAGTTCGGAGCGGCTGCAGGGTGCCGGAATACCCACTGGATTAGATGTGGAAAGGAGTAATGGCACGTGAGTATTAAAGTTCCCCAATGTCTTTAAACGCACCTTGTTTTGTCTTTCAGATGCGGGATGCAGCGCCGAAGGCCTCCGGAGCGTGCAAAGAGTTGGTAAGCTTTTGTTTTTCAGATGCCGGAATGCAGTGTGAAGACCTCCGGAGCGCACGAAGAGTAGGTAAGCCTTTGCCTTTCAGATGCCGGAATGCTAACCTGTTCTTTCTTGTCTTTATAGGTGTTGCTGAAGACTGGATTCAGGATGGTAAGCCTTTGCCTTTCAGATGCCGGAATGCTAACCTGTTCTTTCTTGTCTTTATAGGTGTTGCTGAAGACTGGATTCAGGATGGTAAGCCTTTTTCCTTAGGCCCAGGACCGGATGCAGAAGACACGATGAGCGTTCTGCTGCAGAGGTTGCAGAATAACGCAAAGCAAGATTCATCCACCGGGTGTGGTTTAAACAGCCTCCTGTAGTGCTTCGGTGTCTCCTTCCACAGCCACGCCTAGGTAAGAAAAGAGTTCCTGCTTTCCAGAAGAGTTCCAGTGTTCTGAATCTAGGGAGTGGCTCCAGCCCCACCCAACAGGAAAAGTAGTTCCAAACAGAATGGGATCAGAGGCTCAACTGGCAGGCAAGTAAGCAGCATGGTCTGCTGCAGGTAAGTCCACCCAAGCATTATGAGCCCGGCGCTTCCAGCGCTGGGACTGGGCATATTTATGAGCCTGGTGCCACTGGCGCCAGGACTGGGTCCAAAAGGTCCCAATTGGGACTGGTTGGCACTCGGAACCTGGGTTATGGATCTGCTTCCAAGGGAGTTGGGAAAACCCTGACCTTTTGGAAGCAGAGATCATGACAGTACCCCCCCTCAAGGCCCCTCCCAAACCGGGCTTCTCCGGGGGTTTTGGCTTGTCAGGAAATGTTCGGTGAAATCTTTTGATTAGGCGAGGAGCGTGGACATATTCAGCAGGTTCCCAGGATCTCTCTTGGGGGCCGT
Source organism: Ambystoma mexicanum (assembly GCF_040938575.1). Classification (NCBI taxonomy): domain Eukaryota; kingdom Metazoa; phylum Chordata; class Amphibia; order Caudata; family Ambystomatidae; genus Ambystoma; species Ambystoma mexicanum. The sequence goes on along the minus strand of NC_090930.1, from coordinate 971,216,187 downwards.
AGCCTTTCCAGTCAATTAGGTAGAATAGTTTAGATTTGGAGATCTTGGAGTCCAGAATGCTTTTAACTTCAAACTCGAGTTCTCCATCAACTAGGATAGGTTTTGGAGATTTGGTTAGTCGGGTTTGAGGCTGCACGGGTTTTAATAGAGAGACGTGGAAGACCGGATGTATCTTCATGTGCGGGGGCAAGTCCAACTTGACCGCTACTGTGTTTACTATGGTAGTGATGGAATAGGGACCAAGGTATCTTGGGTTGAATGTGCGTGGCCCTTTTAGAGATAGATATTTGGTGGATAACCAGACTTGATCCCCTACTTGATAGTGAGGGGCTTCCTTCCGATGTTGATCTGCTCCTTTCTTGTATTGTTCTTTAGCCCTTTGAAGGTGAGAAACAGCTTCCTTAAAGGGTTGGGTGATTGTAGAATGCAGGTAGTCTACTGCTGGTGTTTCAAGATCTTGGAGGGGATCCAACTCCGAGGTTCGAGGGTGACTGCCGTACAAAAGAAAAAACGGGGTTTTCCCAGTTCCCGAATGGACAGAGTTATTGTAGGCATATTCGGCTATCCAAAGGATATCTTTCCAAGTTTTTTCAGTTTGTTGCAGCATGCAGCGTAAATACTGTTCCAGAGTTTGATTGGTCCTCTCGGTTTGTCCGTCGGTCTGAGGGTGGTGACTGGTCGATAGTCTTACATCAATTTGAGCCGACCGACAGCAACTTCGCCAAAAATGAGAAATAAATTGACTACCTCGATCCGAAATTAGAACCGAAGGAAAACCGTGCAGTCGGACGATGTTTTCGAGAAATTCTCGGGCCAGAGTTGCTGCTGTTGGCAAGCCTTTGAGCGGAATGAAATGCGCCATCTTGGAGAATAAGTCCACGATTACTAGAATCGTATTGTATCCGGAGCATGGAGGTAGATCGGTGATGAAGTCCATAGAAAGCGTATGCCAAGGGCGAGGTGGGATGTCAATAGGGCGTAAGAGGCCTGCTGGTCTTTCCTTTTGACTCTTGTTTTGGGCGCATACTCCACAGGACATTATAAAGTCTCTGATATCTTTCTTCCAAGACGGCCACCAGAAGTAGCGCTTGATCTTTTCTGAGGTCTTGGCCATACCGGGATGACCTTCCATTAAAGAGTCGTGATAACAAGAGATTACTTTTTTCTGTAAATCTGTGCTGGGTAGGTATAATCGTTCTTGGAAATACAATAAGTTGTCCTTTACTGCAAAGTCCTTTCCCTGCAGATGCCAATTCTGTATGTCTGCTGGAGTTACAAGTTGCCTGGCTTTATCCTTAACTTCCTCTATGGATTCGGTGGCGATTACACCCAGAATTCTTTGTTCGGGAATGATTGGTACAGGTTTGGGGTTGATCAAGTGTTCTTCCACTCCCATCCGAGAAAGGGCATCAGCTTTACCGTTCTTTGTACCAGGTCGATAGGTAATTATGAAGTCAAACTCGGCAAAGAATAATGCCCAACGGAGTTGTCTAGAGGATTGGGCTTTTGCGGTTTTCAAATATTGCAGGTTTCGGTGATCCGTAATCACAGTAACGGTGTGTCGGGCCCCAAGCAGGTAATGCCGCCAAGCCTTAAAGGCAGACTTGATAGCCAGAAGTTCCTTGTCAGTAATCGTGTAATTGATTTCAGGAGGCGAGAATTTGCGGGACCAAAATGCCACGGGATGCAACTGATTGGTTACCGGGTCCTTTTGTGATAGAACTGCCCCCATGGCAAGGCTTGAAGCATCAGTTTCCACAATGTAGGGGAGTTCGGGGCGAGGGTGTTTTAAGATTGGTGCAGAGATAAATTTAGTCTTCAAATCCTGGAAAGCTTGTTCCGCCTCGGTAGACCATTCAAAACGTTTGTTTTTCTTTAACAAGGCAGTGATGGGCTGGACTATTCGAGAGAATTCGGGGATAAACCTGCGGTAAAAGTTAGCGAAGCCTAACATGCTTTGCACACCTTTTACGGAGGATGGTGATGGCCATTTGAGAACTGCATCGACCTTCTTCGAATCCATACGCACTCCGCCAGGTGATAATATGAATCCCAAGAATTCAACTTCAGTCACGTTGAAAACACATTTTTCCAACTTAGCGAAAAGTTTGTGTTGACGCAATCTTTCGAGGACCATTTTCACGTGTTTCCGATATTCAGATTCCGATGAAGAATAAACGAGGATGTCGTCAATGTAAACAACAACACATACATCCATGAGCTCTCTGAGGACATCGTTCATAAAATATTGAAAGGCTGCCGGGGCATTGCAAAGTCCGAAGGGCATGACCTGATATTCAAATAGCCCATACTTGGTGCGGAAGGCCGTCTTCCATTCATCGCCCTCTTTTACTCGTACCAATTGGTAAGCTCCTCTAAGATCCAGCTTTGTATATATGCATGCTTTTCTGACTTGGTCCAGGAGTTCAGGGATCAAAGGTAACGGATATCTATTCTTAACGGTGATCTGGTTCAAGGAGCGATAATCGATACAAGTTCTAAGGTCTCCTTCCTTTTTTGGAACGAAGAACAAAGCTGAAGAAGCAGGGGACTTGGAAGGACGAATAAACCCATTTGCCAGGTATTGATCCAGGTATTGTCGAAGGTGAAGGTTCTCAGGCTCGGTGAGGGCATAAATTCTACTACAAGGAGGAGTAGATCCAGGTATCAGGTCTATCTGGCAGTCATAAGACCTATGAGGAGGTAGAGAGTTAGCCTGATCCTTCCGGAAAACATCTTGGTATTCTAGGTATTCGGGAGGTAACTGGGGAGTCTCTGAAGAAATTGCGGCCAGTGCAACACCAGGTGGAGGGTGACAAGTAGAGACACATTCTGGAAACTGGACCGTTCTTGCTCGCCAATCGATCAGAGGATTGTGTTTCTGTAACCAAGGTATTCCTAGAATAATCTGAAACTGAGGGGCCTTGATCACATCGAACACGATCTTCTCATGGTGTCCATCTTGACTTACTAGCGTCACCTCTTGAGTGGTATGCGTTACTGGCCCGGAGGCTATCTCCGTACCATCCACCGTAGTAATGACGTCCTTTACAGCCTTGGGACAAAGAGTTAGATTCATCCTCAAAACCATTTCATGATCCACATAATTGCCGATGGCACCGCTGTCGACGTAAGCTTCAATTGCATGTAATCGATCCGGGTTATCAGGGCTAATGAGGACCATAGGTATCACGAAATGCGAGGTCACGGAACTGGTTTTCACGCTCGGCAAGAGGACCTCTATTCTTGTCGGGCGAGGTCGTTTCCCTGCTCAGAGTTTGTAACTTTGGTAACTGCAGCTCCTACTGCCTTCTTGGCAGGTTTCACCGGACAGTCTCGAAGAAAGTGCCCTGAGTTTCCGCAATATAGGCATAATTGCAACTGTTTCCTCCTTTCCCGCTCCCTTTGTGTTAGAGGACCTTTCAGACCCCCTATTTGCATGGGTTTCCCGGAGTCTACTCCTTTGGAAGGAGTTGGCGGTTTGGAAAATACTCGAGCATCAAACTTGGAACGATCGGCCTTCCTGTTCTGCAGCCTGTGATCTATTTGAACAACCAAGTCTATATAATCTGAACAGTCTTGTGGGGGATTCACTACTTGGGCTAAAACGTCTTTGAGCTCTCCACGTAGACCTCTATAAAACAGCGTAATCCTTTTGTCCTCAGGCCATTGAGTTTCCACTATTAGTCTATTGAAAGATGCAATATAAGCCAAAAGGTCTTGATTACCCTGTCGCAACGAAAGAAGCTCATTGTCCAAGGCCTGCCCCTGTGAATGTCTTGCGAACAGTTTTTCCATACTAAGCTGAAAGGCTTGAAAATCATGGAGAACCGGATCATCTTGATTAACTAGAGGGATCGACCAGTCTGCTGCATTGCCACTAAGGTACGAAAGTACAAAAGCTACTTTTGCTTGATCAGTTGGAAAGGCTGCTGGCCGGCATAAGAAGTGCAACCGGCACTGATTGATAAATACTGCAAACCTCTTTGGGTCACCAGAAAATCGTTCGGGCGGAGCCAGAGGTACATTCCCAGGTAGGTTGATCTGCACTGGATTCATAGAGGATGTTGAAGGAAGATTTGCCCCTGATGCGGGTAACGGGGTCTGTCCGGCTTGTGACTGTAGCACTTGTCTAGCAAGATTGTCTGTTCTCTCCTTGGAAATAATTAGTTCCCTTCTTAGAGCATTCGTTTCCTGACGAGCTGCATGCACTTCTGCCCTTAGTTCCCCAAGTAACCGGGCTAGGGGGTCAGTATCCGAGGTTTCCATAGCGCCTGGGCGAGAGTTTTGCGGTGGGCTTTGCGTTCTGTAACGCTCACCTGATTCTCGCAGAGGCGCCGGTCTTGACTGGGCGACTACCGTATCTCCAAAGGTGATGTGTAGCACCCGGTTGGCTCTTGGGCTGGACCTCTGTGCACTGTATGCCTGACGTGTAGAGTAAGATGTCTGCAGATAGAAAATATGGGGTTAATGAACTGGGGTTATTGGGGTGTCCCTATCTCTTTCCTCTTCTCCTCTCCTGTAGACCCCCAAAGGTTAACGCTCTCACCTTAGGTAAGTGAATGCCGAGCTCTCCATCTGCCTCGGGGCAGGGTGCTGTAACCAGTTTCTTCACTGGATAGGTAGCGCAGGCCTCTTGACTTCAGAGGACTGCTGTCCGTCGTTTACTGCACGAACGGTAAGTTTCGAGTCATTCAAATGTCTTTAAAGTCTTTAGTAATGATGTCTCTTGTTTTGCAGGGTTCCGGCGATGGCGGATGACGGGCTGAAGTGAGTTGAAGATGGAGCCCGTGTGATGAATAGAAGCGCCTGGAAGCACGTAAGTAAGCGCTTGTTGCCTGCTTCACGATGCGCTCTAACTGTCTTTTTATTTTGCAGGTACGAGTTCGGAGCGGCTGCAGGGTGCCGGAATACCCACTGGATTAGATGTGGAAAGGAGTAATGGCACGTGAGTATTAAAGTTCCCCAATGTCTTTAAACGCACCTTGTTTTGTCTTTCAGATGCGGGATGCAGCGCCGAAGGCCTCCGGAGCGTGCAAAGAGTTGGTAAGCTTTTGTTTTTCAGATGCCGGAATGCAGTGTGAAGACCTCCGGAGCGCACGAAGAGTAGGTAAGCCTTTGCCTTTCAGATGCCGGAATGCTAACCTGTTCTTTCTTGTCTTTATAGGTGTTGCTGAAGACTGGATTCAGGATGGTAAGCCTTTGCCTTTCAGATGCCGGAATGCTAACCTGTTCTTTCTTGTCTTTATAGGTGTTGCTGAAGACTGGATTCAGGATGGTAAGCCTTTTTCCTTAGGCCCAGGACCGGATGCAGAAGACACGATGAGCGTTCTGCTGCAGAGGTTGCAGAATAACGCAAAGCAAGATTCATCCACCGGGTGTGGTTTAAACAGCCTCCTGTAGTGCTTCGGTGTCTCCTTCCACAGCCACGCATAGGTAAGAAAAGAGTTCCTGCTTTCCAGAAGAGTTCCAGTGTTCTGAATCTAGGGAGTGGCTCCAGCCCCACCCAACAGGAAAAGTAGTTCCAAACAGAAGGGGATCAGAGGCTCAACTGGCAGGCAAGTAAGCAGCATGGTCTGCTGCAGGTAAGTCCACCCAAGCATTATGAGCCCGGCGCTTCCAGCGCTGGGACTGGGCATATTTATGAGCCTGGTGCCACTGGCGCCAGGACTGGGTCCAAAAGGTCCCAATTGGGACTGGTTGGCACTCGGAACCTGGGTTATGGATCTGCTTCCAAGGGAGTTGGGAAAACCCTGACCTTTTGGAAGCAGAGATCATGACAGCTAGCCAGTACGGCATCCATGACCAGAGATATGAGAACCAGCTTCTGTCCTTCTTCATGCCTTTTGATTCTTCTTCCATTTTAGCGTGCATTTTTGCCAACTGCGATACTGCTTCTGATAACGTTCCATTATCTTTGTCGTTTGCTAGTCTCTACGTGCAGCAAGAGCTCCCTATTTTTGCACATACTCCTTCTTCCATAGCTGTGAGCAGGTCCAGAACATACCTGTTCTGTAGGGCCACTAATCGTATAGCTCGGAGCTCTTCTTTTATTGCGTTGAATCCGTTGACTGTTGAGTTTATTGTCATCATTAGCTCCCACCGTGTAATCTGGAGCCAATTTGCATTTGCGTATGTCTGGAACCCTGGGTGTATGATTGCTGAGAAAAATATGGCAGCCCTGCTGAACAGCCGATGTGATGGTGGCACTTTGTTGAGTGCAGCTTCTGATTTTCCCCTTAAGTAATTTCCCTGTCGCTTTACTCTTCGTAACTGTGTCTCTTTTTTGATGTCATTGTCAGATGGTAGTGTGGTAGGTGATAGGGATCTCTTCCTTTGCTTATTGCCTTCATCCATTTTCGGGAAGTCGTCCATCTTGACATGCTTCTGAGGCACTACTATCGAGGGTACATTGACATGTGCAAGGGAGCAGATCCCTCCCCAGTTAGGTGGTAGTTTGTCATATGCTTTTGTCCCACATGCCCAATAATGGTCCATCAGTACTGCTGTGCCTGATCCCATGTATCCTATCTTCTCTATTCTCCTGCATCCCTCGTTTGTCCCTACTTCGATATCCCCGTCGTGCTGGTAACATAGGGTTGGTGTTGTAAGAGGAATGATTGTCAGTGGCCCATCTTCTTTATTCAGCCATGTCAGCAAACTTGCACTCTTAGCCCATTTTTTGAGGCACCTGTCGTTTTCTTCCTGGACCTTGTTCACTGGAGCCTTTGTGAATGTTAATAGCTTGCTTCCCCCCACTCTATCCACCCATCCTTCCTTAGTGTATACTTTCCCAAACACCAACATCTGGGGGCATTCCTAGCAACCAGGTTCTCCACTTGTTTCTCTGGCGCTCCATTTACATGGCAGATAGTCTAATGTCACCTCCTTCGTTTCTCCTTTCTCTGGTCCGTCAATTATATACCGGAGTGCTTGAGTGTGTTGCCAATAGTTATCAATCATAGGTAATGTCTTTATGAAGCTATCCTCGTACGGGCATGTTGCTTTTGATCTCCACCGGAGGGTTGCTGTTTTCCCTTGGAATCTCCCCCGTGCTTGGAACAATGCGAGGTATAGGAGGCTTTGTGCGGTTGTTGCTACAAAGATTCTGGAAGCGCTCATGGCATACGGGATCAAATGAGCAGACATAGCAGCTGTCCTGTGTTGTATCTTTATCAATTTTGGACATGTGCTTGTTCCACATGTTTGTGACGTGTACCAGTGAGAACCCCATTAACATCAGTACCAATGCTACACTTACCTCTCCTTACCTTCTCATTTGTGCTGGTCGTACCACCTGACACAGTGCTCCTTGCAGCTCGGGTGGGAGAAATATTAGTATGGGGTGTTGCAGATACATGCAAAGCTGTGTACGTTTGCCAAACAACAGCAGCTACCAATCCGGTAGACAAAATTACCCACATTATTTTTATTACAATCTTTATTAAGGTAGGTATTATTAGTACTTACACTGCAGTCCGGTTGTCGTTGAGATGATATAGTTGTCCGCCTGAAAATCACAGTAAACCAGCATTAATGTATTAGTATTTGTAAGTATTTTAAGTCCGATGAACTAAGTAGTCATTTAATGCCCAGGGGAAAAAAGCTCCTCCCAGATCCTCCTTATTGCTCTGTTTCTAAGTATGGGTAAGGCGCGGTGAAGATGTGGGTCTGATTGTGCTATATACTCAATAAACGCGTTGTAATATACGCGTGGTGGTCTTGGTCTGGAATGGGTGGGTCTTCGTAGGGCTTGAATATATTGGTGGGAGAATACTTCAGGGTGTTCAATGGGAGGCAACATCTAAATCAAATTTACCTTTTAATCTATCTTCAACATTTATTCACATTAATCTGTCAGACGCAGAACCCTGCATGTGTGAGACAAAAAGGAAAAAGAGAACCTGCAAAGACAGTGTAACACAGTCTGTTGCTAATCGGTGAGTGCGTGCTGGATAGCCCTATCTATATTGTAGCGTTCTTTATTTGTACAGCCAGCACTTACATTATGATTTTATGTATTTTGGTAGTAACATCCAGGTTATTCTAAATCTCTATTAACATTGCTGTGGGAACTTCAGCTGTCTGTGAGCGCCTGATCATTGAGTGACATGTGTGCTCTTGTTCACTTGTGTCCTATGAAGTATGTAAACTGGCAGGTAATGATAGTGGGACATTGTTATTGCCTGATGTATTAGTTGATGAAGCCTTGGCCCTGTCGATGCTGAGGTGGGGCGAGGTCGATGCTTTGTAGTGTTTGATGTAATGTAGGTGTGACCAAACCGTTTTGTGCAACTTTCTCCACTTTGTGAGGGCCCGTAAATCTGGGCGAGTTCCACTTCCGGCAAAATGTTTGTAGGAGAACTTGTGCTCCTTCTTTCATTGTTGACTCTTTTGAATTCTTTTGACTCTTTTGCTTGTCCTTGAGGGTTGTCCCTGTGTCCTGTGTCCGTTGGATCTGTTGGGAAATAAATGCGGCACTAGTAACCAGTGAAGTGACATACTCATGCATTTCCCTCCCCAATACTTCTGCTACCCCATAGCAATCATACATGGCCCTTGTAGGTGGAGCTAGTGGGAGGTGCATTCGGCGACCAGTCACCACCTCGAGGGGCATGAGATGGTGGTCCAACCCGGGTTTATTCCGCAGCTCAAATAGGGCCAGGGGGAGGCAATACAGACAATTATTTTTGGTTGACTGTTGCGTTTTTGCAATTCTTTCCTTTAGGAGGCCGTTGAGGCATTCACAGACGCCGTTGGCCTGTGGGTGATGTGCACACGGTAACTTGTGCTTTATCCTGAACAATGTGGTGATATGTTGGAATAGTTTGTTAGTGAAGTGGGGGCTGTTGTCTGACCTTAAAACTTCACAGACGCCCCACCTTGGGGACACTTCTCTAACCAAGAACTTTTCTGCCCTTAATGCATCTGCATGGGAGCACGGGCCTGCTTCTATCCTCCTTGAAAGGACAAACTACCACAATCATTTAACGGTAGTCTTGGCATACGTTTATCATATCGACATAGTCGATGTGGAAGTGCAGGAAAGGACCCTCAGGTCATGGTATCATACCTTTGATCAACTTAAGTGTATGGCCGGCCGTGAATTGCTGGTGAGGCAATTACTGATGAAGTTCGCTACATGGGCATTCAATTCAGGGCAGAACCGTGATTCTCCAATTCGTGCTGCTATCACCTCCTTCCCAGTATGTGCAGGATGATGTAGTTGTGTCAATGCTGTTTGTAATAATGCAAGGGGCATGACTACTTTTCCGGTGTTATTTTGTTTCCACAGGGAGTCTGTAGGGGACATTGAGCACCCTCTTTTTACCCAGAGTTCTTTTTCTGTCATTGATGAAGCTGCCTGTAATTCCCTAATTTGAGTTTCTGGTAGATGATTGTAACCTTCCTTCATTAGCATCTGTCTTGCCCCCCCCCTCTCTTTGTTTTTTTTTGGAGGTCCCATAACTCCCCAAAGTATGATGCATGTTTTGCATGAAAGTCTGCTCCTTCATTTCCTTTTGATATTGGGTCCTCGCCATTGGTGTGTGCTTGGCACTTCACCAATGCGAGTTCTGTTGGGAACTTTACAACCTCAATAAGTTCCCCTAGGAGGAGTGTGTGCTGTACTGGTGTGCCATCTACCCATCTGACCCCTCTTCTTAACCATCTTGCTAAACCAGAATGCACTGTTGACGTCACATAGGCACTGTCTGAATAGATAGTGACTCGTTTTCCTTTGCTCTCTCTGAGGGCTAGTATCAGAGCTACTAGTTCTGCTGCTTGTGCTGAATATTGGGGAGGCAGCTTAACACATTTGACTGCCTCGCTTGTCCAGTCCTTTCTTACTCTTACCACCGCTGCCCCTGTTCTTCTCACCCTATCACCTTGGTCAATTGTTGATGACTCGTCAATTTATAGTACATCTCCCCCCTCAAGTGCATCTTCCTCTACTTTACGTGTTTCTGAGTAGAGTTCAATAGCTTTTGTACAATCGTGGACATAGTCTCCCTCCCCTACTTGTTCTGTCAGGAATTGTGCTGGATTAACATTTTTGCACCTCACTATTTTTAGCTCTGGTCAGGAGAGGATGATTTCATAACCTGTTGCTCTTTGTGTGGTCAGGGTGCTTTTTGGCTTGTGTAAGATCGCAAAAAGGGCATGCTCCACATAAAGTGTTGTGGAACATCCCATTGTTATTGAGGATGCTTTTTCTACAGCAAAAGCTGCAGCAGCCAAGTGTTGTTTGCGCGGAAAATGTCCTGTCATTACTGGGTCTAACTGGCCACAATTGGTTTGTGGCCCATGCTTGTCTTTTGTGTTAGTACTGCTTTCATTAGCACCCTGTCAGAGTGTGAAAATATAAAAAAAACTCCTTCTTATGATCAGGGGTACCCAGGACCAGTGCCGTTGATATCGCCTCTTTTAATTCATTAAATGCATCTGTCATTTCCCGTGTCCACTGCTGCGCTTTCTGTCCCCTTTGTGCTTCCCTGAGGGCTGTAAGTGACATGTGTATGTACTGTAATCAAATACCCTTACCCTGCAATAGATGCATAGACTGAGGAACTGTTGTAATTCACAGACTGTCTGTGGTTGTGCTGTGTTTAGTATTGTCTGTGCCCTCTGGAGTTATATGTCTGCCTTTTTGAGATATCATGTGCCCGATGTATAGAACCTCTTCCTGACAATATTGCAATTTTGCCTTGTCTATTTTGTATCCTTTTTCTGCCAATACAGTGAGCATTTTAACCGAGTGCTTCCTGCACTCATCTTCTGTTGTACTGCAGATGAGGATGTTATCCACATATTGTAAGATCATACTCTCTGTCTCTATATTCCTTAGGTCCAAATGGATCACTCTGTTGAAAATTGATGACAACTCGCAATATCCTTGGGGTAGTCTTATGTGCTTCCACTTTGTATTGCGATACATGAAACTCGTTAGGTATTTGGAATCTGGGTTTAGTGGTATCGAGAAAAAGGTGTTTTTAAGGTCAATCACGGTGAACAGTGTAGCTTCTGCTGGAATGCCGCAAAGTATTGCAGCTGGGTTAGCTGCTACGGGATATTCTGCTTCCACAATGTTGTTTAGGGCTCTCAAATCTTGTATGAAATGCCATGAACCTCCATTTGCCTTGCGGACAGGGTACACAGCAGTGTTGCAAGGTGACTCTGATGGTACTAGAATGCCTCGCTCCATGAGGGCGCTTATCGTCTCATAAATGCCCTCATCTGCTTCTTTTGATAGTCAGTATTGTCTAAATCTGGGCAGAATTTCTCCTTTGTTCAGTTTTATTTTTACTCCCCCTATGCTTTTTATGCACCCCACATCGTAGGGGCTTGTTGTCCATAATGAAGCTGGTACCTTTGCTAAGTCCTCCTCGCAGAATGGGGGTGGTGCTGGGAGTGGTGCTTCTACTGCCATTGCCATTTTCTGGGCCACCTCTCTGTGTGTTAACTGTATCCAAACGTATACACTCATTCCCATCATCTCACTTGTTCACTTTTCTTGTGGGAAGAGTTCTTCATCAGACACTTGAGTCAATCTCCACCCATCTGCTAGTGCTATTACTGCCCTCCAGGCCTTCCCGTCATTGTCTAGGGTGTGTACTGCAACCCAATCTTCCCTTGCCACTATCCCTTCAATGTCTATTGACACGAACATACCTTCTTTCTCATATGTGGGTGTTTCTGGCCTGAAAAGGTACTCACCTGGTCTTTTCCATACTTTCCCTGCTATTCCTGGTAGCCATGCCAATGCCATGTCTGTCCCGTATTGAAATTCTTCCGGGTCTACCGGCACCCCACTCTGCACTCTCTTGCCACAATATGCCTGAAGTATTTGCCTTGCTGTGAGCATGTCTATGCCTGGTGTGGAGCACACTATACCCTCGTCTGTGAAAGAGATGGTCATGTTCAGTCTACTCATTATGTCACATCCTAAAATATTTACGGGTGCATGTTTAGAGTATAGTAAGGGCAGTGACAAGTCATGATCCCCAATAGATAGGGAGATCTTATCAGTAAATGAAACCACTTCTCGAGCCCCAGAAAATCCTTGAGTGTTTATGGCATCGCCTGACAATGTGTATTTCCCTTCCCGTATGCATGACCTTGTGGCCACTGTATCAGCCAAAAAGGAAAATGTCTTGTCACCTATCGCCACCTTTATGTGAGGTTCCTCCGCAGGGTTAGGTGTTACCGATAGGATGGGACACAGTAAGGTAGTCTGTGGGCTGTCCTATTGTGGGTACATGGGTTGTCCGTTGCCAGTGTAAGGGTTGTCCCATTCGTGTTACCGGTACGACTGCCGTCATGTCCATTGGCTTTTGTAGTCCATCCTGTAATTGTGTCAGTTGTTGTACTGTCTGGATGTATTGTTGTTGTTGCTGTTGTTGTGGTTGCACTGTCCCTTGTACTGGTTGATGCTGTGCCTGTGGCTGGGGTATGCCTTGCTGTTGCACCGTGGGTGGTTGTCCTGCCTGCTGATAATACCCATTTTGACCTCCTTGGTAGCTCTGTGGCCCTTGCTCACCCCACCCTTGTTGTGCTGCTCTGTATCTGCACATACGAGAGATGTGACCTACTAGTCTGCATGTCCAACATTGGGGTGGTTCTCGTGCTTGCCATGGAAATCCTCCTCCTCCCTCTCCTTGGCCTTGCCATCCCTGTTGTGTGTAACCTCAGAACCCTCCTCGTGCGTAGTGTGCTGGTGGCCCAAATCCCCACCCCTTAGTTCCCCCTCCCCTTCCTCTAAAGCTTTGTTGGTACCCGCCCATACCTATGTAACCCCCCATTTGTGGTTGGTACTGCGGGGCTGTGTTGTATTGTGGCAGCTGCTGTGGCAGTTGTTGTTGTTGTAGTTGTGGTTGTGGCTGGGGTTGGGACACTGCTGTCTGAGTTGGCGGTGCAGGGCTTGTTATTAGTGCTTCCTCTAGGGCGTATTTTGACAATTTCTTTTATAATAATTTGGCCTCATCCGTTTTTTTCTGTCCCCTGCTTTCTGTTTCATCTTTTCTTGCCATAACCTACAATGGTGTACTATTGTTAGTTGTATTTCTGACCATCCTTTGGCCTCCAATCCCACTAATTTCTTCAGTTGCCTTTGCACAGATACTGGCAACCCTTCTATCAAGATGTGATAGAAGATAGCCAGTGTTTTGTCACACAGCCCTCGAGTTTCAAGGCGCCAAAGCTCTTGAATCGCTTGAATGTAACTGACGGGATCTTCATCGTCACGCATCTTGCGTGACATAATTGCCCCTATGTCTGATGTATCAGGGTATTGTATCCTTAGTGCTTGCCATACCGCATGCCTGCAATTCTCAAATGGGGATCTGTCATGTGTAGTGTTTTGTGTTGTTACACCTGGGAATCTCACCCTCTTCCAGATGTCATCCGTTGCGTCACCCAGTATGGATACTAGCAGCCTCTTCACTCCATTGCCATCCTGTGTCCCGCTGTCTGTTTTTCCATTTCGTATATCCATTTCCCTGCCCCTCCACCAAGTGATGGCAACCTATTCTTAATGTTCTCCCTGTCTGCGTGCTTCCAGGTTATATATTGCGGTCTACCCCCTAGCCCCTCTCTAATAATGTCATCTGTGAATATTCAGCCCTTTCCTCTGGTGTCCATCTATACTGTTGTATCTGTATTGGGCCTCTCTCATCTTCCATGTCTACCCCGATGTCTGTTATGTCTATGTTGGGTGTTCTGTGTGCCGCTTCTCGGGGTCCTGTGCGCCCGCCCCGCTGACATGTCTGTCCGCAGTTGTCCGTAACTGCTGCCCCATCTCTTCTGCGCCCAGGGAGGTCTCAGAGCCTATTTGTGTAGGGTGTATGTGGTGCCACTGTTGCTGCTGCGTCCTCTGTAGTCGTGCCAGTGTGCTGTGCCCTGTTCTTTTCAGCTTGAGTCCTACATCTCCATGACATTCCTGTACCTATTTGTGTAATGTACAGTGTACTTAGCCCTTCCTTTCCTACATCATTACTATCTCTGTCTTCCTCCCTACAAAATCCGCTGGAGAATGTCAATTTACGTGGTATTGGGTATCTCAATGCTATGCTTTCGAGATCAATGTTTGTAAAATGTGCCGCATCCCGTCTTCTCTTCCTGTTGTGCTTTGTTGTACGGACTCCGCCTTATGCACTCCGGCCGTTCCCACGCTACGCCCTGTGTGTCCCGTCAGTATCCGTCTGGGCTGATGCTCTCCTCTTTCTTCCTCGCCCGCCTGTGTCCTATCTATTTCTTTCAGTACTTCTTTGTGTACCTTCTCTAGCGCTTCCTCGTCCTCTTCTCTCTGACTCTGCGCTTCCTCGGTTAGTGCTAACCTTAACTCCTTCAGCCTGCTTTCCTCGTAATTTCATGTGCTTTCCAGCAATATTTTCAGTCTCCAGAATGCCATTTCTTGTTCAGCTACAACCCTTTCTTTCTCAAGTGTTCTACGCCCCTTCGCTTCATACTTACCTTACTCGTCCCTCCGTTGTTATCCTCCTCACACCTCTCTCCGCTCTTTCTCCAGTAACTCCTCCCATTCCCTGCTTTCGTGCTCCACGCTCTCCCGCCTTTCTAATGCTAGCTGCACCTCCCATTCCTTCTGTTCTAACTGTTTCACTAAGGCGTTCCTCTTCCCCTTCAACTCCGCGGTCTATGCTTCTAGCTTGTCCTCCTCCTGTAACCGTTCCTCTTCCGTGTCGTTCATTGGCTTGCCTTTACATCCGTTCCCCAACTCCAATTCCTCTATTGCTTTAGTTGCCCCTTCTGTTTCTCTCGTTGTAGTCCCTTGTAATTTCAATAGTACTTGTGCCACTATCCACTCATCTGGGCCTATCCCTGTAAATTAGGCTCTTCCACCTGTCTCAGCCCTCCCTCTCCAACATCTGGGCTACCTACCTCTGCCCGTGCGGCGTGCACATTTGGGGCATACGGCGGTGGTTTGTACGTGGGGTTTGAGTAGCCCTCGGCTGCAGCTAATTCCCGGAGTTCTGTAGTTTCTTTTAGTTCTCTAATCGGGTATAATCTCTGTTCCTCCTCCTCGTCCGCATCGACTGAGGCGAAGCTGGGAGGTGCGGGGGTGGTGCATATGTGCCCCCTGCCTCTTTCTTTACCTCCTGTAAACTAAACATCCCAGGGTAATAGCCCTGCAACATTTGCCACAGCTCAAATATTTCCAGGCAGCTTGCTAATTTCTTTCCCTTGTATGTATTGTGTAAGTAAGTGAGCAGTGACTGTAAGATATCTTTTGAGAAATTGCCATTTGGTGGCCATGGTACTGTTATTTTCCCATCCATACCCTTAGTCCATTCTACACTATATTTCACTATTTTACAGATGTGTTGGATTGGGGTCAGTTCTGTCCCGTGTACCACGTATAGTGCTCCTCCCCCGTCCCTGTGGTACATCATTGTTTTTCTACTCATTGTTTTTATCTGACCTCAAGTTGAGGATTTCGATTTTCCGCTGTCAGACAAGGGTAAAAACTTTGTTGGTTATGCATTTCAATGTTCAATTAGCAATACGTGTGACCCTTAATAGACACACTCCTTGTGAGGCGTACTCTTGTACCGCCGCGCCTTCAAAGAGCTGCCGCTATCCCTAATGCCCCTCCCAACATCTATGGCCCCCTGCAGCCTTATACCTTACTCAGCGTATCTCTCCTCCACTGTGTTGCCGCCTCCTGGCACGCCCCTTCAATTTGTCCGGCCCCCTGCGACCAGGCACTAGTGCGGCGTATCCTTGTAGCGCCCCGTCTCTATTGGGCTGTTGCCGCTTGGTGCACCCCTTTGATCATGCACCGGAGCTGTCCGCAGTTAGCTGCTTAAGTCACTTGTTCTCTAGTTTCCACGCCGTGTTGCGAGTTCCGTGCCCGCTAACCACACAATGTCCTATGCAATGGCCTATAGGTGACGTCACCAAGCTAACTCTTTACACTAACAATTTATGCACGTATCATACACATACCCCCATCTTTTTAATTCCACATATAAAATCCACAACCCCACAGCTGTCTTCCCACTTCCCCCTG
The DNA here is from genome assembly GCF_040938575.1 of Ambystoma mexicanum. Lineage (NCBI taxonomy): Eukaryota > Metazoa > Chordata > Amphibia > Caudata > Ambystomatidae > Ambystoma > Ambystoma mexicanum. The sequence goes on along the minus strand of NC_090930.1, from coordinate 971,200,160 downwards.
AGTGGAGTATACGTCATCAACCACCTCTTCTCCTTTTGTAGTTGTACTGCACCCGTCACATTGCCTGACGTGTGATACGCTTCCTACCCTGGAAACTTAGTCAGTCAACTACCTTCTGCAATCTTAAGATAGTCACAACTAACTTATACTGGAATCTGACATCTATTTACCGAGCTAAAACACTCAATTAATAGGAAAACCACATCTATTCACCGAACTACAATGTCAATTCATAGGAAAGCCATACCTCTCCACCCACACATGTGTTCACCGTCGAGACCTGTTGGCGCAACAACCTTTCCGTCCCCTGGGGACCCACTGAGGGACTACCTCAGCTCCACTCCGTTCCCTGTACTTATACACATGCCGATCACCACCTTGTTTATGAACGTTATGATAATGTGATACCACCCTCCACCCTACGCACACATCCTCACCCCTCCCACACAATATGTTGTTGCTTGTTGTGCGGCCCACACTTACATTTAGGTGCACATCTGCAGGCGTCGCTCGACTGCTGGCTCCCCCTCCCACTTGGCTCGCCTTGCCTCTTCTGGACCGCATGTGGACAATCGCCAACCGCGGGCGGGATACATTTTTTAAGTTGGCTCCCGACGGCCAATATCCGGATGCGCTGTCCGGTAGTGTCACAATTTTGCGAGGGTCCTGCAGTCTCCAAAGGTTCAATGGCGGAGGGGGGCGCACCTTGCTGAGCTGACGTCGCAAGCGATCTTGCCGGGGTCTCAGGAGCGCATCACAGCAGTACCGCCAACTTGTTAGGGTAAATTCTGGGGTCGGCAGAGCTGTACCTAGAGTCTGTGGACCTCCAGCTCACAGAAGGCCCTAACTCATCCCAATGTCCCAAAGAAGTCGAGGTCCACACAAGGAGCAAGGGATAACTGCCGTTTTATTATATCAAACGAGCAGGGACAACATACAAGGCATCATGTTTCGTCCAAGTACATCTTCACAATTACAGGCTCGCAGGCCCTTTTTGTACACTTGTGATGTCACAATTGTCGTCACTTACCAAAATCCTTCCCCGAACCTAACACCACTCTGGGTTGGCTCCCAGAGTGGTAGGTCCAGTATGGAGACATATAGGGTGCTTGGTTATTGGTGGTGACGATGTCAGGAGGTGTACTTGGTTCATCACAAAAAATTGCTACCTGAGAAATGTTACATTAGAACCCCTGATGATTGGCTGGAGATTCCGGCCGCCAGCCCCTGTCCCCCATTGTCCTGATTGGGTAGGCTGCGGGGTCCCCAAGCCTGGGACCATCGTTGTTCCCAGCCTGCGAGACACATGCTCTCGTATAATGTATATCAACAAAGTGTGACTATGGGACAGTGTGCTAATGCCATGAGAGCAGTCCAATCACAACGCATATTGTAGGTGAATTGTTGAAATTATGTGGAAAGGTTCAGTCTCAGACATGAGATGGGTGCATCTTCCCAGCTTCCAGGTCTTGACATCATGTCAGGTCGGCCGGATAACGTGTGAGGAGACTGCAGGGGAAGTCGGATTACTTCGATTTGATTTGTATTTTAGCTTGAGGTACCCTGTCCTGTAGCTGTGCTCATCATGGCACCATGAGTGAGGGCTGTCACTTGCAACATTGTGGCCTTGGCGGTGGCAGTCTCTGCCAGGGAAATTCTGCTTGCTCAGCACTTTGCAGCTTCGACGACTCTGTGAAATTAGTTAGTTTCCTGGATTGGTCTGAGGCCTTCTTAAGTTCTAGTTATTCTTCCAATATGATTGTTCAAAGGTTAAAAGCGTGCAATGAGTGGTCAGGTCCCTTAAGTGCTCCTGTCCATCCATAGGGTAAATAGCGAGTAGCATCTGCAAGCATATACACAAGCTCTTCTGGCATCTTGCGTTTCTGCAGTGCGATAGCATGCCTATATGAAAAATAACAAACATGCAGACAGGATGTGTGTCACTGTCCTCTTGTTCATAGAACTGTACACGTATGTTCTTCGTGTGGGAGTGTCCCGATTGTGCCAACTGCACATGTGCTTCCTGTCTAACGCGGCTATGTCGTCATGAAGTCTTTAACGACCTGCAGCATGGCTTGCAGGGACGTCAATCGATTTGGTCCATATAGTCGTATCCAGCTCGTTCTTAGTTGTCATTGGTTGGGTTGACTAAGGCTCATGCCATTGCGGGATTGAGTGAGCAGATGACTGGATGTCTGTCGTGATGTGAGCTTACGTTGGGAGCGGTGGGACCGGGTGCAATCTCAGATAGTCGATAGTTGTTCTGTCGGGAGTGCTTCTGCCGGTTAGGGGCTCTGTCAGGAGGAAAGGGACATTCAGATTTCCCATCTTCAATTGTCTGTTTTTCTTCACTCTCTATGAAGCTTTGCACTTTTTGATTTGCGCTTGCACTTGTCACTTTACTTCAACTATATGTATTGTTTACTAGATTTTATGTGTTTTTACGGTATTGATGTATGTTTATAAATAAAATTGATTGTATTATAATTTTGAAGTTGTAAATTACACAGTTCTTTATATGCTGTATGGACTGTGTAGGAGGGTGTTTTTGTCCTTATTAAGAGGAGACCGCGCAAAGGCAGTGGGGTTCTTTAGTCAAGAATTATGCTCATAAGCCTGCTCGGGGGACAAATAAGTGTGTGTGTGTGTGTGTGTGCGTGTGTGGTGACGTGGGGCAAGGGGTGCATCATACTGAGAGTGACAGTGCAGTCTTATTTTTATGTACAATGTAATGTAATCAAACTTCTTTATTGGCGATTTGGCTTCAGCTCCTTGAAATCAATACGTTGTGACCATACTGGCATAGATTGTAGACTAAGTTTCATGAAAGTGTTTTAAATTGACCATTGTAACCGCAGCTTTTTGCATTATGTACAGTAACCACATTAGTTAGTTATTCCTACAGCTTCATGAAAGTGATTCATAGTGACCATACTGATGTAGAGCTCTCATGTTTCCCGTGACCATGCATGAGAAGGCAATCCCGTTCTGTTTTTGCTTTCATTTCTGGGACTTGTAGTTTTCCTAAATTTCAAATGGGAAAGAAAAAAGGTGTCCCAGAACCCAAACAAAAACAAAATTGAATGACTTTTTCACGCATTGCTGCAGGAAACTTGAGATCTCTGCTGGTGAAGAATGTGGGAACAATATGAAAGTGATTTACAATGGGATTGCTGTTATATTGTGAATGCTCCATCATGAACTGATTTACAGTGGTACTGCTGACATATATTGTTACGCAGCTGCATGAAGGGGGCTTACAATGGCAATGCTGGAATTTGTTGTGGATGCAAGCATCATGAAAATGTTATAAAATGCTCCTGGGTACTGTTAGTAACATGGCATACACTGGATTTTTTCAACTATTGCCATATAAAACAGATATATATTGCATGGCTCATTAACCATTTCTTGAAAACTATCTGTAAAATGCACAATTTCAACGCATTATTTTATAAATGTACCAGGGGAGAACATCCCGAACTTCCCAATCGCCCTTGATTTGTTTGGATGCTTACACTTATTTGGGGGGCTGTACATGCCCCTCGACTCAAAATATTTGTCTGTCGTGACAGATCTTGAATCATTTACAATGGTAGTGCCCCCGTAGGGCCCTCCCGACTTCCCAGCACCAACAGCTGCTTCTGACGCTGACAGTTACACAGTAATGTTACTGGCCATTTTCACAGATGGTCTTAATAATTCACAAAGTTCCATAGATGGTTTGAGGGTTTTATTAGACAGATAATCAGACCCTCCAGCATATCACGATTTTGGGTTCTCACAAAATCCCTGAAAAGCATCAGTTTTAAAAAAACACAAAACGGCAGATTTTTGCAAAACAACACCTAAATTTGATGTATTTAAAAAAAAAAAGAGAGACAGAGGGTCAGGTGCTGAAAACCTTTTTGGCGCAAGTGATGAGATACAGTAACGCATCTCATCATTTGCGCTAAGAAAAAGGAGCTGCCCAATCTAGAAGGACATCGGAATGGGTACATCTGATATGCATGCGCCTATTGAGGTGGCCTTTTTCACCCTGTGTGCATTTTCACAAATCGGGCGGGAGTTTCTCCACATTTAAAAGCTGTGCTCTAGCACCTCGAAGCGTCTTTTGGGCTAGATGAAATTACAATAATGGATCTCAGATCAAATAATTGGACAGATTCAAAGAGTATGGCAAAGTCCTACTTTATTCTCAGTTTAATAAAGCAAGGTCAACTGGCAGACATCGGACTGATGCTTGCACACTCACAACCAAGTTTGATTACAGGGAGGTTTTATACATCAATATGCGTCATCTATGACGTCATTCTATGTACCAAAATACAAAACCTATCGCGGGAAGGGATTGGTGGAGGGAACATATCTATTTATAGAATATATAAGGATCAGTGCTTCATTGGCTACCCTTTGTCTGTAGGGCATTCCTTGAACTACCTCTAAACACATATAGTACTGAGTACAGAGAGCAAAACATCAGTGTAGATTTCACCAGAACTAAAGCAACTTTTGTAGCATTTGTCGGCCACATACAGTAATAGTACGTGACATTGGCAAGGCAGCTAGATTTACCTGCTAGACGCATCAGTGAAAAATCTTGGATGCACCCTTGACTCTGACCTAACTCTCTTGCGCCAAGTCAACTACCACCTTAAAACCCTTAGGCGCATCTTTCCGTATCTCTCCTTTCCCAACAGACTCTCCGTGGTCCTATCAATCGTTATATCAAGACTGGACTATCCAAACCCCCTATACCTCGGAATCCACGCCTACCAACTGAATAAACTGCAAAGGGCACAAAAACGCGGCAGCCAAATTGCTACTTGCGCTCGCCCAAGAGACCACATCTCCCCAGCCCTTAAGACGCTGCACTGACTTCCTGTAGCCTGAAGGGTGACTTTCAAAACCTTATGCATCGCCCATCGAGCACTGCATAAAACCGGACCTCAATATCTTCAAGACAAGCTAAAACCCTATCATCCCCCATGTACCCTAAGATCAAGCTCAGCCCGCTTCCTAGTCATACCTAAGACAAACTCAGTCAGGTTAGGCGGATCATCATTCTCAGCTTTGGCCCCCACGCTATGGAACTCACTCCCACCCCACATCCGCCTAACTGAGGATTTAACATCTTTCCGCAAACTCCTGAAAACATGGCTCTTCCCCTAAAACCAGCTCATACCAAACTAACCCAAACAGACTAACAGCATATGATTGACACCAATCCAACAAACTACCTGATGCGAGAAATTGACAGCTAATAACCCCTAATATAAACTAGAAGGACAATCAGAATTAACCGAATAAAATGAGATCAAAGCAATGAAGTGGTTAATAAGAATAAATCATACGGAAACAGTAAAAAGACCTAAACTCCTGAAATGGACATAAAGCATAAGGAGTGAATGAAGTGAATGGCGTGGATGAAATAGTTAGAATGGATGAAACGTGTGGGCCAGATGAATGCGCTGAGTGGAAGAATGCACGAGTGGGAGAACAGATGACTATATAGTTCAAATGAGTGTGTAATTCGAATGAGTAAGTAGATTGGATGAGTGTATAGAATGGATAATCAGACTGAGCGGTTTGGGTGTGCAGAGCGGATGAGTACGTAGAACGGATGAATGCATAGAGCGGATGAATGCATAGAATGCCTGAGTGTACAGAGCGCCTGAGTGTACAGAGCGCCTGAGTGTTCAGAGCGCCTGAGTGAACAGAGCGTCTGAGTGTACAGAGCGTATGAGTGTACAGGGCAGATGAATAGATAGAATAGGATTACTGCCTACTAGCAAATGACTATTAGGCTGATGAGTGCATATTGCTGTTGAATGCGTGGGGACCGGATGAGCACGGGGGCAGATGAGTGCGGGGAGCGAAAGAGTACGGGCAGCGAAAGAGTGCGGGTGTCAGGAATAAGGGTTGGCAGAGACGGGGAGTGATGAAATATGCATATTAAGATGCAGGAGTGTGAATAGGATGATAAAACTACAGTTCCCAGCATTCTCAGCATGCCGGGCAGTCCTGCTCGCGCGCGCATTGCCAGCTGTTTGGAATCAAGCACAGTTTATTAGCAGGCAACGGCGAGTGGCAGGTGTGGCTTATTTTGTTCAGTGGACTGTTCGGAAGCAGACACGACACACGCCGGAAAAAGCACGATGGAATGCGGAACGAATGCAGCACGGTAACGGCATCAGGAGCGGCAGAAGGGACAGCAGAACGGTTGGGTGAATCACGGCACGGCATCCTTCGTCTGGGCAGTCCCGTGGGGCTCCCAGACCTGAGATAAGTACATTGGGGGAAATGGTTGTGGTTCACTGAATTGCCTTGTGTTTCGTTCCCGGGGTTGAGTTGCTGCCACGCCTCTTTACGTCTGGGAAGTCCCGAGGGGCTCCCAGACTTAAGCTAAGTACTTGGGCTAACTGTGTGCGGGCATATGTTATATGTGCTGTTCTAAAGCAGTTTTGGTTTGCTACATTAGTGATTTATGGGAGCAAATGAATACGGCTCTGGGCAACGAAGTTCACGCCTAGTGCATGGCTAAAAAGGACTCTGGGAATTCTTTGCTAGTGCAATTAACTAGTGGGGCTCCATATCTGTTGTGTATGTTGCTTATGCTGCCCAAAGGGCCATCTGTACTTGTATGATCATGTGGGTAGTAATCCCTATTGTTTGTTTCATTCTGTCGCTTGCTATATGTGTCATGGGGGCATAAGTCAGGGTTAGTACATGTATTAAGGTGTACTATTGCTCATGATAGGCAGGATCTGGAGGTTCTTGAGTAGTAAGGTAATTGTACTACTAATAGGTTTATGTGTTAGACAGGTTAGGGTTTTTTCCCCGTGCCTCCCCAGTCCTATCCACTGTAGGAGTTCCTTACCCTCTATCCGGTGTTCCTAATTTCCCCTGTCCTATCCACAACCTCTCCATAACCCTCTTCCCCCCCACTGGCTGCCACGTGGTGCCCAGTCATCTAAATCAGGCACCTGTGCCAACCACGGTGGGAGGGTCGAATTCATTCGGCTTCCATGGTTCGGGGGAGAGTGTCGATCTCTCTTCCCCTCCATTAAGTTGGGTTGTGACAGCGGGGAGCGAACAAGTGCGGGGAGCGAACGAGTGCGGGGAGCGAACGAGTGCTGAGGGCGGACGCACGTGGAGAGCTGGTGAGTTCCGGGAGCGAACAAATGCGGGGAGAACGTTATTGCGTAGGGTGGATGAATGCATAGAGCAGACGAAGGTATGGTGCATACGAGGGGATAAAGCGGACAAATGCCTAAAGCGGAGGAGTTACATAGACCGGGTGAGTGCGCAGAACGGATAAGCATGTAGAACCGATGAGTGCGGAATTCATGCATAGTAGATGAGTGTATAGAACAGATGAGTGCCGGGAACTGATGGATGAGCGTAGCAGGATGGATGAGCTGAGCGGAAGAACGTATAGAGTGGAGGACTCCATAGAACAGACTAGTATGTAGGGCTGACAAGTATATAGAGCAGACAAGTGCATATGATCAAAAGAGTGCAAATGAAAAAGGGGTGCGTAGAAGGAGATGAGTGCGTAGATGGGCGGAGTGTGCAGAGGGGTGGAGTGCGCAGAGGGGTGGAGTGCGCAGAGGGGTGGAGTGTGCAGAGGGGCTGAGCACGCAGTGGGGCTGAGTGCGCAGAGGGGCTGAGTGCGCAGAGGGGGCGAGTGCGCAGAGGGGGCGAGTGCGTAGAGCGGGCTAGTGCGTAGAGTGGGTGAGTGAGCAAAACAGGTGAAAGCAAGTGCGTGTGAGGGCATAAAGAGGACGAGTGAACGATGCCTAGAGCGAACAAGTGACTAGAGTGGAACGGACGTGTCCGATAGTGCGGACGAGGTGCGTTGTCCGGATAAGTACGCAGAGCAGCCGAATGTGTAGAGCGGATGGAACGAGTGAAGTGGAGCGCGTGTGGCAGACAAGAATGCATGCGTTGGGCAGACGAGTGCATGCGTGGAGCAGACTGGAGCACGCAGGGCGGACTAGAGCGCGCGGGGCGGACGGGAGTGCATGAGTGCGTCGAGCGAACCAGAGTATCTGGAGCAGAATAGGATGCATGGAACGGATAGGAGTGCATGGAACGGACTGGAGCGCATAGAATTGTGTGACGTATATAGTATGGTTGGAATGCAGAGAACGTTTTGAAAAAGCATATAACTCATCATATCACACCACCATGCTTACTTTCTTCTTTACACCACCACTCAACTAGAACACAGAGATACTACGACACCATTCGGTATAACTGTTCTCATACCAACATCCGCTGCATACTACACATCATTCTAAGTAAACACTGCTAAGTAAACCAGGCGTTCTCCTCAGTCCTAACGCAGCCACACTCGGTCTGGATAAATCATGCCAGAACGATCACGTACTCCTGATCGCTCAACCACCACACCTACCGCTAAGAAGCAGCTACTACACGAATACCGCACCAGCTGCACACATACCCGGTGCTCACACGCACCGTTGACTCTCTCTACTCTCTCTACTGATCTGAACTTCGGTTCCCAAAGGCGTTCAACCTACCAGCGCCTTCAGACCATATCAATGGTATATAAGGCGCTATATAAATGCAAAATAACATAATATAACATTTGGCCGGCACTACGTGCAGTGGTGTTGGACAGTTTGGCCAAGTTGTCTTGCAATATTTAATAGCCTAAATCAGAGCCTGTCCATTCCTCCTTTTCCTACTTCCTTGTGATTACTCCATGCATCCTGTTAAGCCTGCCCCAATGCAGGGAACAGCAAAGAGCATATATCATGGGAGTTCGGTAAAGTTATCTTTATAGTTTCTGTCACCTCCAAATCATGGCCTTTCGCAGTTTGCAACATCTTCCCTCAAACCGTCCACCATAAGTAACTCATTCCAAACTTCTTCTCAATGAGGAGGGTCCTCTCCATGGATAGGAATGTGGATTTGGCTACACATGTGATGGTGGCTGATTCCAACTTTTGTCGAAACAGTTATGAGAAGTAGATTCTGCTTACACACCATGGAAGACACAGGTTTTCAGTTGGAAAAAGCCATGTACTTGGGAGTAGTGAAGGTAACTTTATCTCACTTTATCTGTACATTCATCATGCCCATGCCAATGTAAATGGCCATGACTGGGCCACAATTCTACAATCCCAAGACATGCCTTTGTCCATTGGCTCTCCTTCCTTCCCAACTTGTTGGGAAGTCTGCTCCTACAGCAGACCAGGCCTTAAAACGGCTCCAACAGCAGACCAGGCCTTAAAACGTCTCCAATGATGATGCGTAGGGGTGCCAGTCAATCAGAAGGATCAGAACGTGTGCTGTACTGTATGGTACGAGCCTGTGTTCCGAGCTGCCTGGGCAGCCAGCGCCGCCTTCCCTGCTGCCCCTTTCCCTTCATCATAGTTTCCTACACAGGTGCTAACGGTATTTTCACACAAAAAAACAAATGTATCTTTCCTGCGCAGCCTGGCGCCGGAAGTGCTGCTGTGCCCTCAGTCCATTTTCCATGCTAATGACGTCAAAGTCATCAACATGGAAAATGGACTGATGCTTTCAGCAGCACTGCGTGGCCCAGCTGTGCCGCGCAGGTAAACGTACAATTCTTTTCTTCTTTTATCAAAAAAATGTAATAAAAACATTACAACCTATGTAGGGAACTGCACTTGGGCCCTTAATGTGTGCGGCGGGCAATAACTATGGGGTCGGCCCACCACCTCGGGGCATATCACCTCAATATGCAAAATCCTCCGTTATACGCCCGGGTAGTGGGTACCCATGGTCCCTATATAACACAGCTCAATGGCACGGCCGCCATTTTCTGTTTTTTCCCAGCTAGAAGTAAAGTGGGAGACCTGCTCCTGCTGTCCTCATCTTACAATACCTCCTTTGACGCCAGGGTTGCATGGTGCATTTCCAATGCTAGGCCTGCCGTTTGATGACAAGCTCCTGTTTGCTTCTAACACGACCGAGCTGGTGAAGCAGCGTAAATCTGACCTTCAGAGCGTCAGGTAATTCACCATCTCTTCGTCTACAAAATATTTTGTGACATTGCCTCAATTCTCAGTAGGCTCCAAGGCTATAAGTGAAGGCAACCTACCATGGCAAGAACAAATTCTGCCAATAAAAAGAGGCAGGTCTGCTCTAAAATGAAAGGTGCGGCTTTAGCAGATCCTGTGCAATCTTCTGCCTGACATCTCAGGTTCTGGAACCCGGGCATCCTACACATCTGATGACCTTTTCCTCCCGAGCAGGGGGCAGGGTAAGCCCTTTTCACATCGCTGGCGAGATGTCGCACAGGAGCAGTGGGTGACTTCAAATGTGATAATTCATTGAGATTTCAAGGACATCCACGCGTGTTGCCTCCCTGTCATCAGAAAGTGACCTACAAAGCCCTCCTAGACATTCAAAACCTCTTTAGCCTAGACGGTATCAGGTAAAAGAATTGCATCAAAAATGTCACCGGTAAAAGAAATTGTGGTTTGAATCTGTAAAGGTGTACCCCATTATACCATTTAAGGGAAACGGGGGTGTCCCCCGCGCCCCTTAAATGGTATAATGGGTCCAGGGGTTGCGGGGCTGTGCCCCGCATCCTTTACATGATTGTGGCGGCAAAACCACTGCATTTTTGCTGCAATATTTTGTATTCAAAGCAATTTGTGCCGCGATTTTAAGACATGAAACCACCTAGACGCCATCATGGTGGATGTTCTGCAGAATCAGAAAGGGGTGGAATTGTAATCCCAGTACTTCTTTGTCCGCAAAATCCCAAGGGGCATAAGACCCATTCGGCTCTTGAAATTTCCAAATGATTTCCTCCTGTTGGAAACCTTTCACATGTTAAAGATTTCAGACATCTTGGATCTCTTCAAGAAGGAGACTCAATAGCGTCACTTGATTTTCTATACGCTTGCTTTCACAGCCTTATCAGGGAAGAACATCGGACCTCCCTGAGGTTCACAATGAGACGTCGATGTTAACAGTACAAACAATGCCCGTCGGTCTAAACAACACCCCTACAGTTTTCACCAGGGACCTAGCCAGAGAAGCAACGCACCATAGTCTTACAGTGTTTCCAAAGATGGATAGCCACGTAGGAAAAGCATTGATCTCTGACACGAAAGCAGCCTGCACTTTGCAAGTTTTAATCCCACTAAACAATGGGATAATAATAATGGCTGTATTTACAGCACTTAGTAGCTGGAGGAAACTGTCATTAAGCGCTAGTAAGAACATATTATTAATTTGTATCCCTGCCTGGAAGATTGGCGGATCAGGGCCCTTTGAGGTGTCTCTTCTTGGGGTACGTTCAATAGGTGCGAGGCACTCTCTTCTGTCTGGGATTTTCAGTATATCAGAAACAGCAATACTTTTCCCTTGTGCAGGGGATTCAGTTCCTCTGAACAATTCGCAACACTTTGCTGGGGATGACTAATCCTCCCCCGTAGAGGACTGATGCCACCAAGGAGAGCATCAATGTTTTCCAGGCATGATCCAAACCATCTGGTGCCTAAAGATTCTGGGCCCAAAGTCGCCCTCCATTCATGTGGCCCCCTTTGCGACGCTTAGTATGTGGGATTGTACAGCTGCAGCTGTCCAGACAAAGGAACTAGCATCAGGATTCTCAACACAAGCCGTTGTATGTTTAGCCACCCTTGTCGAGTCCTTCCCCTCAAATTTCAATGACAAAGATGCAACAGAGTTTGATTGGGGGAGCCTTTTACCAAGCATCCTACCCTTGCTCTGCTGAGGAGCTAGTTTATGCTTGAGAGGGATTTCAGAGCCCAAAGGTCCGATCATGTGTGCAGGCAGTAAGGGCCTAACTAGGAAGCAGTACACAAGTGGGCGTGGATGTGTCAATGGGCTCTGGAAAAAATAGCAAACCTCTGACGACTTCATCCAGAGACATTTTCAAATATTTCATGCCTCATTTGGTCAGTGCAAGTATCAGAAGTGACTCCTGTAAACACTACCTCTCCTCTATCGCAGCCTACCTAGCCCAGGCTGATGATACTTTGTCTTTGCAGAGCAAAGTCATTAGGCGTCACTTCGATGGTGTGGCTCACCTCTATCCCTCTGTCAGAAACCTTCCTGCTCAATGGGATCTGAACTTGGTTCTAGTGTCCTTAACGAGGAAACAGTTCAAGCTGGCGTGTTCCTGTAACCTCGACCTCCTTTCCTGTAAGACTGCTTTGCTATTTGTAGTCATTTCTACTAGAAGAGTAAGGAGTCTTACACCGTTGTCCATGTCATGCAGATAAAAGTGCTTCTAGGGGGTAAATTGAACTTATCGGTCAATTAAAAGAAAAATGTAATAACCTTCGGTTGTGAGTCACTTTTAAAGCTATTTAGCCCATTATATTACCTTACATTTATCAATCACTCAATACTTATGTTAACTATATATTTTATGTAATTCCAGACAAAAGTCACAAATGCTTGGTCAGCTGATCCAATATATTCACCCTAAAAGGGAGGATGGATCTGAAGTCTTCTACTAACATTCCTATGACAAAAGATGGGTCTTATACATTCAAAAAGAAGAGGGTATTTTCTAGGATCTCAGAGCATCCAAGGAAGGTGTAAAACCGAAGGCGTGAACAGTTTTTGCCATTTATGCTATGGGGGATTTTTAATCTCTTTGGAATTGGAGTGGGGGCAGGGAATGGGATATACTTTCCTGTAACGCAATGTTAGGAAAGATTTCCATTTCATGTGTAATTTTTCCTCCAGTTGTGTACCCACCAAAGTTTTATAGTCTGACTTTGCCAGAGGGGCACAGCCTTCTGCTGCACTCCCCTGGGCTTTTCGCACATTTTGTTATGGGGAAACAGACATGCCCTTAAAGACAGTCAGTACTGGGAGACTTTGTTTCCCTTAGTCCTTGTTTATGTTACAACGTTTCTGCAACATGTTGCAAGTGCACAATGTACCTTACAGTACAGTGCACTTGGGTCTTCCTGTCATTTTTTAGGAGAAGTGCAGGTGTGCCTTGGACAGGGCTGGTGGCAGCTTATGTCTTCATGTATGTTTAACCCTTTCCTGCCAGGTAAACCATGGTTACCGCGTTTGGCACACATAGGTGGCCTGGCTCCTAAATGGCCATGCCACGAGTTTATTTGTACTGTCCTTTGGCCATCTTTTTTTTTAAAAAACAATTTTATTGATTTTTTTAAAAAAAATAACAACTCAAACCAAATTTACAGTGGATGCATAATGTCAATCACAAATAAACATAAATTGCTGTATTCCAGCCCACTGTATCTCCCCTTCCCTCCCCCTCCCCAGCCTACTTCCCCTCATTACCAGTCTCTACCTCTTGCGGTGGGGATTCCTCTTCGACAGAACTTACTGGGTCTCCATCATTTGGTCCATCATGGCGAAGGCCCAAATAATTCAGCAATCAGTTGCCTCCAACCCGATAGGGTTCCGGCTTCTTCTTCTATCTCCCCTTTACACGCTTCCTGCCATACCACTGTTTCCGCCTCCGCCCACTTCTGCAGATCCCTCCACAACGTTTCCATTTTGGGTCAATGACATGCCTTCCAACCCATCGCAATCCTTCTCTTCGCTAGGGCATACGCTAGATCTTTCAGTTTGCTTACATGTTTAAGCTTACCTGGTCTGGGAAACCCTCCTATCAAACACACCCATGCAGTATCCACCTTCATGTGGATCCCTTTGTTTTCCGTTTTCTGTGCTATTTCTCCCCAATCTCTCTCTATCAATGGGCACGCCCAAAACATATGTACCATTCCCGCATTTTCTTCATTACATTTAGGGCACACTTGACGTCCGGCGTTTTTAAATTTAGCTATCTTTTGAGGCGTCAGGTATTGCCTGTGAGTTATATACAACTTTATCTGCTATAACCTAGCACTTCTCGATACTTTTTTATGATATCCTTGTGCTCTCTCCCACATCCCATCACTCATCGGAGCCCCTACTTCTTCTTCCCAGTTCTAAGTTGCACCACCTCCTTGCCCGCTTGGGACATTATCATTTCATATAATCTAGATGTTTCGTGTCCCCCTTCTGCTATGTCATATATCGTATCTATAGTGGTGTCCGGTTCCTCTGCCAGTGCCACTTCAGACCAGGTATCTTTAATTCGTTGCAGTCCTTTGGCCATCTTTCCCATTCACCTTCCCCAGGTCGAGCCGACCCGTGTCAGTCCTTATTTGGGCATGCATTCTCCCGCAAAACACCACGCTTTCGCAGCTTCTGCTTGCCTTGTGTGTGTGCTTCCAGGATGTGAGCTGGACTGTCTGGTTCCAATACACATCCTGGTTGCCAGAGAGTCTGGTGTGCTGTGAATGCCTGGGACCACCATGGTCCATGATTGGTCCACATATGGTATGCCTGTATGTGAGCAGATCTCCCATTGGGTCCTCTACGTTTTGGCGCTAAGGGTAATTTGGATAAGAGAAGGTTCCAAACCCCCATACCATGTCGATCTCTGGAGTTCTCACTGAACGAAGGATATGATCCAAGTACCCTGAAACTAAGAAGCCGAGTCGAGGAACCGCTGGTGACCCGCTGGAAAGTTTGGCCCCCTGAGCCCACTGTCGTCCCGCTGGACCCCTCTGCATCTGGTCCTAGAAGTTCTGCAAAGACGCTTCTACCTATTGGAATAGTGGGACCAACTATTCTCGGCACCTTCATCAAACCCTGCAAGTAAGCCTTCTCGGAAGTGTCCCTGGGCCAACCAGTGGGCTGACCATCTTGCGCAGGACCTTTGATCTGAACCCGCCGCTGTTTCAAGGAGGCCCTTGAAACTTGGTACCTCGCAAGCTCTGTTTTCACAGTACACTCACACCGAATTTCGTACACTTGGCATTCCCAGGTTTGGAGTAAAGAGAGCGCCTGAACCAGAGTACACAAGGTTACCGTGTCGCCCAGCCGTGGTGACGAACTTTGCAACCTCATTGCAGCTGTGCTCCTCTTTTCCCTAAAGCCTGCTACAGCGGAACTGACCTGATTCATCCACCAGGAGCCGAGAAATGGCCATTGTCCCGTTTGGGAATCAACGCTGTATTTTCATCACTGAAAGTCGCAGAGCAGCGATAATGCTGCATTTGAACCTGCAATCGAAGTAGACACGACTGCCGAAGTTTGGTCCGGAGTGCACCAGGGGTCGGTGAGTAATTGCAACCCTAACCGGAGGCCCCTAGCACATCCATTCATTTTTACGCACAAGTGGCCCCTGAGGGCCCCTCTCCTTTCCACTGCTAGTGCAAACTAGCAAACTATTCCCAAGTCTTGGAACATGCTCTGCCCTGTTGGGAAGATCCTCCACAAATAGTGGGAACCTATTCTGCATCACTTTACCCACGTTCCTGTGCCTGCTACAGACCCTTTAAAAGACACCGTTTTGCCCATCTACATTGCTGTGTGCGCCAGCATTGCAAGTACATTTGAGCAATAGGCTCCCCTCTTCTTAGGGACTGGACTGCCTTTCAGTTAGGATTGTGTTTGTTGCAGAGCTGCCTAAAGACCCTTTGCACTACCTGCTTCCTTCCCTTTCCTAGGTTGTGGACCCATTTTACACATTAACCCTACAGGCCCCTTTGGTCTTGTGTGTGTATATATATATATATATATATATATATGTATTTTTGTAGGATTGTGTTGGTTTAGAAGTGTAGTGGTACTGTTAATAACTATTGTGTTGAAACTCAAAAGCCTTGAAATAAATGTATTGGTATTTTTAATACATCTACGCCTGACTGGGAGTGATTTGTAAGTGTCCTTTACTCTGTGTGCTCATTGAGGTATTTCCTTCACCCTCACGCCTCCTGAGACCTAGTCTTGACCGGCGCCAATGCTACCTTGATTGGTCTGGCTTGTCCAGAAGGTTACCCTGTTCCAAGAAACTAGGCTGGCCTTCTGAACCTTTGCCCACCAGGTCTGAGTTCAGAAATCCGTTTTAACAAATTGGTGTACAGCAGTGGGATAGGACTGAAGGTATCCAGTGTTGCACACTAGTGAAGGCATTTCTGATTAGCCCTATCCAGGACACATAGTGACCTAGTAGGAATAACTGTAAAGGCCATGGACCTATCTAATATAATGGAAACAAGTACCTTTATAACCTTAAATGCTTCTAGATCAAAAACATTGAGAAAGATGTGTACTGAGAGAGGTGTACTTGTTCAAGGTACAAAAGTGAAAATGATACAGAGAATCCTGGAATGGCAAGAGTTGCAACTCAGTGCCATAGCCTCTAATGGGAGTGCAGAAGGAGGTGGAGCTGCTTCCACTGACATAACTGACAGTTCTGTCGCTGCCCTCAACCATGGTGCCCATGAGGACAGGGATGATGTGATGTCCAATGTTTCCTCTGCAAGCTCTGATGCTGAGGCCATGCTGGAATTCAAGAAACAAGAGCTGCTGTTTAGGCAGAAGGAGCTTGAATTTAACATGGCTAAACTGAAGATAAGGACAGGGATCACCAGTTGGAACTGGCCAAGCTTCAAGTTTCAAATGGACCCAAGGGATCGGGACATGGGACTGGGTCCTCCTCTCATCCAAGATTTCCTAAAGATCTGCTCAGTGTGTATGATGAGAAGAATGACATTATGGACTGGTTGAATGCCTTTGAGTATGCATTTGAGGTTCAAGAGGTTGTAAGTGCTGATAAGATTGCATGGTTGCTCAGCAGACTACCCCATTCTGGCTGCAGTGCTATTATGGAAAATTCAAAAGCTAAAAGAGTAGATTTTACAATGTTGATGCAAACCCTCATCTTAACGTTTGGGAAGACTCCTGCCCAATACTTGAAGAGGTTTAGAGAGTACAAAAAGAAATAAGGAAGCACTTGGGTGTCATATGTGACTGATTCTTTGAAAAGCTTGACTGGCTGGGTTGAAGGCTATATGGTCTTCACCTTTGAGGGTATGATATGTCTTGTCATGCTTGAACATATTTTTGTATTGTGTTCGCCTGAGCTTAAGCAACATTTGGCAGATTCAAGTTAGATCCTAGGAAACTGGCCACAACAGCGGATTTGTGGGTGTCACGTAGAGTGTCCCATTCTGGTAAGCAGGAGGAGGGGAAAACGTCCTAAAATAAGGAGGGTGGGGGATCTGATAAAACTTCCTCCCAAAACAGCCAGGAAAAAAAAAATAAGGGTAAGTCACAAGAGAACACACAGGGTGGTGGAGGTTATCCTCCAAAACAAAACTCTGGTTACAATAAGCCTCCCTATGTCCCAAGATCCAGTGGATCATGTGTGGCTTGTGGAGCAAGTGACCATGTGAAGTGGGACCCCAGATGTAAGGTCAAAACCTTGGGGGTCCACTCTGACAATCTTGCCTTCTCCTCCTACTCGGAAGAAGAGATTATAGGGGCATCCTTCTCATCAGAGTCCTTCCCCAGTGGGATAGATTCTGAGGTAGTTTAAGTTTCCCTGGGTTCCTGGGAGCCTAAAGTCTCAGAGGCTTATGCTAGGATTCCTGATAATACCAAGCACTACTTTAAAGACAGTGTGCTGATTAATGGAGTAGATACTGCTGCCCTTAGCGATAGTGGGTGTAGCAGCTCTGTAGTGGATTCTACCTTGGTAGACCCAAAGGAAGTTGCCAGATATCCTCTGTTACCCACTAAATTGGCTGATGGCCCACCTCTCAAGTTCCCAGTTATGCCTGTAAATCTTGCTATAAATGGTACAGTTGTCAGGATTACAGTGCGCATTTAGAGAGATGTCCCAGGAAAGGTCTTGCTGGGGATAATCTCAGAGCTTTAGGGCTTGTGGGAGACACAGCAGAGAGACCCTGCACAAGGTCACAAACCAGGGCTGCACTGGCCATGTCCAATGCATGCCCAAGCCAAAGGGGAAACCCAAGGCTAAAGGACTAAAGAAAAACAAAAGAGGGAAAGAGAATATTCTCCCTAACTCACCTACCACTGAGGTGGAGGTAGTTGGTGAAACACCTGAACCTGACAAGGAAGAGGTGTTACCTGAAGTCTTTGATCCCAATGACCATTCTGAACTACAAGGTTTGTTAGTAGAAGGTGGACCTGACAGGATTGAATTCAGTAGGGGCCATCGTGAGTGCCCATCTATGGAAGGCCCAAGGAGACAGGCCTGCTTCTAGCTTGAGGGTGAACCTCCTGGGAAGCACAGGACTTATTGGGAAGGTGAGCTCCTCTACAGTGAGCCTACAGAGTCTACAGAAAGAGACCATAGGAGGTTGGTGGTTCCCCTTGCTGCAAGACCCTTCCTCTTGCAGTTGGCCCATGAACTGCCCCTTCCTAGTCACCTTGGCATCAAGAGAACCAAGCAAAGGTTATCCATGCATCGCTACTGGCCCAAGATGGGGGGGCAAGTAGAAAGTCACTGCAGGAGTTGTGCCACCTGCCAGTTATCTGGAAAAAGTGGCACAACAATCCAAGATCCATTGGTACCCCTCCCAGTTGTGCGGTACCAATTGAGAGGGTAGGGATTGACATTGTTGGTCCCCTTGAGCCCCAAACATCCTCAGGCAATAGGTTTATCCTGGTACTGGTCGACCATGCTACCAGGTATCCTGAGGCCATCCCATTGAAGACTGAGACTGCCAAGTCAGTTGCAAAAGCTTTACTTGGCATATTTACTCGGGTTGGTTTCCCTAAAGAAGTTGTGTCTGATAGGGCCAACAACTTCATGTCAAAGTATATGCAGGCCATGTGGAAGGAATGTTGTGTCACCTATAAGTTTTCATCCGCATACCACCCACAAACCAATGGTCTTGTTGAAAGGTTTAACCGAACCTTAAAGAGCATGATTGGGGCTAAGAAGATAATGGGATCTTCTACTGATAAGCTTATTGTTTGTCTACAGAGAGGTACCGCAGGAGGGTGTTTGCTTCAGCCCCTCCGAACTTCTGTTTGGTCACCCTGTAAGGGGACCCTTAGCAATAGTCCAGGAGGGATGGGAGATGGCCACTCCCCCATCACTACCAACATAGTAGACTATGTGTTAGGGCTCAGAAATAGGATGGTACTCCTGATGGGTCTGGCTAGTGAGAAACTGAAGGCAGGGCAAGCACTGGTGAAACCTTGGTATGACCAGAAGGCTGCCCTCATAAATTTCACACCAGGTCAGCAAGTCCTGATTATGAATCCGATAAGGCCTAGGGCTTTACAGGACAAATGGTCAGGCCCTTACACAGTGGTGGAGTCACTGGGTCAGGTCAACTATTTAGTGGGCCTTGAAAGGGCTGGACAAGCTCCAAAAGTGTTCCAAGTGAATAGGCGGAATGCTTTCATCCCAAGAGTTGAAATTGCTGCACTGCTGGTGGCTTTAGATGTTGAGGAGGAGTGAGAACCTCTCCCTGACCTGTTCCAGGGCAGTCCTTCAGATAGCTCCATTGAGGGTGTCTAATTGACCCACCTGACTTCTGATCAACAAGCTAGGTGAAAAGTTTGCTGGGGCAGTTTTCCCCCTTGTTCTCACAATCTCCTGGTTTGACACCTTGGTGCAAACATGACATTGACACGGGAGATAGCGTACCTACTAAAAGTAGGGGATACAAGATGTCACACAAAGTAAGGTCTAGCATTAAGACAGAGATCAACAAAATGTTGGATCTTGGGGTGATTTAACCCTCTAGTAGTCCTTGGTCCAGCCCTGTGGTTTTGGTTCCAAAGGTAGGTACCTCAGAGTTGAGGTTCTGTGTGGATTCCAGGGCTCTGAATGCTGTCACCAAGACAGATGCACACCCCTTGCCTAGAACATATGGATACTTTGGGTGCTTCCAAATACCTTAGCACATTTGACCTCAATGCAGAATATGTGTAAGTAGCCCTTGCAGAACATGCCATGGAGAAGACCGCTTTCTCAACACCAGAGGGTCTTTACCAGTTTAGGGTAATGCCTTTTGGATTGAAGAATGCCCCTGCCACTTTCCAGAGACTTGTTCATCATGTCCTTAATGGGCTGGATAAATTCTGACTTGCATATCTGGATGATATTGCACTTTTCAGTGTCACCTGGGAGGATCATGTGAAACACCTTAGGATTGTGTTACAGGCTCTTCACAAGGGCCACTTGACCATAAAGGCCAGTAAGTGCCAGATTGGACAAGGTTCAGTGGTCTACCTTGGACATGAAGTAGTTGGAGGGAGGATACATCCTCTTCCCAGTTAAGTACAAGCAGTACAAGACTGGCTTACCCTACTACTCCAACCCACGTGAGAGACTTTTTGGACTCACTGGGTACTATAGGAACTTCATGGCAGACTATGGCACCATAGCTGCTCCTCTGACTGCTCTCACAACTCCTAAGAAACCCAAGAAGGTAACTTGGTCTGAAGAGTGTGGGAAGGCCTTCAATGGCTTAAAAGACTCCTTGTGCCAGGCCCTTGTTCTCTGTTCTCAGGGCCCCTGATTACTAAAGACCTTTTATTGTGCAGACAGATGCCTCTGACACTGGGATAGGAGCTGTACTATCACAAGTAGATAAGAAGGGTAAGGAATACCCTATTGGCTTCATTAGTTGCCAGCTTAAGCACAGAGAGCTCAGATGGTCCACAGTAGAGAAATAATTGTCCTCTGTTGTGTGGGCCCTAAGGAAGCTGGGGCCCTACCTCTATGGGACCCACTCATCTGTGCAAACAGACCATAAGCCCTTAAAGTGGCTAATGAACATGAAGGGAGAGAATCCAAAGTTGCTCAGGTGGTCCATAAGCCTTCAATGCTTCAACTTCACTATTGAGCATATTCAACATCGCAATGCTGATGGGTTGTGCAGAATGTTTAACCGACCTGAACATGAGACTCATCCAGGGGTGGATGAATTCCCCCTGTCCTTGGTCTGGGAGGGGCGAGTGTTAGGAAAGATTTCCATTTCATGTGTAATTTTCCCTCAAGTTGTGTAGGCCTCAACTTTTTGCTGATGTTAAACACCATAGTCTGACTTTGCCAGAGGAGCACAGCCTTTTTCTGCACTCCTCTGGCTTTTCGCTCACTTTGTTATCGGAAATTGACATGCCCTTAAAGACAGTCAGTACTGGGAGACTTTGTTTCTCTTAGTCCTTGTCTATGTTACAACTTTTCTGCAACATGTTGCAAGTGCACAATGTACCTTACAGTATAGTGCACTTGGGTCTTCCTGTCATTTCTAAAGGCCCTAGATACTCTCGAAGGATTTTTTTAGGTGAAGTGCAGATGTGCTTTGGACAGAGGTTGGTGGCAGCGTATCTTTTCATGTATTTTTAAACCTTTCCTAACAGGTAAACCACGGCCTGGCTCCAAAATGGCCATGCCACAAAGTTCTTTGTCCTATCCTTTGGCCATCTTGTCTCTTCACCTTCCCCGGGTCAGTCCTTATTTGGGCATGCATTCTCCCATGAAACGCCAAGCTTTCACTGGCTTCTGCTTGCCTTGTGTGTGTGCGCTTCCGGGCTCTGAGCTGGACTGTCTGGTTCCAATACACATCCTGGGTGCCAGAGAGTCTGGTGTGTTCTGAATGCGTGGGACCACTGTGGTCCATGATTGGTCCACGTATGGTATGCCTGTATTTGAGCAGATCTCCCATTGGGTCTTCTATGTTTTGGCGCAAAGGAGATTTTGGATAAGAGAAGGCTCCAAACACCCATACCATGTCGATCTCTGGAGTTTTCACTGAACGAAGGATAGGATCCAAGTATCCTGAAACTAAGAAGCCAAGTAGAGGAACCGCTGGTGACCCACTGGAAAGTTTGGCACCCTGAGCCCTCTGTCGTCCCGCTGGACCCCTCTGCATCTGGTCGTCCTAGAAGGTCTGCGAAGATGCTTCGACCCATTGGAATAGTGGGACCAACTATTCTCAGGACCTTCATCAAACCCTGCAAGTAAGCCTTCTCGGAAGTGTCCCTGGGCCAACCAGTGGGCTGACGAGCTTGTGCAGGACCTTTGCTCTGAACCCGCTGCTGTTTCAAGGAGGCCCTTGGAACTTGGTACCTCGCAAGCTCAGTTTTCACGGCACTCTCACACCGAATTTCGTACACTTGGCGTCCCAGGTCTGGAGTAAAATGAGAGATCCTGAACCAGAGTACACGTGGTTACCGTGTCGCCCCGCCTTGGTGATGAACTTTGCAAACTTATTGCAGCTGTGCTCCTCTGTGCCCTGAAGCCTGCTACAGCAGAGCTGGCCTGATCCATCCACCAGGAGTGGAGAAATCGCCACTGTCCCATTTGGGAATCAATGCAGTATCTTCGTAGCTGAAAGCCGCAGAGCCACGATAGTGCCGCATTTGAACCTGCAACCGAAGTAGACTCGACTGCCGAAGTTTGGTCCGGAGTGCGCAGGGGGGCAGTGAGTAATTGCAACACTAACCAGTAGCCCCTAGTGCATCCATTCATTTTTATGCACAAGTGGCCCCTGAGGGCCCCTCTTCTTTCCACTTCTAGTGCAAACTAACGAACTATTCCCAAGTCTTGGATCCTGCTCTGTCCTGTTGGGAGACCCTCCATGAATAGTGGGAACCTATTCTTCACCTCACCTACCTTCCTGAGCTGCTGCAGACCCTTCAAGAGACCCCGTTTTGCCCATCTGCATTACTGCATGCGCCTGCATTGCAAGTACATTTCAGCAATAGGCTCCCCTTTTCTTAGGGGCTGGACTGCCCTTCAGTTAGGATTGTGTTTGTTCCAGAACTGCCTAAAGACTCTTTACACTACCTGCTTCCTTCCCTTTCCTAGGTTGTGGGACCCATTTCGTGCATTAACCCTGTAGGCCCCTTTGGTCTTGTATATATGTATTTTTGTAGGATTGTGTTGATTTAGAAGTGTTACTGTTAATAACTATTGTGTTGAAACGCAAAGGCCTTGAAATAAATGTATTGGTATTTTTAATATATCTACACCTGACTGGGAGTGATTTGTAAGTGTCCTTTTTTAAATTTATTTATAGTGCAATAGCCAAAATTTGACTTTTAACACATTTCAACATAAAAACAGTTAAAAAACAACAGTTTACAAGTTTTAAATAAAACACACATCATAAAAGAAGAAGAAAAAGAAAAGATGGGAAAGAAATTCAAATCAACGCAAATAGTTCAATCTATTACTAACTTCAAGTCCCTTAAGCATCTTCCCACCTCAATTGATAAAGCCATCTCATTACCAGAAGATAATCTTGCCCAAAAATCATCGGTATTAAGGTGAGACTCATCATGGACAAATCTACCAAAAAGTCTGGCCCTGATACTCCAGGTCCCAGGACAATTAGAAAATAAATGCTTAATAGTCTGGACTTCACTACTTGGACACCTGTCACAAATTGATACAGTCCCCCCTTCTTTATCTCTAATAGCTAATAATTCTAGAGTAGGGAGTACATTTAAACGGCATCTCAGAAAAGTAGATCTAAACCAAGGGTTAGGGGACCTCTTTAAATAAAAAGGCACAAATGATAAGCGTTTATCCAGTAGTGTCAAAGAGGCTGATCTTTTGGTTCTTCGCATATCATCAATCGTGTGAATCCAATCAAGCAATTTCATTTTTTCCTTCACTTTTAAGGGGTTCTGCAGAAGCAACATAACATCGCAGTCACAACCAGACAATAGTTCCAAACATTTTTGTCCTAATCTGTACAGAAAATCATTGGTCCCTTGTTGCAGCTCTATAGCTGCTTCCTCAAAGAGGGAATTCTTAGGAGGGTCTAGGATTGATCTGTAGAGAGTCAGACACTTCCACTCTAGCCACGATCTAAGTGACGAGAGACCAAGTTCATAGCACAAGCAAACAATGGGAACACAGTCTGGTAGACCCAAAGTACGTTTCCAAATCCTAGATTCTATTACATCCCATTCTATCTCCAAGGCTACACCGTTATAATCCAAGACATATAAAATTATGGGAACTACCTTCCCAATATAGAATCTTATAAGGGGAAGGATAGAGAATTTATCAAAATTGGAATTCATTTTTTTCATCTGAGCACCTAGTTTCCCCAATTTTAGATCAATAGAGGACAGCAGACTATTCTTTGATGGAAAAGATCTCAATTCAACTCTGTATTGCTCTCCTCTGAAAAGTGCACGGAACTACCATAAATCACCAATGCAATTATAGAGTAAATACTTCAACCCAAAAACAGACACAATAATTCACAGCCACGCACGCTTTAGAAGATAATCAGCTCTTTACTGCTATTTATTCAAAGATTACAAGTACATAGAAATAACTCATAAAACTAATATGGACATTGATCACAGAAAAAGTAAAGAAGTCAAAGAAAGAATACATCACCGTGAGCGTATTATCATTCTTCATCTCGCCCATTTACGACTGGAAGACCCCGAGGACAGCCAGGACGAGAGTGCCACAGCTCACAGGAAGGCCAGACAGAGCGTCCTTCTCTGGCTGAAGTCTCACCTAACCCCTCTATGTTCCCGCGAATATAGGCACTCCAAAAAAAGGAGTTAATTGTCGAACCTTCTGGAATTGCAGCTGCGCAGTTGAGGAACAGCTGTCGGTAGCCAGCTGGGTCAATCGAGAGCTCCCACCCAAGGAATGCAGGGCCTCCCTGCTCTAAAAACATGCTCAACGGAGAACAGTTTCCCAGCAGAAATGGCCTTGACTGCATACCAAGTTTGAAAAAAGCATGTTTGTCTCAGCACTGTGAATCTAACACTTTAGCAAAATGTGTGCAGCCTTTCACTGCGGAGTGAAGTAAATATCCAACATGGCTCCGAGCACTCCCAGAATGCATTGTGCTTCCGCGCAATTTTGAACTAAGCATAAATTGAGCAGAACATCTCCACCCTTTGGATATTTATCTTCCGTAGCAAGGTGGCACTGGAACTGGTCTTTGAAACCTACGAAATGTTAAAACTAAATTGGGAACACATTGAAGGCAACAACAACAAGCAATTATAATAGACAATATAATAAAAATGCAAGCAAAAATATAACGTAGTGTACCCCCAATATCAGGTATCCATGAAAATAATCAATCCCACCAGCTTCTGTTTTGATCTTGAGATACTTCAGAAAAGGAGATCCCTCAAACCTCTAATATGACTTTCAATGGATCGTGAGTGGTCACTTAAATTGAAACAACACATACCTTCAAAGGCATTACACCCTCTAATTAGAGCTCACACACTTGGCAGCATTACTACAAATCAAAGGCCTTAACATACGCACAGCTAACTTTGGTGTGCGCATTCCTTTTATCTCAAAATATATTATGTTCCTGCTCGCCCAACCCTGCTGCCCCAACAATTCATAAATCATTTTCCTGGCTACATGCAATGTAGTAATTTTGGAAAAGGCAAAACATCTCTGGTTAAAGCAATTCAGTGGGAAAGGCAAAACATTTCATTTTTTCACAGGTTAATCTCAAAATGCATTTAAGAATCAGGTTTCAACATGTTGGCATTCAAGTGCTGTTTCACACAGCTGTTTGTGGTGCATGATGTCACAGTCCACAACCCATTGTCCACAGTCCTTTAGAAAAGAAAGGCAAAACATATCAATAAGGTCATTACAACCGTCGACTGAATCATTTGAATGTGCAGCATCAAATGTTTGACAATATGCCAAGTCCGCACCGTGACAGTTCTGGAAAAGTTATTACTTTGTTGGACACTTCTCGCAGGATGCAGAACAAATGTCCTCACGCTTCACGCACGTTAGTAGCATTGAGTGCGGTACAGGACAGGTTCGAAGTTCACATTGTACCTCGCAGTGACCCGCTTTCTCTGAGAATGCGTCTGCTTGACTGATCAGTATCACCCGGCAATTGAATACGTCAACCCCCCAATCATGGCACGCTACTTTCTTGGTTATTTGCCTAGGCAAAATACAAACAGAACTGTTAAGATTTCATCAAAAGGTACACTATCAGTGTTATCCACATTAGGATGTCATCAAAACTTCAATATCAGCGTTGTCCACCCCTTCCCTTAACACCACCCCCGCCTTCAGAAGTCTCATCAGGTAACTACACACTTTATCATATCATTGCTACCGCAATTATTTGTCACCCTTCTGCATGTTACTGGGGGCTTATTTGCACTCAACCATACGGGGTGTAACTGCCTAGTCACAAACTCATTTGTGCAATACGATCATAGTTGGTCAATGGTACCTCAGACTGATCTGTGATTTTACAATAGCCACATAATAAGTACCCAGGTCGCACTTCTCAATGGATCAATGCTTTTCTTTGTCACCAAAGCGATAACGAATGCCAGGCGCAAACTTGCTGCCAGTGTTTCATGATCTTGATTTAGGTTGCCCTCCTGGCATCACTCATTTTTTCAAAGGTAAAGTCTTTCAGTCCAATACCGTCTGCAGTTGCACAAGCAGCTTTGTTTATCTTTTCTTCAGTTCCCCATACAGGCAGTGTCTTTAAAGCCTCTGGTTTTCCACTTACTAGTTTCCCAAAGGGTGTCTGCAAATTTCTTGGGCCACCTGTTAGGCGATCCTCAGCACATCAGGCCTCCCCACATCAGAACACTGCTCACATTCCCCAAACATCTCCACCCCAGCTTCGAGGCTCAAGGGATTCGGTGAACCCACAGAACCGAAGACACCGTACCTTCTTTGGTGTACGGGCTCGTTTACAGCCTTTCCTGCACTGGCAACTGCCTTGGAGGATGTATCGCAGAAGGGACGGCGTTACGTCATCACGTCGGTCACGTGATACAGTGTGGCGTTCCTCACGTGATCTTGGTGGACGTCACATGGCCCAGAGACGTCACATGACCCAGGGACACACAGTATAAAAAGCTGAGAGGCAGGACGATCATTGCTTCTCAGCTGGCTTCGGACCCTGTTTGGCGTTATTACTTGCTCCTTGCTACCTCGACCACGGAACTCTATCTCGGACTCTCTTGGACACCCCTTTGTACCTTTGCCTGGAACTGTTTACCTGTTGCCAGATTTTTGGACTGCACATCGACTTGTCTTTGGATCATCCCTGAGTATCTTGCTGTTCTTCTACGCCCAAGTCAAGCCCTATCTTACAGGTGGCCTACCTGGATCCACGCTTACCTGCGGTTCTACCACTCCAGGGACCGCTGTATCTTGTTGAGCCTCGAACCTCCCTACTAGGTTACCTGGGTCTCCCTTACACCAGATAGGTAAGACACTTCAGATTCTTTTGCTTACCTGCCTGTATTGTGATTGCCTGGTGCTTAACCTCATTCCTTCTTGACAGCAGCATCGGTGTTCCAGAGGCTCCGTGGATCTGGGAAGACATCTCTCACCTGTGGCCTCAAGGGTCGCACAGCGGGTTTCTATTTTGTTCCCCTGTGCGTCACTTGGGGACGGAGGTCTCATCGGTCTACACGACACTCAAGTCAGAACAAACTGAGAAGCCGTATAGTCGTGTTAGACGATGCAGGGATCCACGGACGAACCCATAACTGCTCTAGTACAGGCAATTACAATACTAAGGGCAGATATGGCCGCCGCAAACACAGTGATCCATCAAAGGTTGGATACCATACAGAGCGTTCAGCATTCTCTTCCTGCAGACCCTGAGTTTGGAGATGGCAGCTCCTCCACTACACCCCCTCCCTTGGCTGCTTCTACAGTCCCGACTCCAATAATCCTCCCAACTCCTTCCCCCCTGGCTGCTCCTGAATGTTACCAGGGTGATCCCAAGAAATTCAGAACCTTTGTTAACCAGTGCAAGTTACATTTCTTATGCAGGCCCTTGGCCTTTCCCACGTCCACTGCTAAGGCCGCCTTCGCCCTTTCCCACTTAGCTGGAACAGCTGCCGCTTGGGCTAATCCCCTGTTAGAAAACAATAGCCCAGTTCTTTATGACTTTGATTTGTTGGTCCTAGAAATGTCCCGAGTATTCGATACTCGACACAAGGCACAGTCTAGGGATTTGGAGTTGTTGGAATTGACTCAGGGCAAAAGAACTCTGATAGATTACATCACCCGGTTCAATCAGCTGGTTGCGGAAACATCATGGCCAGAAAACAAGCGGGCGGTGGTCTTTTATAGGGGGTTGAGTAACACCATGAAAGACGCTTTAGCAGTGATCCCTTCTATGACTACTCAGTATCAGGAATTGGTTGATCTCGTCCTGCAGGTAGAGGCACGCCGATCGGAGCGTAGAGCTGAATTGGGGGCCTCATCCTCTCCTACTCTTGTTAATACTCCCGCTTCCGGTACTGAAGAACCTATGCAAGTGGGAGGGGTACGCAGTCCTATTACAACATCTGAGAGGGAACGCAGAAGGGTAGATAATGCGTGCTTTTACTGTGGCACCACTGGACATTTCGTGAAAGAGTGTCCTCGACGTCCCAAGAAGAGCCAGGTTTTTCGGATGGCTCGACCTTAGAACCGGAGACCAGGTCGAGTTTCCCATCTTCTTCTCCGGGAACCCCTCTTGCCTTTGCTCGTGTTCAACCCATCTCCGTAAAGGCTACTCTATGTCCCTCTACTGGCCTTCTACATGCAGTCAATATCATTATTGATTCCGGTGCCACTGGTAATTACATAGATATTGATTTGGCCCATTCCCTCAATCTACCCTTAGTGGTAAAAACACGACCGGAACATGTTCAAGCCGTAGACGGCTCCGCATTGGTTTCCGGTCCTGTTAGACATCAAACTGCACCCCTCTTGTTGAACATACAAGACACACACACAGAAACCTTATGTTTTGATTTGATCACCGCACCTCAATTCGGTATCATACTAGGGATTCCCTGGTTACGTGAACATAACCCATTGATCAATTGGCAAGCAGGCACTGTACTCTTTGAGTCCGATATTTGTCAGAATTATTGTCTCCCGATCCATCAAGCCCCTGACACACCCTCTCGGGTCTTGGGAGCCTTAGCACAACTCACACTGACAGTTGACGATCCAGAAGTCATACAGTCCCATACTGTTGGGGGGTTGGTGTCTGGGATTCCGCCAGAATATCGGGCTTTCGAATCGGTTTTCGATCGAGGCTCGTCTGAGGTACTTCCTCCACATAGAACTTATGACTGCCCAATCGAATTGCTTCCTGATTCCACTGTTCCTTTGGGCAGGATCTACTCTTTGTCTCCTTCGGAGGAACTGGTCTTAAAAGAATATGTACAGAACGCCCTGCGTTTAGGACACATCCGCCCCTCCACTTCACCAGCGGCAAGTCCTATCTTCTTCGTACCCAAGAAGGAGGGGGATTTACGTCCTTGTGTGGATTATCGGCGTCTTAACGCGATCACCAAGAAGGATAGATATCCCATCCCGTTAATCACTCCACTCTTAGATCATTTAACACATGCTTCCATCTTTACCAAACTTGATCTACGCGGCGCATACAATTTGGTACGCGTTCGCGAGGGAGACGAGTGGAAAACTGCTTTCTGTACTCGTTACGGCTTGTACGAATATCTTGTCATGCCCTTTGGCTTATGTAACGCCCCGGCCACGTTCCAACGATTCATGAATGACATTTTCAGGGATATTCTGGATGTGTACATGGTTGTGTATTTGGACGACATCCTGATCTTCTCTCGTGATCTGGATGACCATGTAAAACACGTCCGAGAAGTATTAACCCGTTTGAGCAAACATTCCTTATTTGCCAAACCTGAGAAATGTCAGTTCCATAAGACCTCTGTTGAGTTTTTGGGTTTCCACATCACCCCTGGGGCGTTGTCCATGAACGAGTCTAAGGTCAAAGCAGTCTTGGATTGGCCAGTACCTCAAACACTCAAGTCCTTGCAGGCCTTTTTAGGATTCCCCAACTTTTATAGGCGTTTCGTTTCTTCCTTTTCCACGATTGTAGCCCCACTCACGGCCCTGACTAGTCCTCGGGTACCATATCAGTGGCAGAGAGAACAGCAGGAGGCCTTTGAGACTTTGAAAACCGCCTTTACCACAGCACCGGTACTCCAACGTCCCAATCCTGATCTCCCGTTCATAGTCGAGGCAGATGCCTCTTCCTTTGCCCTCGGGGCGGTATTGTCACAAACATGTCCTAATACAGGCAAATTACATCCAGTGGCATACCACTCCCGTAAGTTTTCCAGTACTGAGTCTCATTATACCGTTACGGAAAAAGAACTCTTGGCTGTCATGGACGCTTTCCGTGTTTGGCGTCATCATCTTCTGGGGGCTAAATATCCTGTCACAGTATACTCTGATCATCGGAATCTACAGGATTTGGCCTCTCTGAAATGCATTAATAGCAGACAGGTCCGATGGCATCTTTTCTTTTCCTCTTTTGACTTCCGTATTATGCACCGTCCTGGTACGGCACATGGGAAGGCGGATGCCTTGTCACGTTCCCCGGGGGGGGTTCAATTGCCTACATTCCCCGACACTGTTCTCGGAAAGAGTCATGTGATTTGTCTCTGTACTCCCTCATTGTCACTGATAGACTCGGTTCGATCCTGGACTAGCGATCATTCTGACCAGTTGCGAGAATGGGACCCAGTGTTTTCTGATGGGTTACCGTTCGTACATGAACGCCTGTTCCTTCCCACACCTGACACACGTAATCTGGCCCTGGAGTGGTCTCATGACGCTCCCTTTAATGCTCATCCCCGGACAGGAGCACACTTTAGATCTTCTCAAGCGTTGGTGTTGGTGGCCTTCTATGAAGCGCGATGTAGAATGCTATGTTAGATCATGCGCAGTATGTGCTCAGGCTAAACATCAAAGGGGTCGACCAATAGGGTTGTTGCTTCCGCTTCCGGTACCTCCCAGGCCCTGGCATACGTTGACGATGGATTTTGTTACCGATCTCCCCAAATCGAAGGGCTTCGACTCCATCTGGGTGGTGGTGGACACGTTCACTAAAATGGCCCGTTTTGTTCCCTGCAAAGGTATTCCTTCGGCTCCTGTATTAGCGGATTTGTTTTTTGAACATGTGTTCATGCTATTCGGCCTTCCTTCGGTCATCATATCTGATCGAGGGTCACAGTTCACCTCTCGGTTTTGGAGATCCCTGACGAAGCTATTGGGCATTGATACCCGGTATTCTTCGGCCTATCATCCTGAGACCGATGGACAGACCGAAAGGACGAATCAATCTATGGAACAATACCTTCGCTGCCTTATATTGCAACATCAGACCTCTTGGTTGGCCGCTTTACGGCTTGCGGAGTTCGCATATAATAATGCGGCTCATTCAGCCACTGGTTATTCTCCTTTTTACGCCCTCTATGGCCAACATCCCAAGGTCTTGCCGGTCCCTGATGCTTCTGATTCTGCGAACCCTGCGGCCACGACATGTCTTAGGGATCTTTCTGCCTTACACGCTAGTACCGTGGTTCATCTCACTGAAGCAAAGGCTGCTATGAAGGCCCGTGTGGATGGCAGACGTCGGGCTGCTCCCCCTCTGGTGGTGGGTTCCAGGGTCTGGTTGTCTTCCCGTCATCTTCGCCTAGTGGGTTGTCGGAAGTTGCTACCTCGCTTTGTCGGTCCTTATGTGATATCTAAGGTTGTTAATCCGGTGGCTTTCCGTCTAGTGCTTCCAAGCTCTTGGCGCATCCATCCTGTGTTTCATGTCTCCCTCCTCAAACCATGTCCCGACTCTGTCCGTCTTCGTACCCCTGTTGCGCCGGTGTCCTTGTCCTCTCCTGATGTTTTTGAGGTGTCGGCCATTTTGGGCTCCAGGTGGTTTAGGGGGGGGATCCAGTATCTGGTAGATTGGAAGGGTTACGGCCCGGAGGAACGTTCATGGGTTTCCACCTCTGACCTGAACGCCCCTCGCTTGGTAGCCCGTTTCCATTTAGACCATCCATCCTGCCCACGGGGTCGTGGGCCGTTGGGGAGGGGCTATGTTAGGCGATCCTCAGCACATCAGGCCTCCCCACATCAGAACACTGCTCACATTCCCCAAACATCTCCACCCCAGCTTCGAGGCTCAAGGGATTCGGTGAACCCACAGAACCGAAGACACCGTACCTTCTTTGGTGTACGGGCTCGTTTACAGCCTTTCCTGCACTGGCAACTGCCTTGGAGGATGTATCGCAGAAGGGACGGCGTTACGTCATCACGTCGGTCACGTGATACAGTGTGGCGTTCCTCACGTGATCTTGGTGGACGTCACATGGCCCAGAGACGTCACATGACCCAGGGACACACAGTATAAAAAGCTGAGAGGCAGGACGATCATTGCTTCTCAGCTGGCTTCGGACCCTGTTTGGCGTTATTACTTGCTCCTTGCTACCTCGACCACGGAACTCTATCTCGGACTCTCTTGGACACCCCTTTGTACCTTTGCCTGGAACTGTTTACCTGTTGCCGGATTTTTGGACTGCACATCGACTTGTCTTTGGATCATCCCTGAGTATCTTGCTGTTCTTCTACGCCCAAGTCAAGCCCTATCTTACAGGTGGCCTACCTGGATCCACGCTTACCTGCGGTTCTACCACTCCAGGGACCGCTGTATCTTGTTGAGCCTCGAACCTCCCTACTAGGTTACCTGGGTCTCCCTTACACCAGATAGGTAAGACACTTCAGATTCTTTTGCTTACCTGCCTGTATTGTGATTGCCTGGTGCTTAACCTCATTCCTTCTTGACAGCAGCATCGGTGTTCCAGAGGCTCCGTGGATCTGGGAAGACATCTCTCACCTGTGGCCTCAAGGGTCGCACAGCGGGTTTCTATTTTGTTCCCCTGTGCGTCACTTGGGGACGGAGGTCTCATCGGTCTACACGACACTCAAGTCAGAACACCACCCCTTTGAGAGCGATAGTCTGAGTCAGTTCCTTTAGTTGCTTCAACAACTCATTCATTCTTGCACTAAGCCGTGAGGCTTCTGGATCATGGCTAATGTGCAGTGTTCATGTTATACTCCAAAGCCCCGCTCTGCATGTTGTCTCTTGCAAAATGGCTACCTTTGTCAGTTGTTTTGCTTCAATCTGGAACGCCATAATGTCTTTGTCAGTTACTCCAGCCCTGGCAATGTAGCTTGCATTTTGCTGGCTGTGTATTTTCACTTCTTAAAGCGCCTAGAGGTTTCTTCTCCAGTGCACAGCGCTTTACTTCAGTTCACATCACATGGAGCACTGGGATGCAGCTTGCACGGCAATGTCTCTTGAAATGGGCAGCTTTCTTTTCTTAGCCCATTCACAGATGCACAGTTTCCCCAAATGTTCAGATACGCGATGCGCCCAGCCTACCATTTGCATGCATTTTTTTTTTCTTCCAGTGTTGATACTGGGCAAATTCCTTACTTCTGATCAGCTCTGTTATTACATGCCAGTGTCAGAAAGCATGCGTACATCAGCATGTGTAAGGTAGATTGCACTCTTTTTCATCTTCTCACTCACAGCAATTATTGCCTTAAATTCAGTTTCAGCATTCTGGCTTCGCAGCCCCACCTCAGTCTTTACTCACACTGACGGTGTCTCTCACAGGGGATGGAATGCAGGAATGTCATTGTTTATCTTTCCTGTGCACATGGCAGCGCCATACGCACGCAGCAAGCTTGTCTCTTTGCTCTTAGGCCTATAACTCTTAAGCTGGGGCGGCTTCAATGGAAGGCACTCGTTTCAGACAGTTCATCCAAATTAACTGTTTTCTGCGCTGCTTCACCAACTCATAAAAAGCTCCCATATCTGCCAGCTTCTGTAAACACCATTTTACTGAACAGGAACGCGGCATTCTTCTTTTCTCATTTCTTCCACTAATAGCCATTTCACGCAGCCAGCCCATGACAGTAATTTCTGTGCAAGTTATCTTCAAGCCACAAGCTCTGCACAGCAACATCATTGTAGATAACAATTTCCAGTTCAAAAGTATCAGTTTTCAAAGCGTCTTTTAGCCTGTTTAAAAACAGGCCACTGATCAATGTCCCATGTAAAATCATGTTTGTTTCTGTTGACTTTGTAGTTTGGCTTCACAAACTCACTCCAATGCAATGTGCGAGCTTTAAAAAGAACCCTCAACCCACTGAATCATCGTGCTTTTTAATCACACACAGATTTTCCATTCTGTTGTACCATTGCCAGTAAAACATGTCATGTGTAGTGCAGCTCCCTGCACGTTTTCTGCAAGAGCAACCCACACTCTATATTGCTTGTGGGCTGTTAATGTGTCAACAACATTATCACTATATATCACAATCAACTTGTCCTTGTCTCGTATAAAACATACATCCCTTAATAACAACAGTACTTTTGCCATTGGCACCAATCCCATGGCATAGTGTGGGAACAGTCAAAATACTCTAGGGGCAATTTATGAAATATAAATTGTCTTTCCCCCCCCAAACCATTGCAAACTGATTCTGCAATTTCAAATCAATACACAAAAATCGAAAATTCAAATGCCATTCACTCACTTTTTTTTCTTTATCAAGTGAGTCTCTCACCCCTTGCAAACATGGCACAGCTAAAATGAAATGCAGGCAATTTTAGTGTGTTCCTTTAAACAGAATGCACCACCAGCACATGGAATTTACAGTTGCCAAAAACAAACCCTTTAGGCTTTCAACACTGATGTTACTCTTTCTCCTAACACGGCTCATTCCCACGTTATCTTCAGGAATGTGAACACTTCAAAAGCATACATTATAAGAAAGGCGCACCTTCGCCTCCTTATATTACAGCCCCCCACTCGCTAGCACACTGGGGCTGAGTCACAATGTTTAAACACTAATCACAATTTGCCTGTCAAATCCTTGCAACTTTTTTCTTTTCTCTGCCCTCGTGCCAAAATAGAGCAAGCTTTCACTTTGCAATCCAAATTACAACTTGGTCAAGGGAAATCGCATGAAAAAATTCTTTCCTAATTGAACATAAATCTTTCTTCACCATTCATCGGAGCACTGTGAACATAGCCATTTTCCGCTTTGCTCACTGCTTTTCGGCTCCCTGGTTTCATTCCCAAGCAGTAAGTCAGCTACAACTGATTTACTGAAGGGGAAAGTCTTAACCACACATGCTATCGGCCGCGGCAGGCCACACAAAAAGGCTGTCTATTGGCTGTCTCAGAGCTGCAGTGAGACGACCAAGGAAAGGCGACAGCCTGCTCTGCATTCTCTCACACAATCGTCATTTCACAGCAATGAAAAAGGAAAAAAAAACAACTTAACACAATTCAACACTCACTGCCCAATTACTCTCGCTTGCATGATAACCGAAGCCTGTCTGCGTTCAAACAGATTATTTGGAACACTTCATCACAAATAACCCTGCTCACAGCGCCATAATGTATTGCTCTCCTCTGAAAAGTGCACGGAACTACCATAAATCACCAATGCAATTATAGAGCAAATACTTCAACCCAAAAACAGTCACAATAATTCACAGCCACGCACGCTTTAGAAGATAATCTGCTCTTTACGGCTATTTATTCAAAGATCACAAGTACATAGAAATAACTCATAAAACTAATATGGACATAGATCACAGAAAAAGTAAAGAAGTCAAAGAAAGAATACATCACCGTGAGCGTATTATCAATCTTCATCTCGCCCATTTACAGCTGGAAGACCCTGAGGACAGCCAGGACGAGAGTGTCACAGCTCACAGGAAGGCCAGACGGAGCATCCTTCTCTGGCTGAAGTCTCACCTGACCCCTCCAGGTTTCCGCCTATATAGGCACTCCAAAAAAAGGAGTTAATTCTCGAACCTTCTGGAATTGCACCTGCGCAGTTGAGGAACAGCCGTTGGTTGCCAGCTGGGTCAATCGAGAGCTCCCCCCCAAGGAATGCAGGGCCTCCCTGCTCTAAAAACATGCTCCACGGAGAACAGTTTCCCAGCAGAAATGGCCTTGACTGCATACCAAGTTTGAAAAAAGCATGTTTGTCTCAGCACTGTGAACCTAACACTTCAGCAAAATGTGTGCAGCCTTTCACTGCGGAGTGAAGTAAATATCCAAGATGGCTCCGAGCACTCCCAGAATGCATTGTGCTCCCGTGCCATTTTGAACTAAGCATAAATTGAGCAGAACAAGCTCCCAGATAAGTTAGTTCTGAAACAACCTCTACCGGAGACTGATCCAACTTCCAAGCAAAATTCTTCACTATTTTGTTTGGTCTCTTGAATAGAAGAATCTTGGATTTTAAGGGGTTTATGCTTAAATTATTGCTCCTAGCATATGATTCTAACGCGGACAACAGACGCTGCAGCCCCACTTGCAAATAATCCAGGTCTACTACGTCATCCGCATACGCTAGCCAATTAATTTTTGCATTACCAATGGAAGGAGATACTAAACCAATATCCTGCAACCAGTTAGATAGATCCGCCATAAAGAGGATGAATAGCAGAGGGGCTAATAAACAACCTTGTCGTACCCCTCTAGTAATCCTAATTGGATTAGAAAGCAGACCCGATCTACCAAGTCTGACCCGCATGTAATTGTTGGAGTGCAGCTCTCTCAGGATAGAAAGTAAACCAGGAGGGATTCCCTAGGCATCCAGTTTTCCCCACAGTAAATTCCTATCAACCATATCAAATGCCTGGGATAGGTCAATCCAGGCTCCAAAAAGGGCGGGGCCACCCTTGATAAATGGCTTAGCAGCAAGGCAATTCAAGGCAAGCCCATTCAATGAATAGATAAGCCCTTTCTAAAACCAGATTGCTGCTTAGGGATAATTCCCTTTGTTATAGCCCAGTTTCCAATTCCCCTAGAATGATGCCCGAAAAGATTTTACTATCGGCATCCAGAAGAGAAATAGGGTGATAATTAGAGGCCAATGACCTATCACCCTTCTTATAGATAGGTATAACTATAGATTGTTTCCAGGAGTTGGAATTCTCTTCTGGATAATGATGTTATCGAAGAGAGCCTTAAGAACCTTCGCCCAGGTAACTGGATCCAATTTCAAAATCGAGTTACTCAAGCCATTCGGACCAAACGCTCTTGAGGCTGAGGATTTCTTGATTAGCAATTCAAGGTCCGGAACATTAAATTCAAAACACCAATTAGACATTATATCCACAAACAAACACATTGAAGCCTCAAAGTCATAACCCTTGGCCAAATGGTCAAGCCACACCCCCTCTTGGATAACATAGTCCTGTTTCTGGTGATGAGTTACCTCATTCAATCCCACCATTGACCAAAAATTCAGAGAATTCCTAAGAGATAGGGCACAAAGCATTCTCTCAGCATCCTGCTGAACTACCAAATGCTTATGGGCACGAAGCCATTTCCTATAATTATTTTATAGCTTTGCTAATCCCTCCCCATAAGCTTTCACACATAGGCCCGATCTCTTTAGGATAGATCTCTGACGTCTCAATTCAGTTTTTCGAGCTATAATTTGAACATTAAAGGAATGTTTATGGAACTTGTGGGATTTCTGCATGGGAAACTCCACTGGAGCCAAATCAGACAAAAAATTTAAAAAAAAAACAGCAGTACAGAACTCAGACAATTGCTGAACAGATAAGTGACTCATCTTATGTCTCAGCTCCTTGTTTAGTAGTTGAC
The DNA here is from genome assembly GCF_040938575.1 of Ambystoma mexicanum. Lineage (NCBI taxonomy): Eukaryota > Metazoa > Chordata > Amphibia > Caudata > Ambystomatidae > Ambystoma > Ambystoma mexicanum. Next base: position 971,162,828 of record NC_090930.1, on the reverse strand, counting down.
CTCCTTTGGGAAACTTTCTAATAATATTTCCTGCATTATTAATAAAGAGCTCTTGATCATAGCGAGGGGCCGCTGAAACACAATCATAAAACAAGGCCACCTTCAGCATAGTTTGGTCATCATTGTTCCCATCCCCCACGGTCAAACTGCAGCAATTCTAAAAAATATTTTTTGATACAAAGAAATAATCAATCGTGGAAAAAGAGGAACCTCTGTGCCAAGAACGGCATCTCCCCCCAGATGTTTCCATTCAGCATAAGGAGATTCCAATCCTGCATAAACTCTACCCATATTTTGTCATTGCTAGACTTATGTTTGTGGTTGCCTGACCTAGGATCCATTGTAGAGATACATTGGGAGTTGAGGTCCTCAGCAATAAGAATATCATCCGCCGGGTATCGCAAGGAACAATCAAGTAAACCATCAGAAAGGGCAGTAAGTGTCCTTTACTCTGTGTGCTCCTTGAGGTCTTTCAGTCATCCACACACCTCCTGAGACGTAGTCTTGACCGCCGTTAATGCTACCTTGATTGGTCTGGCTTCTCCAGAAGGTTACTCTGTTCCAAGAAACTAGGCTGGCCTTCTGAACCTCTGCCCACCAGATCAGAGTTCAGAAATCCATTTTAGCACGCAATCCCTCTCTACCTTCTAATAGCACATGGTTCTAAGCCAGCATTTTCGTTCAGTGTAAAACCAATGGGTTCCTTTGGTTCCTTTGGAATCTGCCTGTTTTTGTATCTGGTGAAAGCAGGATGATCCCACAGGAATCTATTGTAAATGCTGTGTGCCATGCGTAAACGGTAGGCAGCATTTACACTTTTAGAAAATGATCGATTTTGCATGTTTTACCCTTATTTGTTTGCACTACGTTTGGTAAATTACTAAAAATTGCCTGGAGGGGACCCAAGTGCGAGTAAGTGGTAACACTGATGGTCCCCTACATACAATTAACATTTTAACAAAAAAAATGATCCCCAAAGTAAGGGCATGTAAAATACTTACTGCAATATAGTGTACATTTTTGCCAAGCGGCACGAAAACTAAAAAATAACATACATAATGGCTGACAGACCGTGGGCCTGATTCATGGAATTTTTAGCGCAGTGCAAAGTGACTTTACACTGGTGCAAAGTGACTTTGTACTGCCAACAAAGGTGTTCTCTGCCATGGTACTGTAGCCTGCATTTTAGTGAGTCACCGCCACACATGTATTTCTTTTCCCCATACACCAAAACGAAAACTAACTGCGCCTCTCCACAGTGTGACGCTTGACACAAACTGCACTGTACACAGGTGTGATTTAGCCATACCCAACAGGTTGGATTTTTTAAACATTTTATTTATTATTTGTTTTGGTTAATAAATAACCTTCACAAAATTTCACAAATAGAGATACATAGAAAAGGAAGAAAAAAAACAGAAAGATACACTTTCACAAAATACATAAACCATAGAATACATTACATCGCATACATTTCACAAATAGAGATACTTAGAAAAAGGGAAAAAACAAAAGGAGATACCTTAACAACAAAAAAAACATAAACCATAGAATGCATTACAATGCATACATTAAGTCCCTATTGTACAAATCCAAAGCTCAAACTCCCTAAATTTAATATAGAAAAGATTCAAGAATATAATTATACAGATCAAAATGTAGTTTCTCAGTGTTAAAATAGGTTGCACACCTCAGCTATAAAACACCATTTCATTGCTTATCTTGCCTCTTACCGACAAGATCTCCCTTGTCGGGAGGATATTAAATCTGACTCGCACAACATTTTGGCACTTGGTCTTATCAGGGAATGTTAGTAAATATGGTTTGGACAGCCCTTTTTTAATGAGAAATAATCTGGGAGTACAATTTGGAGCTTAGCACTGCATCCACAGTTCTTGCCCAATCATTGGGCCTCATTACAACCCAGGAGTTAAGGGGTTAACAGCGCCGTAAAAGGTGTTGGCGCTGTTAAACCCTTAACGCCTGATTACGAGGTCCCTTTGCGGGTTGCACTTTAACGCCTGCTTTTAGCAGGCGTTAAAAAACCAACCCGCAAAGGGACTTAGGAGCTAATTACGGCACCGTAATTTACGGTGCCGTAATTAGCACCTTCCCCATTCCCATTGAGCCCTATGGGGCAAAAATGGGAATGGGGAAGGGCCATGGCGGCATGGGGAATTACCGCCACGCCAACCTCGGAATGGGGTGGTAATTCCCCATTCCGCCATAGCGGAGTCGGTAAGTTACCGGCATGGACCATGGTGCTATTAGCACCATGGTCCAACGCCTGGGTCGTAATGAGGCCCATTATATTGAAGGGATCTTTTCACCTTCAGTGGATGTTGGAGTAGAGTTTCTTGAGTTAACTCGTTAGGGACAGCAAGCATTATTTATAAAAAGAAGAAACAAAGCCTACCTGAGGAGAGTCCTTCACGTACCCCCTTCCCCAATAATGAGTAAAGAGATAAATTCGGACTCATGAACAGTTTTCTACAGAAACCGCCTTCTCCAACCCACCATACTTTCAATAGATTGTAAACCTAGCTCGTAACAAATTGCTGGTAACGGCACGCACCTAGATAAATCATATAATACTGACCTCCAACTAAGGGCTTCATATTTGCTCATCTCTCCAACTAACTGGCATGGTATGGTCTTTGAGTGGTAAAAACGTAAAATTGGTAGCATCGAAAATGTACCATATTTCATGCTCCCTATATTCTACAAAGTTACAATAATAACACTTCTTAGGCGCTCTAAAGATAGGGAAGCCCAAATAAATCATAGAGGTCTTGACCGCTAGTTTTACATTATTTAGAAACCTCGGATAACCGATTGGAGTAGTGCATTTACTTAACCTCATTACAACAGTCTTTTGTGGGTTTACCTTTAGTGAATTTGACACAATATAGTCATTGAAAGTGATCATCAATCTTTGAAGTCATTTAGGGTTGTCATCCAGCAGTAGGATGTCATCCGCATAGGCTGACCAGCAGATTTTCTTCCCCTCCATCTTAGGCGGAACAAAAGCTGCTGCATCAAGTATTTTTCCCGCATCAGCCATATAAAAATAAAATAAGGCTAGGGCAAATATACAACATTGGCGGAGACCACTGTGGGTACAGATGGTGTTGGATAGGAGCCCCTCTCAGTTCATGTGTATTTGGATTTTCGTCCCTTCATGCAAATGAATTAATATAGACAAAAGGCCCCCCCGGGAGCCCCAAATTATTTAGTTTGATCCATAGTACATTTCTATCTACAAAGTTGAAAGCCTGGCATAGGTCCATGGAGGCCATATATATCGCTGAACCATTGATACCCCAAGCCATTTGTTGTAGGGCACATAGTAGGAGCCCATCCACATCTGTTCCCACCTGCCTTCTGAATCCAATCTATTGAGTGGATAGGATTTCCTTTTGGGAACTCCATTCTTCAATATACTTTAACACAATGCCAGAGAAGATTTTATAGTCTGCGTCCAGTAGTGCTATTGGAGGGTGGTTCTGTGGGCTACCCCTATCGCCCTTCTTGTAGATTGGGACAGGGTACGAGATCTGCCAGGGGGGGGCACACATTTAGTTAGAACAATATCTTTGAACGAGAGATATAGTGCCCTAGCCCATAAGTCAGCATTATTTTTAAGGTAGCATTCGTTAACTGATTAGGCCCCAAAGCCCTTGACAGACTGGCCTTGAATCTTAAGTGCCATCAATTGTAAATGTTATATTCCAGTCACTAGCCTTCAGCCTATCCAATTCCGGGAATAGCATATCTTTCTTTCCATAGATGCTACCAAAGTGTCTTTCCCAAACCCTTTCAGATATCACATTACTTTGGGTTGTGGACTGGTTGATCTCCATAGCATTTATCAGAGACCAAAATTGTCTGGTACTGTCATCTTTCAGGGCTGCAATCATATTTCCACGATCATTTTGGTACATATGCACACGGTGTCCCTTGATCCAGTTTCTCAATTTTAATTTAACCTTCATTACATCCTTATGTTTTAGGTAATTGGAAAATTGATTTTTTTTAGAATTGTACGTATTTCACTACGGCACAATTTCTTTTGATTCTGTACCATCAAGTCAAACCCATATTTGTGCCTTTTAGTTTCAGACCGAACTGCAGTGTCTTTCACTTTTTTACATTTTTATTAGAGACTGGATATAGGGACCAAAAGAAATGTGTGTATATGTAAGCAATTTAGTTTCAATGGCGGAGCTGCTGAAATCAGTCATGAAAAGGGTATTTAATTTGCAGACATTACCTTTGTGCCAGATTTTGGGTTTCCTGGTATTAACATTCAAAGGTATGTATAGTATTTCCTTATAGTTCCCCCTACAGAAGGATATAGGGAGGCATGAAGCATTTTATGGTCACTAAATTTGGTATTTTTTTATTTTGAACTATTTTACTTGGTCAAAAAGGCCAATAGACATAAACATATAATCCATGTTTGATGTACGCTTGCCATCTCACCATGTGGCAGAGCTCGCAGTGGAGTCAAGAAGCGCATTTACAGGATATAAACCCCAATTAACAAACGCATCTAGCAAGATTTGACTTTGGATAGTCTTTCTCTTGCTCAAGGGAGAGCACTCGAGGAGGCGTTTGAATATTTGAGTTCACTAATCATAGACAAACGTATTGCCAACTCGGTGCAGTAGTAATCATTAATATCTGACAGCGGGCATTCTGAATTTAAGTCACCTACTATAATTATCTTGCCTCCCGGTGTGTTAATCCTCCAGTCTTCAATCACTTCATGTGTCGCTCTTACGGTCTCACTAAGATTTGATAGGGGGGTTCCAATGTATATTAACCAACAGAATGGCTTGGCACAGATACTGTAGGGGAAGGTCCAGCATGACAGCTAACACTCCTTTCGCAACACGTAAGGAATTCGTAACATTAATGTCATACCCATTTTGTATTGCTATCGCCGCCTACCGGCTGCCCTCTCGCCCCCTTGGTGGCAAATTCGAATCTGACTTCATAAACGCCAAAACTCAGAATGGTAGTCAATCATGTTTCTTGGAGACAGATTACTGAAGATTTGCTTAACCCATGGCATAATTCTGTGGAGGCACATTAGTTCATAAAGCCTCTGGAATTCCATGATGTTATCGAGAAGTGTTGTGTCTTGCTAAAGTTGGGTTTTTAGGCCTTGTAGTTGTGAGATGGATTCTCTCAAAGAAAGAGCAAGCCATCTCCAGTTTTGACCTCCTCCAAACAGCGTGACGACCCCCTAGCTCTCTGTTCCGCATCGCACTCGTGTTTTCCTAGCCTTATGTGGTCGTTTTGGGAGCCATAATGTACATTACTAAATCCACTGCTAAAGGTTAAAAGATCATATCTCAATTTGTTAAAATGATTTACCTCCTCTAGTAGTGCTTTGTACTCTACACGAGAGTGAAAAATCAACCGGACATGGTCGTACCGGTCAGGATGAATGAAGTCTACCAATTTTAGGTCAGCAGATGTTATAAGATTTAAACTTGGGATTTCATTTAGCAAAGCTAATACTCTCCCCCTGTTTTGTGAGTCAGGTCCCCCACACCCGAACATATAATACAGTATCAGGCTTGGGTGGTCCGGGAAGCCTGGTTTTCTCCATTGGACTGCATTAAGTATGCTGTTGAAGACAGATTTTGGGGACCTCGGCTCCCTTGGGGAGAGATGTGTTGAAGTATGGTGAAGCAAGGAGCCAATTTGCTCCTTATGGTGAAGATCCTTGCCAATATTATGACTACTTACGTTTTCTGTCCTTTGCAGACCAGTTGGACACATCGGATCCCTATCATTTTGCACTCCCGCCTGAATGGGAGAAGATCCCTGATTACTTTTGTCCCCTCTAGTTATTGTCCCTTCATGGTCTAGGGGTGTGGTTTTTAGATTCGATTGAACACCTGCTACCTTTTTAGGGATGAACACAATGTCAGTCAATAGGAGCACACCTAATATAATGATACTTCAATACAATACTTATCTCTGTATTACATATATTCCGGGTGCTGGGGAGGAATACAAGCTATAACAAAGGGGTTGTCTTACCCTCTATGAATCTAAGAAATGCACACAAATAATGAAGTGCACACTGGTTTTTAGACCCTGGTGGGTGCCCATACAATTTGGGCAACCGTTGTTGGGAACAACACGTTGGCTGTTAACAAACACATATCTCAAAATCATGTAAAAGAGTTTCATCTTTTAATTATTCATTAGCTGGTGCTTTTTTCAATTTGCAAAGGATTTAGGTTTTTATATACACATGACAATACATGATGTACATTGTGGTAAACAAACATAAAGTTAGAAATTCACTATAGCATGATTACAAATGACATAGGGTGTGGGTCATCCACTTGTACATTTAATAGGCAATTTGCTTATAAGTGGAATGTCCCATGTCATTAGGTGTAGAAAACACAGGATAACCGTACAATGCCCGGCTAGAGTCTGACTTCATATTAGCACACCTAATATAATGATACTTCAATACAATACTTATCTCTGTATTACATATATTCTGGGTGCTGGGGAGGAATACAAGCCCTGACACGGAGCTCGTGCAATACATGAAAAAAGAAAAAGTGTCTAATTCTAAAGACACTCCCGTCCCCTGCACACCATTCAAGCTGATAAAGAATCAGTCAAAGCAGTATTTAGACTTTCAAAGACGTATAATTAGATTTAAGCAATGGAACAAAGGTAAATTCATCCAGTGATTTCTGGTTAACAATAAATTATGAACACAACTTCAAACACGGCCATCATGAAAAAAAGGAGAGAGAAACAATATTCTTGTGATGAGACAAAATGTCAAGCTCTACGCGTTTCGGGGATACACCCCGTTTTCAGGAGCAAGGTAATCTGTAATCGCACATATACAAAGAAATCCATCAATTTATTTGTCAACATTAATGAAATGTATAGGTAAATCATTGAGAGCATTTTCATTAGACAAACATCAAAGGGATCACTGATCTTATCAAGTGCCTAGTAATTAAATATGTGCACTTTCTCCTACTTCTTAGTGTAATCTGGTTTACATATGGAGTGACTCCAAAAGGTAAAACTAAAAGTGAAGCAAGGATAGCCAATCAATGTAATGTACCTGTATATAAAACATTCTCAACACGATGTAGGTTGTCTGTTCTGCAGAATGTGAAGACAGCACACCGGCTGTAAGTTCAAGCTTTATACGGAAACACACTGGACAGAACTCCATAGACTGGGCCTATTCAATGTGGCTCACGTTCTATTGAATCAAAGTATGATCTATAAGGAATAATGAATGTAATCAGTTTAAATGTAATATTCTTTATCTATATTCAAGTTGGTGCAGCCAGATGAAAAAAGCTTACCCGATTTACATGTAGGTACCAAACACGCAGATTAATGTTGCATTCTCTCATGAACAGAAGTGGTAAAGGGTTAATAACTGTGCCTGCACGCTGTCAATGCTAGTAGGATACCTTGAGTCCACGTCACTGTAGCCGGAGTATCTATTAACAAGACCTATAGAGATGTATGCATGTCACTAGTGTGCAGAGTGTAGTATCCACCAAGCACAAACCTTGGAATGCTAAATGAATATAGAGTACATTGCAGAGAAAATACGAGTGCCGGCAACAGCTTAAAACTGAAAAAAGTGTTACACTCAGAGACCTAACAAACGTAATTTACCTAATCAATTTGCTAAGGAGCTCAATCCTCCTTCATCCAGTCCAGGTACACCCATGTCAGTGTCCCACTCTCGTGCAATCACCTATGTATGCACACCGCTAATGTGCAAAGTGTAACAACCACTAAGCACTAACCTAGACGTGCTTAGAAACTTAAGGAGACATAACAAAAAAGAATCGCATTAGCGCCGGCCACGCACACCAAACCGATATGTGAATTATACGTAGAAGCTTAGCAAACAATAAATACCTAGTCGGAACATTCAGAAGTTCGATCTTGTTAAATCCGCCCAGGATGCATCCACGCCAGTGTCAGGCTTACGTGTGTTCACCGCCACAGCTAAGGGAACCATCTAAGCTGGGACCAACAGGTGACCGAGTCACGTGACAGAAAGATGTTCCCATATTCAACAGAGTAACACATCTAGACCGTTACTCTGCGGTCTCCAATGTGTGTGATGCATGTAAAGGTCCTATTTACAAATACGAATATGAAAATAAAAGAAAAGGAGGGGTGCAAGACTGAAGATGGGCTAATATATAACAGTCGATAACAATTAAAGAAAAACATATAATAACTTGCAGATATGTATGTAACGAATAGATACAGAAAAAAGAGTATGTTAAGGCAAAGGGAAAACGCTAAACGCAAAACAGAAGATGGGCTAATCTAGAACAGTCTATAATAATTAAAAAGAAACCTATAATAACTTGCAGATATGTATGTAAAGAATAGATACAGAAGAAAGGCTATATTAAGGCAACTACAAGGGAAAAAACCAAAGAATTAATATAAGACCTATCTGGAGTCTGAAGGGCATCAAGCCTATGAATGCTATATATTACAGAAAATAAATACTGGACATACAAAGGGCCAGTGAAAAAAACACAATCAACACATCAATAAAGAATCAAGTTAGTCTGAAAAATGAAATCTCCAAAAGTAGGGACACCAAAGGCGCACAAAGTAAACACAACCCTCAGAAAAGATAAGGCTGTTATTAGTGTGGGGTCATAGTACGCCATTGTTGGAACACACGCGTCTCCTCGAGATGGTGCTCAGCAGGTTAGAGACCACAGGTTTGACCATCCCCCGGGAAAATTCGAGTTCCTGAAACAGGAAATTACATTCTTCATGTGTTTTATCGGGGGGAGGCCTCCTTTACGTCCGCACATTTTTGTGGGTCAGCTGGCACTCCCGCACTGTTGAACACGTACCCGAAGAATGTAATTCAGCAATCCTGGGATGCCCTGTATTACTTCCTGAATGGCCTTCTGGAAAACCTCTGCCGCTGAGGAGATGCTGAAACTCAGTCTCTTGTATCAGCGTAGGCCCAGGTGCGTGGAGAAGGTAGTGATGTATCTTGAGTCCCGATGTAGTTTTAACTGATGGTACCCAGCGTTTAAGTCAATTTTCGAAAACACTTTCGAAAAAACTTTTGACCCTGTAAGGTCCGTAATGATTTCATCCAGCATGGGGGTGATGTGCCGTTTTCTTTTGATTGCAGCATTTGGTAGGCGCATGTCAATGCAGATTCTTACTTTCCCTGGCTGCTTCGGCTTCTTTATCACCACCAAGGGTGACACCACGGTGTCGGCCCTGTGACCTCTTCGATAATTCAGGCCTTTTTGAGTTCTCGCAGTTCCTTTGCAATCAGGTCCCTCATATGGAATGGGGTCCTTCTGTGGCGTACTGCCCGGGGCTGTACTGTCTGGTCGATGTGGAGCTTTATGAGTTTTCCTTTTAAGCATCCGATACCCTTGAGGATGCCCGGGTACTTCCCCAGGAGGATGAAAATGTCTGTTGAGTCTGCAACATCGCAGATGAAACAGATTAATCCCAAGTCTTCTGCTGCATCCCCACTGAGTAGGCATTCGATTCCTGCATTAACAACATCAATCTTTGACTGGAGGACGCTCCACTGGTAGTGGGGTTTGGCATCCGTAGGCAAATAATAGTGTGTCGGTTGGCTTGAGGGCGGGACGCAGCGTTTGGATCATTGCTGCTAGCATTACGTTTACTGATGCTCCACGGTTTGATCGTCATTTGCGTCTTCTGGCCCTCTATAGACACTAAGCATTTGCATCTTCTCTGTTTCTTCGTTGAATCCATGCCTCTGTGTTGAAGTGCCGAGACCAAGTAAACTTTCCTTCTTCTTCTTGTCTGTCCACTTCCCGCATCCTTTGCTGGGTCACCATCATCATCACCGGATTCGTCAGTTGACGAGTTAGCAGTTTCCACGCGGCGGGTGTTAGCTTGCTTCTTCTTCTTGGGGAGGCCTTTGTCTTGTTGCAGTTGGGGGCGTTGTGATTGCCCTGATGACAGTGCATAGTGGTCCTTCCGGCCACAAGCTCTGCACGTGGTTCCTTGTGCTGGGCAGTTTCTTCTTCCGTGACGTGCCCTTCCGCGCCATCCACACTCGGTGGGTCCCGGGATCCTTGGTTGCCACTGAGGTGAATTGTTTGCCTCGTTGAATTCCTCCCTCGGTGGTTGGCGTTTGGCGATTTGAGCTATTGCCGCGGTCGTCGGCATCAGTTGAAGCTTTTGTAATGTGGTGCCCATGTGTGCTGCCCTCGCATGCGACAGCTCTCTTCGATGCCCATATTCGAGGATCGTGGCTAGGGGAATGCCTTTCTCACCCAACACCATTCTGCGCAGTTTTTCGGAGTGCATACCGTTGATGATCTGGCACCTTATCTCCCTCTCAACGTTGTCGAATTCACACGAGAGTGCACATTTCCTGAGTCTTGTGTGGTAGGTGTCAAGTGTTTCCTCCTCCATCTGAATTGTGGTGCAGAAGATGAAGGTTTTGTAGTCCGGGTTCAGCTGTGGCATGAAATGTGCTGTGAGAGCGTCTTTGGCCAGTTGGTAGATGTCTGCAGCATCGCCGATGACCAGCGTGTTGAAGATGCGCAGGATGTCGTCACCCACGTTGAGCAGAACGTGTGACTTCATCTTCCTGGGCGTTGTGATGTCCTTGCAATCCATCTCAAACTTCTGGATCCGCAGCATCCAGCGGGGGCCCACTGACGATGGGTTGGTGTAGGGGTCGAACGGCCCCAGCACAGCTGGGGGATATATTGACCCACTCAACAGCATTTCCCCACATCACCAAGCTGCATTTGCACAAGAAAACAGCAAATAGTTGCGCTGGCTCCTGTGCACAACATGGCCTCAAAACTGCATTTTTCCAGCAGCAAAAAGATGGCTGCACCATCCTGCCAAGCACCCATCAGGCAGGATGGAACAAGGGGACACACTGAAGGAGCATGCCAGTGTGTTCTGAAACATATAAATGGAATAAAGTGAAAAGGCAGCACTGCTTTTCTGCAAAACCCCAAAATTCCCCTTCAAAATGAAACTTTTTCACCCTTTAAAATTGTTGCTTTGATGCTAATTCCATCTGTTCATTCTGAAACCACTGTGATAAAAAAAGGCCCTGCCATGCCCAGGATATTTCATTGTGCCTCAGCAAAACTAAGCATAATTCCTAAATGACAGGCCCTGTCAAACCAACTCGGAGAGAAATCAACAAGCAACTTTACTTTTACTCGCACGGGAACACGCATTTATTTCTTTCCAAAAGTATCAAAAGCTCAGCAGTTCAAAGAGACTCCAGCTATATGAGCCAGGTCAGTTTCAAGGTATCTGTGCTTCAGATAAAACTCCACCATTCAAGAAAATGACTAGGGTTGCAAAGACAGTGTGGGAATCTGATGGAGCTGCCAAACTGAATTTAAAGAAAGAAATGCTAGCTTTTCAGCACACATGTAAAAATGGGCTTTTTGCTAAACTAAAGGGGAAAAGGGCCCATTTAATAAGTAAACTGTTGAATGAAAGTTTGCCTTATTTAACAATGTAAAGGAGCTGTGTTGTTGGTGATAATACATACAGGGGCTATTTTATTACACAGGTTTGTTTTAATTCAGGACCCAAAATAAGAAAATAAAGATTTTAAAACACATGGGCTGAATTTGCAAGCTCCCAAAAACCCAGTTATTCCAGTTGGCAGGCCTGAAACTTCCCACTAGGAAGGGAACCACACCATAAACTTGCAGCAGAGACTAACACCCCACTGATAATTACAGGGTGGGAAAGGATATAGGCTGGGCTGAACCCACTGACAATGGAGCTCCCAGGGCCAGGAAGTTTGAAGTGTGAAGGGGCCATAAAACCTTCAATTAAGACTTTGTAAAAATGTACACTGCAGTTTAAAAGTGATTTTTTTGGGCTTTCATTGAAGACATGGTAGAACTCAATGACACTTTGGGAATAGAAATGGCGAAGTATGGCAGATTACAAGAAAAGCATCCATGTTGCAAATGCACATTTTTGTACATACATCCCTGATGATAATCCACACCCATGTATAAAGTTATAGAATTTTGAGTATTATAAATCTTACTGAAAAGCGCGAAAAACTGGTAGAAGGGTGAAACAAGGTCTCACGAACTGGAGGATTGGACTGTATCTGCTGCATAAAATATGTAACCTGTGTATATAATTCCCTAAGAGATTGTAATTGTATAAATGTGTGTTTGTGGAAAAATCAGATTTTAGTTAAAGTAACTATGGGAAGTTTTTGGACATTGTAAAACTCACATTATAAATCTGACATCATTTTCCTGAAACCCAATCAGCTGAGAGCGAGGCAGAGACTAGCACCCTTGTCCAATCCAGTTGTTAGAGGCGTGTTTAGTTAAGCCTGCCCCAGTCATATACTTTGATGATGTCACTAGGTATTATAAATTAGAGTCCCTGACAAGACTCTAGACAGACACTCTTTTTGATTTTCCTGCACCAGCGTCCTGTTCCTGTTCCATCCATCCAGATTCTAGATTCCAACTATAAGGCCAAAACATTGCTGACCCTACTCCAGGGCCCACTGCAAAACCCAAGCATTGCTGATCCATCACCAGCAAGGCCTCAATTCTGAAATCCCACTAAAATTCCCAAATAATCAAAGGGGAAAGCTGTGGTGTTTTTGGGAAGCCTCCTGATACCACTAACTGTATGCGCGATGCAAACCTGCCATCCAGCTGATCTTTAGAATCCATTACCAGAATTGCTAGTCCAAAAGTGCCATCCAGTGACCATAACTGCCCAGCTGTTTGCCAGTTGCCCTCCGTGTAGTGACCAGAACGACTGTCCAAAATCCCAAACTAAAAGTGGACTGTAAGCATCATCCCTATCCCATAGAAATCCATAGTCTACTTGTCTTGCATTTGTCCTTATCCCACTCTAACTCATCCTATCCTTATCCTGATAACTTGTTCAAACGAATCATTCTTGCAACCCTGCTCTTGATTTTTACTGCTAGCGCCATCTCTTTAGTAATTTTGTCTTGTGTAATCCTAAGCCATTAGCCTTATGTCGAGTGATCGGACTGGCTCCGCCAGGGTTGGGCGCTGGGGTGGCGGGGCTGAAATTTCAAATCAACCCTGGCTCTTACTGTGTCCTCTTTGGTGGCCTAGCCTGAATACTCTAGTGTAAAGTAAAACTGTTCTTGTCACAACTGCTTTTCTTTCCTATTTTTGCGTCTTTATTTGACTCAAAGTGCACCTTTTTATATCTTGCATAACTCATCCAATTTACCAGCTAGAGACTTAATTTTCTTCCATATTGTACCTGTGATCCATAGCTATCCCCCAACCAAGAAACCACACTCCAATCAGTGTATTACACCCGTTTTTATTAAAAACCGTTTGGGTAATTTCAGGCGGGAATTGCAAAATTGCAGTTTTCAACGTGTCATTTTACTGCAATCTGTTTTAAATGTTCCACTCATTTTCAAACTGTGTGCTTTTGGTAATCCATTCTTTGTGATCGTTAGTGTCTTTGCATTGCTGCTTTAGTGAGGAATTTTATTTGCTTCAAGGTTTGTAACACACATTCATTATTTATATGTCCATTTCCAAGTGTCATTTCATCACATTGCAAGGGGATTGAAATCCGTTTTTCTCTCTTATTTGGGGACGGAAGGTCAGATTTGGATTCCAATTCTTGTCTATTAGTCCTGATTACCTGCTCTGTCTTTCTATCCCTTCAGAATTCAATTATTTGTGGGTTGAGGGAACATTGCAGGGGGAAATTCTAACTTGGGGTGCTATCTTTCCTAAACCAAAAAGTGCTCCTATTCCGCTGTGCTGCATATATGCTTCACTAAAAAGTTAAACCCAGTGCAGTGCTCCCATTCTCATTGTAATTATCACCCCATTGGTGATTGCTGCCCCATATTAAAAGTGTATGATTTCTTCTCTTGAATTTTAAAATAAATAAATAAATATTGTACTTTACCAACCAGCCTGGTTCATGGTCCAGTGTAACCCGGGGTATTTGAAAAGGGGGTGTGATATGAGTGGTGTATCATCTCAACATTGAATCTATATATATATATATATATATATATATATATATATATATATATATATATATATATAAAGACTAACACCCAGGACATCAAAGATGACATCACATGTCTGGCTCACTCTTTTTTCTTTTGCTGACATATCTAGGCCACATGGTTTTCTGCAGTAACAGTCAGAAACTAAAAATGTTATTTTATTTGTAGACGTATCCTTCAAGTAGGTTTTTACAGTAATTCCCTTAGAGTCCAGTCACATCATATGAAACATATACATACGGGAAGACACAAGCTTGAAAGACAGCAATCCTTTTTGTGCATAAAGATAATCAATAGACTTATGAGCACTTTCTGATAGTTCTGTTGTTTTTTATGGCTGTACTTTCCCTGTATATGGTCATATTTGTATACATTGTACTCACACTACTTTCCTTAGGGTCCAATCACATCAAGTGATACATATACCTAGGGTAAATAGCAGCTTTGAAACAGAGCAATCATTTATTTGCATGAAAATAATCAGTTAAATTATGAATTGCTTCTGCTACTATTTGTGCTTTTTTGCTAACTTCACTTTCCCTGTACATACCCATATTGGTATGTGTTCTTGTGTCTTTGTGTTTTGTCTATAGTAATGCAATTATGTAATACATGTGTTTTATTAGCTACTTATTACATATTTCACAGTACACACAAATCTATTAAGAAAACAATTATCATATCATTATTCAACATATTAACATTCCGAATATTATACCTTCATCTTGTACACTGCACACAATGTTATGTTTCTGTATGAGTTGCTTAGTATACTAGATAGAACCCCATAATAGAATGCTAATTATATAAATGCATCGTTCAATGCACTAATTAGGGTATGATATTTATTGCAATGATCCTTGACACTTGTTTCGCAACATTATAATAAGAATCCCTTGTACACATATTTCATGAAAAGTACATACACATGTGATGTCATCAGTGATGTCATCAATTACATTTGTGATGTCATCTTTGATGTCCTGGGTGTTAGTCTTAGCAGTGCACAGTGGTGGCGCGAGTTATGGTTGCTTAGCTTACCATAACTGGCGAATTTCAAGGGTTTTCCAGTTTTACTTGGAACCATAACGTGTCTTTGACAAAGTTTTTGCACTGAATTTGAAAGGTTTTTAGCAGCGCAACTTAACTATAACGTCCCTTTAACAAAGTTTTTTCACTGAATTTCATAGGTTTTTAATAGCGCAACTTAACCATAACGTCCCTGTAACAAAGTTTTTTCACTGAATTTCTTAGGTTTTTAGTAGTGCAACTTAACCATAACATCCATTTAACAAAGTTTTTTCATTGAATTTCATAGGTTTTTAGTAGTGCAACTTAACAATAATGACTTTGACTTTATATACATATCATATGGAACTGACTGAATCTGTTCTACTGTACTTGATGTCCGCGAACTCATTTAATGTTCGCGGACATGTTCGAAGAACAGTACCACTACTTAAAATCTCTGGGGGGGTATGTTTGATTGTTATATCATAACATAGGAACATTTATCAAATTCAAAAAGAAGCACACAAACACATTATATGTACTAATACATAAGAATGTAACCCATATATGCAACACACTAACCATTCATTTAAATGCACTATGTTCTAAAATGGAATATACCACAAGAAAATAAATTGGCTTCCAACATAATTACCTCACAAACACGACAGAACTCAGAACAAGAGCAGACTCACTGAGTACATAGGACATATTTTACCTGAAATAGTAAATGTACTTAATTTTATTCATATATTTATAAACTTTCTGTATTAGATAAAAAAATATATTATCTTTTTTTTCTCTCACAGAAATGTCTAGTACTCTGGAATGGCTAGAGGAACATTTCCCACATGAAGAAATGTCACAAGATAGTGAAACTAATGGTAAACACTTTATAATATAAACCATTTAATTATTATTATTTTGTATACATTTAACATATATATATTTTTTTTTGTACAGAGCATACCAAAATAGAAAATACTTCAGAAAAACCTGTTATGGATAACACTTTTCACAGTATAGAAGAAAAAATTGATTTATTGTTGACTAATTTTAATAATTTGAAAACTTTTGTGGAAGATCATTTGAAACCAAAATCCTCCTACCATTGCCCCACATGTACTTGTCCTCCTCACCATATCCCAGTCAATTATCCCCAAACCCTCTCCATAACCCAAAACGTTTTGATTAGACTTCCATCCCTTCTTCACCTAATAACAATCATATTGAAACCCCTAATTCTCCTGTTTTTGTTTCTGTTTCTGCCTCACCTTCTCTGTCATAAATTATTAATATATGTTAAATAAAGTTTAATTTTTATATTGTGTTGTAAATAGTTTCGTTTTTTTTTTTAAAACAATCTAGGTGTCAGCGGACAGTGCAGGTGTTCTGAAATGTTCGTAAATAAACAAAAATGGAGGTGTCCTGAAGAGCACTATACCTGTTTGTACTGTTCGCTAGCAAGATGAAACTATTCTAAGAACACACACGGTGTCCTGAAATGTTCGTAAACAAAAAAAAATGAAAGTGTCCTAAAGAACACTATATATGTCCGTAGTGTTCGCTATCAAGTTTAAACTCTTCTAAGAACACAATTGGTGTCCTGAAATGTTCATACGTAAACGAAAATGGAGGTGTCCTGAAGAATACTATACCTCTTCGTAGTGTTCGCTAGCAAGTTCAAACTGTTCTAAGAACACACACGGTGTCCTGAATTGTTCATAATTAAATGAAAATGGAGGTGTCTTAAAGAACACTATACCTGTCCGTACTGTTCGCTAGCAAGTTGAAAATGTTCTAAGAACACAATTGGTGTCCTGAAATGTTTGTACATAAACGAAATTGAACGTGTCCTGAAGAACACTATATCTGTCCTTACTGTTCGCTAGCAAGTTTAAACTGTTCTAAGAACACACGCAGTGTCCTGAAATGTTCGTTTCACGTGTGACGCAATTTTAATTAGTTCAGGACCCGAACAGTGTCCGTAGAACATCAACGTGCATGCGCTAGCCAATCTCTGTGCATTTGGTGTCCTGCGTATATGCGCTTCCTTCGCGGACTTGTTCGCGAACGGATCATATGACCGCGCCCACGCTGATCGTGTGTTCTGAATGCGGACACTGTTCGGGTCCCCGAACAATTTAAAAGTACATTTTCAATTAATCCATAATATTTTTCAATAAAATCTCACCATGGCACAAGTCCCACATAGTAATCCTGAGTTTCTACATACCTTTTGAAACTTTTCAAACTTTTTTTTTGTTCGATCTGTCCGCGAACAGCGCGCATGTCCGCGGACTGCGCACAAGCACCCCTATAAAAGACCATGCCCTAGAGTTTATTCTCATTGTGTTTCTGGCTATTCTTCAAAACACAGCGATTTTTGCTGCAACCTGCAGATTACACCATCATCGAGATGGCATCCCTGGCTGCTGAACTGCCACCTGGTGCTGCACCTGCTTCAGCACCACCCCCACCCCCTCCACCACCACCACCTCCCCAAGGGCCTGAAGAGGGGAACAGGAGTGAGGATGCAGAGGAGGAAGAAGAGGATGATGAGAATGAGGTAGAGGAAAACCCTACTACCCGCACTAGGCGTGAGTCTTGGGTGTGGCGGTTTTTTACCATTCATTGGAATGTTCCTAAGGCTCGTGCGAACCGTGTTACCTGCAATGAGTGCAAAATGATACTCAGTCGCGGGAAGCACGGTAAGTACAGCTTTGGGACCACTACTATGAAGCGACACCTGAGGTCATTTCACTCTGGGGCTATTCGCAGGGTTGTACCTTGCGAAGAACATAGCAGGTTGATTTCTTCTACTTCATCCTCTGTTTCTGATCCTGTCACCACAAGGACCACCTCTGTGGGACAGCGTCTTCCTCAAGCTGCCTCACAGGCCATACAGAATGCTGATTACCCTTACCTTTCGAGGGTCACAATTGTATGTATGTACTGTGACACAGTACTCTGCAGGGGGGAGCGACTTCGTAGTGCTTTTGAGACTATCGTCTCAGAGCATGAGAAGATCTGCTCACTACCCAAATAAAATCCACTCTACATCTTCCTCTCTCAGCTCGCCCTTCCTTTTCCCTGTGGTTGGTGTCCCCCCCCTTTACCTTCCTTTCCCTTCCTCTCCTAGTGTGTCATGTATAAAAAACCAAAAAAAATACAAAATATCAAAAAACTAAAAAAATAAGGCTCTTTTCAGAGCCGCCTTTCACAGTTAAAAAATAGAAGTGAAAATAAATGAAGCAGGGCCCTTTGTATTTTTTAGAAGTCAGCGGACAGTTCGCGAACATTGGGTTGCTACCCTATCACAAACATTGCAATTTTCTCTGGGAGGATGTGGTGGCTCTGAAAAGAGCCTTTGGGAGGTGTTTGTAAGTCAAAAATGATAAATGCTTAACACCTACTTCAAAATGGATGTTGTAAATCCAAAAAAGGTTGCAATGCATTTTGTACATTTCTCAGAAATCTGATTGCCACCATAAGTAAATGGACTCCATCTTTGCGAAAAATGTTTGTACTACGAAACAGAATATTTTCATTGTGAAAAGAAGACATGCCAAAATCTTTTAGAAAGGCACAAACAGCTTTATTAACATTGTGCCTTGCTTTTTCCATTTGTGGACCAAATGAAGAAGAACAAAGCCACATTTGTCTCTGCGCAATCCGTGAAAATATCACTTGAGAATTAGGAAACACGTCCATAACCTTCCCAAGTCCTTCTTTCATAGCAAATTGCAAAAAAATTCCAGTCACATGTCCTAAACTGTTCCCTCCACAATGAATTACAATTATGTCTGGATGTTGCTCTGTCTCAAAAGTAGCACAGAGAGGTAGCAAGTCCAACCACTTCATTCCACGTACTCCATGCCAGTGTACTTTCACATGTGGGAATCCAAGATCTACAGCTACTCCTAAAATTTCCTAAAGTACACAGACATAGCTATCTGTTGTTCTCTCAGCAAAAACAGTATATGAGAAACTATCTTCTGGCACAACACACCCACTAAACTTTCCTGACCAATCCCTTTTAGTACTCATTTTCATTTGCATGAATTCTGAACCCAAAAATCCCTGGATGTAACTCCCGATGTCCGCGAACTACCGCCATGTCCGCGGACATATCGTAACATGAACAGCCCTTCTACCATTTCCACTTCACTCTCTCTGCCATTCCCTCATTGGATGTAGCTAAGAAATCACATGACCATGCACCAATCACATTCAAGACCTCTACATCTAACTGCATCATCATAGATCAGCACTGCAAATGTACTGTCAATCTCTCTGAGTACAAGTGTCATATCATTGGCAAGCACCATCTACCAGAAATACTGTACAAGTCTCCAAGATTTCTACTTGCAGCTCCATGCATATCCATATGCATGAACACAAACTTCAGGTATGCATATTTTCTGTACTGTAGATGAACACATTTTCAAACAGACTTTTAGCTTGTGTAATCTCTAAAATGAATTTACTGTATTTTTTTCAATTTCCTAAAATCAACTATCACTTATAAAGCTTTATACTATTTACTTTCTTTATACACACACACTCAAATCATGTTAAACTAACATTTTTTAAATGAAATATATAGACTACATATATTCAAACAAAATTGCATGCAAGCACAATCTATGTTTAAATCTTTTAAAAAAATACTTATACAATTTCATATTTTTTGTTTTTATTTATTTATTTACTTAATTACTTTAATTTAGACATGACATTGAGGCGCTATTACCTAGAACAGCTTAGTTACAGAAATAGTGGTATTCACTGCTATATTATAAATTTCACAAGACATAGTAAAGATATTTTTTTGCTACAGTTAGTCATTCAATACAATTTGTTCATTAAGAACATATCATATGTATTGAACTGATGCAATGTATCTTATGTAAATAAATTAGTTTAATGGTTTTAAAGAAGGCACTGAGGATTTCAATTAAAAAAATCAATATCTAAATTAAAAACAGCGCTATATACAAACAAAGTTACTAATCTGAAGCTTTTACAATTGCAGTGAAGACCAGTCTCCTGAAAAGAAGCAGCCAAATTCAAAAGAACAAAGAAGAACTAAGATGTTACCTGTTAATTTAAGAAAAAAAGTAAGTAGAATATCACCATAATATTTGTATTATTGCTCAAACATACTATGACGTTAATACAAGCTATTTCTGTGCCTAAAAATAGAGATTGTGTACCATTTTGTCCAAAAATCTCCATGTCTTAAACAGCGATTCACAGCCAGAATGGCCCACAAATTCCTATTTTTGGACACATAAATTACCCAACTGAACCGCTACAATTTTCATATTATAGAACAAACAATTGTTTTAATTGTATACATTAGATTTACTATTTGTACTTTTCCACACCACTAGCTTACTTTTTTTGTCATCTGAACCCCAGTTTAGTAACACATAAATTCAAGAATACCTATCCCTACTAGTTGTAGTTCCCAATGCACAATCACACACCATTACATACATCTTTATCATCTTACTCAAACACTCATGCACACAGCACACATACATTCCAGAACACCACAACCCATATCTTCTTTATTTTTTTCAACAGACCCTAAAGAATGCCTACCAAAAGTCAAGTCCATAGAAAGCAACGCAAAAGTAGAGCAAATGAAAATAAAAGTGTCCAACATAAGCATCCATCTCTAGCAGAATTTGTAAAAAAAAAAGTTGAAACACAACAGCTAATACAGTCATTTAGTGAAAAACAAGAAGTTTCAAGTACACAAACTTTGCCTCATCTATCAAAATGTAAAACAAACCAAAAAACAATTAACAGAAAATCAGCTATCACTACAGATAAAACTACTTCTTCAAATTTTAATATAGTGCAAAGTAAGCATACCAAGAAAAGTATTTTAGCCAAAATGTACCGTCACAAAGTGCTTCAAAATCTTATAAAAACAGGAGAGGAATCAGGTTCAATGCTTAAAACCTATCGTAGGAAATTAATCTTAGAAGCGTTGATGGACAGTGCAATTCTTCTCAAAACAAAGTTATTTATTTTACTGTTAAACAAAATGAAACCACTAACAAAACTAATAACTAAATTACAAAAAAGACTTCTCAATAAGCGAAATGTCAACAGAAAGAACTTCTTAAGTATTTGCAGAGGTGAATGAAATCACACTACGAGCACAGAACCATATTTTAATGAAGAAGCGTACAAACAAAAGCAAACAAATTCAATTGACATACATAGCAGTGGTCAAGGTTATGAAAAAGTGAATAATACCATAATGGAACAAGAAGTACTCCTTACAAAAATATGCCCTGAAAACTTAAATTACCCCTCCATTCAACTGAATCAGAACGTCTAGTGTACAAATGGCCATGCACGTCAATGTGTAACATTCCCAAACAATGTTTCAAATCTTTATGCCAATTCCTCAATAAATATGTAAAAAGCAAAGACAAAATCAAAATAAAATTACTGCAAAATATGGATACCTGTCCAGTGCGCAAGTACACAGGACTACAAGGACATTCATTGGCCTGCATTACAGGACCTACTTGTAAAACCACTTTCCATGATATCAAAAGGATACCAACACATCATTCAACTATAAGAAATCTAGTCTATAAACTGTACTATGCTAAATGTCCTGCTTTAGCAGTAGCAAAGTTAAATAACATCCTTCTACATGGTACAGCAAAAGACCTACTTGAAGAAATTCACTATATCCAGAACAAATATTTTGGAAGTGAAAGACATTTACAGAATGAAATAGCTTTCAACCAATTAAGCAACAATTCTACACATGGCAACCTTTTGCTAAACACATACAAAAAAGAAATACTAAAATTTAAAAGTACATCAGCTGAAGTACCAAACCATGTATGTGTATGTTGCCGTAGAACTTTTTTTATAAAAGTAACACAAAAACTGTAGACCTATCATACAAAATAGAAGACAATGAAGATTCTAAATGGTTTGAATTAGCTCTCTAACTTGTAGCAGAAAACAAATACGAAATAACTGAGCCCTTAATAATTTGCAGTTGTAGCAATGAATATTCTATTTCAATTACCACCAATTGTTGAGAACATTTACTACACAGTACAGACCCATTGTGTTTGCAAATGTTAGTACTTCACAGAAATGCAGCAAACAATCCTGACAACACATATAGTGTTTATGGAATAAGACAACAATTGGACTACTGTGCTGGAATGGTGAAATTAACTATAAACTCACAGGAAGATCCACAAGAACTTCTAATGTACTTACTACAAGTACTGGGAAAAAAAACATGCCCATAAACCAAATGGCCATGGGCCCAAGACTCTATGCCCTGGCAACAACCACCGCAGCATATCACATCCATACAGTCAAACATTTCAACTACGGTCTATGGAAACTTTTAATGTCCGCGGACATTATGAGTGTTCTTAGAACACTTTCAACTTGCCAGCGAACAATACGGACAGCGTTTTCAGGACACCCCCTACGAACATTTCAAACAACATGATAGTTCTTAGAACACTTTCAACTTGACAACGAACAATACGGACAGTGTCCTCAGAACACCCCCATTTTGTTTATTTGCAAACATTTCAGGACACCATGAGTGTTCTAAGAACACATTCAACTTGCCATCGAACAATACGAACAGCATCTTCAGGACACCCCCTACGAACATTTCAGAACAACGCAAGAGTTCTTGGAACACATTCAACTTGACAAAGAGCAATACGGACAGCGTCCTCAGGACACCCCCATTTTGTTTATTTGCGAACATTTCAGGACACCGCGAGTGTTCTTAAAACACATTCAACTTGCCAGCGAACAATACAGACTGCGCCTTCAGGACACCCCCTACGAACATTCCAGGACACCGCGAGTGTTCTTAGAAATGTCTTCAGAACACCCCCCTTTTGTTTATTTGCGAACATTTCAGGCCACCGCAAGTGTTCTTAGAACACATTCAACTTGACAGAGAACGATACGGACAGCGTCCTCAGGACACCCCCATTTTGTTTATTTGCGAACATTTCAGGGAACCGCGAGTGTTCTTAGAGGCGTCTTCAGAACACCACCATCTTGTTTATTTGCGAACATTTCAGGACACCGCGAGTGTTCTTAGAACACATTCAACTTGACAGAGAACAATACAGACAGCGTCCTCAGGACACCCCCATTTTGTTCATTTGCAAACATTTCAGGACACCGCCAGTGTTCTTAGAACACATTCAACTTGCCAGCCACAACCCCCATTCATATTTGCGAACATTTCAGGACACAGCGAGTGTTCGACAACGTCTTCAGAACACCCCCATTTTGTATATTTGCGAACATTTCAGGACACAGCGATTGTTCTTAGAACACATTCAACTTGACAGAGAACAATACGGACAGCGTATTATATATATATCATATATATATATATAAAAATAAGCATTTCAGTTGTGCGCTGCATACTAGGCAGAGACCAAGGTGTGTGTCGCCTGATTGAAATCCTTAACACAGCTGTGGTCCCACCATGAGGTCGAGGGGAAGGTGCGTCAATGTCGCTGCAATTCTTGGTGTACCAGGCCTGGGTGTGTAAAGGCCAGTCGCCATGATGTTCCGGCACTGGAGTTACCACGGTGGCTGTGTGTGTGCCGATGGGTCTCTCCTCGCCTTCGTCACCTTTGTGTTGATGGGGCACTGAAGCACCAAGCAGCTCCTCTTCGTTGTAGCACGTGGTCTAGTGGTACTTCTTGTGTCACCTGGCATGAAAGTTGAGGAGCAGGTGAGCCAAAAATGTTCTCAGCTACTACTGCCACTGTTTCCTTTTTCTGTGCTCTGGGATGTTGGATCACTGTAGGAGAAGAGAGATACATTTAAAAAAAATAATAATTGGTTGGACTGTGTCTCCAAAAATGTGCCCTTGCCGAGGGTTTGTGGGCCGAGTTATGGCTTAGGGAACTGGTGTTTACTTGATCCGTCCCTCGTCACCAGTGTCATGTCCCTCCCTGTCGGTGCTGCCGGCAGAGGGAGAGAGAATCAGGGCCTGCATGGGCCCAGGCTGAAGGAGCCGAACAAAGAGGTACAACACGCGTAGTGTAGCTCGTGCCTGGAACTGAACTGCTTTCCGGCAGGGCGGGCTCTTTATTTCAATGCGCCTTACATCACTGTGCTTGCGGGACGTAAGGCGTACGTAACAATTCCATCTCTGATAACTTTCCAAGCAAGTTCCTGCGACCGGGATATTGTATCCTGGCAGTCCAGCAGCAAACAGCACTCTGAGGCACTCCAGGATGCGTGCAACCCATGCCTGAAGTACTGTGCCTGCTATTTGTGGGCATGGTTTCCATGTAAGTAAATCAGAAAGCGTTTATCCCACTTTACAAGCAAGTTCCTGTGACCAGGATAGCCAGTCTGGGCAGCAAACCGCACTCCAGGGGCATTGCTAAGGGAGACATAGGGGGCTATGGCCCCGGGGCTTTTGGTTGTAGCCCCGGATAGAAGCTCAGGGTCTACAGCCAAAAGGCTTGCTAGCCCCGAGTCCCAACAGCCCCGACATTAGCATAGCCCTGGGTCTCTTCCAGATCTAGCAACACCCCTGCCGCACTCTGAGGCACTTCGGGATGCGGTTGGATTATCGACTGGCCTGAAGTGTAGGCCGTGAACGCCACCCCAAGCAACTAGTAATGTAGTGTACTCTGCTGTGTTTAAGCTTGCATATGCTTGAAGGAAATTCATTGGCACAGCACTAGTTGAGGAGAGAATCAAACACTTGTCTCTGAAAAACGGTAGAACACTTGTGCAATATAGTCGAGCCTATCTGCCAGCAGTCTACCATTTTTGTGTGTGTTTGTTTTCTTTTTTTTAACTTTTATTATTTCTGCCACATTGGGCAATGTAAAAATTGACTTCGGTCAATTTTTACAAAAATAAAACACTGAGCCTGGGTACTACAGCCTTGTTCAAACCACTCTTGGGCACTCTGGCAGATAGCTTAGGAATGGAGTCGTTTATCAGCGCCACTTGTATGTTGTCTGTAAAATATATGGCCTTGTCTGTTTTGGCTGCAAGTAGATGAAGATGGAATGTGACGAGGGAACGACAGCTTGTGGGTGTTGTTTAGGTATTTACCCACCATTTATTTTCCTAACCCCTATGGCCATCCCTACACACTACCTGCACCTCCAAGCCCCAAAACACGTCCTCCTGGGTTTCTCTTGAGCTAGCTCTATCAAGCATTACACATCATTCGTGTGACTGCCAGTGTTGTTATTATACTGTCTTCTGATAGTTAATGGCTTAATTGCTGCTGTAAATATGCTCCTGCTGTAATAAATATATCTTGAGTGTATCTTCAGTCACTTGATTTGCAAACAATATGTGTGCCTCGCATATGTTCCTGGCACTGAGGTCCTGTTAAAAACAACTACGGGTAAAGCCAACAGATTTGGCTTGTGAATAGGCATTTGACAGACACTGTTATATGTCCAGGTAATCACACTATTTTCCATCTGTTGCCATTTTATGCCCGAGAAGTACCTTTATGGCAGCGCCTGGTAAATGTCATTCCAGTGCCTACACAAAAGCAAAAACTGTTGGCTTTGCCAATGCTAGTTAAATGTGCTGTAAAATGCACCAGCGTGCTCCATTGTCTAAAACCTTTCTTAATCAGGTTAATCGCTCATCCATTTCAACATTTTTCTGTTGGAGCTGTGAGAAATCCCCAGTGCCAAGTGTGTTTACAGTTACCTAATTTCCTAGAATTTGTAACGGGTGGCGGAAGAGGAACCTTTCTAAACCGGATTTGGATATGTATGGGCAAAGCATCGACTTTTTTTTTAATGTATAAAGATCAATGGACACTGAAAGGGATAATGGTATATGGGTAGCTCCATTGATTCACTCCCTTATTATTTTTCCGAGGGACATATAATTTGGGTGAAATAAGGCAAGCCTATTTGAAACAAAATGCCGCTGTCACTTATGCCCGCAACTTGGCACAAGTTAAAATCACCCTGCAGTACATAGTGTCCGGATCAAAGCGCTGAGTTGTGTGCCTTCTCTCTTCAACAAAATCAACAACAAATCGAAAAGTACACTCCTGCATTGTTTTATGGGGCGTCCTCCATTGAAAGATCAGTACAGGCACGCCCTGCTTGACGCTTCCGGTTTCTCGCACATCTGTTTGATAAGATGGACTGCCACGCCAGCCTGCATGCTCTTGTTTGTGAGGGTCCCTGAATGATAAGTAACGGACAGCCAACTACCACCCTGCCTATTCTGCCTTTACATCGCAGCTAGCCAGATAAGCAGCGCCATATGGAAGCCTGGAATGCACCTTACAGCGCTGATACGCTTCAAAGAAGAAGACCGAGAAGCCCACGAGCCATGGAGGCACGCACCTCTATCTGAGAGGTTGCATAACACATCCCCACTCCCAGGGGAGTTGCTAGGTCTGGAAAAGACCCGGGGCTAAGCTGATGTCAAAACTGTTGGGACTGGGGGCTAGCTAGTCTTTTGGCTGTAGCTCCTGAGATTCTATCCGGGGCTACAACCAAAAGATCAGGGGCTATAGTCCCCTTAGCCCCCCCCTAGCAACGCCCCTGCCCACTCCTCCTGGAAAAAAAAATGTCTCACATTTGTCTTCTCCAAGTAAGCAACCACAATTGCCTGTGTCAGGATAATTGACACAACTTTTGGTTTCAGAAAGTAATAAACTATTCCAACTCCTCCTGGAGAAAGAACAGGTTTTACCTTTGTACACAAGTTCCCACTGCTCCTGCAATAAGAACTGTTTCACATTTGTCTACTCCAAGTAAGCAACCACACTTGTCTAGGTCACAATAATTGTCACAACTTTTGGTTTTAGAAAGAAATAATGTATTCCAACTCTCCTGGAGTAAGAACAGGTTTCACCTTTGTAGTAACAAATGATGTTTTTGGGCCCCATCATGAGTTGGGCGGCAGTCCTTAAATGCAGCAGTAACGCTATTACCGCCACATTTAAGGGCTGGCGCAATTACGAGTTTGCTGGAGGTAAAAATCTCCACTTTCCACCAGTTGTCTGCTGTTTTCTTCACTATTACCGCCGATGTAACGTCACTTTTTGCTATCTGTCAGAAAATCCTATCGGTAGGAAAATCTGACAGGAATTGTAATGTCATTTTTTGCTACGCGTCAGAAAATCCTACCGACAGCAGGCCTAGGGCAACCCACCCAGGGGTAGGAAAAAGTGACGGGGTAGGAAAATCTGACAGCCTGACCTGTCATTTTTTGCTACCCGTCAGAAAATCCTACCGAGAGCAGGCATTGGGCAAGCCACCCAGGGGTAGGAAAAAGTGATGGGGTAGGAAAATCTGACAGCCTGACCTGTCATTTTTTCCTACCGTTAGAAAATCCTACCGAGAGCAGGCATTGGGCAAGCCACCCAGGGGTAGGAAAAAGTGACGGGGTAGGAAAATCTGACAGCCTGACCTGTCATTTTTTGCTACCCGTCAGAAAATCCTACCGATAGCAGGCATTGGGCAAACCACCCAGGGGTAGGAAAAAGTGACGGGTAGGAAAATCTGACAGCCTGACCTGTCATTTTTTGCTACCTGTCAGAAAATCCTACCGAGAGCAGGCATTGGGCAACCCACCCAGCGGTAGGAAAAAGTGACGGGGTAGGAAAATCTGACAGCCTGACCTGTCATTTTTTCCTACCCGTCAGAAAATCCTACCGAGAGCAGGCATTCGGCAACCCACCCAGGGGTAGGAAAAAGTGACGGGGTAGGAAAATCTGACAGCCTGACCTGTCATTTTTTCCTACCCGTCAGAAAATCCTGCCGACAGTAGGCATTGGGCAACCCACCCAGGGGTAGGAAAATCTGACAGCCTGACCTATCATTTTTTCCTACCCGTCAGAAAATCCTACCAACAGCAGGCATTTGCCCTTCTACCAGCAAAATGGGGTAAGTGAGTAAGAGGCTATGGAAACAATTCCTCTTTTTTCAGTTTGATGACATACCCAAGTGGATTGAAACCTCTCCTGATGCAAGATCCTCACGGAGCTCGGTGGAGGTTTCCGAATGCCCAGCCAGTGTGTGTGTGCCGAGGGGGCAATGATCAAGGCGCTTTAGGAAGTAGCAGCCTATAGAGAGATGGGGGCATTGCTTAAAGAGTCGGGGACTGAGACCCTCCGAGTTCCCGGCAGTATGCTGTCACATGTGGGTGGCGTGCAGAGTGTGCCCTCTTACGGCAGCCCAAACACTGATGTGCTTTCTTCAAAGAGCCGTTTTATTTGCAGGTAATTTCTTAATGGCAGAATGAGGAAAGCAGATTATTGTGTAAATATATACTGGGGTGTGAGAAAATCGCCCCTCCAACAAAAGGGCCCTGCCTCTCTGACTTTCGATCCTGATGAGACCCCCGGCCCAGCCCAGATCCCCCATGAATGAGGGTCTTGTGGAACGCCAGGTGCCCCCTCCCTTCTCCCTGACATCAGCATGCTTTGCCCTGCCCGCCTCATGTTACTGCTGGGGGAGATGGCTCATCAGGGCAGCACTGAGCCTTGACCACATCAAACAAGATCTAAGGCGGGGGCACACCCTGCCCCATGCCCTGGGCTGGTGTAAAATGGCTGAGGTGTGTAGACACTGCCATAAGCACCCCCTCCCCTGCCCCTACTGCGTTCCTCTCTACAAAGATGCCTCTGCTATTTCAGCAGCCCTGGCCCCACTATTTAACTATAAGTCATGACTGAGCATCCACATGCACTGCACACTTTATTTAGTATTCATTTTTGCAGTTAGGTAGCGCTACAGGCTTCTTAACGCTGCTCATTACCAACAGAGTATGGTGCTCATGTATCGACCTCAGCAGGTTAAACATCAAAGCTTTCTCTGAATACGGAACATGTGGGAAGAAACCTGGGCATGTACTGCAGTGGGGGTGGGGAGTGGGGTGAGCGGATGGATGCGAGCATGCGCGCATGTGTGAAAGAGCCCAGGGGGGCATGGAGAAACATCCACATGGGCTGAGAGGCCAATGTGGGCATGTCTGCCTACAGACTGGTGCAGCAGAGGTCCACTAATGGCAGCGTTCTCTCTGGCCATCTTATGGTCACAGTAAAAAGAGCTTCCTGGGGAGCAAGAGGGGATGGGGCCGGTGGGGGGGGGGACACATAAACATCACAGAGGAAATATGCCCTGGTCTTTCTACAGCACAATTCCAACCATGGAAGTGACCTTTGAATAAGTTGCCATAAGTAAGCAAAATGGGAATCAAAAGCAAATGTAAGTTATTTAAGAACAAACTTACCTGGAAAGGCAGCAGCAGTACTACTCAGGGACTCTACACCTTTCACCGTTCAAGTCAGCAAACAAAGAGGGCTGCTACTCCTCAAACCTGTGCATATAAGCATTTCCCTGCCTCCCACTATCCAGCCTTGCCTCTGGATAGCCCGTCACACCTTGCCCCAGTATTCGGCCAATGTCCTTCTGCCTCCTGCCATCCTCTTCACCCCAGCATGCCCTCCCTTTATCACACTCTCCCATTTGCCAGGTGCCCCTTCCCCTTGGAGCTGCCTGCATCCCTTCCCCCCAAGCCGGTGAATCTCCATGGCTGATGGGGGGCTCACCACTAGGTGTTAGGTGTGGGGGCCACCAAGAGGCCAATGTGGACAGGTCTGCATACAGACTGGTGCAACAGAGATCCACTGCACACTGTTAGTATTCATTTCTGCATTTACATAGTGCTACAGGCTTCTGTATTTTGGAGCTCGTAGTATTTATTGTATGCAAATTTAATATGGAACTCCAAGTTCCAGGGAGCAACACGCGGTTGGCTCAAATTATAGGATCGTCCTACCATTTCATACACCATGAGGAGAAACTGTACGATTTGGTCACAGAACAAGTGTGTTGATAATTGTCCAGTAATCAGGGTATCTGCAAAGAGAAAGATGTTTTTAGAGGGGTCACCATTGTGTTACCTGACTGGCATACTTTTGTGTTCTTCAATTGTGTTTGAGCCGGGATCGTGACCTAATCCCGTTGAATGTTAAATAATGAACAATGTGCGCATAACGTTTTGTTTCCTCTTCAGGGCAAGATAGCTCTGGGAGCTAATGCACTCCCTACAAGCGATCAGCTAGCAACCCCCTGGTCGTGCATTCATATCATGTCAGGGTGCACAATGGTCAACTCTTCTTAATTCATTCCAGATACATTTATTACAACTGTTACGATGCCCAGTGCCTGTCACAACAATTCTTAATTAACATCACGCTTCATTGCACCCAGAGTTTGCGTTCTATCTATGCTTTGCCCCGTCTACTGGTGCTGAAATCGCTCGCACATCAGTCTCCTATCTCTGTTTACTGCCCTAAATTCCTTAACCTTGTGCCTTAACCATTGGACAACCTACACCATTCACCACAAGGCGTTTGAGACATGCTTGACCTGCGGTTTGGGGGCCGCTGTGCAATTTTTTATGTGCTCCCTTATGTGGGTACCCCACCAAATGCATTCTGGTATCTGTGGTCCAGAGCGAACTATTGCAGTAAAAAGAAGTTGGGTCAGTGCTGTGCTCGGTTGTGCCAGGATTGGTGGAGGCTATGCTGGGGTGACCTAGGTGAGTGGGCAATGCAGTGAGTGAGCTGCGGTGGGTCAGTGCTGTGCTGGGGGTGGTTGAGGTGCTGGCTTGATCTGGGGCATGTTGGGTGCCAGGTCTAAGCTAGAGTGGGAGGGTGGAGTGCTTGGAGGTGCTAGGGTTGGTGGAGGAGGTCCTACGGTGACCTAGTTTGGGCGCAGCGCTGTGGTGAGTGGGCTGCTGGGCTGTGCTAATGTGGTTGCAAAGGGCCTCATTACATGTTTGGTGTTCATTCAGTGGCCCCTCAATTCATTACCATTACCACCACTTGTTCCCATGAGTGCACCATGGGATTACAAGTGGTGGTAATGTGGTGTAATTCCCCGTGTGTGTAGTGCACAGGGCTCCATGGAGATTTGTGGTGGATTTACCACCGGCGGATTTGTTGCTGGAGGTAAATCCTCCACTTTATATCCAAATGTATAATTCAGTGTTTTGTGAAAAATGGCGGTAATTCTGCTACCACCCAAAAAGGTGGCAGTAATGGAATTACCACTTTTGGCCATATTTATTTATTTATTTATTTATTTATTTGTAAGACGCCAAAAGTCCGTGGGCTGCGGGGCGCCACATGAAGACGGTAACAAACATATAATAGACAGACTAGACAAAACAAAGCACAAGACGCTTGACATGTCAAGAACAAGTAGGGGCAGGTACTACTCATGGATGTTTAGTCCATTTAAATAAAAAGGTTTTTAATTGCTTTCGGAATCTGAGGAGGTTAGATTCAACTCTCAGGCTCAGTGGCAGTTTGTTCTAGTGGAGAGCGGCCCGGTTTGGAAAGGCTCTGCCCAAACCGTTTGCTTACCTGTGGAGGTTAGTTGTAATGAGTCTTTGGGCCTCAGATCTAAGGGAGTGGGTTGGAATGTAGCCCACAATCTTAGCCTTAAGGTAAGCCAGTGCTTTACCGTATAGGCACTTGAGTGTGAGTGTCGTTGATTTGAACATTATTTGGTCTTCTACCTTTAGTCAATGTAGTTCCTTCCTTGCCTCACTGATATGATCAGATTTTCTTTATACTTGATTATACGCACAACATGATTCTGAATGTGCTGGAATTTAGTTAGACATTGTTTACTTGCACCCAATAGTAGGGTGTTGCCGTAGTCCAGTTAAGAAAGTATGGTCGCTCTGGCTATGGTAGCGCAGTTAGATTAGTTGAGAACCGGTCTGATGGCTTTTAGTAATCTTAAGTAGTAAGCACAATTTTTGCACACATAGAAGGCTTGAGCGTCTGAGCACAGGGAAGCCTCCAGTGTCATGCCCACGGTTTTGACACTAGTCGCTACTCGGATGTGGGACTCTTTTATCGTGAAAGACTCGTAGCTGGATGGTAGTTTGGCCTGCACCACTGAACTTGTAATGAGGGCCTTAAAGTGTGCTGCTTTTAGCTCAGTTGGGTGTGTGTTGTTGCTCGATCGAGCTATGGGATGCTTGTGTGAGCTATGGGATGCGTGTGTGAGCTAGGGGATGCATGTATGAGCTAGGGGATGCTTGTGTGAGCTAGGGCATGCTTGTGCGAGCTAGGGTTTGCTCGGTTGATGCAGTGGGCGGGCATCAAGAACATGAAATCTAGGGTGGTGTGTGATGTCTTGAGAGGAGCCTGTACTGGGATGTAATTGGGTGCTTGGCTATACAGCTCGGGTGAGTTTATGTGGGTGGGTGGGCTGCTGGGGTGAGCTACGCTGGGTGGGTGCTGTGCTGAGGTGAGTTATGGTGGGGTGCATGGATGAGCCACACTGACGTTGTTATTTGCTCTAGTGTCCTAGGGTGGGTGGGAGATGTGCTGTGATAAGCTATGTAAGCTTGTTCAGATGCTGGGTGGCTAGTTTAAGTGGGCTGGGTGCTAGTATGAGCTTAGGTCCAGTGGGATGATGTTAATGTTAATGTTAAAGGACATTTGTACTGCGCACTATCACCACCGGAGTGGTCCCCTGGCACTCTCGCGGCTCTGAAAAAGGACGTTGAGTTAGTGGGAGGAAGCAAGAAAAGGGCAAGAGAGCAGTGATGTGCTGTTGGCGGCCTCAGCCCGTTGGGTCCGTTGTCTGGGCCTGGGGTGTTTGCGGGCGGTATTCATTGTGTACTGTTGTGCGAGTCTATGTGCCTTTTTGCTTTCTTGTTGCAATGTAGTGAAGTTTGTGCGGTTTGTTGTGCTGTAGGTTTGGTTGTGTTTGATTTGGAGGTTGAGAGGTGTATGCAGAGGGGAAATTGTTAGTGGAGTTGGTTAGTTGGCATCTCTATCCTGAATCGAAACGCTAGGCTTGCGTAGTCTCCCCTGATTCGGCTCTGTCCTGATCTGGGTCCATCTGACATTCCGAGGTTCCTTACTTCTCTGGCCCCCACCTTTATCCGGCTCGCTCATATCCCCCCCTGTCCTCCCTTCATACTCCTGTGGCCAGTGCACCTGTCAATGTGTGTTGTGCTTGATCGAGCTATGGGATGCTTGTGTGAGCTATGGGATGCATGTGTGAGCTAGGGGATGCTTGTGTGAGCTAGGGTTTGCTCGGTTGATGCAGTGGGCGGGCATCAAGAACATGCAATCTAGGGTGGTGTGTGATGTCTTGAGAGGAGCCTGTACTGGGATGTAATTGGGTGCTTGGCTATATAGCTCGGGTGAGTTTATGTGGGTGGGTGGGCTTCTGGGATGAGCTACGCTGGGTGGGTGCTGTGCTGAGGTGAGTTACGGTAGGGTGCTTGGATGAGCCACAGTGACATCGTTATTTGCTCTAGTGTCCTAGGGTGGGTGGGTGATGTGCTGTGATAAGCTATGTAAGCTTGTTCAGATGCTGGGTGGCTAGGTTAAGTGGGCTGGGTGCTAGTATGAGCTTGGGTCCAGTGGGATGATGTTAATGTTTATGGACATTTGTACTGCGCACTATCACCACCGGAGTGGTCCCCTGGCGCTCTCGCAGCTCTGAAAAAGGACGTTGAGTTAGTGGGAGGAAGCAGCAAAAGTGCAAGAGAGCAGTGATGTGCTGTTGGCGGCCTCAGCACGTTGGGTCCGTTGGCTGGGTCTGGAGTGTTTGCGGCCGGTATTCATTGTGTACTGTTGTGCGAGTCTATGTGCCTTTTTGTTTTCTTGTTGCGATGTAGTGAAGTTTGTGCGGTTTGTTGTGCTGTAGGTTTGGTTGTGTTTGATTTGGAGATTGAGAGGGGTATGCAGAGGGGAAAGTGTTAGTGGAGTTGGTTAGTTGGCATCTCTATCCTGAATCGAAGCGCTAGGCTTGCGTAGTCTCCCCTGATTCGGCTATGTCCTGATCTGGGTCCATCTGACATTCCGAGGTTCCTTACTTCTCTGGTCCCCACCTCTATCCAGCTCGCTCATATCCCCCTGTCCTCCCTTCATACTCCTGTGGCCAGTGCACCTGTCGATGTCCAGAAGTCAGGTAGTGTGGTGAATTGCTAATATCTCGACAATTTCACAACACTGTGGTATCTGGTGGTAACTAAGGGGCCGGTGGAGATGTTAGGTGGGATTGGCTGGGGTAGTTGACTCGGTCTCCGTGCGTGTCGCCTGTGTTCCAGTCTATCCGGTGTCACCCGTCCAGGTGCCGTGGGAGCTCCCTTGTCATTTCTGGGGCTGTCTGTGTCCTTTTCAGTTTAGTGATCCTTTTTCTCTTTTTTGTTTTCAGTTTGAGTCTGAGGTGTTGAAGAGCCAGGTTTTTAGTGATGTTCTAAATTTTAGGTGATCTTCAGTGTTTCTTATTTCTTTTGGGATGTTGTTCCAGGTTTTTGCAGCTAGGTGGTAGAAGGAGGTGCCTCCAACTTTTTTCTCAAGGTATGGTTTGAGTTCCAGGTGGACTTCGTTGCTTGATCGGAGGGGTCTCGTTGGTTTGTAGATTGTTATTTTCTTTTGTAGGAATTCTGCTCCTTGTCCACTGATTGCCCTGTGCGCTATGCACATTGTTTTGAAGGTGATGCGATATTTTACTGTGCAGTGTAGTATTTTAGGGCAGGAGTGATGTGGTCTCTTCTGGATAGTTTGAGGAGTAGTCTTGCTGCTGCATTTTGGATCTGTTGCAGTTTCTTCAGGAGGTATTCTGGTATTCAGAGGTAGAGGCTGTTAGCATAGTCGAGGTGAATTAGGGTAGATGGGTAGGGTTGGTGGGAATAGCTCTGGTGGGTGTGGGGCTAGGGTGAACTAGGATGGATGGTTTGCTGGGGTGAATTAGGATCGGTGTGCTAGTCTGTGTCATGCTAGGCTGGGGCGTTTTGCTGGTGTGAGCTACGGTCGGTGGATGTTGCACCTGATCAGCTAGGTGGGTGGGTGCTGTGTTGTGGTGAGCTAGAGTGAGTGGCGAGGGGCTGAGATGGGTTCAAATGTGCGCAGTGTCGGGGGAGCTTATGGTGGACAGGATGCTTGGACGATGGGATGCTTTGGTGAGCTTGAGTTGACAGATGGGGTGCTATAGTGATCTTGTGCTGGAGTGATCTAGGGTGCAGGGGGTGTTGCTAAGAGCTAGAGGAGGGTGGTTGTACTGCATAGGTGAGCTAAGGCGGGTAGATTGTATGCTAGTAAGAGTTAGGGTAAGTGGAATGTGTTTTTTTGTGGTGATCTATGTTGTGAGCTAGGGTGGGTGGGTGGTGAGCTGGAGAGAGGGAAGGTCAGGAGTGCACTGATGCAAGCTGGGATTGGTGTGTGGATTGGTTTGCTGAGGCAGTTTATGGTGCCCTGGGTGAGCTACAATAAGTATTGTGCCAGGGCAAGCTAGGCCGGGAGGGAGCTAAGGTGGATATGTATTGTGCAGGGATTAGTTAGGGTAGATGGGTGGCATGCTGCGGAGAGCTAGGGTGGGTCGGTGTTATGCTGGGGAGCTAGGGTGGGGTGACGTTGTTGGGTAAGCTTGTGTAGGATGAGACAGAGTGGTTTGTTGAAGTTTGGTAGGGTGTGTGAGGTCGGTGAGGTGTGAGGGAGATTGTGTGACTGGGGAGAATGGGGCACTGGGGTGAACTCATGTTTTCTGGGGGGCTTTGGCGGTGGTTGGATAGGTGGGCTGCTGGGATGAGCTATGTTGAATAAGTTGTGCTTGTTTTTATTGTATTTGCATTGGGGTGAAAGCTTGGCTGAGCTAAGGTTCCTGGGTGTGGTAGGTTGTGCTGGGGTGAGGTAGGTTTGCTGGGGTGAGCTAGGGTTTGCTAGGGTGTGCAAGGGTGGTTGAGGTGCTGGGGTGAGCCGCATGTGTTGCAGTGATGTAGCTGTGCTGGGAGTGATCAGGGTGTCATAGGGTATGGGAGTGAGCTTGGGTGGGTTCTTAGGGTGTGTGTGTGTGTTGATGTGATGCTGCAACCAGCAGGGGGGATTCTAGGTGAGGAAGGTTGGGTAGAGGGTTAGGTGTGATCCTGAGGTAGCAAGTGTGGTTGAGCTATTGAGATGCTTGGGTGAGCTTGGGTGGGTGGACTCATGGGGTGAGCTCTGGGTGAGTTGCTGGGGCACACTGGGTTGGGTGGGTGGTGTGTTACTTTGAGGTGACCTAACGTGTGTGAGTGGGGTGCTGGGGTGAGCTATGGTGTTCTGGGGCTAGTTATGAAAAATGGGTTGTTGTGCCTGGATGAGCTAGGGTAGGTGGGTATTGTGGTAGGGTAAGCTAGGGCCCTTAAGTGTATGTGCTATTGTTAGCCTAGGTGGGAGGGGTCCTGGGGTCAGTGAGGTGGTGGGGAGATATTATGTTGGATGAGGCGAGCTAATGTGATGAGGTTGGGTGAGCAGGTGACATGGTTGGATGGGTGCTGTAGATGAGGTGATGTGAGGTAGTGCGGGGTTGGTTTGGTTGAGGAGAGGCGGTATTGGGTGGAATTAGGTGTATTAGTGGGGTGATTGTGCGCGGTGTGAGATTTCTGGGTGAGGATTTAGGGTGAGGTTAGGTCGTTGGGACAAGCTGGGTGGATGAAATGAAGTGGGGTGGCGTTGGGTGTGGTGAGCCTTAGGCTGGCATGTGCTAGGGTACAAGGATGGAGGAAGGGCAAAGCTGAGGCAGGTAGGTTGTTGACCAGAACTACGGTTCCCGAGAGCGTTCAACCTACCAGCACTTTGAGGTCATACCAATGAAATATAGAGCGCTATATAAATGTCAAGTAACATAACATAACATAGGACTGGGGTGTGCTTGGATGGCTGGGATTCACTATTGGGGTAACCTAAAGTGAGTGAGTTTCAGTGCTAAGGTAAACTAGGCTAGGTGTGTTTCTGGAGTAGGTAGGGTGACGAGACGATCTTAGATGGGGTGCTAGTGTGAAGTAGGTGAGCTGGGATAAACAAGGGTTGGTTGGTGGTTGAGGGGCTAGTGAAAGTTTGGGATTCTGGGTGGGGCTCGGCTGGGTTAATGAGTGGCAGGCCAGGGCATGCTAGGATGGGTGAGCAAAGGGGGTGCTGTTAGGTTTCACGGCCATTTGGAGTGCTTCAGTGAGGTAGGATGAAAGGGTGGGCGGTACGGTGAGCGTATACTGGAGGTTGGGCTACTGGGGTGATCTAATGTGGAAGGATGAGCTGCTGGGGTGATCTAGTGTGGAAGGATGAGCTGCTCGGGTGATCTAGAATGGTTGATGTTGTGCTGGGACGATCGAGGGTTGCTGGGAGGTATGCTGTGTTAAGTTACGGTGGAAGGCAGTGAGATGGAATGACTATGCTGGGGATGAGGTAG
The DNA here is from genome assembly GCF_040938575.1 of Ambystoma mexicanum. Taxonomy (NCBI): domain Eukaryota; kingdom Metazoa; phylum Chordata; class Amphibia; order Caudata; family Ambystomatidae; genus Ambystoma; species Ambystoma mexicanum. The sequence continues at coordinate 971,125,454 of NC_090930.1, read as the reverse complement.
GATGAGTTATTTGAGGTGTTCTGGGGTAAGTTTTGTTGGGTGTGCAGGTTGGTGTGTTGAGCCAAGCCATAGTGGGTAGCATGCTGGGACAACATTGCGTGGGTGTGTTTATGTGAGGTAAGGTGAATGGGTAGTGGGCTGTGGTGAGTTAGGGTCTGTGCATGTTGGGTGATGTGGTGCGGTAAGGATGTGTGAGATGAGGTAAGAGAGAGATTAGCTTTGGTGAGTGGATGGAGTGGGCAAGGTGGTGGGTTAAGGGTGGCTGGGGGATGTTGGTGAGGAAGCGGGCTGAGGTAGCATGGGTGGGTTCTGTGGGGAGGTTGGGTGGCATGAGCTATTGTGCTGCGGTGAGTTAGGGTTGTGGTGGGTGGTAAGAGTGCTTGGCTAGTTCATTGATGAGGTGAGCTTGAGGGTGTGGGTTGTAGAGATGGAGCAAACCTGGGTGGGTGGTGCTCTGTGTTGAGGTGCACAATATGTGTTTAGGTGGAGTGCTGGAAGATGCTAGGGTGGGGTGGGCATGATTATTAGGGTGGTTGTGCCCTTTAAGCACTGCTTCCAGGGTAAAGCAAGGCATCAGCTTTCGGCACACTCCACCCCACGCCTTCACAGGGCAGCATGAGGCCATTTGGTTTGAGTCTCTCTTAACATGGCTTCACTGTGTTCTGTTATTTCAGTGAGCCTGGCTCACATCAAGTTACAGAAACTGCACCCCTGGGACCCCGAAAACACAGGCACACTGCATTCCTGCTGTCAATAAATCCTATCCTTCAAGCCCATGTGATAGTGTGATAGGTGGGCTCTCCCTGGAGCTGCTGCCAGTGCAGGTCCCCACTGTGTAGTGTACCCAGGCTTCCGCTCAATGGGATCACTAGAGCTGGGAGGGCTCGGGCTACTGCTGGGCTCAATGCTATCACTAGTGCTGGGGGGCTGGGGCTACTGCTGGGCTCAATGCATCACTAGAGCTGGGGGGGCTGGGGCTGGGGCTACTGCTGGTCACAGCCCGTGTGATAGGCAGGCTCTCCCTGGTGCTGCTGCCAGTGCAGGTCCCCACTGTGTAGTGTACCCAGGCTTCGGCTCAATGCGATCACTAGAGCTGGAAGGGCTCGAGCTACTGCTGGGTTCAATGCGATCACTAGAACTGGAAGGGCTGGGGCTACTGCTGGGCACAGCCCGTATGATAGGCGGGCCCTCCCTGGAGCTGCTGCCAGTGCAGGTCCCCACTGTGTATTGTATCCAGGCTTCGGCTCAATGCGATCACTAGAGCTGTAAGGGCTGGGGCTACTGCTGGTCACAGCCCGTGTGATAGGCGGGCTCTCCCTGGAAATGCTGCCAGTGCAGGTCCCCACTGTGTAGTGTATCCAGGCTTCGGCTCAATGCGATCACTAGAGCTGGAAGGGCCGGGGCTACTGCTGGGCTCAATGCGATCACTAGAGCTGGAAGAGCTGGGGCTACTGCTGGGCACAGCCCGTGTGATAGGCGGGCTCACCATGGAGCTGCTGCCAGTGAAGGTCCCCCCTGTGTAGTGTATCCAGGCTTCGGCTCAATGCGATCAATAGAGCTGGAAGGGCTGGGGCTACTGCTGGGCTCAATGCGATCACTAGAGCTGGAAGGGCTGGGGCTACTGCTGGTCACAGCCCGTGTGATAGGCGGGCTCTCCCTAGAGATGCTGCCAGTGCAGTTCCCCACTGTGTAGTGTATCCAGGCTTCGGCTCAATGCGATCACTAGAGCTGGAACGGCTGGGGCTACTGCTGGGCACAGCCTGTGTGATAGGCGGGTTCTCCCTGTAGCTGCTGCCAGTGCAGGTCCCCACTGTGTAGTGTATCCAGGCTTCGGCTCATGGGATCACTAGAGCTGGAAGGGCTGGGATACTGCTGGGGCTACTGCTGGGCACAGCCCGTGTGATAGGCAGGCTCTCCATGGAGCTGCTGCCAGTGAAGGTCCCCCTTGTGTAGTGTATCCAGGCTTCGGCTCAATGCGATCAATAGAGCTGGAAGGGCTGGGGGTACTGCTGGTCACAGCCCGTGTGATAGGCGGGCTCTCCCTAGAGATGCTGCCAGTGCAGTTCCCCACTGTGTAGTGTATCCAGGCTTTGGCTCAATGCGATCACTAGAGCTGGAACGGCTGGGGCTACTGCTGGGCACAGCCTGTGTGATAGGCGGGCTCTCCATGTAGCTGCTGCCAGTGCAGGTCCCCACTGTGTAGTGTATCCAGGCTTCGGCTCATGGGATCACTAGAGCTGGAAGGGCTGGGCTACTGCTGGGCTCAATGCAATCACTAGAGCTGGAAGGGCTGGGGCTACTGCTGGGCTCAATGCGATCACTAGAGCTGTAAGGGCTGGGCTACTGCTGGGGCTACTGCTGGGCACAGCCTGTGTAATAAGCGGGCTCTCCCTGGAGCTGCTGCCAGTGTAGATCCCCACTGTGTAGTGTATCCAGGCTTTGGCTAAATGCGATCACTAGAGCTGGAAGGGCTGGGGCTACTGCTGGGGCTACTGCTGGGCACAGCCCATGTGATAGGCGGGCTCTCCATGGAGCTGCTGCCAGTGCAGGTCCCCAAATATGTACGTGCAGGGGTTCTGAGTACGGGGGGGCTCTGGGGCCCGAGCCCCCCCGGCAAAATCAAGTCGGGCTGAGCCCCCCCGGCCGGAGAGAAGTGATGCAGCATCGATGGCCCTTTCCATCGATACTGCATCACTTCTCTTCGGCCGGGTAAAAGTGCGAACATGTCCGATTAAGCCCTCCCCTCTAGGACTCATATTGGTGTATGGTCCTGGAGGGGAGGGCTTAGGGCAGCGGTATTCAAACTGTGGGGCGCGCCCCTCTGGTGGCCCGCAGCCTCATGCCCAGGGGGGCGTGCATCCACAGTTTGAAAAGAAAAAAAAAAGAGGATAAATTACCAAAGGATCGGGCTGTTGCTTCATCAACAAGCAGCAGCCCGATCCACGGCCCCTACCACACATGCATAGTGCGACAGGGGCCGGGCCTTTGTGAGGCCTGGGGCTCCATTAACAGCCTATTTATGAAGACAAAAGAAGGTGTGTGCTTTTCATTTTCTTCATGAATAGGCTCCTAATGGAGCCTGAGGCCCCACAAAGGCCCGGCCTCTGTCGCACTATGGGTCGTGGCAGCAGGGTAGTTTCTAGCCCATTTGGTGCCCAGGCTGAAACACTAGGAATGCGCCACCCCACCTCGCGCCCCACTCCCACCGCACCCCGCGCGCCACTCCCAAACTCAATATAACACTGCACAACATTGGGACACGGGGACCAGTGGGGGCACACATTGGGACACAGGGACCAGTGGGGGCACAACAGTGGGACACAGGGACAAGTGGGGGCACAACAGTGGGACACAGGGACCAGTGGGGGCACACATTGGGACACGGGGACCAGTGGGGGCAGGGGACCAGTGGGGGCACACATTGGGACACGGGGACCAGTGGGGGCACAACAGTGGTACACAGGGACCAGTGGGGGCACACATTGGGACATGAGGACCAGTGGGGGCACAACATTGGGACACAGGGACCAGTGGGGGCACACATTGGGACACAGGGACCAGTGGGGGCACACATTGGGACACAGTGGGACATCGGGACCAGTGGGGGCACATATTGTGACACAGGGACCAGTGGGGGCACACATTGAGACACAGGGACCAGTGGGGGCACACAGTGTGAAAAGGGGACCAGTGGGGCAGGGGACCAGTGGGGCCACACACTGGGACACGGGGACCAGTGGGGGCACACATTGGGACACAGTGGGGGCACCCACTGGGACACAGTGGGGGCACACATTGGGACACGGGGACCAGTGGGGGCACACATTGGGACACAGTGGGACACGGGAATCAGTGGGGGCACACATTGTGGCACGGGGACCAGTGGGGGCACACATTGGGACACAGTGGGGGCACACATTGGGACACGGGGACCAGTGGGGGCACACATTGGGACACAGTGGGACACGGGACCAGTGGGGGCACACATTGTGGCACGGGGACCAGTGGGGGCACACATCGTGACACGGGGACCAGTGGGGGCACACATTGAGACACAGGGACCAGTGGGGGCACACATTGAGACACAGGGACCAGTGGGGGCACAACAGTGGGACACAGGGACCAATGGGGGCAGGGGACCAGTGGGGGCACACATTGCGACACAGTGGGGGCACACATTGGTACACAGTGGGGGCACGCTGGGGGCACACAGTGGGAAAAGGGGACCAGTGAAAACACACACTCTCATACTTTCATGCTGACACAAACACACACTTAGTACACGCACACGAGAGCAATCATGCATAGTACGGCTCCGACGAAAAACACAAACAAAGGGGTCAAGGACTTAGAAGAGCAAAGCATAATAAAATAAACATGGCACCTACCTTCTTTCTGCCAGATTAGAGTCGTACCAAGAGTTGCACTTTTTGGGAGACTTCAGACGAACCCTCATGACATGACATTTTGTAAAGCTCAGGCAATATTATGTTACCACAGGTTGATACCACAGGTTTACAGAGCCTTTAAGCCACATAGCACGAAGCAAGCGGTAGAGCCACCCACACTGAGTGAGGACTGTAGTCTGCAGGGGGGGCCGTAGGCTCCATGCTGGCCACTGCCCCCCACAGTAGTCCCGCTCTCAGTCCCTGATGCCCTGTGCCCCCAGCCATGGAGCCCCGGGGACGAGTGACGGCGCTGAGCCTGGCACTGGGCCTCGTCTCGCTGGCGGCGGCGCTGCTCGTCACCGACACACTGCCATCTTCAGCAACCACACCCCAGTCCCCCACCCACAATCTTGCTGAGATATCTCGCAGGCACTGACTCTGGCTTTGTTGATTTGAATAGTCTGCTTGGGGCTTGATGTGGAACCCATTCTTGAGCCGCCACAAAGCCCTTCAATGCAGTTTTTCAGCATGTGTGTTCTGCAAGTAAGTAAGCACGTTTAACGTGGGTTTGCGCACTGGTACATCTACTTACTTGGTTGGCAGTGTAGTCCTCACCTGTCCTGACTCCTGCGTTGTGGTCCTCGCACTGCACTGCAGCATTCATACCATTGAGTTGACAATCGGATCGGTCAAGGGGGCACTTGTGGTACTTGGTGGCGTGCTAATGCACATTGCACAGGTGCCAGCGCTGCCACCACACCCATTCACCCATCGTGACCCTGACCCGGCCCCAAGTGCCAACATTCACTGCGCCACCTGGTCTGCTGCTGCAGCCAGCCTTACTGCAGACAGTATCTAACAACAGGACCGGTGCTATCACCAGGGCAAGGCAGTAGTGTGGGGATGTTAAAAAAAGCAGTTTGCAGCTCTAACATTTCCAACATATAGGCAAGCGCCTCACCTTGCCTAGTGATAGCACCGGCCCTGCCAGGGCCTCTAATACCAGTCCCTGACAAATTAGGTGTATGCTCGTTTCTTGGAAGGTACGACGTTATTAAGCATAAGTGGGGTGTACTTTTTTTACTGACTCCTTCATTTTTTGAATAAGGGGTGTTTCAAATGAATGTTGAAAACCAGGAAAGTGGGAGTTTTTAAAACATGGAGACAACCATGGCTACAACATTCAGACACAAGTGCTTCCATCAGTCACAAACATCACTTGGGTGCAGGGTGAGCCTGGGTAACTGCTTTTAAACATTGTACACTACTTTACCAGAATGTCTGGTAAACTACAATGTTAAAAGCAGTTAACACTCTTCCCCCCAAGTCTGAAACCACACTGGATTGCATTATACTTCAGCGAGGATTGCATTATACTTCAGCAGAACATCTGATGTGTCCACTGAAAGGTTTAATATTAAACTACATCCCTAACTCTATCTGGTTACCCAGAGGTAACATCTTAGCAAATGTCACTTGTGGCTGGCCAATCTACAGCAGCACTATTGTAAGTTTGAATTGTTGATGTTTTACTGAACTATGGCACCACACACGTCTTGATTGGTAGTTTTTAATCGGGAAACGTCTTTACTTCTCGTTTCCCTTGAATTGGGAACTTTCTTTTGGTGGTGGTGGTGGTACTCCACCTCGCAGCTGTACCTTCTGTTTAGCAAGCATTTCATTCTCCCATCCTAGTTGTGTTGCTCGGCCTTTTGAGGGAGGGCTACTACAACCTGGACGATTATAGAGCGGTGGAGTAGGGGCAGTGATGTCTTACTGGAATGCAACTCGATGGCTTAAATCTCCTTCTTACTTGACTTACTTGACAATGTTTCCATTGTTCTGCGCTGCGCGCGCCCCAACCCCCCCCCCCACGGGCCGTTGCACCAGGTGGGCGACTACATGCAAATTTGCGGTCATATAACTTCCAGTGATGTCACTTCCTGTATTTGGCACCCCCACGGGAAATTCATAAGTCGGCTCCCCTGCGTACGTGTATATGAACTAAGTGCATTATTATCACGTAAATAATGCACTTAGTTCACATACATATACATTTTTCATGGATTCTTTAATATGTTTTGCACATTTAGTGTTTACTAGAATAATGTGAGTCTATAAAACAAAGTGTCTGCTGGGTTCAGGTTCCTTTCTCTGCTGGGTTCGTGCTTTTTATGTCCGTTTTGGAGTTGCTGGTGACACGGCTTCACCATATTCTGTTATTTGAGAGAACCTGGCTCTCATTAAGTTAAACGTATTGCATCCCTGGGATCCCGGAAAGACAGGCACACCACATTCCTGGTGCGCATGCGTAGTCAGCCGGAATTTTCACGAATATGTACGTGTATGTGAACTAAGTGCATTATTATCACGTAAATAATGCACTTAGTTCACATACATATACATTTTTGATGGATTCTTTAATATGTTTTGCACATTTAGTGCTTACTAGAATCCTGTGAGCCTAGAAAACAAAGTGTCTGCTGGGTTCAGGTTCCTTTGTCCGTTGGGTTCGTGCTTCTTATGTCCATTTTGGAGTTGCTAGTGACACGGCTTCACTGTATTCTGTTATTTTAGCGAGCCTGGCTCTCATCAAGTTAAACATTTAGCACCCCCAGGATCCCAGAAAGACAGGGACACCACATTCCTGGTGTCAAAAAATCCTATCCGTTAAGTAATGACTGAGCATGCGGACAGATCTGAGTTGTCCGACGCTCCGTCCATGTAGTTCCGAAAGGGGCACCAGTAATCCACTAGTCTGCTGCTACTTGACAGCGATGCTGCGTATAGTGACTCTCTTTTCTTATACGTATTCACGGTATTCTGCCATCTCTGAAAGCACAGTGCTCTGCGCTTCCCCCAGGTCCTACCAATTAAGGATCTAGCAATTGCTGACGCCATCCTCAGTGGTTTCTGCTCCACACGAGAGCCTCCCTCATTCATTGCCAATAACCACAACTCTGGGGAATAAAGCCTCTGGGGCATTTACACCAGAATCATAGCATTCTCTGCCCCATCCCAAAACGGTCAACTATGCGGGCATGTCAAGGCCACATGTTAAAAATCAGCCTGGTCTGATCCACATCTTATACATAGTCTGGACCTATCGGGGAAGAACCGGCTCAGACGAGCGGGTGAGTAAAAAAACAGGTACAGGCATTTAAAGTGAATTAATCAGAACCGACTATTCAGGGACAGGCTGCGAGTCTGCATGCAGATGACCTTTCATTGCTCCTCCGTTATCAGCCTCCCAAGCACGAACCCCGATATAACCCTATAGTTCCCTCCATTAATTACTTTCTGTGCTCTAATCATTTTGTAAATAGAAGAAACCAGTTTCCTGGTGGTCAGTGGAGCAATAACTTATTCAAGTATTGGGAAGGCTGTAGAGGCTCGTGGAAAATCTGGACATTTAGATTTGAGTACTTCCGTTAAGCGGAAATACAGTAGCATAGTCACTGCCGTCCACTCCCCCTTAGCTTTCAAGGCATCTCATTTGATGAACTCCACTCCCTGCGCTAGATCCCCAGGGTTAGGACTCCCAATCTGTCAAAATGAGTCTGAAATATTTTATTTATGGGTGAGTGGTATTCCACGGACTCTGAATATAGCCAGATTTGGGGAGTAACGGGTTCTCTCCCTCACCACCCGGCACACCTGAGCCCAGGCTTTACAAGTGAGCTCTACCGGTTGGATCTCTGACTGCCCCACTCTCTCCAGATTCCCCCACAATAATCCCCTCAAATCGTTCGGATGGGTGGTTGCCTTTGCTAGATGAGTATTGGGGAGTTCCATGGTAGGGGACCACCACCAGACAGAGTATTGTATCTGAGTGGTTAGGAAATACACATACAGATCCGGGTTTTCCAGTCCACAGCGTTCATCGGGAATGGTCAAGGTGCCTGTTTAACAGCCCAAGCAAGTCGAACCATCAGGCTCGAGAGATGGGACCAGAAGCTCAGTGGGGGCCAAGTGGGTACATTGTTGAATATATATTACAATTTTGGGAGGATCACCATCTTGGCCAAAGATATCCGGGTAGCTTGAAAGATAGGTAGAAGGTTCCATGACTCAACTTTATGTTCCAATGTCTCGAGAACCCTGGCATAGTTTTCCCTATACAAATCCCTAGCTGCTGGGCAGGTAACGAATACACTGTTGACACCATCTGAATGCCTCCCCTACATCACTGGGGGTCAGAGGGAGCACCTCCAATTTGGACCAGTTTATCCATAGCCTGAAAGGTCCCCAAACCTGCATATTTCCTGCACCATTGGTTGTAGATTCTGCCTGGGCTATTTCACATACAACAGTATGTCGCCTGAATATAGGGAGATTATGGAGACATGCGAGTGGATCTTAACACCACGATGGGTGTGATACTCCTGTATGCCGCAGGCCAGTGGCTTGACAGCCAGGGCAAATAGGATAGGTGGCAGGGGGCATCCTTGTCTTGTCCCCTGCATTGGGTGAATGTATTCAGAAGTCATTCTATTGGTATACACCACAGCCCTGGGTGCCATGTACACTAGTCGTACCCATTGTAGATAGGTCAGTTCAGCTCCCAAACGACGGAGGACCTCAAACAGACTGGCCATTCCACAGGGTCGAATGCCTTCTCTGCATCTAGAGCGGCCACTAGGATCGGGGTCTCAGGATACACGTTATGTATAAGTGTGAACAGATGTCTCAAGTTATTCTGAGTAGATTTCCCCAGGATGAAGCCCACCTGGTCCGGGAGGACCAGCGCCGGTATATGTCGTAGAAGTCGGTCAGCCAGTATTTTGGCCAAGATTTTATTGTCCGTATTGATTAGAGATAATGGTCTATATGCAGCGCATTTTAAAGGCTCTTTATCTGCTTTAAGCAACACTGTCATCACAAGGACGGTTCTAGTGGATTCAGGGAGAAAACCAGAAGATCTGGCAGCTTCGTACATGTCCTGCTGTTGTGGTAATAGGATATCTACATATGCCTTGTAAAGCTCAGCAGTTATCCCATCTAAGCCCAGGCTTTCCCATTAGGGAGAAAAAGAATTTCCATTTGAGGAAGGAACATTCATACTCTCCCCCTGAGCCGGATGTAACCAACCCAGAGCTATTCTATCTAGGTATTGTGCAATGGAGTCGTGACTGGCGGTCATTTGGGATGTGTATAGGCATTCATAAACGTTTCGAAAGGTATTGTTGATCCTCACAAGATCTCTTGTATGAGTCCCCACCGAATCCTCAATTTCTATGATAGCATCTAGTTGCCGCTCATGTTTAATGGCCCACAAAAGCGTCTTGCTGGGGCCGTCTCCTTCGCCATATGCTGCTGCCGCTATGCGGTCTCCGAGAAACCTCTCTTCTTTGATTTCCAATAGACTAATTTCCTCCCTCTTTTGCCTCAACTTATTACAGACATCTGGAGCATCAATGGATCCCTATTGTGTCTCCAAATCTTTGATTTTTTCCACCAGTATGGACATGACCTACGCAAGGTCTTCAGGACACCTCCCTCTTTCGAAATGCAGCAACCCCTAATATATACATTGAAGGCTTCCCATACCACCCTAGGGTCTGCAACCAAGCCCACATTACCCTGGAAACAGGTTTGTATGTCTTGTGCAATTTGTTCCCTAAAAGCGGTGTCATCCAAGTGCTAGACCTGAAACGCCAGCACAGTTGTTTAGGGGGTTGGGTCAGCCCTGTGATATGGATTAATACTAGTCAGTGATATGATAGGGTCCGGGGAAGTATACTAGCCCGCACAATATTCTTAGCCAGGTCAGCATAACATAGGGCCTCATTAAACGGATGGCGGTAAGGGTTAACGGTCACCGTTAATGGTACCGGTGACCGTTAACCCTTACCGCCTTATTACGAGGTCCCTTTGCGGGTTGGAGACTTTAACGCCTGCTTTTCGCAGGCGTTAAAAACCAACCCGCAAAGGGACCAGGGAGCTAATTACGGTACCGCAATTTGCGGTGCCGTAATTAGCACCTTCCCCATTTCCATTATGCCCTATGGGGCAAAAATGGGAATGGGGAAGGGCAATGGGGGAAGGGGGAATTACCGCCCCACCAACCTTGGAATAGGGCGGTAATTTCCCTTTCCTCCAAGGCGGTGCCAGTATTTTACCGGCATGGACTAAGGTGCTAATAGCACCTTGGTCCACCGCCGTCCATGTAATGAGGCCCATAGTCTATTCTAGAGGAGCTACCATGTACACTTGAATAAAAGGAGCATTACCTGACATTAGGGTGAGCAATGCGCCACGCATCATGTAGTCCATGGTATTCTGGAAAATCATTGTTTGGGGCATATATATTCACCAAAAGAACCCTCAGACTCGTCACCCCCCCGCCAGAAGGCTGTAACGACCCGCCTCATCCCCAATTTGTTCATGTAGTTTAAATTCTAATGATCAGTGGATATACGTAGCCACCCCCCGTGAATGAGAGGTGAAAGAGGAGCTGAACCTATGTATGCCCCATCCAGCGATGTTAGCAAGGGCCCCATCCTGTGTCAAGTGTGTTTCCTGCAAACATAGAATATTCACGCCATGATTCTCAACATAGTTTGTGATCAGACTGACTTTTTTAGATTGGTGAACCCACATATATTCCAAGTCATCACTGAGATCATATTGTCCGACCTATTCCCCGCACTAGGTGTCCCTATGTTGCGTCCGGGTAGAGAAGTCCTCCAGAGCCTCTTGAGCTGCCCACAGGGCCCCACAGTGTCCAGTTGGGGGAGTAGTTTGGTTCCATGCCACAGAAAGGTCAACATTACCCACTAGCGCTGCAATCCTACCCCTCCCCTGTACAAACACATCTACGCTGCAACTTAAAACACCAATTACCACAGATTGCCTCCCCCGACCCACGCCAGAAACATAACCCTACCGGTGCTCAAGCCCCACCCCCTACCCTACCACAACCCATCATTAACCGCAAACAATATCCGCAGTGCCTGTGGAAAATGGGGAGTTGTCAGTGGCCAGATCAGCTCCTTACGACAGAAGGCGCACTCCGACATCTTTGCCCCACTATCAGTTCCATTTAGTATTAGCCTCTAAGACATGAGAGCAGTGATTATGAAACCTATCCCAGTGAAGCAGCGGGATCAACGGGGTGATCGACGAGGTGATCCCTCAGAGTCAGGAAGATCTAGTGCGAAGTGCTCTGCGGTTTCAGCAGAAGTAAAAAAGATTGTTTTACCCCCATGCACCACCTTAAGCTTGGCTGGCTATAACATTGAATAACGTACTTCCTTCCTCCGTAAGATATTTTTAACGGTTAGAAAGGTTTTTCTTTAGTCTTGTACTTGCGGGCTAAAGTCTGGGAAGAGGCGGATAGTTGCAGCCCACCAGTGTAAATCTTTCTTGTATCTGGCAGCACGGAGCGGCATGTCTCTGTCTTGGTAGTTAAAGATTCTGTGATAATGGGCTGTTCCGGTGCCCCAGGAGGAGGTCTGGTTGCAAGGGACCTGTGTGCCCGCTCCACCATAGACATCCTCGTGACCGGGGGGCGCTCCAGCACCTCCATAAGCAATGTTTCCGCAAATGTTTCCATATTATCCATGGGCGTGTATTCACTGGACCTGCCCTTGAGGTCTTCATTTTTTGCTGCCACCTTCTTGACTGTTTGTTGGAGTGCCGCAACCTCTCACTGCAGGACGGCCACTTTGTCCTCACCTTTGCTGATCTGCTGTTCCGACTCGGTCATATGGCCACAAAGCTTGTTGATTTGGATCGCCGAGACATCGACCTTACATGTTAGGGTGTCGCTTTTGGCACTGAGGTTATCAGTGCTATTTTTCTGAGTCAGCAGGGTCTGGTTCAAGGCTGAGACATCCAGCGAGGACAGTCTATGAATAACCTCAGCAGGGGCGTGCGCCTGATCAGGCTGAGCGAACTGGTCCATTTAGGCCTACTTCTTGGAGTTGCCTTTTTCAGGAGATCATTGTGGTTGTGCTTGAACTGTGCCGTTGGCTTCCTGCTTTTTTTCACACTGTGTGGGGAGTATGGTCACTCTGTGCTCCCGCTACCTTCAATATTTCCCACCGCAGTCCGGCACATCACCCCATCCCCCCCCCCAGGAAGGAGCACAGGCAAGCAGCAGTTTATATGGCTGGGTACGGTGGACCAGCACAATGCAGCTCCCAGGCTCTGTCCCGAACCACTGGATGTACGTCTGGTTTGCCCCCCAAGGAGCCACACCACAGAGCTCCCACTGTTTATCCAAACCCATGGATCAAAAAGGATGGTGCACTGGGTCTCCACAGGGTACAAGGGTGCAGAGGTCCTCCCGCCACCACAACGCCCCACTGGGAGCCCAACTACTTACTGGGGCATGACCTACAGTAGAGTCTGCCACATAGGCCAAATATCAGCACCAGGGGTGCTCCATTGCCGCAGCCCTATCCGCACTGCTGCCTTGGAACAAGGCTTCCTGCTCACAGCTTGTCAGCTCGATGAAAGTCAGCGCCAGTTGCCAGATCAAGGCTGAGTCATAAGTCACCAGGTGGGACCATAGCCCCGCTCCCCCGGCAGGTCAGAGAGTGTACGCTGCCTTCGTGCCAACAGGAGATGTGCACCAGCTACGCGGATCGGCCGGTATCACGGTCCAATGTGTGCCCGGCAATGGTCCTCACCGCGGTGCCGGCAGCGTATTCTACCCGGCTTTGGACAGATTTCATGGTACGCGGGGGGACAGCAACTCAGACACTGCCGCAGGCAGGCGCCTCCCTCGGGTACACTGTATTTCCGAGCAGGAGCGTAATTTATGGTCAGCGATTGCCACGCTCCACTGCCCCGCTCTTCGGATGGTGTAGTGATACACAAAATTGCAACTTTGCCAATCAGGGCTTTAGATGACAGCATTAGCCGCTGAAAGCCAATAGTGTATTCAAAGTATGTGCCAAAAATGCTGACAGTAGTCTGTTGTAGCACTTCCATTATGCAGTAGTGAGCTACAAGGAATATGCAGGCCTAGTATGAGTGATAGGTCACATTATGCATTGTTGATAGGCAGGGCGAAGGCCCCTGCTCTGTAAGCTAATAGACAATATTGGAGTGTTTGGAACATTATGGCACCTATATAGCGCTTAGATAGCCAGTATTAAGCGCTATGAACGCTAAACTATGAGTGCATGTCTTTTAGAGAATATTCTGCCTCACTAACGGTAGCCCTGTAAACTAATCTCTCTTTCTCTGGGAAGGCACTGATAAGACATTCCTGAACTTTCGCGCAGATGGGCTCCAGGGAGGGGCTCAGAAGAAGGAGCACAGTGGAAATTAACAGAGTTGGGTTTTTTCCATGAGCCAGCCTATATTTTGCACAGGGAAAGTTCTGGAACTCTGCGTCATGGACGGACAGCACGAGATTATAAAATATGCATGCTTATATGACTCAGGTGGGAGATCGTCCTGTGGACTTGGTTCGAGCAAGATCAAGTGCCTGGAATTGGAGCTCTGACGGCACCCAGCAGCGCTGTCTTCTGAGCGGGGCCTGTTACAGCTAGCTTATGAGGGCCAGGGTCTCCCAGTGCTGATTGAAGGGGCGAAAGACTGTTTCTCTATGTTTCTCTATGTTTATCTAAGTTCTTTGTTTCTCTATATTTTGCATTTCTCTAAGTTTTGTGCTTTGTAATCTTCTCTAACTTGAATCCCAAAATGTATATGAAATTCACTGTTTAGAATAAATACTAAAACTTATTGAAGGTGTCATTTGTCACTAGCATGAGTTCACTGCTCAGCACAATAGAACCTGTATTTTGGGCTGAATTGGGTATTTTTTGCTCTCAAAGGGCTGGCCCCGAGGAAGATTTTGCCCATATCAAGACATTTGGTGGCAGCGGTGGGATTTGTGCAGAGCAGTGCCTTGCTGTGAAATGACAAATTGTGTGAGAGAACACAGTGCAGAGTGAGGAGCAGGCTGTCGCATTTCCTTGGTGGTCTCACTGCAGCTCTGAGACTTCAAAAGACAGCAGCGTTGTGTCGGCTTGCCGTGGCCGATAGCTTGTGTGGTTAAGACTCCCTTCAGTAAATCAGTCGTGACTGACTTATTGCTTGGGAATGGAGCCGGGGAGTACAAGGTGATAAAAAAGCGGGAAATGGCTTTGTTTAAAGCGCTCCGATGAATGGTCAAGAAAGATGTATGTTCAATTAGGAAAGAATTTTATCATGCGGTTTCCCCAGTTTAAAGTTGTAATTTGAAATGCAAAGTGAGACGGAGTTCTCAACTCTATTCTGTCATGAGGGCAGGGAAAATAGTTGCGAGGATTTGACATGCAAATTGTGAATAGTAATCTAACCATTGATTCAGCCCCAGTGTGCTAGCGAGTGGGGGGCTGTAATGTACGGAGGCGAAGGTTCGCTTTTTAATGCATGCTTTTGAAGTGTTGACATTCCTGAAGATAACGTGGGGAATGAGCCGTGTTTAGGAGAAAGAGTAACATCTGTGTTGAGAGCCTAAAGGGTTTGTTTTTCTTTTGGCAACTGTAAATTCCATGTGCTGGTGGCGAATTCTGTTTAAAGGAAACATACTAAAATGGTTATATTGCATTTTAAGCTGTGCCATGCTTATAATGGGTGAGAGACTCACTTAAAAAAGAAAGTGAGTGATGTTATTTGGATTTTCGATTTTTGTGTATTGATTTGAAATTGCAGAATCAGTTTGCAATGGTTTGGGGGGAAAAAAAGACAATTTATATTTTTCTAAATTGCCTCTAAATTGCCCCAGGAGTATTTTTGACTGTTCCCACACTATGCCATGGATTTGGACTGTTGCCTTATAGGTGATGTATGTTTTTGGAAATAGTGACCTGTTAACTGTGATACATGGTGAAAAATGTTGTTGACACAATAACAGCCCACAAGCAATATAGAGTGTGGGTTGCTCTTGCAGAGAAAAAAAAACATGCAGGGAGCTGCACTAAACATGGCATTTTTTTAAATGCACTGAAATAAGTGGTTATATTCTGGCAATGGTACAACAGAATGAAAAATCTGTGTGTGATAAGACAGCACAAAGATTTAGTGGGTTGCGGGTTCTTTTGAAAGATCGCACATTACTTTGGAGTGAGCTTGTGAAGCCAAACTAAAAGGTTACAAGGAAAAAGAAAAAAAAAACGTATGCTTTTAAATGGGACATTAATCAGTTCAAAACAGGCTAAAAGACGCTTTGACATTTTGCAAAATTACATGGAGTAGAATCTGATGACAAAAAAACGTGCCTCTTTTGAAAATAAGAGTCTTGCTGTGTGTGCAGAGCTTGTGCCTTGAAGATAACTTGCACTGTCTTGGGCGAGGTGCGCAAAGAAAAAAATAACTGTTGGAGGAAGGCAGAAAAAAGCAGAATACTGCGCTCCTGTTTAGTGAAATGGTGTTTACAGAAGCTGGCAGATATGAGAGCTTTTCTGAGTTGCTGGAGAAAAGCAGTGCATGAAAGAGTTAATCTGGATGAACTGTCTGAAACAAGTGCCTTCCATTGAAGCCGCCACAGTTTAAGAGTTATAGAGCAAAGAGATAAGCTTGCTGCGTGAAAGATAAACAATGACATTCCTGCATTCCATCCCCTGTGAGAGACACCGTCAGTGTGAGCAAAAAACTGAGGAGGAGGGGGTGCAAAGACAGAAATGCTGAAACAGAACTGAAGGAAATAATTGCTGTGAGTGAGAAAATGAACAAGAGCACAATTTACCGTACACATGCTGATGTACGCATGCTTTCTAACACCGGCATGCAAATAACAGAGCTGATCAGAAGTAAAGAATTTGCCAGTATTAACACTGGAAGGAAAACAAATGCTGCACACAGAATGGCAGATGGGCACATCACATCTGAACATTTGGGGAACCTGTGCATCTGTGAATGGGCTAAGAAAAAGACAGCTGCCCATTTCAAGAGACATTGCCGTGCAAGCTGCATTCCCATGCGCCATGTGATGTGATGTGAAGTGAAGAGACATTGCTGTGCAAGCTGCATTCCAGTGCTCCATGTGATGTGAACTGAAGTAAAGCGTTGTGCACTGGAGAAGAAACCTCTAGGCGCTTTGAAAAGTGAGAATACACAGTTGGAAAAATGCAAGCTACATTGCCAGGGCTGGAGTAACTGACAAAGACATTATGGCATTCCAGATGGAAGCAAAACTGACAAAAGCGCTTAGTCTTTTTGCAAGAGACAACATGCAGAGCGGGCCTTTGGAGTATAACATGAACACTGCACATTAGCCATGATCCAGAAGCCTCACGGCTTAGTGCAAGAATGAATGATTTGTTGAAGCAACAAAAGAAACTGACTTAGACTATCGCTCTCAAAGGGGTGGTCCAAGAAATCAGCAAACACCCTTTGAGAAAATGATAAGTGAAAAACCAGAGGCTTGAAAGACACTAGCTGTATGGAGAAAAATAAACAAAGCTGCTTGTACAACTGCAGGCGGTATTGGACTGAAAGACTTTACCTTTGAAATATGGAGTGATGCCAGCAGGGCAAAGTAAATCAAGATCATGAGACACTGGAAGCAAGTTGGCGCCTGGCATTCGTGATCGCTCTGATGACAAAGGAAAGCATTGATCCATTGAGAAGTGCGACCTGGGTACTTATTATATGGCTTTTGTAAAAGCACAGATCAGTCTGAGGTACCATTGACCAACTATGATCGCATTGCACAAATGAGTTTGTGATTAGGCAGTTACACCCCGTATGGTTGAGTGTAAATAAGCCCCCAGAAACATGCAGAAGGGTGACAAATAATTGCAGTAGCAATGATAAAGTGTGTAGTTACCTGATGAGACTTCTGAAGGTGGGGGTGGTGTTAAGGGAAGGGGTGGATAACGCTGATATTGAAGTTTTGATGACATCCTAATGTGAAGAATAATGACATTGTACTTTTGATGAAATCCTAACATTTTTCTGTTTGTATTTTGCCTAGGCAAAAAAGCAAGACAGTTGCGTGCCATTATTGAAGTAGATGTGTGCAATTTGCAGGTGACACTGATCAGTCAAGCAGACGCATTCTCAGAGAAAGCGAGTCACTGCGTGATGAAATATGCAAACGTTGAAATGTCCTGCACCGCACTCAATGCTGCTAACATGCATGACGTATGAGGACATTTGTTCTGCAACCTGCGAAAGGTGTCCAACAGAGTAATAACTTTTGCTGAACTGGCACGGTGCAGACTTGGCTAGTTATCAAATATTTGATGCTGCACATTCAAATGATTCAGTTGCTGGAAATAACTTAATTGACATGTCTTGCCTTTCTTGTTTAAAGGACTGTGGACAATGAGTTGTGGACTGTAACATCATGCACCACAAACAGCTGTGTGACACAGCACTTGAATGCTAACACATTGAAAAATGGTTTTTAAATGCACTTTTTGAGATGAATCTGAAAAAACGAAATGGTTTTGCTCTTCCAACTGAATTGCTTTAACCAGAGATGTTTTGCTTTTTGAAAAAAAAAAAAAAACTTCTACGTTGCACGTAGGCAGGAAACTGATTTATGAATTGTTGGGGCAGCAGGATTATGCAAGCAGGAGTGTAATTTATTTTGAGATAAGATGAGTGCGCACATCAAAGTCACCTGTGCGTAGGTTAAGATCCTTAATTTGAAGTAATGCTGCCAAGTGTGTGAGCTCCAATTTGAAATGGTAACCTTTGAAACCCTGGATACTTTTACAGCCAGCTTGAAGGCAGGTAAATGAAACCATGACTGACTTGATATTTGATTTTATGACACAGTGTGTGACACGGTTTTTGTTAAACCAACCAGTTTCATGTTTTAGTGGGGACAGCTGTCTCCAGCACACTAATGCAAAGAGTCACCTTTTTGATTGTAGACATTTGGAATAATTCTTTGGAAAAGCGCTACAAATGAGTATCCACATGGAATTGCTAGTGTACTGGCCTGGCACATTGTCAGACATATTTTGTCACTGACTCATATGACTGGTGTCTATGAAATACTAGGCCCAAATGTTTCAGTGAATGAATACAACGATTTGTTTAATTTGTTTAATGTGATGTTTTTTTTCAGACCAAGAACTGCAGCGAGTGTTCTCGCCAAGATTTTATGGACTATAATTTGACTAAATGCATTTCACACAATGGTGTGATGAAACAGCCACTGCCGGATGGTAGTATGGTGTTTGTAGCTAAAACTAATATTGTATATGGTAGATATCCCACTTGAAGAAGGGTATTCTCCAAGTCATATAAGGTAGATACTGTGAACGTGTTAGATTTTCCAGGCAACATTTAAATTGTAGGCTGATAATGCACACCTCCATTATTACAGTGATACACTTAGACATAGATTTATCATGAGGCAATGTTTCCTTAGTACTACCAAGCTGCTACAAATGGAGTCCATTTCTATGGCCCATCACTAGAGTGCGCGTAGCTAGGGAGCTAGATTCATTAATTGCAGGAGCAGCGGGGAGTAACAGGAGCTTTATATGCTTGTGACATAGAAACTGTGCACAATAAGCTAGCCACTATGGGTTCTGATGCCAGCTCTGCTATAGAAATTTTGGCCTAGTGGGGCCCATTGATACGCCCAACACTGCTACAAGTATTGGCAACCACTGGAGATGGCAGAATTTTAGGTATGAAGACATTTTTTCTGCCATAGGGCAGGTCAACAAGACTGCTAAATACACATGATGCATTTTATGGCAAACATTGTTAAATCAGCAGGTGTTGGCTTTTTACTGGGTGGGGGCGACCATCCTCAACACACTGGCACGCAGAGCTACAGTTACCAGCATACATATGGATCAAATTGCTTGCTTTTGATTGCATGAATAACACATGCCATGCTTGATGTAAATTAGTAGAATTGTTTTTATTTAGATAACCTGGTGCCCATGGGTTCACCTTGTTCACGAAATTAGATGGTTTCTGGTTGGGTTCCACATATATGGGGGAAGTGTCTAATCACACAGCCCATAGTCACGTTTGAATGCCCTGGGATCAGGGGGAGGGTAGGCCCTTAGAGTGAAAGGATGCCAGGTTTTAGCATTGGTAACCATACATAAATGCAATAGTGCATTGTAGATTAGACTACATTGGATTGCCTTGACATTCTAACTGCATGCTGCTTTTTTAACTGACAATCAGTTATACAATAATTATTTAGGTATTGTTGTGTAGGCCAGGTTTTGGCTAAAGTAAATGTCCATGTTCACTTTGTGTAGGTATTTTTGTGTAGGCCAGGTTTTGGCAAGGGTATATGTCACTGTTCACTTTGTGTACATTTTTGTTTAGGTAGTGTTTTACCTTGCATGCCACGCTGACTAACCGCTAGAAGATAGTTTGCTTAAACCTCTTGCAAAGCCCCAAGGTCTTTATCACTGCACTAAATACTATATTGATGAGTATTAGTCAGCATTGTCGCACACACTTTGAATAGGGGTGGAATGTAGTGATACACAAAATTGCAACTTTGCCAATCAGGGCTTTAGATGACAGCATTAGCCGCTGAAAGCCAATAGTGTATTCAAAGTATGTGCCAAAAATGCTGACAGTAGTCTGTTGTAGCACTTCCATTATGCAGAAGTGAGCTACAAGAAATATGCAGGCCTAGTATGAGTGATAGGTCACATTATGCATTGTTGATAGACAGGCAGGGCGAAGGCCCCTGCTCTGTAAGCTAATAGACAATATTGGAGTGTTTGGAACATTATGGCACCAATATAGCGCTTAGATAGCCAGTCTTAAGCGCTATGAACACTAAACTATGAGTGCGTGTCTTTTAGAGAATATTCTGCCTCACTAACGGTAGCCCTGTAAACTAATCTCTCTTTCTCTGGGAAGGCACTGATAAGACATTCCTGAGCTTTCGCGCAGATGGGCTCCAGGGAGGGGCTCAGAAGAAGGAGCACAGTGGAAATTAACAGAGTTGGGTTTTTTCCATGAGCCAGCCTATATTTTGCACAGGGAAAGTTCTGGAACTGTGCGTCATGGACGGACAGCACGAGATTATAAAATATGCATGCTTATATGACTCAGGTGGGAGATCGTCCTGTGGACTTGGTTCGAGCAAGATCAAGTGCCTGGAATTGGAGCTCTGACGGCACCCAGCAGCGCTGTCCTCTGAGCGGGGCCTGTTACAGCTAGCTTATGAGGGCCAGGGTCTCCCAGTGCTGATTGAAGGGGCGTAAGACTGTGTTTCTCTATGTTTCTCTATGTTTATCTAAGTTCTATGTTTCTCTATATTTTGCATTTCTCTAAGTTTTGTGCTTTGTAATCTTCTCTAACTTGAATCCCAAAATGTATATGAAATTCACTGTTTAGAATAAATACTAAAACTTATTGAAGGTGTCATTTGTCACTAGCATGAGTTCACTGCTCAGCACAATAGAACCTGTATTTTGGGCTGAATTGGGTATTTTTTGCTCTCAAAGGGCTGGCCCCGAGGAAGATTTTGCCCATATCAAGACAGATGGGTGTACATCGATTTTCAAATCTGGTCGAACCTCTGAAAGGCAGGATATTTTTTAAAGGATTTAAAGCCTTCATTGGAGCTATCTCCAGCGGCAGCCATTTTCTAGCCGCGCAACAGCACCCCTGCACCATCTTTGTACTGCAATTTTGGTTTCACAGAGAATTTTAATTTTTCTTTAACAAGCTTTCATAATTCTTCTTCAAATGTCACAAATCAACATTAGTTGTTTCTGTTAGAACCATAGTTCAGCATTTGCATCAACTAGCACCTGGCTTATTCCTTTGCCAGGTCCTTTTAGGCAGCAACTTCTTGCCCTATGGGTATACTCGCCTGCCTATCTACTTCTTCAACAACAAGAACAGAAAAGTGCTTCAGTGGTAACTTCCAACTTAGAATAACAACAACTTCATTGGGCTTCTTTAGCATCAAACTTTTAACACTCTGCTCGATGTTCGCAGGTCTTCGATACTTGTTGCTTCTCGCCGTCGGGTGGACAGCCTCCTTGTGGCCTCCTCCGCTCACGCCACTGAGGAGTTGAGCCTCCTCTGCTCCTGTGAGGGTTAGGTGCAGCCTTGCCACCTGGACCCTCCAAAGAGGTAACACTTCCCTCGCTACTGCTGCTTCCCACTGCGCAAACTCTGCACAACAAGATTTTATCAGGCAAGCTTCACTTCCTTGTGCTTTCCGCTGCGCAAACTCTGCAACAGGGGGAGTTAAAGGCAAAGACTCTCTAAGGACCTGCCATGTGTTCTGGCAGTTCAGTGATCTCAGCGTCTTCTCTCGCCACAGACTTCCCTCTCAGCTCCAACCACGGCTTGCGCTGCTTCTTCTTCCACTGCTCTGCTTATCTTTCTAATGCCTGCACTTGAGGGATCTTTTTAAGCCTTCGAATCCCCTTCAGGTGTAGGCCATTAACACTAATTAGGAGATCGCTTCCACAGTAGAGTTCCTCTGCATCCCTCTTTCTCATCCCAGTACTGAGGGAATTATGGGACTTGAAGTCCCTGGCAACAAAGTTTTTCTAACTCTGTGTTCTTTTCTGATTTGCCTTCTATTTTCTACAACATTCACAGAAGGAATTGCATACAATTCAGCGACCAGTCTTGTTTGAAAAGAGGAATAAGGTGTTCTAGGCTGTTGGTGATTTTTATTCACAGATTTCTTTCCAATACCCCTTTTTGATGTAGAGAAGCATTTAGTTCTAGGGCCTTAAGAATGGGTTTTATTCACTTTTATACCACAGTAGCTTTACCTGATTTTACCCACATTTAGATTTTCAACAAGTGGAACAGTTAGTTTATTGTAGCAACAGACAATTAGGGATTTAGGCATTTGTAACATCTCTTTCTTAGAGGAAGGTAAATACTGTGTCTCACCCCATTGATTCCTCTCACTTCCCTGAGCCTTTTCTCCGCCCAGGATCTCCTCCCGCAGTGCACCACCCCCAAGGTCAGGATCAGGAAGCATCTGCCTTTCTCTGGCCACCTGGGATGAGACTTTAGGCAGGGATTTGGTGAGGGATCCATAGGATTCATCATAGGTGATACTACTTGCCTCTTACTCGCTAGTTGAATATGTTGTGATATTTAAAGAGCATTGTTAGGTGTTATATCCACGACCTGAGCTAATTACCCCCAGCGGAATCCTCCGGCCCAGCGCAGTAATGTCAATTGTTTTCTTTTTTTAATTTTTAAATGAAATCATCATAGACCTTACTATTTCTATATAAACTTAACAAACCATCTTTTTAATTATGATTATTAAATTGTGACAATAGTGAAAACATGTTTTTAACTGTCCTTTTTTAAAAGTTCAAATGCCTTCAACACTTGGTAGCATTGTAAAATAATATTATATATGATTAATATTCATAACAGATGGTTTTAGAATTATGCCAAAGGTTTTTTTTAGAGAAAATGACTAAACATTGCAACATTTCTCCCAAGTCACAATTTGACCCTTTTACGACCAGGCATATTTGTCCAGATCAGCATGGAACATTTTTTCTTGATTAAAAATAAAACATTTTGTTCGGTCTTAACCTCTTAACCTTCATAACCTTAAACTACAAAAGATGCATGCAGTTGTGATATTGCTTCCTGAATTACACTGCCCTCTGAGTCACATTCCAATTCTGGACTCAGTCACTGATGCACCATGATTGGATATATTTGAACATCTGTTGCTAAATAAAAACGAATTCCTAATTTCTAGATCGGATTTTGAGCTGGTCCTTCCAACTTTGCGCTGTGTTGCAACGCTTTGCGTGATACGCAGCGCCAAGCATGGGGAGGGCCAGCGCAAATAAATAAGTTCAAGTACAAAAGGAGGAGGGCCAGAATCTTCCAAACATGAACAGCATTATTTGGGATGCTAGGTCAGGAGTTGTATGGAAGATACCGATTCCCTCCCCATGTCATCCTCAACCTGGTCATGGAGTGGGAGAATGACCTGGCATCACCCACCATGTGCTTGCATGCACTGACACCCCTGGGCAAGGCACTATCAGCCTTACACTTCCTGGCAACTCGGGAATACCAGCAAACCACAGCCACTGTCAGGGGCAATTCACAGCCCACACAATACAGGTGCCTCCAACAGGTATTGCGCTGCATCCTAACACATGTGCTTAGCCACATATACATGCCACATAGACTGCAGGCAAGGCAGACAGTTGGCCAGGAATTCTACGCAATTGCACACTTTCCATAGGTCTTGATAGGCATTGACTGCACCCATGTAGCAATACACCCCCCCCCCCGACAGATTGAGCACATCTATTGCAACAGGAAATGTGCAGGTGATGTGTGATGCCAAGGGAGTCATGAATGTCAGTGCCAATTACCTAGAAAGCATGCATGAACAGCTACATCTCCCACCATTCTACTATATACCAGACCCTTGCATTGGGAAGCTTTGGAAGCATCTGGCTGCTGGGTGAGTACCAACTATCACACATATACAAGAAAAACAAACAATGACAATCAATGCTAACAACAACCATTTTACCATTTGCAGGGGATAGTGCCTACCTGCTATCACCATTCTTTTTGACACCCTTCAGGAATCCAGCCACCCCAGGTGAGCCAAGCAACAACATGGCACACATAGCCACTAGAGGAATAGTTGAGTGCACATTTGAGGTGCTCAAGTCCCGCTTACTTGACCACTTGCTATATGCACCCCATGTAGTATTCCTAATCATCCTGGCATGTTGTGTCCTGCACAACATCACCACAATTGGTGGAAGACCGCCCCGATCCAAAGGCACACCCATTTCCATAGTGGGCCAAAGGCCACAGGGACAGGACAAATGTAATCAGGTTGTACAAAGATACTTCACCTGCACTGTAAATCCTGTGAAGTACACATAGTGAAGCCACATCACTGACGCCCTTCAATGATACAATAGGGTCAATACAGCCTGCCCATAACAACACCCTGAGATTGTGCGTCTGTCAGAGGAAAAATATGTGTGCCCAATATAAATGAGGCACAACACTGAAACAAAAGCTACAATTTGTAAACCTTTATTAAAATTTGAATGGGTTGGAGAAACTCCTACTTTGTTTTATAGCTAGGACGGGAGTATTCGCGACCATCAAATCATAAACAAACAGTCCTAGTTGTGTCCATCAAATCAAAATGGCCTATACTAACATAACCTAATGCCTGCCCTATACCTAGTATAAAAAGTGTGAAAAGGAATGTATATATATAAAGGAAAGTCAGTGTTCAAAAGAATAAATGTGGCTGAGTCAGCTCTCCTCCCCACATTGGACAGCACGGGGTAAGGCAGTACCCTGTTGACAGGATGACACACTCTGGCTCAGGTTCTTAACACAAGGCAGTTCAAAATGTGGATCGAGGCCCACCTGCCCTTCCACGTTAAAGTT
The DNA here is from genome assembly GCF_040938575.1 of Ambystoma mexicanum. Classification (NCBI taxonomy): domain Eukaryota; kingdom Metazoa; phylum Chordata; class Amphibia; order Caudata; family Ambystomatidae; genus Ambystoma; species Ambystoma mexicanum. Next base: position 971,100,732 of record NC_090930.1, on the reverse strand, counting down.
TTGCTTTGCACAAACAAAGTTTAACAAAATGTTCACAGCGGTCCCCCTCTGTCGGGCTCAGACCTCTTATAGCAAAAGTTCACATTGGTCCCCCTCTGTCGGACTCAGACTTCTTACAGCAAAAGTTAATTTTGGTCCCCCTTTGTCAAACTCAGACCTCTTACAGCAAAGGTTCACGTTGGTCCCCCTCTGTGTGTCTGTGATGGATGTTGCATGGGTGGTCTATTGTAGATGTGGGGAGGTGACATGCTTTGGGATTCACATGTTTGACAGCTTTGTCATGCACATCTGTGCCTTGCCTATTTCCGTGCTTTGCAGTACAGGCATGTTGATCAATTGTGTACATGGTGTGGATGGGTGTGTGAAACATGTATGCTGTGGTTGACATTGTACTGCATTGGTGAATATGTTCATGGGTGTTTGGTGATGTTGTCTGTTGTTTTTGCTTGACATAGTTGCATTCTTTTCATTGAATTTGACATTTACATATGTGTTTCACATGTTGGGTGAAGGACCATCAAACGCCTGGAGGTGGCAGGGGCTGGTTGTCTGATGCCATTCCTTGTGCAGGGGCACTGTATGTTTGGTGTCGGTGTGTCTGTGTTGTTTGAGTTACTTTTTTGATGTGTGTGTATTTGTGTGAATGCTGGGGTGTTTTTGGTGATGGGTGAGATGTTTTGTGCTGGTGCTTTGGGTCTCTCATTTAGGATGTGTTCTCACTTGTTCATGTGTCTTGCCATATGTTCCACGTGGTTTTGTTGTTTGTTGTATCAGGTGACAGCTCATTCACCCCTGCCCATTTGCTACTGGAGGTTGAGTTAATTGTACGTTGAGTTCCGTTCTGGGTCACTGATGTTTAGGTGTTCCTTTGGAACTTGCATGTCAATGTGGATGTGCCCACACTTCATTCATTGGTATGGATATTTTCCATTGCGGGTGTTGAGGAGGGATGTGGCCTCACTGTGGATCAGTGAGCTACACTCATTACTTGCGCACTCCATGGTAGATAGCTGGATGGGCACCCATCCGAACATCAGAGATGTCATTTCGGGGTCACCAGGGGTCACAACTGAGACCCCTGACGTCTCCCTTGCTATCAAATCGGTTTGTGATAAATAAAGAGCGAGAGAAGAATAACCGCAGAAGGGGGAAGCAAGGTGTCAAGAAGATGAGCGAGAAACTGAAAAGCCCTATTTCTGAACTGTATGGACTGGTCAAAGTAGTTGCCAAGAACTACTTACAAATAAGTTACTAGAGTGACTGTGCTGAAAAGCAGACCACAGAAGAAGGGAGTCACTTTCCTGTGCCTAAGTTGTTTTGATAGTGATAGGAACTACACGCACCACAATGCAAAGTGATGGGGGACTGAAAGCCAGGACTGTCTAATCATCTCACACTTGGCATGGGTGAGCAGGATGTGTCAAATCTTTCTCCGGCCCCACAGTGATGAGGTTCAGGGTGGCCTGTCTAGGGCCATTACGCATGCAGCGCCGCAGCACACAAACACTCTCCAGACAGGGAATAGGGAGGCAACTGGCAAGCCGGAAACTGTTCACTCTTTTTATTGAAGAGGACATGTGATCACTTCACATGTGAAGAATTGTGGGAATCAATGGATGTGAGGGGCTAGGAGCTTTGCAGGAGGGATTTAACCCATGGCACAGCATTTGGGATTCCAAGAAATAGTTGAGATACATACCTCAAAATGTGGGTTCATTTTTTAATTGCCCTGATTTGACAAAGGCATAGTGTATGCCGAAACACGTGTTATTACAGAGGGCCACCTGAATTACATGATTTCCACTCAACATTAAAATTTGAGTTGGATCTAATAATACTCTCGTATTGAGCTTTCTTGTGGCTCGTGTACAAGTGTGAAACAATGTTGTATTGTATCACTTCATATGTGACTCAGCGCACACCCTCTGGTGTCGTGCTGAAGTCAGAACATCCCATGCCAAGGGTAAAAATCAATTAATAACACTGTTCTCCCACGGACTCGTAATCCTCAGAGTAAAACGCGCAAAAGCAGGTGGTGCCAGCTTCCCCTTCATTGCTGCCAGGAAATGGAACTCCCAGCCACATACCCTTAGAGATGAACCATCCCACCTTGCCTTCTGCAAAGCCCTCAAAACCTCGCTGTTTGACTAATTTGTGCACACTATGTCTTGTATTACTGTCAGTGTTCATGCTGTATGCATGTACCCTTGTAACTAAGTAAACGTACCTACCTCTGTAACAGCACCACGATGTCTATGGGCTGTTGGGCACTATACAAATAAAAAAGAAATTTAAAAAAAATACAATGAGAACAACATCAGACAGTATTGACAATTTACATGTATACAATTGTAACGTTGGCTCCGGGGTGATGGTAGAGACAACGGAGCACTGACGGCAAGTCTCTGTATTGGGTCCACTTTAAGCATGGGGCCAGAGGATTGCAGCATTGGATGACCATCAATGTTCCTTTCTTAGTCCAGTGTCACTCTGGACAGAGAGCACACATCTGCACGCGGTCAGGCAAAGCCATACCCGGTGATGCCAGGGGCCCCATCTGCTTCACGTCGGCAGTGTCATTGGGGTCCCAAACTCCTGATGGTGAGCTGGTAGCAGGGTGTACGACCGACCAAACTTTGCTTTGCTCACTGAAGGGGTGGAAGGGACTCCAGGCAGCGTACTTGGCTGCACCACCTTCTGGTTGTTCCAGGCAGGAGTGGTAGCAGGGGGTGGCTCGTAGGCTGCACTGCATCTAGCCTCCTCTAGCGGTATCAGGAAATAATATCGCCATATATATGGTCGCCGTAAATAATATCGCCGGGAAAATGTCGTGGCAATATTATTTGGGTGACCATATATATGGGGACAGGGGCAAAAAAAAAAAGTTTGGAGGTTGCAGGGGTGTCCCCCGATTGTTCCATGCAATAATGTTGCCACAAAAAAACGGCCATTTTTCGGCGATATTTTTGCATGGCTAGATTTTTGTGGTGACATTATTACATGGAACCCTCTAGACAGGAGTATCTCTTTGAAGACTGGAAGACCTTAATACAACACTTATCACAGTATGGATCAATTTCCCCTTCTCTATCTCTGGAGGCCAAAATCTCTTGAGTGGGAAGTAGATTTAGACGAAATCTAAGAAGAGATAGTCCAAAACACAAATCAGGCGTTTTTTTAGATAGGCGGGATCCAAAGAGAGAGGCTTATCAACCATAGAAAACTAGGCAGATCTTTTCGTCCTCTTCATACTGTCAATCTTATCAATCCAGTCTCTTTGTTTCAGCTTTTGTTTTACTCTATCTGGATTTTGGAGCAGTAGGCTCAAATCACAGTCCGCTCTCTCTAAAATGTCCAGGCATCTTTGCTTCAATTTAGCCAGGAATAGGTTTTTACCATGATTCAGCTCACCTGCAATTTCCTCAAAAAGTGAATTCTTAGGAGCATCTAATGCTGATCTATATAGAATCAGCCACTTCCATTGAAGCCATGATCTAAGAGACAACAGGCCCAATTCATAACGAAGGGAGACTATTGGAATGCAGTCCGGCAGTCCCAGTGTACGTTTCCATAACTTGGCTTCCCAGGAATCCCACTCAAGGTCCATAGCTAAGATGTTACAGTCAAGACCAAACAAAAGAATCGGGATTACTTTCCATATATAGAATTTCATCAAGGGGAGAATAGAAAATCAGCAAAACTGGGATTTTATTTTTTTCATTTGTGCCCCCAATTTTACAACTTTTAACTCCAACAAGCACACCAAATTGCCTTTCGTCGGGAAGGAGCTAATCGAGGCTCCCAAGTATGTCAACACCGAGACTACCTCAATTGGAAAGTTCATCCAGAGTCCAGACGTATTGCTTAATTATCTTTTTTGGGTGTTTAAATCTCATAATCTTGGACTTAACTGGATTGATAATGAGGTTATTATTTTGGGCATAACTTTCTAAGGCAAATAAGAGGCGCTGGAGCCCTACTTGGGAATGATCAAAGACTACGACATCATCCGCATATGCCAACCAATTAATTTTTGTTTTTCCTAATATCGGAGATATTAGACCTATTCTCTTCATCGCCTTGGCCAGATCTGCCATAAACAAGATGAACAACAGGGGAGCTAGACGACAGCCTTGACGGACCCCTCTCTTTACACCAATTGGATTTGTCAAGAGGCCTGATCTTCCAAGCCTCACCTGCATGGAATTATTATGATGTAATTGTCTCAATATTGACAAGAGAGTAGGAGGCAAACCCCATCCATCTAGTTTTTTTTTCCAGAGAAGCTCCCTGTCTATCGTATCAAAAGCTTGGGAGAGATCTAACCAAGCACCAAACAGGGGCGGGCCCCCTCCTTGGACAGACTGGGAGGTCAGGGCACTCAGAACCAGCCCATTTAAGGAAGTAGATAAACCCTTCCTGAAACCCGATTGTCTTGGGATGACACCCATTTTTTTTGCCCATGATTCCAATTCCCCTAAAATGAGCCCTGTAAAGATTTTACTGTCTGCATCTAAAAAGGAAATTGGTCGATAATTGACAGCTAGCAATCTATCTCCCTTTTTATAGATTGGTATCACTAGGGAGTTTTTTCCATGAGTCTGGGAAGCTTTTCTGATAGATTATAGTATCAAAAAGTTTCTTTAAGATCTCAGCCCATAGGGAGGGGTCCTTTTGAAAGATTGAATTACTCAACCCATTCAGTCCCCCCGCTTTGGAAGTTGATGATTTTCTTATCAATATTTCCAGATCTATAGCTGTAAAGTCCAGGGACCACTTAATCAATTTGTTCCTCTCCCCGATTATAGCATTAGGTGAGTCATAAAGACTGGCAAAATGCTCAGACCAGGCTTGTTCTTGAATAACCACATCCATTTTTTTATTCCGGTTTCCCTCACCTCACCCTACCATTGTCCAAATATTTCTTGTATTTCCCCTCGAAAGAGCAGATAACATTCTCTCTCCATCTTGTTGCCATATAAGCTACCTATGAGCCCTATACCAATTTCTATAGTTGTTCCTAAGAATTCTCATACCCCCCTTGAGTTGGACCAAGTCTATGCAGGAACTCTTTAGCTATGTTCTTTGCTGCCTAAGCTCCTTCTTCCTTTTCACTATTTCAACATTCGGAGCATGCTTGTGAATTCTATGAGGTCTCTGCAAGTTGGAATCGATAGGCGCCGAGTTAGAAAGAAAGAGAGAAAAATCATCAGGATTACAGAAATTTGAGAGTTGTTGATCTGATGATTGATTCACCCAACCCCTCAATTCAGAATTTAGATCGTCCCCCCCTATGAAACCTCCTGACAACATTTCCTACTCTGTTCGTTATAAGGACCTGCTCACAGAATAATACATCCCGAACCCCTTCAAACAACAGAAGTGCTCTCAGGATTTGATGGTCATCTACATTCCCTTCCCCCACTTGAAAACCTGAACAAGATTCAAAAATACATTGCGAGGCAAAGAGATAATCGATGGTCGAGAAGGCGGGACCTCTACGCCACAATGGGGCGTTAGAAATGTCCCCCCTTACATTACCATTGAACATCTCGAGGCCCCATTCATGCATAAAGTCTGTCCAAGTCTTCCCATTTGCGGTCTTCTGGCGGGTTTTTCCTGAAATAGGGTCAGTTGTGGAAACACATTGGGAGTTAAAATCACCAGCAATAATAAAATCATCAGAAGGATATTGTTGCAAACAGTCTACCAAAGCGTTCGAGGGATTAAGCAAACAATCTGAGAGAGGGATAGCATTGGGGTTCCAATAGACATTTACAATGAGCCAAGTATTCCCCTTGGTAATCCCTCTCCTCATCACTCTTACCACAAGCATACCATCTTCAGCATTCCATACAATCTTTGAATTCTCAAAAATCTCACTACTACATGCCAAAAGGAAACCCCTATTGGCCTACCCCCTTCAGACCCTCGAGCCAGTTGCTGAAAAATGGAAAAACCATCCAACCCAATTACACCAGTTAACCAAGTCTCTTGAAATAGTATTAGTTCAGATGATTTAAATATTTGCGATTTCCTTTGTTCCTGGGAGAAAGATGCATTTCCTCTTGTGTTCCATGACAGTACATTAATTTGAGTCTTCCCTAGAGTCTCTGCTGGGGAACACCCAGTTTACGGAATACCTCAGAGATTATCCCTGGGACCATTTCCCACATATTGATTCTCTCTTTGTTATTGATGTCAGTCTTCTGATTTTGGGTGTCAAAAAGGCCTTGACTCGTATTTACTAAAGTTGGGCATATCTGGGAGATCCTAAAACCTCTCTGGTCCCATGCCATTGACTCACCCAAGATTAAATCGACACCCAATCTTGATTTCAAGGTAACCTCTGCGGTATTTGTGTCAGGCCCAAAGGGAAAGCTCACCACATCAATATCAGCTCAGCAGTTGTAGTATATTTGAGGAATGGAATCATCTTCATTTCCCGTAAAATTGTAGATCAGTTCAACAGGATTGTATTTTGGGAGCTGGAAGATTTTCTCGAAAGAAAGACTCTATGGTCTTTTACTTTAGTATCAACATAGGAAAGGCTCTGCAAACCTCTTATCTTCTTACTGAGATCATAGGTGCTTTCCATGGAATTATTTCCATTCTCCCTTAGTAAATTCACCGTTCCCTGATCCACAATGGGAGTTATTTCAAGATTGTTATTCTGCGGTCCTCCATCTTCAAGACTTATAACTGCCCCTCTGATTTTGGCCCCACCTCCAGTGTTCGTGCCCTGATTCCCCACTGGGTTTACGGAGGGAGCACTTAGGTAAGCTTAGTTTTACGTTTTGCCAGAAGGAATATAGGAGCAATTTTCTTTGGCGGCTTTGGCGGCTCAATTTTATCCGTTTGGATCCCCACCGTTCATTTTGCCACAGTTATATTTTTATCCATCAAATCCTTAGTGTCTTGGCTCTTTGATTTATTAATCTTCTTCATCTTTTTTCCTTGACCCCTTTCGGAGAAACTTTCCTTCTGTTTGATTTAGTCTTTTTTCAGACCATCTTTTACGTTTTTCAGGAATTGGCTAGCCCTTGATGTCTTACAGTTCTTTTTGCTATTTTCTTGACTAGTTGCCGCCGATGGAACTCCAGGTATAGCTCTTGCTTGCCTTTTTCTTTTCCGCTTCATTTTTCCATTTACTTTTTTCTTCTTAGTAGCAGCACAATCAGAGTAGCTGAGGATATATTAATCGGCTGGTCATAGTCGGCTTGCATAAGATCATTATCTAGCACAACTGCGAGCCTCAAAAACTCTTCCATGACCGATGCTGATAATGGGGTATCTTGCAAAGCGGATTCTGTACTCGTTTTAGAGCAGACATCTTTCTCTTGATTCTCGGGGCTTCTATCACTAGGATCAAGTTTCTCTGAGTTGATCATTGACACCCTAAGAAAATCTGCACAAACTGCTGTTAACAAATCTATTTTTAAAGATTACTCCTTAACTTCTTTTTGGATCACCTTCACAGTTACCCCCATTGACTCATTAATTGCCGATTTCAGAGCAGTCATGGTTGAGTCGTTTATCTCCAATTCTTTAGTGACCTCCAGCAGGATGCCCGTATGCTGATGAACTTCCATCTTAAGATCTTCAAAAACTTTTACTAGCGAATTTAGGACAAAATTTAGGGCCATTATCGTCGGCTGAGCCAACTCCTGGGATTTATTGCCTTGATCCATATTAGAAGTTGCTTGTGGACTTTTTATAGAATTAGCAAACTTACATACAGCAGGATGCTCAGTGGGCGATTGCCCTTGATCTTCACGTCTGCATTTAACTCTACAATGCCTTTTGGTGATTCCACCACTTCTAACTCCAGGAGATTTTCATCTCTTAATTCAGTGAGGTTGTCGATTAACGGCAGTTGAGAATCCCCATAATGGATTCGAACTACTTCTTCAGTCGGTGATACATTCATCAGAGTATTCATGGAATGTTCTGTTGTTTTTGTTAGCTGTTTCGAAATCACCTTTCTCATTGTAGTTCCTCTTAGTGTATAATCCAGGGTGCCCTGGACTTGAAGGAGTAGACTCCGTTCCCTTGAAACTTGATTCAGCAGATGGATTTTGGAGCCCTGAGCCTGTAAGTGATTGATTATCAGATGGATAAATGCCAGGAGAAGGAACAAAGATGCCTCCTCCTGTCTTATAGGGTTTGAAAAAACTCGAACCCCTCTTATCAAGACATTCAGAAGAGTTTGAGACTACCATAGTCTTGGAGTGGCCGTCCCGATTAATTTGGGGACCTTGGGTTGAGCTGCGCAGGTCATACATTATGGCCCCTACTTCCACCATCTCCTTAATATGATGGTGATTCTAAGGTCCAGCTTTTGGAACCTAGAACTGGTGGTAGAATACTTCTCCAATAAATGCCAAGATCAAGGCTTGTAATAAGTAAATAGATGGCAGCACACTTCTCCACTGGCGAATACCGGCAATAGTTATAAGCCTCAAAAGAGTGTCTCAAAGGACTAAGTCCCGCAGTCGCCACTTCCTTTAGTTCGCCTATTAAACTACCACTCCCCAATACTCCTTTCAACTAGAGGATGATTTCAGCAGTAGTACGGGCAGCCCCCAAATCAAATAATTCTCTGAGTTCTCAAACACAGCCAAACACAGTCTGTAAAACAGACCACTTCCACGTGCAGTTTCTATGCTTCTGAGCACTTCCCACACATTAGATTTTATTATTTATTGAGGAGAAATGCCCCCCAGGTATGTATGTTTGTGTGTGCCGTTTAGAATTAGAGCCAATCAACAGAAGATACAACAATCACACAGCCATACCTTTGGTATAGCGATCACACCTTTAATATGGTGGCCTCACCTCTCCTGTGGCTCAACCTCCTCCTCCTGCATGCTGCCGCTGTCCACCTCTAGCCAATTGAGCAGCCACGAGAGGACGAGAGGAGTTCACAGCCTGGCCTTTTTCCAGCCTGATTTTTACTCACAAAGGGAGGGGGGGCCCTTAGGGGTCTGAGGCCGGACCGCTGCCGCTGCTCAGGTGCCGCCCTCGTGGAGAGCAAGTTTTGCAGACAGCAAGTTTTGCAGACACATACAGCTGATACAGCTTCCGCCGTGTTGCCGCGTCGAGTTCAACACAGCACAGCCAGAGCTTGTATTTGAAAAAAGGACCCTACAGGCCCGTCAAGCCGCAATGGCAATGCTACGCAACGTCAGCCGTTTCCGACAATCCACAGGAGTCTTTTGCGCCCCACATGAGGGAGGCGATGGTGGCAGTGTTACTCCCCCAACTAAACCCTGCCGCACAAGCACTCTCTCAGTGGAGGGCTGCGGCTAGGTCTGTGCCGGCATGCTGGTGTGCCAGGCGGCAGGCCATGGTGGTCTGCCCCAGTTGGTACTCCATTCCATGGAGAGCGACAGGGACACTGTCTGGCAAGGAGAGGGTGGTTTGTTCCTCTTCGTCAGATGGGGCCAGCTGATGGCAATGTGGTGTTAGGGCACTCTCTCTCCTCTTTCCTCCAGGCAAAAATGTGTCTAAACTTAATGTAGCGGCATAGGCCACTCCTCTCCTCCAGGTGGAAGACGACCAACTGACTGCAGCGGCGGATGCCGTGCCTCCTTCCTTCTTCCCCCAGAACGGGAGTGATCAAAGCTGCTACAGCAGGGTACCACTCCCCATACCTTCTCTCCCCGATAAGAGTTAATTGCCACCTGATTGAGTTGATGCAGTGGTCTTCGCTGCTAAAGGCGCCCCTAGGTGGGAGTAACTGATGACACCCACTTGCTCCCAGGCAAAAGATGATTTCACTAAGGTGGTGGCCCCATTCCCTCTCCCCCAGGAGGGAGGTGAATAACTTACCTTGGCAGCAGGCGCCGCGCCAGGTTTCCTCTCCCCCAGGTGGGAGAAGTTCACCCTCATGCGATGGGTGCTGCACTCCATCATCCCTCAAGGTGGGGGAAATATTTACTGGATGCAGCGTTGCGCTGCTTCCTCTCTCTGCCCGCCCAGGGTGTTTGTGCAACTGTGGCGTTGGTACATGCTGTGTTGATCTCAGGATCCCCCCCAGGCGGGAGGGGCATGGGTAGCATGTCTGGGCCATCCATGCTCTCTCCCCCAGGCAGGAGGTATAATTTGCAGCAGCAAGTGGGCCGCACAGACCATGGCTCCCCCACCCAGGAGCCTCCCTCCACCTAGGCAGTTGGACATGGCGCCTACATCTGTCGTGCATCAGCTCCATTCAGCAGCGGCACATGGGCTGCGCTACTCAGTGTATCCCCCAGCGGGAGCATATTTCAATATAACCCTGTTGCAGCGGCCCACGCCGCGAGACTTCCAGGATTCTACATGTGGGAGCAGAGTGAGCTACGCGCGGTGTAATAACGAGACCTCCACAGGTAAGTTATTAAGTCTTTATTCTCAAACCCGAACGCCGTACATCATCTCTTCCCTCCTCCTTTCACTCTCCCTCCACCAACCGTCCCCCCCGAACCTTAACCCCTCAACATTCTATTGTAGAACCTTAGATAAGAGCTCGCGGAAGCACGAGCAACTACTACACATCTCCCCCTGTAAACCTCCATAATGAACATTCATTAATTATGAACATAGGTAAGGCAAGGTTGGACAGGAAGAATCCTTAATATGCAATAAGAGGCATATTTATCTATATGGAACATTGATAATGATTACAGTCCAAGCATTAATCATCTGCAAATTCTAAAACAAAATCCTTGTATTTGGCTGGAATATTCTTTATACGGTTTGGGCGATTATTCACTTGGTTGGAGGATTTCGCAAGGGCAGAGTTTTCACACTGTCCCCTTCCGTGTGGAACTATGCTTGCATTATCTGATGCAAGCACTGACAACTCCTCTGCAACCCTTACATCCACACCAGTCAAACCAAAAGCACCTTTATCAGAATCACACTCAGAATGTACATCCATCCCTTTAGCATAATGAGCTCCTTCTAATGGCACAACATCATCACTTTCCGAGGCAGACGCCTGCCTCCTACCATACCCCACCCGAGCATCCTCCCCAACCAGCACAGCCATATCCTTATCCCTCTCTAGGGGAACCACATCCTCAGAGGCATAAACTGGATCAACACCTATTGTATCACCACCTCCCTCACAACACAGCTCCTTAGTACCCGCCAGCTTTCCCTTAACAAGGACCACCCTCCTCAAACTCCATCTGGTACCATCTTGCAATTTAACGTATCCATGACCTACTTTGGTCACAATTTTTGGTTCCATAAATTTGGACAAACCCTTTGCTACAAATCTTGGATTTTTCACCACTACAAGATCACCAATTTGTACACGCAGGGGTTTCTTTTTTTTAAGCTGAGATTCCCAAAAACTGGATTGTTTAACACGCACCTTGTCAAGAACCTCCTGCATGTTGATGCGACTTTGTACACCACCCCCAAGAGCGGCCACCCTTAGTTTAGATCCTGGTTTTCTCCCTCTCATTAACTCAAAAGGAGACACTCCAGTAAAGGAAGAAGGGGTAACCCTATAGGCTTTTAGAGCTTCAGTCACCACACTGCACCACGGCAAACCATTTGCGATGGCCAACTGAACTGCCCCCTTCACAAACCTGTTCATCCGTTCAACTAATCCATTGGCCTCTGGATTGTACAAAGCCACTTTATGGTGACGAATTCCTAGTTTTGAGAAGAACTCTTGCATGGTGACTGATACAAATTGGGGACCATTATCTGAGACTATTCCAGCCGGAACCCCTTCCCTGTCAAACACTGCTGACAAGAAGTCAATCACCTTCTCAGTGGTGACCGAGGACAAGGCCGTGGCCTCCACCCACCTAGAGGTATAGTCCACTAACACCACAAAATATCTGAAACCTCCACCCAAGGTGTCCATGGGACCCATAATATCTACTGCCACTTTTGACCACACCTCTTGCGGCACTTCCACAGGCTGTACGGGTTGGGGCGACGTTGTCTTACTTTTATCACTGACTGAACAAGCCATGCAATCCTTAACTACCTTCTCAACCTCCTCATCCATCTTGGGCCACCAATACCCTTCTCTCAGCCTTCTTTTCGTCATAGATCTCCCGAGATGCCCTTCATGAGCCAACTCCACCAACTTGGCCTTAAGAGATTCAGGTGGTATTAACCTGGTACCCCTGGCAATGCCCCACGGACCTTCAGACAACTCTGTCCATACTTGTCCGAACGACTTGTCCAATTCATCCTTGCCTGCACCTGTAGTAAGAGCAGTCTTGATTTTGTTCAACACAGGGTCCATCGCACATTCTCTACCCCATTCCTGCTCATTTACTGCCGGAAACACTTTGGCCACCAACACATATTCATCACTCATCACAGCCTGTTTTGAGTTTTCCGCACTTACATCATGCCGGGGAAACCGAGATAGCCCATCTGCAACCATATTTTTACTGCCAGGTAAGTACTCCACCTTAAAATTATACTCATTCATGTCTGCCATCCAGCGCATCACTCTAGACGATGCCTGGAACAAACCCTTAGATGTCAAAACATGCACTAGGGGTTTATGATCGGTGCGTAATGTGTATTCTACTCCCCACAAGAATGTTCTAAAATGTTTGGATGCCCAGACAGCTGCCAAGGCCTCCCTCTCTATGACAGCATATCTACGTTCTGCTTCACTAAGAACCCTAGATGCAAAAGCAATGGGGCGATACGATCCATCAAAACACTGTTCAAGAACTGCCCCTACACCATACTCACTAGCATCCACTGTCAAAACCGTCTTCCTAGATGGAGAAAAGGAAGCTAACGATGGAGCCTGGTCCACTTGAGCCTTCAAGCCTTCAAATTCTAGCTGGCATGCCCCTGACCACTCAAAACGTACGCCCTTTTTGAGCAACGCTCTCATGGCCACAGTTTTGTCGGAGTACGTGGGAATAAACCTACTATAATATTCGGCCAATCCCAAAAACGACCGTAATTGGTCCTTACTGGTGGGTGGAGATACTTCACATAACGCCTTCACCAACTCAGCCTTGGGATGTATCCCCTTGGCATCCAGCGTGTGTCCTAAATAAGTCACACTCTCCACCCCTATCTTACACTTACTTAATTTGACCGTCAAACCACTCTTCTCCAAAATGCCCAAAACTCGTAGAATCCTTTCATTGTGTTCCTCACGTGACCTGCCCCACACCAAGATATCGTCCTGGAAATATTCCACACCATCCACCCCGCAAAACAACTTTTGCATCACCCGCTGGAAAACAGCGGAGGCGGATGCCAAACCAAATGGCATACGCCGGAAACGGAAAGCTCCAAATGGCGTAATGAACGATGTAAGAGGTCGTGATTCAATGTGCAAATCCACCTGGTGATAGGCAGATGACAAATCTAAGGTGGAGAAACAAGATGCCCCTCCCACAAGTGAAAGCATTTCCTGTATATTCGGTAAGGGATGCCTGTCTATCCAGATACTTGAATTCAAATCTCTTAGGTCAACACACATCCTCATACCACCATCGGATTTACGTGCCAATACAACAGGGGCTAACCACTCTGATGACTCTACCTCCTCTATTACACCAGCTTCCATCAGCTTTTTAAGTTCTGTCTGAAGACTTTCACGTGCCATGATTGGTACACGCCTAACTCTGTGCACAACGGGAACAGCATTCCTCTTGAGCACGATCTTGTGTGAGAAACCCCGCAACTTGCCCAGGACGGAGGAGAAAACTGATGGAAATTTCTTTTGGAGATTATCGGCTGACACCACACTTCCTTCACGCAAACTACCTTCTCTTTCCTTGCTTACGCACAAAACCGGGACAGCTTTGCCAGGTCGAATCTCCATCTCTAGAGCAGCCTGCTCCTCCCACCCAATAACCGGATCGCCCTTACAAGCTACGTACAGTTTTCCTCTGGCTTTTCTGCCATGAAATTCAATTTCAACCCACTCATATCCCAATACTTTAATTGGAACACGGCCATACGCACAAGGATTAATATCAGACGGGTTAAGACTAGACACCTCCTTATGGAACTTAGATTTATACATCTCAGGAGATATCATAGTGTATGGAGAACCCGTGTCAACCAACACACTGAGTGGAACTCCATTCACATTAAGAGTAGCCCACGCACTTCTTCCCGACGGTCCCACACTCAACAGTGCACCTTCTTTTGGAAGCACATCCGCCCTAACAGAAGGACTAACATATCCTACAACAGTTACATTATTATCATCTTCTTCGGGGTCCACCATCCGCACCACTTCCTTCTGTGGTATAGTCTTACACATGCGGGCAAAATGTCCTCTTCCCTTGCACTTTCTGCACACAACGGCAGAAGCAGGACATTCCCTAGCACCCGCAATATGACCCCTCCAACCGCATTTCTTGCAGAATTCTCTGCTATTCGGCGTGACTCTTTGATCCTTGTCCCTGGCTCGACTTTCTTCATTTTTGCGTGGCTGAACCATGTGTACAATGTCCGCCTTTTCCGTCACTTCTTTGACACTCTTCCTTGACTCCTCCAGGGCACGGGCTATTTCAATTACTTTCTCCAACGGAGGATCCTTCTCTGTCCACAACCTCTCCCTAACCTTCGAGTCACTAGTTCTCATCATGATCTGGTCACGAATGTATTCTTCTGCCATGCCCGTGAACTTACAAGTAGAAATGAGGGTGCGCAGTGCCGTCACATACGAATCAATGTTCTCGCCAGAACCTTGTGCCCTTGAAAAGAAATGATACCTCTCAAGCACAATGTTTGCTCTTTTGCCAAAACGTGTCTCAAGTTTTTTTAGAGCAGTCTCAAATGCCAAAATCACTGCCTGCCCCCCTTCACCATCTCCTTCTCCTGAAGACAAAGCCAACACATCCTGGCCCGGAAGGTGTCTGAACACCCTTAAACCCTCCGTACCAAGGCAATTGAGTAGGGTCGCTTCCTTGTCATCATCAGACATTCTGGAACCCCCTGACGCTCTCAGATATACTTTGAAAGTGTCCACCCAAAGCTCCCATGCAATGGGGGGCTCCCCCGGATTGGGGAGGAAGGCCGGAGGAGGACGTGCATTGCTGCGCTGCATAGTCACTGGATCCGACATAGCCACTGACTGAGGTCTATGCTATGAAAC
Organism: Ambystoma mexicanum; assembly: GCF_040938575.1. Classification (NCBI taxonomy): domain Eukaryota; kingdom Metazoa; phylum Chordata; class Amphibia; order Caudata; family Ambystomatidae; genus Ambystoma; species Ambystoma mexicanum. The sequence continues at coordinate 971,085,635 of NC_090930.1, read as the reverse complement.
ACCTGAACTCTCTGCGCTCTTCCGTGAATAACAATGTTTAAGTACCTTGTTCAACACGGCAGACTAGCAAGATGAATATTCCACCTTTACATATGCACAATACTGTTAAAGGCAGGCTCCAGTCACTTCCCTCCTCTATATTTTGTAGAAAATAGAAAGCACAGTATCTCAATGTCAGCACACAAGTAGTTAACTTTCCTCTCCTTGCAGTTCGAGTAATATAGACACACCCACCCTTGAACAGGAAGCCTTCCGTTAACTTCCTATGTGGTGGGCGGAGCCGAACAACAGGGCATCCGTGTTTAATTTGCGTCTTCACAGCTACGAAGAACGCCGGACTGTGCCCCCTCCCAGGGTCCTCCTCTCACCTGTGCCGCTCCCCAGTATTATTGTGCACCGCACGGCACAGTCGCACCCCGCCGCAAGCCGCACTCGACCTCTTCCGGGAGCACGGCTCGGCAGGATTTAAGCTTGAGACAGCGGCCGCTCAGCCGTGAGCACGGCTGCACTCCTTGCCGTGTGCCGCGCTCGACCTCCTCCGGGAGCGCGGCCCGGCAGGATCCTCTGCTTGTGGCAGCGGCCGCTCAGCCGTAGCACGGCTGCACTCCTTGCCGTGTGCCGCGCTCGACCTCCTCCGGGAGCGCGGCTCGGCCGGCCGCTGAAGGCAAAGTAGCGCTGGCCCAGCTGACACTTTTCACGCCGGGGCCCGCGCTCGACCACGTCCGGGAGCGCAGCCCAGAAATCAGCTGAGGTACCGGATGATGTGTACGGCTGGCAAGGCGCGTGGGTCGGGTTTGAAGATCCTCGTCGCCAGTGTAATAACGAGACCTCCACAGGTAAGTTATTAAGTCTTTATTCTCAAACCCGAACGCCGTACATCATCTCTTCCCTCCTCCTTTCACTCTCCCTCCACCAACCGTCCCCCCCGAACCTTAACCCCTCAACATTCTATTGTAGAACCTTAGATAAGAGCTCGCGGAAGCACGAGCAACTACTACACGCGGCATGGAAAGGCTGTGTCCCTTTCATAGGGATCAGCGTGAAGCCAGACTCCATCCTCGTTGCCAGTTGTTATGGGGGCCAGCCAGTACGGCCCCCACTGTGATGAGGTTGCCTGGGGAGACAGGGTGGCCAAACCGCTCTCCCCTTTTATCGAAGAGGACATGTGATCACTTCACATGTCACTCATCACACATTGCATTAATATAAAAGCTTGTAAATAATAAGCCTGCCACCGCATTTCACACTGGAGAGTGTTTATAGGACTTAATTGCCTCGTGTTTTGATGAAGTCTTATAAACACGCGACAGTGTGAAATGCTTCAGCTCCATTGCATTAATATAAAAAAAGCTTGTATTGTTAATACACGCAGTGGCAGGCTCATTTGGAAAGTGGTTAGTGCTTTCCAGTGACACTAATACGGTTGGAAAAAAAGGCAAATATGAGCATTATGAAGCATTTCAAAAACACATGTTTACAACGTGAGCCTGACGCTGCGTGAAGCATGTTTATATGCGTTTTCAAAAAATACGAGGCAGCCACTGCATTGTGTTAATACACTTGTATTACCACAGCAGGTTGTTGAGAGAGGAAGCCGTTAATTACTATACATTTGTAATTTAAATACGGACTGCCAGTGAAGCATAATTATCTACCATCGCAACTGGCGCAGCTCAGAAGTCTCCTACTTTGGGCTGCGCTAGCTCAGAAGAAGGGGGCGGTGCCGAAGGTAACACAGCCAATCAGCGATGACCCGAAGACAGGGGAAGCTTTCCGGTATGGGATACCAAATATGACATAACACCGGCATGGCGCGCGGCGGCGGCACACACTGTGAACCAAGTGAAGCCTTCTAGTGCTCTATTGGAAATCTGTGGCCCCGCCTCTCCAGGTCTGCTGCTGTCTGTCCGGGAGGCTGTTTTCTTCAGCCCTCACCCTCTTGCAGATTTGGAAGCAGGAAGGTCGAGTCTGCGGCGAGTGTGAAGGTGAGCATATCCTCCACGGGGGCAGAGTTTGGGGCGATAATGTATCCAGATATGCGTGGGACTGCTTTGACCAGTGGTTTGGTTGGGGGGGGGGGGATTATTTCATAATAGTCTTGTTTTACCTTAAGAGGAGTCCCCCGTTTGCCTGGAAATGTAGGTTTGTTTTGTCGACCAATCTTTATTCGCAATGCAGAGGTAGGGGGTCAGTGGATTCCCGGGCCATAGAGGAGTGTGAGAGCAGGATCAGTTGTTCTCTGCCACCCCCCGGGGCCTCGGTTTTTTTCTGTTCACTTCAAGTACAAGGGAAGAAACATAACTTTCTTATCGGCAGAGCATTTAAACAGCAGCTAGCGTTACATGGTCATAGACGCATCATTGAGGGCGTAATATGGGGCACATGGTAATGGGTTGCCCCCTAAGAAGCACACATGCTTTGTGATTAAAAAGAGGAAGGGTACATAACATGCTGTGGTAAACAGACTGCACGTGGGTGACCTTATCATGCATTAGCACATACCTGAAACGACTACATATGGGAAGATATGTGGCCCAGGACCTAAATTGCAGAAGGGAGATCCATACTTAACTAAAGGGTGTGATCCTGGGTAATTCAGTTAATCACACTGTTGATTAGCTTCCAAAATAAATTTGGGAGTCCATATAAGTCATTCAGTTAGCAGAGTGCCATACCTTTTTTTATAATTATTATTATTATTATTATTTTAAAAAAAAAGCCTTACTCATGGTTTACTGGAATACAGCGTACCAACTAAAAAACCAACAGTTATGTCTTGTTGATAGTGAAGATGTTCCTTCGCAGCAACATATTCACCATACAAAGAAATATGTGTTATTTGCAAAGGTGTGGGCAACCCCGAGTATCTTGACTAGTTGCTTTTGCCGACTGTTTAGAGGAGTTTCATTAGATTAAAACTAACAAAACATATTTACAGTCGTTAATGGCCTAAACAAGGAGGCTATTGGCTCTAGTTATGCACTCAATTGTGAAAACATTATTGAAAATATGTTACGTAGCAACAAGAAATACCTTTCTGATGCTACAAAAGTCTAGGAGAGAGAACCTTTGGCCAACAAACATATACATGAAATAATGAAAGAAAATACTTTGTTTGCAATATTCTTGTCTACTTTGCTGTGCCTACTTATCACTACAAGTACAAGTTAAAAAAATAGCTTCGGTTTATTTTACAATGATTTATAATGTTGCAGTACAGCATTTGCAGAAAAAGGGCGTATTCTAGTGTTTTGCAGTGGGCCCTATAGTTGTAGAAAATGTCCTGTGAAGGGGTATTTTAAAACGGGTCTATTAAGTCCTAACCAATGTAGTAGTTGCATTGCTAGGTCAATGTCATCCTAAAATCCACAGTGTGAAGCCCGATATGTCTTGCTCCGGACGTCCGTATCATGGTGCACACTGCGCCCCCAACCGCCCGCTGGAGCCCTATTATACGCCTTCCACGTCTAACCCCCGCCAAAAGCTGCCTCCGCCACTGTACCGTACCACATGTAGGGCTTTGGCGCAGTCTCCCATATCAAGCATGGCCTGAGAAAAGAAACTGCAAAGTGTTGCACAGCTACTGATGGCCTGATTGTGCAGTGTCTTGAGCAGTGGTGTTGTGGCCTGGACAAATGACAGGACACTGTTGAGGTTTAGTTGGGTGTTTAGACACCTGGCATAAAGAAACAGTGGAGAGGGGTATTTAGCCCAGGGCAGGGATGGTGTCAATACTCACTGTTCATGTCCCTCCAGCTCATGCAGTTGATTTCACTGCATACTGAATGTCAAAGGTGTTGACCTTTTCAACAGCTAGAGCTCCCAGGAGGCTGCCCTCAGCCTTGGAATTAAGCTCTGCTGTTAGGGCCTAGATCTGACAGGCTGTATGGTAGCTGATAACGTCAGCAGGAGGAGCGCCGGGGCTGATGTGCATTCCTCAGCCTCCCGCCGAGTTCTGTCGGATCGCGCTCTTCGCATGCTTCACACACGCCACCGTGATCTTGCGAGGAGGAGTCCCCACACACCTCCTTTCGTGGGAAGAGGTGGTTGTTAGTCCAAGACATAGTCGGTGAACCTGGTTGGCTTTCTTCGCTTCCTCTGGTTGCTAATGGCACTTGGGGATTGGGTGGTTGTGCAGGGTGTTTCAGGTGGGGTGGGGTCCATTTGGGTTGCCCCCCAGTGTGGTTCTCTGGACTGGGTCATGGGGCTCATGTAGGCATGTTCCTGTTGGTTCCTTTCTTCTGAGATGCCCGTCTCTGGTTGATGAGGGTCGCTTGCCGATACCCATTGTTCATGGTCATCACCTGCTTCCATGGAGGGGTAGGTGGTGGACGCTCCTTTCCGGTACATGGCCACTCTTTCCAGGTTCTTCTGTCGCTGGTGTAGACAAGATTGGTCCCTTTCTGAGTGACTTCTATGGTCTTGCTGTATTTGGAGCCCGTGCTGGCATCTTTGTGGAGTAGACGTATTTTTACTACGTCCCCTGCATTGACCACTGTAAGATGGGCAGCTCTGCATTTGTCCCCTTGAGATTTCATGATCTTGTTCCTTTGCAGTTGGAACACAATGTCACTCATGTCTATGTCTTCGTCCTCTCTCTGGTGTAGCCACGGTGGTACCATCGTGGATGCAGCCCTTCTCTACAGTTGAAACGGAGATACTCCTGTGATGGTATTTGGTGTATGGAGATGAGCTGCGACCGCCTCTTTGACGATCTTGTGTGGGTTAATGCATGATGCGCATGCCAGTAGTAAGGCACCTTTTGATGAAACTGTTTGCCCTTTCTAGCAGTCCATTGGCTTATGTGTGGTACAAGCTTGCTCTCAACTGGCGGACATTGTGCTTCTTTAGGAAACTTGAAATTTCCCTGGAGACTAGCTGCACTCCATTGACCGTTACGATCTCTTTGGGTAGCCCTTCCCTTTGAAAGACGGAACTGAGTACTTCTATAACTGTGCTCGTGGTGATGTCAGGCACAAATTTAATCTCAACCCACTTGGAGAAGTAGTCCACCATGACTACTCCGTACCTGTGGTCGGCCGACATGCCATCCTGCAGGCCAATGCAGTCCAGTCCTATTTTGTGCCAGACGCCTTTGCAGGATTTCCGTGGGTATCATGGGTGCCTGTCTGACTTTCAGTCATTTGTCACTGTGCATTCATGGCATATTTCAATCATTTCCCTTTACGTCTTGGTCCATGCCGGACCACCAGTATGCGTTGTGTACTCTGCGTCGTGTCATGTTGCTGCCCAGATGACCTGCATACGCTCTGCACAATATTACTTTGCGGATGCCTTTTGGGGGAATCGTGTGGTCTCCTCTCATTATCAGACCATCCATTACTGCAATCTCGTCTCTGACTTTCCAATATGGCAGCAGACTTTCCAGCACTGCTCTCTCGTTGGGCCACCCGTTGCAGGCCCATTCTGCTACACGGCCCAGGACATCATCCTGTTCCGTTTCTTCCTGCCAATGTGGCTCGCTCATCTCCATAGAGTCTCTGTTCCTAAGATCTCCTATTGATGCCACTACACATTTTTGTTTTTGAGGAATGTGGTGCCCGGGTTACTTTGGTCTAGTAGCCTGGACATGCAGTCTGCTTGGGCGTTCTCCCAGCCTGCGATGTGAGTGATCTCATATGTATACTCCTGGAGTTTTGCGTCAATTCTTGCTAGTCGTGGTGTCGCAGTTTTAGTGCCGCCGGGGCTCAGCATGTGCACCAGTGGTTTGTGGTCGGTTTCTAAATGGAATTTGGTTCCCCAAACATACGACCTGAAGTATTCCACACACCAGCATCTCCTTTTCCACAGTGCAGTAGTTCTTTTCCAAGGTGGACAGAGCTTTGGCCGCAAAGGCCACTATATTTTCCATGTCTCCCTTCTTTTGGGTAAGGGTGGCGCCCAAGCCGTATGTGCTGGTGTCTGTTGTAATGCACGTTTGCCAAACAATTTGAGATAGGGTGCGTTTTTTTTATCTCGGTGAAAGCCTCAGCTTCAGGAGCAAAGTGGTTTCAGAGAATCTAGGAACTAATTTCACGTAATGCTCCCCGAGACCCAGGAACGACCAAAGTTTGTCCTTCAACGTTGGGGCTGGGGCCTCAACTATGGCTTGCAGCAGGTTTTTCTTGGGGCTCACCCCTTCATTCGAGATACGATAACCCAGGTACTCTACTTACCCAGCGCCGAATATGCACGTCTCGTGGCGCAGGTGGACTCCAGCCCTCTGTAGTTTGCTCAGCACTACGCTCAGTGCTTTGTCGTAAGTTCCTGTGTCCTTGGCGTATACCAAGATGTCATCTTGGAAATACGACACATTTTCAATGCTGTGCAGCAAGGAGCTGCTCATTCTCTGGAAGGCTGATGCCGCGGAGGACGGGCTGAATGGCATGCGTGTATATTGATACGTGCCAAATGGGGTGATGAATGATTTGAGCGGGCGCGAGGCCTTGTGCAGATCTATTGGATGGTAGGCATCTTGCATGTCAAGTCTTGAAAATATGGTCACTTCCTTCATCATTAGTATGATTTCGTTGATGCTGGGAAGCGGAAAGCTGTCTGTGACTACCTCTAGATTTAATCTGCGTAGGCCTATGCACACTTTTAGCTCGTTGGAGGATTTCTTCTTTGAGTACCACTGGGCTTAGCCATTCAGAGGACTCCACTGTCTCTATGGTTCATTCTTTGACCATTTTCTGGAGCTGAGATTCGAGTGCTGTTCCAGCTGTAGCTGGAACCGGTCTCACCTTGTGCTTTACTGGTACTGCATTTGGTTTGAGGCAGATCTTGTGCACGTCGGTTTTTATTTTCCCGGGTGTTTCGGATAATAACTTGTTGAATGCTTCTTTTAGGTTGGGCGCTCCTCCTGAGGAGACCAGCAGCACTTGTTCAGGGGTGCTGGGGCCTAGTCATATGCTCAGCTTGTGGCTTTCTTTGTGGTGGACCTATCCTTGAATTCAATTGTTGCCTTGATATAGACCAGTAGATCTACGGTGGCTCCTCCGAAGACAGTTGGCTTTTGCTTTGTGCTTCTGATTTTGACCTGGTCGCTTCCCATCATATCCTTGTATGTCTGGATGGTGAGGTCGGACCCGGAATCGGCCATGAAGCGCGTTTCCATACCGTCCACCCTTACCACGCAATGGGGTTTCTCCCCCTTTGCTTGGGTGAGTGTCCATGAGCACCATGGGCTTGTCGTACTGGACATCACCATCACTCGACTCTCTGTCGCCGTCAATGCAAGTGACATTCTTTTCCCGCCACGTGCATGCTACAGCCACATGGCCGAAGCGCCTGCACTTGGGGCATTCCTTGTTCCTCGCGGGACATTCACGATCATTCGCCATGTGCTTGGTGCTGGCGTATCTGTAACACTTGGATGCTTCTCTCGATTTTGGTCCCTTTTCCTTGATGGTATCTCAGGGCTGTCTCTCCCTGCGTCCTTTCTATTGCACGGCGGCCAGTTCCGGTGCAGGTGATGGCCCACTGACTTCTCTGCGCCTGCTCGAGGTTTCCTCTTCGGCCCTGGCGATTTGTATGGCTTTATCCAGGACCAGTTCTTTCTCCTGTATGAATTTGTCTTGGACATTGCAGGAATTTGTGTGGACTACTAGCATGTCGCAGATGATTTGTTCCACGTTGTCCCCAAAGCCGCACATTGCCGCCAGTTCCCTCATCCTGGTGATGTAATCATCTACGGGTTCATTGCTCTCCTGCTTCCTCGTCCAAAACTTGATTCTGTGGAGGACCACATTTTCTTTGTTGGTGAATCTTTTGACAATGTGGCAAACCGCCTCCATGTAAACATCGTCATCATCACTTGCGATGGGCATGGCATTTAATCCTGCAAAGATGCGTTGCAACCCGCATAGCGTTGAGCAGCATGGCCGTTTTTCTGGCTGGTGAGTAGTCCGTGTTGCCTAGTGCCTCATGTAGGTGGAAAACAATGGCTCTCATTGCTGCCACGGGATAGCCGGGGGACGGCAGGAAAGCGGGGGGCGGTGTGGCGCCCTGCATGGCTTCCCCGCGGTTGTTTTTAAGTCCTCGTCGCCAGGACAAATGACAGGACACTGTTGAGGTTTAGTTGTGTGTTTGTTTAGACACCTGGCATAAAGAAACAGTGGAGAGGGGTATTTAGCCCAGGGCAGGGATGGTGTCAGTACTCGCTGCTCATGTCCCTCCAGCTCATGCAGTTGATTTCACTGCATACTGAATGTCAAAGGTGTTGACCCATTCAACAGCTAGAGCTCCCAGGTGGCTGCCCTCAACCTTGAAATTACGCTCTACTGTTGAGGCCTGGGTCTGATGGGCTGTATGGTAGCTGATTCCCTCAGCAGGAGGAGCGCCAGAGCTGATGTGCATTCCTCAGCCTCCCGCGGAGTTCTGCCGGGACACGCTCTTCGCTGGCCTCATACTCGCAAAGTCTCGAGAGATCATGGGGTGGGATCTCGCAAGGAGGAGTACACACAAGTGGCCTGCTCAGAAAATTAAGAGGACATGGCGTTTTCCACTTTTGGAGGGCGCCGAATTTCCTTAAGAGGGTGTGGTGGAAGTTAGTTTTGGAAAGCAAATGTAACAAAACTGCTCTTAAAAGAGCAATGTTGTATCTTGCACAGGAGTCCTAGGTGGATCGCTGCTTGAGTATTGCAAGAGTAAATCGTTTGGGGTCATTGGTGCACAGTCAGTTTTGGGTGTTGCTTTGGTAGTTAGCTATATCATGGCTTTTCCCCTAATGATGCAGATAGGATGTACCCTAGGGGCACCCAACTGAAAGAAGCCATGCAGAGAATAACGTACACAGTGCAGTACTCCCCCTCTCCCCGCCCAACCCATAATGCATTGGCGTGGCGAATCGCAGGCTGTCAAACACAACAGTTGAGACTACATACAAGTACACGCTTGATAGTACATGACAATATTTGAAAACAGTACTCAGACGTAAGCATTGTATATTTGTGGGGCATTGCACCAATTTCCAACAAAAAGGTCCCTAGTCCAATATTAATGACGAAGAATACTGACCATTCAACTCAATGGTCAAGCTGTCGGTTGATCATGTACACTTTTAGATAATGCCAGGTGATAAGAGAATACCATTTTAGATGCATAGGGATCAATGAGGAGAGAGAAGCTGAAAAGGGCAGCAACCAAACCATGTTAGAGACACCACCTGTGCCACGTAGGAGTGAGCTTGGCAGTCTCTGAACGAGTTATTCTGCAGTACATATAGACTAAGTGCTACACTGATTTATTACTTACATGACAACATACCTAGAACTATGACACTATTTTTTTCCAGATGCTGCCCCTTCTTACCCCCCCACCCCCAACCGTTAATAATTGCAGCTCAGGCAAGGTGGGAATAATTAGCCTTACATCGAGTGAGAATGCCTGCTTGACAAATCATCAGCAGAGCTTCTGCCACTAGACACAGTGCCTGGCTCTCTGGCTCCCACATAACTTGCAACTGATCTCATGTCAGAGTGGTCACCTTCAACCACTTATTTTAAACCGTACGAGTGGGCGTGCAAGCACGATCATTCACAATTCTGCTGGATAAAGGGCTCTGGTGACATGACGCTAGCCGACAACTATTACTGTAATAACTGCCTCCTCTTACTTATTTACCCCAGGATATTCAATGTATTTTATCCTGCAGTGTCATGGAATTTTGGGAAGACCAACATGAATGACTAGAAGTGAGGGTAGATTGGCTCTTGTAGTGACGGACGTTCTCAACCCATAGTATAGAACGGTTATAGGTCAAAGGATAAAAAAAGGGTCGAATGACAAAAGGGTGGAGTCAATTCGACTGAAAAAGATCTATTTTATTTTTAAAAAAAAAAAAAAAATTGGGGGGGGGGGAGTCACCCCCCCATCCCCTTTTTTGGGGTAAAACATTTTTTTAAAGCTACACTAGAGCAAATATATATATATATATATATATATATATATATATATATATATATATATATATATATATATATATATATATATATTTTTTTTTTTTTAAATGTAGATCCTTTGGTTTTCGGTCAAATGCACTCGACCCTTTTGCTTTCGACCCTTTAATTGGACACCGTATAGAACCCATTGATCCAACTTTAGAAATCAGGCCTGTGACGCAGGCAGTTCTGCTGAGCCTTTGATAGCAGGGTTATGTGGGGGTGTTTTCTATCGCGAATTAGGTCTGAATACCTTCTTCCTCCAAAGAAGATGGTCAGTTTCCCCTGGGTAAACGGGGCCATGTTTGAACTAACATCATTTTAGTGTTCAAAATCGACACAGATGACAATGCTGATGAAGTTCTAGGCACTTAATTACATCCCTCTGGGCTGCCTCTATCTGCCACGGCCTGTGTGAATAAGTAAATGTGTGGGATTTGAAAAGCTGGTGCATTAAGACGTTCTCCTCTTGTGTAAGGGGTTGCCTTAAGCTACTTGCGTGGCCTGACCATATAGATGCCATCTATTTATATTTGACTGGGGTGGTGACAAGATGTACTCTGATATCCGCACAACCGGGGCTCCTGTAATTGATGACCGAGGGATGGTTCGGCCTGGTGAAGTTCCTCGACGTGTAGGCCCAGTGAGTAAAATCTATGGAGTGATCCCCGAAGGAAAGATGATCCAGTGGCAGGGATCGAAAATAAGATTGGATAAGCAGGAGCTTAAGGCAGCTCCTGGGTATCCAGCATTAACAGTGACCAGGAATTACCACTCTGGAACAAGGAGCTAGTTCATAGCGTTCCGCAAATCTAACTTCCACATATGATAAAAACATATAGTGTTGTCCATTATTTATGTCAATTTGTGCTTTAAATGTCATGTGATGTGTATTTATGAAATGTCCCAAATTCACGTAGATGTGTTTGTTCAGCATCATTTGGCTTGGGGAGCTAAAAGTAGTGCATGGTTGCTGTTGGCATCAGGCTAACCAAGCGCTTCTAAACGACAACCGGATGCTAAATAGCTCCCAGTTCCCTTAATTTCGAACCTTGCAGTGGAGTATGAGCGCTCTAGTCAGTCACCCTAAATTACGTACATGTGCCTGGCAGAACCTTCCCTGCATTCCAGATATATTTTGCTGGCACCAAATCGGTTACCCATATGCCCCAATTCTTTAAAGGGTAGCAAGTCTTTTCTTCCAGGAGCCAGTTGACCGCCATCATTGATTAGTGAACAGTAGGCGTGCTGCGTGCTCCATGACAAGATCTGAGATGAGGTCAGTAAAGATGCAGCTGTGGAGCAGTACATTATGGTGAGGATGGTGGGCATTTCCTCCTTGGTGATGAATAAAGAGCCACCAGGCTACTCCTCCTTTCAACCACTCCTCCACGGCTGCAACCAGAACTGCCATATCATTGGGCTGGTACAGCGCTTATTTCGAATTGCTTGTGCCCACATTATTGCTTTTTCTGACACTTTTATGAATACTGACATCCATCCCATTTATGGAGTCTTACAGAGAATAGACAATTCAGCATTCCATTTATTGCCGCTTGCAAGCGGATAAACAGACTGTATCCCGACAAGCCCACCACCCAAGCTAACCCAAATCGCCAACAATTCACCTACTCCTTATATTTCCTCATGGTCGGTCCATCTTCTGTTTCCGTCTCATCGTCCATTGTCACGTGACTCTCAACTTCCGGATCAGTCTTTCTGCTTGGATGATATCCGGCATCCACCTCCTTTGGAGAGGGGCGTACTGCCACCACTCTCTGATGTGATTCCAGTGAGTGATAAGGCACTATTGTTCTGACCGCTAGTACGGGCCAGTAAAATACAAAGATGACGACTGGGTGTCCTTCACCCAGTTACCCCGAGAGCCTCTGAAAGCACGGCTTAAGCAGTCCTACTGCACATGTCCCTTTTTTATAAAGCTCTTGGGGACAGGTTTTACCAGAGGCCAATAGGTGGTGGTTTCCCTATTCAATGTCCGCTAGAATTTGAAAGAAAAATGATAAACTCTTGCTCTATAGTAGCAATTTAGGTATTCAGATATCATCCCAGTCTACTCCTCTCCCCACGCCCTCCCATGTCCTCTTTCACCTACACATTCAGACTGCACATCATACTATCTCTTTGTGGCATTGGCATAATACAACCCGCCCGCAACCCTTGGTGGCCATTCGTGTCCACAGGTGGGAGACATGACTATATGGTCAAGCTAAAAGATGAGATTCTTTTTCCTATCCTTTATTAAAGGATCTGGTACGACTTTGCTTCTTTAAAGCATTTTATTTGATTCGCTAGACAAATGTGTCTGTTAAAAGGATTCTATTCTTGAATCATAATGTAAACTGGACCTAGTGCTAGTCACTTTTGACAACACACTCTCCCTAGCGCTATGATCTGATATGATGTGCCATTTATAACGCGCCTGTACACAAGTGTTTCTAAGCGCGACAAGACAAGGAGGGGGAAACAAAGGGAGGACAAAATAACGATCTTATTAGGCCTTGTCATTCAGATCGCGCAATTGCAGGGAAGAGGGACGTGGAGAAATGCAAGGGGGGAGGGGAAGGGTGGAAGTGCAGTTAACTTGCAAGTGTAGCCAGCGTGTGGCTCTTAAGTGCAGAGAGAACGGACTGTAGGCTTGCAGATCCTTAAGTGCTGGGGAGCCCGGAGGCAGTGCAAGGGCATGCAAGGGTAAAGCGTTAACATGTTTGTAACATTGAACCACACACACTGATTCAGACTTTTTCTGGATTTGGGTGGGAGAATAGAGTGGATGCAATATCAGTCACTCCGTTTGGGTTCAATAACGTTTCCTCTCCCTACCAGAATTTTAGCTGGGCCTCAGGGTAACGATGACTGTGTGCACGGTCTGTTCCCAGTGCACAGATATCCTAAGACAATTACTCTGCATAGTTCAATCTTTGGGTATATTGTAAAGACCTACATATTTGAAATAATTAAGACGTGATGAGGAAAAAAGTATTTCTGAATTTAGTGTGGCATTGAACAAACATGTTAGGTAGTCTAACAGTCTCTTGCATTTGTCAATGCAGTGTTCGAAATTGACTGGAGCTGGGAGATATTTAGCTCCTGGTTGGCTCTATAGGAGCTACGTTTGATTCCCTAGGCCAATTGATGCCATACAAACCTATGTAAATAGCATTGTGTGTTTTGGACTGTGTACAAACGAGCATGTTCACGTATCTAAAAGACATTTAAAGCATAATGGGCTGCATATAATTGGCAAACTGTTACAGTTTTGCTCTCATGTGCAAGCTACATTTACTGTCTCCTCGTTCCCCAAATGTAGCTCCTGGTTACTAAGAAGACACCCATGAGTTCCTATTAGCTCTAAATACTTATTTTGGTCCCTGCAATGGTAACCTTGATTAATGAATACCAAGAAACCATGTGTTCGGTGTCGATGAAGGTTCCTCTGCCGGTCAGCCAGAAATCAAACCAGGCTGAAACACTTGTATGGGGTTGCTGATGGTACTCTTGTTCGTAAGGGAATTGCCATAGCATTTCGGTGCTGAACTGCCAATGTGGCCTTGACAAAGACTGATATGCAAATGGATATTTCCCATCTGTGAAAGGTACAGTGAGCTAAAGTGTGGCTGCGGACTCTCAAGTGGGTACCTTACCAAAGAACAGGTCAATGGTCCTTGTTTGTTCTCGTAGAGGGGCGCCTATAGACTATGTTTTGATTCTATACGAACTGTACTTACATTTATATATGTACACTACTATAGGTATGAACGCGCCATCAAAGCTAGTACAGACTTTGATATGAGTTTTCATATGTATCTGAGACGTTCACAGGATTCAAAATTGCCAATAGCTGGGAGCCATTTAGTTCCTGCTTATAGCCTAGTAGAGCCTGGTTCGCTTGGTGCCAACTGCCCCCAGGAACTACTTTTGACTCCCCAGCCTCACTGGTCCGATGGGCACATACCTATGTGCTTCTAAAGGTTGGTGTTGGGGGAATTTATCCTAAGGTGCATTAGTACACATCTAGAAGACATTCAAACTATAATGGGATATGTCCCCAATGTTAGCACCTATTTAATGGGTGATACCAGATACCCAGGAGCTGCTCTTAGCTCCTGCTCCAGAAATCCTTATTTCGACTTCTGTGTATAGGATATGTAAAACTATGATAGGCTTCCTATGCGTATATGACCTATGCATTTCATATGACTTTACACCAAACACTTATACACTACGTATACCTCAAACACGTGCATGCCAGACAAGTACACACCAAGTACTCAGTTGCTTTATACCACACATTTGTACACATGTGCCACTCGTACACCATTGGCTGTCCATGTGGAGCATATGCTCAATAGCTAATGCACCTATATGAAATACTCAATCGCTGTACTCCCCGCAAAAACACTGTAAGAGAATTGAAAATAAATTTTAAGAGTTAAGGTTACTGTAACAAAAAGTAAAGTCTACAAACAGAAAGAAATAACAATTCTCTCTCTTTCTCTCTCTCTCTCTTTCTCTCTCTCTTTCTCTCTCTCTTTCTCTCTCTCTTTCTCTCTTCTCCCCCACACCCCCTCTGTCTTTATCACTACAAATTCAACGATGAAACTCGAGGCATAAACGCTCACTTCATACCACTACAAAGCTACACACATTTAAGGATGACAATCCCATAATCATTGAAAAGGCACCAAAGCGGTTTCAGACGCGATTTATTGATTAAAGCACTTGCAAAAATGTAATTTCTATGAATTGTTACAAGACTGCCGCACAGTGTTTATTCAGTAAGTTATCAAAGAAAAACCGGATAACTGTTTTTTTGTATGGACTCATAAGTAAGGAAGAAAACAAGCATTTGATAAAAAAGTGGCTATTTTCTTCCTAAAAAGCATACAAGATTTCACTGAAACCAATAATCAGTGGTATTGGCACCGTCCCAGATCACATTTCTGAAAAGGTAGATTTAATATTGAATCCCATTGCGACATCTAATTTACAAGACAGCCGGGTTTGAAATTGAGAGAGGTTATGGGCTATTTAGCTTCTGGTTAGCTTAAAACCATCAGTTACCAGTACTTTACGCTCACCAGTCCAACTGATTCAGAACAAACACAACTACGTGAATTTAACTCTGCATTTGGGACAATCTTTAAATGAACATTAGGACACATCTATATGACATTTAAATCATAAGGGGTCATAAATAATGGATACAATTGTATGTGGAAGTGAGATTTGCATAACAGTATGTACTGGCCCATTGCCCGGTGTTAATTCCTGATGATCAGTTACTGCTGGATACCCAGGAGCTGCTTGTAGCTCCTGCTTATCCAGTCCGAATTCCGAGCCCTCGACAGTATGGATCTGTTGAACAAAATTGCAAAAATGTAATAAAGCCAAGTAAACAGTTGGTCACTTCTGATGGGAAAGAAAGCAGTCACTTTATTACTTGACAAAAAATCAGCAAGTTGCTTAGCACATGACTGTGGTACTAGATGCTAGACCCCACCCAAAATAATCTTTCCTTTTAACTGTGACATTTACAGCAAACCAAAGGTGTCATCCTGTGAGAAAAGTGCTAAGTGTCCCAGGCAAATGTATTCATTTGCCATTCTAAAATCGCACACGTGGAGACAGTTCCTTAAGCATTAGGCAAATTCATGATCACACTTAACTGTTTATTGATTATAACATTTTGTCATGTGGGATGGAAATGAGACTGACTTTGTCATACAAAAATTGGCTAAATCTGGATTAATTTACGTTAAACTATGAATACCCAACACATTGGGACGTGGTTTTGTATGTAGCTAATACTCCACTCCCTAATAACATTTATAGAACTACAATACAAGCAAATTATGTGTTGCATGCAAATAGTGCCTGTGCAAACCGCATTGCCAGTAACATTCTGCTGGGAGAGAGTTTGCATGCCAAATGGATGCAACTCCAGTAAACCAGGCATGTGTAGAAATTACATTTTAATGATTCAAAATAAATTTGCATGAGTTGGCTACGAAAGGACAATACAAAAAGCAGTTGGTTGAGGGAAAGAAAATAAAGTGGGACACGCTTCTTCTACACAACACAATCTATGTCTACGAAGTATGACCGTAGCATAGCATTCATCACAAGCTATTCAAGAAATAGCACAGATGTGTCCAGGTCCATAATCTGGCCTTGGCAAACAGGGTTAAGAACCCACAACAAAAGTGGGTGGGAGGCTTAGGGAGACGTCCAGAGCCAGCCATCAGCGTGAGCATGGATGCTGCTGAGAATTAATTGTATAGGGTATTTCTTATTTATTATGCTTGCGGAATGATTAGGGCTATCAATTCTGTTTTTATATACTTACTATGATGTTTGCGTGCTCCTTGTGAGAACAGTGTTTCTAAGGCCACTACAATATTCAAATGGTGTATGTGCAACATATATATTTTTAAGTATGAAAGGCATACATTCGTTTGCAGAAATTGATTAGCAGAGTTTGCTAGTTAACATGTTCTTGATTAGCAAACAAACGTGTTTGATTAGCAATTTTGTCAGCAGACATCATTTGTACCCAAGGCATAACATTAGCAACAATACAGCATTTTGGCATACCTCTGAAGTAAGACATTAGTGAGGTGAGTGTCTGCAAAATAAAAAGGTTAGCTGCATGAATTGACAGAAATAAAGAAAAGGATATGATAATGCTCTGAAAACACTTTTCACTGCAAGGATCTGTGCAGTGGGTGTTGCACAGGGCAGTGCCCCATGTATTGCATGATTGCCTCATCATTGTCTGTGTTAAGAGAACTTCAGACGTTACATCAATAGGTTTGCCATTTATAAAGGAAAGTCATAGCTGGAGACCAAGTACACAATATGACGTTGGGGCATGCAGAGTTATCAACTTCAGGTGGACAAGATGGCCCTTGCATATCATTGAGATCAACTGTTTTCAATATAGCATTACATACCACTTTCGGGGGAGGGCAGAACCAGTAACTGCCCTCAAGCCTGAGCCAGGTAGGTCCAAGCCAAGCATTCCAGACCTGCGCCCCTAAGAAAGCAGTGTTTTTCGTTAATAGCACTCTGAGCCACCATCGGGTGCTGATACTTTTTAATTTTATTTTTAAGGGAAACAGGCTTTGCACAAATCATGTTTCCCTTTAAAAGAAATGGTACGTGTCTGCGATTAGGTATCTCTATTTCCAGGTCCTGGAGGTGCGCAGGTGGTTAGCTGGGTGGGGGTGGGAGGGCTCTGTTGGGCAGGGAGGGTCAAGGTGAGGCCCTACAGTGGAAACGTGATCTCGGGCGTTTCCCCAAGGACAATGTAAAAGCTAGGCAAAGTTGCAGTGGGCAGACATGAAACTCGGGTAGCTACTTTCGGTTCTATTTGTTTTACCGGCCTCCTGCTTAACCAGCTCTCTTCCCCAGGTTCTAATATATAATGCAATCATAATCATAGAGCAAAGCCAGCTTTGGAGACTAACTAGAGTGTATGGTATTGCAGAAGGTCTGTAGATTTACAGACTGGATGGAACTATTGATCACTACGTTTCGTAAACATCTAGTTAGCTTTGTGTTTTCATTATGTAAGGGAGTAAGTGAAGGGGTGGCATAGCTGATAGAGAACTGGGCAAAATAGGTGGAATATTGTAGTTTGTAGAGATCCCAATTTCAGGGCAGCTGGTATAAAGTAACAGGTGATAAGATAAAATGCCAAGTAGTTTGACATCAGTTTATGGGTTGACCACCAGTTGAACAGACTTATACAAACATCAGACAGGTCACAGAACTCCATTTTCCATCAATAGCTTTTGGTCGTGTAATCGTGTACATTTTCAAAAGTGTTCACTCGTCAATATGATGCACCTTCCCCCATTAAAATGAAATATAGTTGGCACTAAGATACACTGAACTTTATTGAACAAGATGGAGACAAAGCAGTGTTTTACAGTAGAAATGCTATAATTATGCATTCTGTAGGAACTTATTTTTTTAAAAGACTGTCACTCACTTCCCCAAACGCTCCTACTTTTCTACACAACGTGGTTCTTTCCACAGTTTTTTCCAGCTCCGGCTCGACGTTCAGCATTCACATGGTGTTTGGTGGACGTGATTTTGACTGGTAAGATTAGAGTGCTGCTATCCAGAAGGTGAGGCTGTGTCCAGCTAAGGGGGTCCGTGTTCAGTGGTCCACCCCCCCCCCCCCGCTCAACACCACCTGCGAACCAAGAGCCATAGAACAGCCTCTCAAAGCCGGTGGTTGGTAGTGCCGCGGCATGGCATTGCTTTTTTGTTTGTTTGATTGGTCTCCTTTTATAACACTACACTTGAGTTGATGGCAACAGAGCACTTGCTGCCTGACTGTTTATTATTTGTGTACTGTGAAACTCTCGGGGTAGAGTGCAGTGACTACAGGATTCCCAATGTGGGTCCCTTGAGCTGCACATGTTTCCATTGGCTCAAGGTGTGGCAGTATTTGCTGTCTTTGTCCGTTTTGAGACTGAGTTTTATATTTGTCTATTGAACAGGTGCTTGCACGAGGCACTGTTGCAGAATTGCAGCTCGAGTGCTGAGGCAAGCTTTTCTTTTTTTTTTTAAACGAGAATTAAGGAGTCTGAGACCGTGGGGATTCTCCCTTTGGACTGACTTACCTTGTGTTAATCGCCACCTAATTTGGAAGTTCCAAGAGTGTAGTGTCATACCATCTATTTGTGGGACAGAGTTCTCACTACAGTGTGAAGTTGTGACCTCTCTCTTGGGACAGAGAGTTAACTACTTTTGTTTGTGGTGGTACCGACTTTGAATAATGCGCAGAAAATCGAAAAAATATAATCTCAGAAGTGGAGAACCCACTTCACTAGACAAAAGTGGTGGACAATCTAAGGTTTGAGGCAACAAAGGCAAATCCTGGAGCCCAAGAGAAGATTGCCACATTCTTCCAGGTACACCCCTAGACTTAGTCAAGCTGGGCAATCCTTACGTGATACTGTCCTGTTGGGAATTGTAAATGAAATGAGTGAGGGGAATCGATATCTCGGGCCCTCTACTCAGTGACGTGGAAAGACATGATAAGACATCCTTGATGAAGGAATGCTTGAGTCTGGAAGACCAAATTTAGGCCTTGGGGATACCATATACACGGTTAAAAGTCTCCCCGAATCTCCAGTGAGTAAGGAGGAGAGAGCTCCGAACACGAGTGCAGAAGCGTAATTTGGTGGGTGATCGATCTTCCCTGCCCTTTCACGAGACACTGTTCATCATTACTCTTCCCAAATGGGAGGTAGTTCCATTGCTGCATTAAAGTTGAGGCTGCATTCATTCATTATATTATATGATACTGTGGTCCTAGAGGTGAGATCCAATAACTCTACTGTAACAGAATTAAGGGATGTGATAAAAACATGCAATTACTGTTGTAACAAGGCAACAGTCAATGTTTTCTCAGAAAACCCGAATTATACCTTAAGGGCGAGTTGTATCTTTGGATGCCAGTACAGAACTAAATAGTGTGAATGGGGCACAAGGTAATTCGATCTCCTCTGTTCAGCTTGTACCTCAAAAGAAGAAATTGAGCCCTGGTATGCACGCATAAATGTTTTAAAGGGACAAATAAGGGACCTAGAAAATCATTAGGAAATGTTTTATGTCAGACTCGGCAACAGTATTTATCTAAACAAAGAGAGATGGTCACTCAAATTCCTGAAACGATAACTGAGGATACACAACAACTGTCAGAGGTGTATGTGATTGAGAGTGAGGAAGTGCAATTGCCCCTGCCCAAAGATATAGTAATGACAAAGTTTAACCTGGTGAAGGCCACAAATTAGGTGGAAATAAAGAAGCTAAAAGCAGGAAAAAGAGAATAAACAGACTTATAGTGAGAGTTTTCCAACCGAATAAAGATGGAACTGTGAGGACTGCAGATGAAGAACCTGAACAAACGGAACAAAGATACGAACATTAGTCCTAATTTAGAAGGGGGGAGATATAATGGAGGTCAGTCTTCTCTAGAGACTGTGAATAATGTCATAACATGGGAACGTCCAAGGGAAATGGATCGTTGCAGTTTCAGTCCTAAATTGAGTGCCTCAATAAGGCTGTAAATCAAAGAAATGATACACAGCAGCCTCTAATTCAAAATGATAATCCATCAATATGTCTATCATCATTTGATGACTATCAAGAAATTCCTTTGAACAGGTCTTGGATCTTGGCCTTATTGAATACTATTCCTGAATTGGAGGTTTTGTCTACGACCGATTTTACATTTTTTATTTATGGGTGGGTGGTGTGCAGTAGAATTTCATTCAAAACTAATCAAAAACTTGGTATATGCTAGTTATGATAATATATTGAAAAGAGGATTTGCAGTGTATATACCCAGACCTGAGCAACATAGTGGTGATGAGAACTATGACCACTTTAGTGGGTCTGATAAAGCAAGAAAGACTATAAAATGTACAATTGATGAGCAGAGTCAGGTTGTGTTCGATGAAGAGCTAGCCAGTTGGGCCTGGCTTGCGTCCACACTTAGAACCAACATTGGGAATCGACTGGGCTTTGGAAAAAGAGGAGGTTAAATTATTGAGTTGGAACTCACGTGGGCCCAACAGAACACTAATATGCGAAATATTTTTCAGGAATTTGATATAGTCCTTATTCAAGAGACTTGGTTGAATGTTGTCATTGTTTAGGACGATTTTATTCTTGATGCCAAATTAGCAGGAATAAAGGGAGACCATTTAGAGGTATGATAACAGCAGTTAAAAATGTGCAAGGTGGGATCATTAAAAACCTTGATACGGAGTCTGTTATTTTAGGGACTATCGTCATTAATGTCAGCAAAACACTCTCTCTGCGGCCCTTGTGATAAATATTTCTTTTAATCCAATTTGTGTGAATATTGATGAGGTGATCAACCAGTTGGAAATGTATTGATAGGCTGTTCTGGTAAGAAAGATGAGTCTCATAATAATTGCTGCCATTTTTAATTGTATGTGCCCTAGAACTGATCAGTCACTTTAGGAGCTGGATGAGGATAAAGGTTGTGATGTCTTATCTAGAACATCAAGGAAAAAACTGAAGGATGGCAGTATTTGGGCAGGATTTCTTGCCAGATGGGAATTTATCTAACTTAATGCACATTTTAATGTGAAATCTGGTCCTAAACTGACATGATTATATATTTCTATCAAAATGTTGAATCAAAAGATATATGTACCTTGTGAAATAATAAAAATAAAACTGTCTAGTGATCATGCTATGATGACCACACGTTTTTTAAGATCGGGTGAAATAACTTGTGAAGTTAACCTAGCATGCACTAATGTGATAACGAACCCTGCAAGAAATAGGCTCGTTCAGTTTAGCAAAAACACTGTAAGAGCTAATGGAGACCTGGAAAAATTGTGGCAGAATTTAACTGACTAAGAATAACTTTCACTGTTCTCCTGAAGAGTTTACCAATACTCTTGGTGTTCTTAAAGGGAGACTCAAGACGGTAGTCGAGTGGAAGCAGAAAATGTTTGCTGAGGGGAAAGGGAGGCATTTTAATAGCACTATAAATGCACATAAACAAAACCTGAGGTCTGATATAAAGAAAGTAAAGAAATCCACTATCACTGACTGGGAAGAGAAGAAAAAAAAGATGCATTCCATAAGCAGAAACACAAATAATGGATAAAGAATGACATCATCAGAATGCTATGTTAGAGAACCAAGAATGTTTGATAGATCTGGCCCAGAGGTTTGCTAGAGCTATCTGGTGGAAATTAACAACAGGGACAAGATTCAATGGAAGTTGCAATCATCATGTGTGGCGGAAGAGGAGTGGGTTAAACACTTGTCTACCACCTTTCTGAATGATTGAGATAATTTGGTTCTGGAAAATGACTCTAAAATCTCTGGTGAAAGATGGAAATATAAGTTTGATAGCAATGACCCTTAGGTTAGTCATCGAAGAGTCAAAGAATTCAAGATCTTGTGGCCTAGATGGTACGTTGATTAACCTTTTAAAAAATAATGTTGTTATGGACTGAAAATGCATCCAATTTATTCACACAAATAGTCACGTTCTTAACGATCCCAGTGTCTTGGAATCCTGCAATTCTATTACCCATTTGTAAAAAAGGTAGTAGGGAGTTTGCCGGAAAAGCTATTGCCCTATCCTTCTCATTTGACTTAATCTAAAATGTAGCAGATATTGATTTGAAGGCTCTTAATCAGTGGGCCGAAGGAATATAGAGCTATACCCCTCTTCAAACTGTATGAAGGAAAGGGATGGGCACGGTGGTGAGTGATTTGGCACTGTCCTCTTGTATGGCATAGGCCGGAGGTGCAACAGGGAGAGCTTTGTATGTAGCACGCCTGGACCTCTCTTCAGCCTTTAATAGCATATATGGATCAATATTGTGGGAGTAAGTTTGTCAGGTGGGGAATACATCAAGGCTTGCTGCATATTTTACAATAGCCTTATACTAACCATGAGGTTAGAATAATTCCGAGGGTGATCTTTCACGTACGATAAAGGAGTCCATCAGTGCTGTGTAATTGCACAGTCACTTTTTCATATATATATATATATATATATATATATATATATATATATATATATATATATATATATATATATATATATATAGGCTTTTGGGAGGATATTCTCAAATGGAAAGGCTACCCTCCGAAATTAAATGGTCAGAGTATCCATTGTATTGCATATGAGGATGATTTATTTTTACTGGATTTCACACAGGCAGGACTGCAACGTTCACTTAATGGGGTTGCTTCTTACTTGAGTGATAATAAATCAGTCAGAAAACCAGCAAAATCAGTAATTATGACGATTGGCAGCAAGAGGCGGAGAAAGCAGCACTGTTGATTTATAATTGATGTATTTGTTTGATTTATGGGGTGGGGGGCAAATGTGCAGTACATTTACATTCAAAACGAATCAAAAACCTGGTATATGGTAGTTATGATAATATATTGTTACTGGGTTATACTTTTTCAACAAAAAATGTCCTCCATGTGCAAGGTAAAATGGGAGCATGCATCCCTCTGAAGTTCATAAAGAACAGGCGATGTGCCTATTCATTGCATCCGTTAATTGAATTCCATTGCAGGAAGATTACTACCATGGTACTATTTGTATTTGTAAAGCGCCGAAGCACATGGGCCTTAGGGCGCTGTTGCGGGACCAGTAACATACAGAGGAAGCATACATTAAAATATTACAGTATTAAGCTTTCAAGCGTTCTTTTGCCGCTGCCAGTGTGGGTGGGCTGGGGTGGGTGTAATGAGATTAATAACTAGCATATTAGGCGAAAAGCCACATTTTCTGGGCCTTGCGGAAGGACCAGTATGGCTCCTCTGCTCTTAGATCAGGAGGGATGGAGTTCCAAAGGTTTGCTGCAACCGTTGGGAAGCTGGAGCCTCCTCCTCTGGCTTTTTTAAATTTTGGTGGTGCTAGGCGGTGAGCTCGGACTGACCTTACCAGTCTGGTGGTATTGGCTCTCACAATTTTTATGGAACGGAAATGGTATTCTTTCCAAAACAGGAAATATTTTGACATCTTATCACGCGTTTGGAAATAATATCTCAGTATGTCAAAGTCTTTCCCTATTAGTGTAATAAGGTTGGAGTTGCGTCTTCAATCCTGGTGGTCCCAATAATAAATGTATCTCATTGTACAAGAAAGTTAGGAATATGTATGATCCCCGCTTCGGATATATCTTAGATGAGACAATGGGACAGGATTCCAACATGTACTTGTAAAATTCTAGAGAAAGGTATATTGGGTTTATCCAAGTGGTTGATCTCACTGATAATGATGCACAATAGATCATTAAAAGGAAGATTAGAAATTGGGACAACATTGCAGATAGTGAAGACCTATCGAGAATGAAATTGAATGGTGGTAGGTCTCCTTGGTATGTTAACCAAGGGGAAATCGAGCCAAATCTTAAGAAGTTTCCCTCACAGTTATACAGAACCTTGTAAATGAGATTTTGCTTCAATTGCCTTCCACCTTTTGAGGTTATTGGTCCAAGATTGAATATTCCCAGGGATCTAGAACCTGAAGACTGTGGAAGAGCGAGTGTACTGAGACTTTGTCTCATGTGGTGATGGATTGGCCCTCCCTGGTATTACATAGGAGACAATTCCTTGGACCCTTTGTGTGTGCAACCTCTGCAGTTCTATCCTTGGGCCTGTGGGAAAGATTAATGAACAGAGCACACGTTTCTTTATTGTTGGCCCTGGTATGGTTTCTAATGGTAATTGTTAATGAATTGAAGTTTGTTGTAGAACTGGGTAATGTGATTTTAGATGCGGTTTCAGTAAATGGTGTGATAAATATGAAATGATGGGGTTTTGTATTTTGAATATTTATTATAAATTTGATTATTGACGTGTGTAAAACTTATTTTTATCAGTGTATTATATTTCAATGTAGTGAATGGTATGATTTATACATAAAAAAGACTGTTCTGTAATTCCATTCCTAATAAAAAAAGGTAACACATTTGCCAAACCGAACATTGTTGGCTGAACAAAAATATCCGATTTACATCTGGTTTGCAGTTATTTGAAAAAATGCATTTTTAACACACAGGCCTGTGGCCCGAGGAGATTA
Source organism: Ambystoma mexicanum (assembly GCF_040938575.1). Taxonomy (NCBI): domain Eukaryota; kingdom Metazoa; phylum Chordata; class Amphibia; order Caudata; family Ambystomatidae; genus Ambystoma; species Ambystoma mexicanum. The sequence goes on along the minus strand of NC_090930.1, from coordinate 971,061,056 downwards.
CTGTTGTGTTCTCTCTTTCTCTGCTACACAAGTGTCTAATTAGCAAACCTACAGAATTGCATTGTTAATTGCTATGCAGCACTGCTTGTTTTATGCTTTGGTAAGTTCTGTGGGTTGTATTTTGTGTATGAGTGTCTGTCTGTCTGTGGGCCTAATTGTACTTCTGTGCAAGCCCACCCCTTCCTAAGAGTGCAGTGTAAGTGCCCATCCACATCCAATTATGACCGTCAAATTAATTTGATGGACCCCCTGCTATTTTGCTAAGAATGGGTCTTTCCACACCCTTCACCAGAGGGCTCTAGAATAACCTCACCAACTGGTTCCTTGGACTCAACTTGCAATGTTTCTACCATCCTGTCGCCTCAAAGGAAATTTTACTAACATGCGTATCCTCCCGCCTCACGCCAACACATCCCGGCCAGTTCCCCTTTGTACCTACTTGTTCCACTAAAGAATTCTGTTAGCCCCGATGTCATTTTCTGACATTTTCGTACAGCCAGAGGTTCTAATGGGTCCCTATAATTCCACTTAGCTTGGGGTCCGAGCCCTGAATCCTTTTTGAATCACTAACCCGGTCTTATCCTGGTTGTGCTTGTTATGATTTATTTGTGATCACTGCAGGTTAGCTAGTCCCTGAATTCATACTATTTTGGCGTTCCTTTAGCACATGATTACTTTATTTCTCTCAACTACCTAGCCAGGGCTCAAACCATAGCTTTAAGCTTCTGCAGTTACATTGGATGCCTCTAGGATGCGGGCATCCACGCCCTCCACCTTTAAGCCGTCTACCGGCTCATAAGGTGATTATTGCTATTATTCTAAGCACTTGCTGTGCTTCACCTTCACTGTCGTGGATGTCTCTTGTTGCTATGCCCAAAACGATCGGTGGGAGAGGTTAGTGGAATCGGCAGGTTGTAGTTTTTGGGATGCATCATGTTATTAAAGTTTGAGAACGCAAGGTCATAAGGGGCCGAATTCATGTGGGTTGGGGGGTGGTGGAAGAAGATTGCTTCCTGAGGCACGGTGAGGTGCCTGGCTGCAGAGGGGTGCCGGAATGTGGAGGTGATGTAGAGGGCCTTGGTTGTTGCAGATGAGACTTAAGGCTTCCCCTTAACTATAATCCTTCCAGGAGTAAGCCTTGAGCTCTGGAAAACAGCCAAATGGTCAATAGTAGCTAAAGGGTAATTTAGTTCTTCGCCAGCTGTTAATAGCTCAATTCAGGTAATGTGTAAGCTTGGGTGTAGGATGCTAAGCCTCTAACAATCTCTGAAAAGCAAATTACTTCTCATCTCTAGAGCACATTGCCCCCCCTTAAGTGCAGGATTGGCCTACACGTGTGTTTTAGAGGAGGTGAGGGCCTGTCCCTCTGTGCTCTCAGACGTGGTGAGCTCTTTCTTGAGCCTGCATTGGTTGTTCCCATTGGAAGTGTTTATTCTTCATGGGAATTCCTGTGTAGTACTGAATGACCCCTTTGCAAAGTGTTCACTGCTGGAGACCTCCTCTTGCACGTCTTCAGGCGTCTGAGGATAAACAGCGAGCCAAGTGTTGGAAGCGGAGAAAGAACTGCCAAATAGGGAGACACTGGCCCTTGGCTCCGGGGTCCGGGATCCTTCATTGGTCAGAAAGGAAAGGCGCAGTGGGTGCTGCACCGCAGTCGGTGCCGGCCCCAAGCCTGCCAGCGCCCTGTGTGAGAACTGATCTGTTCTTGTGTGCCAGCTCAGTGTCCTGTAAATAGCGTCTATTAAAGAATCACGACGTGATTCAAAAATAGGCCCTGTTAACATGATACGGATACCTGGCTACCCTCTGATCTCGGGCCCAGGTCCCCTCCCCGCCAGTTGCCCCCCTGGCAACCCATGCACTTGGGGACTGTGTCTGTATCTCTACAGCCCCTACTAGCACTTGATAACGCCGGATGTCTACACTTAACCTGTACTTGCCACACTTTTATTTATTGTCTTTATTTTATTTTACTGTTTATCCTATGTACTGCACTGCCTCCTCCCTCTTTCCCTCGCACTTTTCCCTCCCCCCTGCACTTGCGCGATCTCAATGTCACCTGGCCTAGTAGGATCATTGTCTGTTCCATTCCCTTGCCTCGTCGCGCCTTGAAACACTTGTGTATACGCGCGTTTATAAATGCCTTATGATATATCCTATCACATCATGACACTGAGCTGGAGGCAATGTGCCCTTTATTGTAGGTGCGCCCTTCTGCGGCTGCACCCTCTCAGCGCACCTTGAGCTGGCGCTGCACCCCAGTGGTTGGTAGGTTGGAGCACTGCTTCTAAGCTTTCGAGGTGTGATAGCTAGTCCCTCTCTTGCCTTTCTTCTGTAGTTTTACTCTTTGGGTGGACAGGAAAAGGTTTACTCTCAGTATGTGACTAGTATAGGTAGGGTAAATAATGTAATGTGGCCACAGAATTGTCTACCTGTAACTGTTCTTTTATTACTATGGTATTTATTGAGCGCAGACCAGGCTTCGAGAAGCAACGGAGCGCCTTACAGATATGCAACAGTACAGATACATAACCGAGCGCTTATCAGAGGTAACAGAACAGATCTACTGCCGGGGGCAGGATACAGAGGGGCACAGAGTAGGGGTACAGCTGTATTGGGTGGCGGGGAGGAGAGGGACGGGCAGCGTCTAGTGCATCAGGTGGTGCAAGGGGTGACATGATGGCTTAGGTGTTGAGGAGAGATTTCCTTGAAGAGGTGGGTCTTCAGTTCCTTTCTGAATTGTAGGAGCCTGGGGGCGAGTCCGATGCTGACTGGGAGGAGGTTCCATATTCTTGGGGCGTAGGCAGAGAAAGCTTGTTTTCTGGTCCTTTCCTTTTTGCAGGGGTGGATTTGAAGTCTGCATGTGTCCTGGCTTCTGGTGGTGCCCTGTCCACCGACGATGCTGAGTTTGGGTGACTTGAGGGCGACTGCCTTCTAGATGATGCGCAAGACGGTTTATAGTCAAAATCTCAAAGTAAAATCTTGAAAAAAAAGCACGAATTTAAAATCTCGAAAAAAAAATATCGAATATTTTTTTCAAAATGGGTGGTTCCCTCCAACCCCCTTTTTTTTTAATTTTTTTTTTTTTATTTTACCCCTTTTTTTACTTAACTGACTCCAAAAACGCATATAAATAAATGAATAAAAAATTCGATATTTTTTTTTCGAGATTTTTGGTTCGTGCTTTTTGCAATTCGAGATTTTATTTTCGGTATTTTGACTGACCACCGCGCAAGACTTGAAGGTGATTTGTGCGTGCAGTGGGAGCCAGTGAAGATCGATGAGGGCCGGGGCGATGTGGTCGAATCTGGGTAGACCCTTGATGAGACGTGTGCGGCCGCGTCTATCCAGACATGGCTAAAAGCGCGCACGAATCATGAACATTCGGGGAAATACTTCAGTGCTTTTGTCGTATTTATTTTAAGCCATGTCCGTGTTGCTGCAATATATGCGGGTGGGGCGCCCCCTCCCACCTTAATTATTACCCTTTCCCAGTCCTCACATATATTTGCGGCCAAATTCGGGCAAAAAAATAAATCCATGGATATGGATGGCTTCGGCCAAATCTCCTGCGATGAAACCTCCTGATCCTGCATGAACAAGTGCTGCTACACCTGCAGGCACTGGACGCACAGTCTCTGGAGCTGTGCTGTCAGTAGCTCTCACTAATGCTGTGTGCTACCCAGAGCATAGCAAAGCTGTTTGTAATGTGGCCACAGAATTGTCTAGCTATAACTGTTCTTCAGTTGTGACTTTCAATAGTTAGGGTAAAGCTAAAGACCAGCTTTCTGTTGGATAATAACTGAAAAGGTAATGGTTGGAGGCTACAGGGTTTCTTTCGTGTGCCTTATTTGTAGTCTTTATGGTAGTAATGGAAAGAGGAATAGGTATATTTATATAATGCGATGGTTTCTTGTATCTTTCGAATCTCGCTGGTGGTCGTTTAGTCCACTTCAGCAGCATTGCTGTGCTTGGTCCTCCCCTGCCCGCATTCGACCCCTGATCTATGGGCTACACGCAGGGCTTTAAGTGGGATGGGGCCGAGCCCCGACAGGCTCAGAAAAATCTCGTTCTGTGGCGGGGCCCTGCTGGGGCCCATAATCTCTCCCCTGGCAGCCCCGGCCGCTAGAGGACAAGGCTTTTTTTCTAAAGCCTCAAGTTCTCGCTCAGGTGCGAGAGCTCCAGACTTAACGAAAAAATGCATTTCATCCATAATGGTGGTGCCGGCACCTGCAAGGCATCCCTTTAAGCAAGAGATGACTGTGGGCCGGCGCCACCCTTATGGAGAGAAACGTGAGGCTGCTGGAAGCAGAGGCCTTTTTTTTCAAAATACTAAAGCTCCCACCACGAATGAGCGGAAACTTCAGGATTTTGCAAAAAAGGCCTCTGCTTCCAGCGGCCTTACCGTCTTAGCCTTAATGGTGAACTGTCCCTCCCCAGCTGGTGAGGGGCAGCGCCACCATTAAGGCAGACAAGGTGAGGCACTGTCCCCAGCCAGGCAAGCATTTAGAAAATAAATGCTGAGACCAGCACCCTCTCCCCACAGGGGAGAGGGTGCTCATCTCTACAAAAGGCTGCCTGGCAGGGGTGCCTGTAGCCCATTGAGCTGGGGCTCGTCAAGGGGGCGTGGCCTAATGCGTCAAAACCCCGCCCCACCGTTAAGCCACGCCCCCTTGATGAGCTCAACCCATTTTTTAGCTCCACTTAAGGCACTGGCTACACGGACTCGTACTGCAGATCCATTGGCCCGCAAAGCTCTGCTTTAGGGTGGCCAACCGTCCTGTATTGTGCAGGACTTGCATGTATTGATGGGGTTTGTCCCGCATTCTGCAGACACACTATAAGGGACACCAAAAGCTCCACATTTGCTTCGCCCCGGCCCATACATGCCTTTTCAGTTCTGGGCTCACACTTACCTGTGATCGATGGAGCTCGGGCAGCCGACAGCTGCTCATTGGGTCCGTGCAGCACCTTAACACATAGCATTACAATGGGAACACTTAGGCACTGATGAGAAGGCGCAAGGGGGACTATTGGCAGGGACTTTGACACTTAAGAAATGTGAACGGCAGTGATGAGAAACGGGTAGAGTGCACAATGCAGCATGCTGTATGCAATAAAACTAGTTTTAAAACCCAAGTAAGATTGTTTTGTCTCACGTTACTTTAGGATGGGGAGCATAAAGCTAAAGCCATACTTCTTTTGCTCAAGCTGTTTCCATGACAATTTACATAGTGTACGTTTAGTTTATTATGACATACTTGTTTATTATGTTGTGTGCGTGTGCATTATTTTCAAGGCCTTTCTTTAAACAAAGGCTAAATAAATATTGATATCACCTCACCCAGGAAAGACATGTTTTTACCCCCTAACCAAAGTGCTTGATCCTGGGGAAAATCATTTAATCTCACTGATTCAGTTCATAGTTTGTTGCATTATGTTTTTATAATAAGCTATTATAAAAATAATCCTCACTCACTGTTTAATGACTATAAATTGCTTCATATCCAGTGATGGCGACCTTCATGTTTTTCGCACCCCAAAGTTATTTGCCACTTAACTTAATCATGCCATCTTATTCTAAAGCCACTTCCCATGGTGCCTCGAAGTATCAAAGACTGATGCTGTGACGGCACTTATGTTGGTGTCAACACGTATCCACAGTTTGCATATATTGTGGCCCACAGGCCCTGCTCACAGCTCTAACAGATGAGGGTTCTTCATCTATAATGGTCCCACAGTTTTTGGTGTGCTGTGTGTGTTAAAATGCCATCTGCCACTAATTTACTCCAAAAGTGGAATGAAGGGGGCAGTGGGTGGAATGACACTGTAAGGAACCACGCGCACTGCAGGCCGTTTTCAATGGCTACAGCTTCTAAAGTGTCCTGCAAAACTATTTTGTAAAGTTGGCCACCCAACTCTGCTTGCAAAGATTAGAGGGGATACACAGTTACAGTGATGCTGCACACATTTGAGAGCCACCTGGGAGTTGACCATCTCTGGGTTCAGAAGACTGGTGGGTGGCGAGTAGGATGTGGAACATCGAAGGAGGAGCACTTGAGGAACACCTCTGGTTTTTTGGGCTGTGGAGAGTGCAGTAAATGAAATCTCAGGCACATTTTTGTTGAATAAAAATTCGAATTCTCTTTCCAGAATGGGTCTTGACTGGATTGGATTTGGTTACGCAGCCTTGGTGGCTTCCGGAGGAATTGTCGGTTATGCCAAAGCAGGTGAGTGACTTGGTCAAGTGAGTATGAAATGCATGGGGGAGATGTATGGGGAGCAGCGACATTCACTGTGCAGCTGAGGTTTGAAGGCAACTGTGCGCGCAAAGTTTGACATTTAGGTATTAGTCCAGACTAAATAGTGTTGTTATGGGAGGGTTCTTATTGCTGGACAAAATTGTCTTCTGTTAACAATGGAGGGGCATACGGTAGCCAATCCGGTCTGCAAAATGTACCAATGACCGAATACTTAAAAAAAAAAAAAAAAAAAAAAAAAAAAAAAAAATTAAAAAATGGAAATGCAGACCTGTATTTATTCAAAGTGTGCCTAATTCACGAGACGTTTGCAGTATGGGCGAGTAGTTGATGCTTTTTTTCCTGGTAAATGGACTACTGTCTGGAAATGCATTGCTGACACGCACAGACCTGAGGTGAAGAAGTTGTCTTTGGAGCAAATTTAAATGTTTCATAGCCTGTTAAAGTGAATGATGAGGTTAATGCAATGCTCTATATACTCCAGCGATGTTTCTACCTTAATGTTAAGTTAAAGGTATTTATACTGTGCACCGTCGCCAACGGAATTGGTCCTCAGGCGGATCTGTAAACAAGAAGGCGAGAGGGTTAGGTTAGTCGGGTGAAGAGGCAGTAGGAAAGTGAGAGAAGTGGTGTGTTGTTGGCGGCTTCAGTTCGGTTTTCACCATGCTCTGAGCTTTGGTGTGAGTATCGGACGGATGCAAGACCTTGTGTACTGTTGTGCTTTATGTGTTTGTTGTTGCAGTGTGGTGAAGTGCAGGCGGTTTGCTGGGCGATGGATGGTTGCGTGGATTTTCGTGTGACTTTGGTTTGTAGAGATTTGAGCTTTGTTTAGTAGGTTATATATCCTAGGCCATTATTGCAGGTCTTGTTCTATTTAACTGGCATTCCTGTAGGAAATCTTAATTGCCACTTTCCTTTCTTGTCCATCTAATTTTTGGGAGTGATGGTGTGGCGTGTTCCCGGCTATGTTGTATTTGAACTTTGTGTAGTGGGACGGGGGGTGTCTAGTCCCCCCTCTGGTATCGGTGCTGTAGATTAGCCGTCCTCTAGTCCCTCACTATCTATTTCTGTCATAGGTCTGTTGGAGCTTGTTTGCAATTCGGGCCAGGGTGCTATGATCCTCGTCCTTGTCTTCCGCCCTGGTCCAGCTGTGTGTTCAGTCTTTAGTTTCCTACTGTCATAGCCATTTCTCAATTGGCGACTTTGGTATGTCGTAGGGTGTCTTCCTTAGATACTGTTTGAAGTTTATTGCTTAGTGGGGGTCCAGGATCGGTTTCTTCACTCATCATTGTTTCAACTATGTGTATGCCCCTGTGGGCGTTCTTCTAGTTACGCTGTGAAGAGCCAGGATTGGAGTTTTCTGAATAGTAGGCGATTTCTTGTGTTGCGTATGTTATTTGGTAAGTCGTTCCAAGTTTTCGGTGCAAGGTGAGAGAAAGAAGATCCTAAGAGTTTTTTCTTTTGTTGTAGGGTTTCGGTTCCAAGCAGATTTCATTGCTTGATCGGAGCGTCCTTGTTGGGTGATGTAGGCTTCATTTGTCACTTAGGATCTCTGCGCCTTGGTTGTGGATTGTTCTTTGCGTGATGCACATTGATTTGAATTTGATTTGCTGTTTTATTGGTAGCCAATGTAGTGTTTTTAGCACTGCTGTGATGTGTTCGCTTCTGGGTAGTTTGAGGAGTAGTCTGGCCGCCGCATTTTGTATGTGTTGTCGTTTTTTTAGAACTCGTTCCGGCATACCCAGTTACAGGCTATTGATGTAATCTACTCTGGACATGATGGGAGTGATGAGGTAAATATTTTTTTAGCGAATGACAGGAATGGTAGGATCCTTTTTACCGCTCGCAGGAGAAAGAAGTATTTCTTGAGTACAGTGTTTACTTGTGGCTCTAGAGTAAGTTTGTTGTCCATCAGGACACCCAGGTTTTTTACAGTCGACGATTGGGCTGGGGTTGTACCGAGTTCCCTTGGCAAAGGGATGTAGTGGTTGTCGTCTCCGTTTTTAGTGCGGATCATTATTTCTGTTTTGCCTGGGTTGAGTTTGAGGTAGTTCGAGTTCATACAGTTGTACATATCATGAAGGCAAGTTCTCCAATGTTGTATTTTCTTCTCTATTGCCTTGTATTTTGAAACTATTTGTGTATCGTCAGTGTAGTTGTAGCAAGTTGTCTTTTGATGATCTTGATTAGTTGAGATGGGTAGATGTTGAATAATAATGGGGAGACTAATGATCCTTGTGGCACGCCGCATGTGGATTCTCTTGGGTTGGATTTGAAAGGTTTCATCCATATGGTCTTTGTTCTGTTTGTTAAGAAGGATTTGATCCACAGTAGGGCGTTGTCGGTTATTGGCAGTCCTTCCAGTCTCATGATGAGAATGTTGTGGTTAACTGTGTCGAAAGCCACGGAGAGGTCTAGAAGTATAAAGGCAGTACTGTTGTCTGATTCTGCGTTTGCTTAAAGGTCCTCCCATATTAAGAGGAGTTCTGTTTCTGTTCTTCTCCTTGGTCTGAAACCTACTTGTGCTTGGTTTAGTAAGCAGTGCTCTTTCTACAAATCCTTGGGTTGTTTTGTAGATGTACGTTTCAAGCAGTTCAGCTAGATGCCGGATGCCGGATGTTGGAGATGGGTCTGTAATTTGAGAGGTCCTCTACATTTCCTGCTGTTTCTTTCAGTAGCGGCCTGATGTACGCTGATTTGAAGGACTGTGGCACTTTCCCTGTTGAGATTGAAAGGTTGAGGACATTCCTGTGGTATTCCATGGGCGTTCCTTGTTTGAGGATTGATTTGTATATGTCCGGGGGGGCAAGGATTCGCAGAAGAACATGCTTTGTTGCTTTTATTTACCAGTTAAACGAAAGGCTCCACTGATATTTCGGGGAAGCTTTGGAGTTTGTTCGGGTGTTCTCATAAGGGTAGGTGGGTTCCGTAGTCTGATCGCATGGTCTGTTTTGTATGGTTTGTTGGATGGTAACGATTTTTTTTTAAATGGTCTGCTAGGTCATTGCATAGTTTTATCGATGGTATTGGCATGTTGTTGCAGCCAGGTGGGTTTTTTATTTCATTTATGATTTTATTTTTGCGTGTTGCGTGTTTGGTGCATTGAAGATTCGGTTATCATAGTATTTCCTTTTTGCATTTCCTTTTTGCATGAGGGGATATGTTGTTGAAATTTCAATTTATTTCCACTGTCGTTTTTGATCTCCATTCTAGTTCCAGTTTTCGTTTTTCTTTTTTTTTCTTTTCATGTTGCTGACTAGTAGGGTGAACCATTTTGCCATTGCTCTTTTGCGTGATGGGGTGAAAGGTTTTTCTTTGGTGATTTCGTCGATCGTTGTTGTGATCCAGTCCTGGAGAAGAGCTACTTTTTTGTCCAGGTCCGCTTCTTCCATAGTTGTTGCTTGTGGTTTGCTAAGTCCCAGAAGATCAGTTTGGTTGGAGTTTGTGATGGTTCTCCAATTTCTTTTCATGGTGATCAGTGGTTTGTCTTGTTGCTTTTTATTGGAGTGGTCGTTATGATTATGAAGGGAATGATGAGGTGGTCGCTCCAGAATATTTGAATTGTTGGTGCTGTGGTAATAAGTATTTTTTTATTGGCAAAGATTGCGTCAAGTGTATGCCCTGCCGTGTGGGTTGCTCCTTTACTAGTTGTTGTAGATTAATTGCTGCTAGTTGGCTGGTTAGAGATTTTTGTGTGGTTGAGGTTTCTTCATCGAACCAGATGTTGAAATAGGAGTACGATCAGATGATTATGCTCGATGGCTAGGTCGTTGTTTGCTTCCATGAAGGCGTCTACAAAGGTTGCATCGTAGGTTGGCGGTCTGTATATCAATGTGAATTTCCGGTTTATTTTGGGGTTTACCGATGGGTTTAGGATTAAGGATTCATATTTATCGATGTTTAATGGGTCTTCCAGCTTGAAAGCCAGGTGTTCCTTTTGGACGATTGCCAGTCCACTACCTCTTTTTGTTTTCCTGTTTGCTTGGACGCATTTGAAGTTATCGGGCAGGTGGGTGTTGAGGGTGATCTTGTAATTGTCATCTAGCCATGTTTCAGTTACAAATAGGATGTCGATGCCTCTGTCACATAGGTCGTAGATTTCGGTGACATGTTTAGACATTGACCCTTTGTTTTTAAGATGGCAGTGGATCTTTTTGGTGTGGTTTTGTTTATTTGTGTTCCTGGTTTTGGTTTGTGGTTGTTCAATTAGGATGCTTCTGTATTCATGTTGATTGGATGAAGATGCTTCATTGAATAGGTCTGCTAGATTGATAGTGGGGCTTTTCAATCGTGGTGCTTCTCTATTGATGCCGATTGGTTGAAGATCAGGTTAGTGGTTGGGTTGTTGACTAATAGTGCTTCGTCATCCTGTATGGTGTGTTTTGGGTATTGATGGTGTCCTTCTGTTCTTGTGATGCATAGAGTGAGGGGGTTGAAATCTTCCTAATCTTTTCTTCGATACTCCTGTCTTTTTTCTGGCTGTGGGGGGGGGGGGTGGGGTGGGGGGGTGGGGGTTTATTTGCTTGTCTCGAGATGTCAGTGTCGTTGAGGAATCAAGGCTCTGTGGTTGTCGCAAGGTACTGTGTACGATAGAAGGATTTTTCTCTTACAATGTTTGTTCTGTTGATAGCAGTATTTGGCGTGGTGTGTTCTGCATTCTCAGCCGCTTCAACTGAGGGCAGTTGAATTTGTGTATCCGTATTAGTAGTTCCATGTTCTTGCTCTCTTTGTCTGTGTCCATTTCTGCATCGGGGCATTTTTGGTTCTCAGTGGGAAGAATTGGTCTTGGTGCAGAGTTTACAGGGCAGAAGGCTGTCTGTCATGTCTTATGCTAGGATATTGATGTTTCCTGTTATGTTGCTATGCCTGGGTGCTATCGAATGTGCTCTGTCCCTTCCGTCGGTTGGTGTTTTCCTATAGGAGCTCTGTCTGGTGTAGTGGGGGGCGTACTGGGAGTTCTTGGTTGTCTGGCGGTCTAGGACTCAATTAAGGTAGGTATCGATGGAGTGCCCGGAGGTTTGGAGTGTCCAGGTAGTGGGAGCCTAGGTTTCACTGATGTTCTAAAAGAGAGTAGCACACAGTACTTAACACCTTGAATTGTGAGACCTAGACAGTGAAGAGAGGCCCTAGTGTCACAGTTGCAGGTATTAATTAGAGTAGCTAGATTTGAGACACCTTGATAACGGAGGGAAGGACTAGGTTTCAAAGAGGGGTAGGCAGTAGTAGAATACCTAGATCTGAATCACCCAGACAACTGGAGGATGTCTAGGCTTCAGATATTTGCTGGCAGTATTTAGGACGTCTGGAATTAAGGCTCCTGGAGAGTGGGAGAGAGGCCTAGGCTTCAGACAGTAGGACGCTGCGCAGGCTAGTGTTCACAGTACCATCTCAGGGTAATATCAACAAAACTCTAGGATGCGACAGAGGTAAGCAATCACAACACTATCGCAGTGCGGTGCAGGCTAACATTCACAGCACTATCACAGTATGGAGCCCTCCAGATATGAATCAAGTCAATATGAACAATTCTCTGGCGTACGATGCGGGCTCGCAATCATAATGCTATCAGTGTGCTGCAGGCTGACATTCGCAGTTTGATCACAGTGTGGCATTTTCTAGATATGATGTGAGCCAATATGAACAATTCTCTCATCAACAATCGCAATACTATCACAGTGAGGAGCAGGCTAATATTCACAGTACCATTACAGTGTGGAGCAGGCTAGCAATCGCAATACTATCAGTGTGGTGCAGGCTAATATTCACAGTACCATTACAGTGTGGAGCTTTCCAGATATGAATCAAGTCAATAGCAACAATTCCCTAGGGTGCGACGCAGGCTAGCAATCGCAATGCTATCACAGTGTAGGTTAGTTTTGTAAGTGGTAGGGCTTCCAGGGTAGAGTGATTGCTCTATCCTTCACCCTGACCACTCCTACCTTAATTGTAGTTGCTGGTTGACGGTTGGCCACTGGCTTCCCCTGCTGACCCCCTGGGAACACATTTTTGGAGCCGCCCCTGTTGGAGTCACCTTTTGCCTCCGGGCTCTTAGCTGCAGGGGCTGCACGGGCAGACGGCTGCCCTGGGAAGGTCAGTTATGACGGGGGATTCCACCAATTGCTTGCGGAGGCGGACTGGAATCGGAAGGGTGAGTAAATAAGGGAGCAGGGATGGGGTCCGGGTCGGAGAGGGCGCCAAACGGGGCTCGGGGACCAAATAAAAAAACTGCAAGGTACGTTTACAGAAGGCGTGGGAGGGTGTCCTTTCTCCTTGCCTCACCTGCTTCGCATATGCTAAGCGTGGCGAGCAGGGAGCTCTGCTGCTCTAAGGCACCAGGAAAGCAGGTACATTTCCATCAATCAAGGTTGGGGGCAGGCTGGGAGGGCGAGGAAACGGGGGAGTGGGGATGGGGATGGGTTCTGGGTCGGTGAGGGCCCCAAACGAGGCTGTGGGACCAAAAAAACGCAAGATGTGTTTACAAAAGGCCCAGGGGGGTCTCGTTGCCTCACCTGCTTCGCCTGATAATAATAATCGCGTAAATGCGTATAATCGTGCACTCAACGCACCCTTCGTGTCGCACCACCCCCTTCCTGTGACCCTGCCCCATCCCCCTGCATAAATATTCGAGACCTCTCTGCAGCCGTGATCCAGCCATGAAGGGTAAATAAGTACGGCAATGGCCTCGGTGCAGTCATTCCATGCCTGTCGTCCTGGCTTATCCTATAGGGAAGTGTCTACCATTGGATGAGTGCAATGGGGGTGCATGTCTGAGAGGTAATAATTCTGGTATCATAGGAGCAGCTGGACGCATTTGTGGGTCTATCTATCTCTCTTGATGGCATAGGTCGTCTGCCTGATAACGGGAGCGCTTTAAAATCCATTGTATGTGCATACATTTGAGAAACGATTACATTTTAGACTTTCTAATTGAATGGGATTGCAAATTAAATGTGTTGCTGCTGTTTGCATCTCTCTGAACTGATCGTCCCCATGTTTGACCGATTTGTTGAAATAGAAATAATGTCGACTAATGATTGCACGTGGGATTGCATTGCGGTAGGAGGGTGGTGGTGTGAACGTGGGTAATCTATACACAGTCCAATACATGTAAGGTACATCCCCATTTGAACAAGCATTGGCAAAGCCAACAGTTTTGGTTTTTGTGTAGACCATGGATAGGCATTTGCCAGGCACTGCCGTGGTGATACTATCCTGGCCATAAGACAGCAAGAGCTGGAAAATGGTGTGAAACACTGGGCATGTGATGCGCAGTGCCTGGCTGACACCTATACACAAGTCATAACTATTGTCTTTGTCTTAATGTCTGTTTTAAGAAGACTTCAGTGCATGCAATGGGTATAAATCAAGTGGCTGAACACATACTTGGTTAAGACATTTTTATTGCACCAGAAGCCCATTTACAGCTGCAGTTACCACTTAACTCTCAGCAGACTGATTACATAATATCACTGACAGGCAAACGTGTGGTGTTACTGCTTGATATTGTACCTCAAAGAGGCTCCAGGAGGACTTGAGTGGGTGGGAACGGGCGTAGGGTTTAGAACTGCTATGGACACCCCGTGAGTGAGTAAATAGCTAAACAACCACATGCTGTGTGGCCCTCCCATGTCATCGCCCTCCAAGCTGTACTCCAATGCAATATTTTTGGATATTAGGTGGCACTGAACCACCACTGAAACCCCCCCCCCCCCCCCCCCCCCCCCCCCCCCCCCACAAGCTAGAAAAGAGGAACACTCCTGTGGCACGAAGAGTGCACTGCTTTGGGGCTGCGACAAACGGAAAGGTTTGCTCAATTTAGGTTAATTATATCAAATAATGGGCACACTGGAGTAAAAGAGCCTACATTCTATGGCGTAATATGTTAAGTGAAGAAGACGCCGTATGTAGATTGAAGGTGTTTATTTTAAGTTAAGAGGAGAAAGCAGCAGACACCTCTGCAGGGCACAAAAAGACACAACACCAACTGTCCGAGCTCGAGCTCGGAATAGAACATCAACAACAAACGTAATGTAGAATGTACAGACCTCGTAATGAACCACACGGCTGAGGATAACAACCAGTATTAACAAATGCATAAACATAACATAATACGTAATCAGTGTGGGGAGGAATTGTGATGATAGTGGGGTGGGGGGTCCTTTTTAGTTTTGTCAATTGGGTGACGCTAAAGCCTCGTGGGTGTTGGGTTATTTACCCATCCATTGACTGTCCATTGCCATGCAATCTGTATGGCCATTTCCTCCCACTATAGGCCGCTGCCCACCCTAAACACACTGTCCTGCGATAGTTTCCGAGCTAGCTCAGTCGAGCTGTAACATCAAACTTTGTGCTGACCGCGTCCGCCAGTATTATTTAAAAGCAGTTCTATGAGAGTTAATTGCTTGACTACGTTATAAATGCGTTACTGGTGCGCTACACTTTTCTTAACCAAATGTGTCTTCAGCACTTGATTTATAAGCAGTATGCGTGCACTTGCTCGGACTCATATTAAAAACAATAATTGGCAAAGCTACCCGTTTTGCCCAGCTACCTTACCATTTCCCAGCTGTTACTATCTTCTAGCCAGGTGGCACTGTTCTGACAGTGTTAGGAAACTGACTATCCTATGTCTACACAAATGCCCAAACAGTTGCTTTTGTATGTCCCGTTGGCCCTGCCACACCTCTTCTCCTTACTGTTTCATGTGTGTTTCATTGCCCCTTTGTGTCTTGCAGGTAGCGTGCCCTCTCTGGCTGCCGGCCTGCTCTTCGGCAGCTTGGCTGGGCTGGGTGCTTATCAGTTGTCGCAGGATTCCAAGAACGTGTGGCTCTCTCTGAGTAAGTATGGCCGCTGCCCTGAGATAGCGAGGCAGTGCCTGGGACTGTCTGATATTGCTTGGTGGGTGGGTGGGTGGGGGGGGGGGGGGGGTTCGGGGAAGCACAGAGCGGTTTGCAGCGGCCAGCCCTACGCTTCTAGCCTGGGGTCTTGCCATCTAATGATTTCACGCTTTGCCAATCCACGCACGAAGACAATGGTAAGGGATGGTCTTTCACAGAGTATACACGCATTGGACATCTTGCTTTGGACTATGACCGCCTACTGCTGAACCCGCTTGCCTTGTAGCGTGCATTGCAGATCTAGGACATGTCAATTCAAAGAAACCTGCAGGTGATGGGGACAAGTACTGTGACTGTCATTTGTGTAGCGCCTTTCCCCATCGGTATGGCCTCTAAGCGCTGTAGGTGAACGCCCTCGGGGACCGAAGTGCAAGGTATGGGGAATTTGTCAGAGGAGTTTAGACTGCGTGTGTGCCTTTGCATGAAAAGTATAATGATGCAAAGGAGTACACGTGGTCCAGAGGAGGTGTTCGTGACGTGAGGTGTGCATCAGAAGTCTCGAGGAGCGTGGGGGGGGCAAGGTCGCATATCTCTAGTTGGGAACAGAGGCTGCAGGGGTGAGGTAGGCAAAAACCTAAGTAAATGCATATAACCCTGAGAATATTCTAGAAGAGGTGCGACTCTTGCAGAGGTGGGCTTGCGAAGACTCGCTTGGGGAGGCTAAAGATTAATCTTAAATAAGTTCTTTATAGAAACCGTATTATACCCATAGAGCTTCCTTTCTGTTGGGGGTGTCCCAGTATCCATTAAGGTGTACTGCTAGCCTCGGTTTGAACTAAGACAGAGTTGGAGACCTGACGTAAGCAGATGCAGTGGGCCTGATGGCCTTGATGAGTGATGGTGGGTTAGGGGTTTGTGCAATGATTAAAGCAGACGGGTGGGGATTATTTATTTGCATATGCCATGATGGCATTATTGTAGAAAACTGCTTGACATTCTCCATTATTTTACCCAATGAGTAATGCACATGACCCGAGACCTATCCAGGCATGACTTGGGTGAGCAGTACAGCTACTCCTTTGTTAGGTACTTGTGTTGTCCAAATCCAGCCCCAGATCCATGCCAGGTTTTCACAGTAGTCATCATTAAAATCCACGAGATAAATTGGCATACAATGATTCTAAATGCATGTAGATTTTTCATCATGAATATTAATGAGGGATATCCTGTGTGTAAACCCATCAGGAGTCCAGCCCTCGCCCTGAGGCCTGGAGTTGGACAACTGTGGCTGCCATGCTCTGCACATTGTGCTCTCACCATATCGTGCAGTACACGTGCTCCTTAGTTGGTGAGAAGGCTCGCTGGTGCACGTGGGTGTTGCTAAGCGCTTCACCTGACGTGCACATGTTTGGGCCCTGACGCGACTGTCTCAGCTTTTGATGCTTCCGGAGTGTATACATTGAGCGCCATTCAGTTGCGTGATTGCAGCACCTGCTATTTGTTTACAGTGTAAAGAACGTTGGGCGCATGCACTGTATTCATGAAAGCCGCGTGTCTCTTCCTTGCAACTCCATGACACGTTAAATGTGTAACATTGCTCTACATAAGAACTTTGAGAGGAAGGAAAAGTAAACGGACACAGTAGAGCAAAGGCCTGGTGTTCGCTTCAAAGCTCTACTTTCCCAAAACCCTTGCCCATATCAAGTAATTTGGGTTACCCCCGCATCTCTTCCTCCTGTGTCAAGGGGGTGTTGTCAGCGCAGAATGCTTCACAGACGTTCAAAGTTCTGCGACGCCAGTTATTAAAAGCAGTTGTTCAGTGCTTTCTTATCTTTTACTGTATCAAACCTAGTGCGGTGAAATAGTGACTCTTTTGCTTACTGCTTGGTGCACCGTTTAACCTCTTAGTAGTGTTAGCCAAACTAAGAATTGTCCTAGTATTGTGAGCCATTCTCACAGGCGCGGACTCATCAAACTGGCCCACATTGGCCATAAAAGTAGCCCACACCAGCATTTTGTGTTTTTGGTTCGGCTATAGGGCAATAGGCTTATGGCCGAACCAAAAACACAAAATGCTGGTGTGGGCTACTTTTATGGCCAATGTGGCCCAGTTTGAGGAGTTACTTCATTAGGTGACTAATAGTTTTGACCAGTGCTTCTGATTCTTTAAAATGCACAATTTTGCATCACATTTTATGAAATCACTCCCCCTTGGGTACTATTGAAACAGTGTCGCAAAAGGAATAAAAAGCCATTTACAAATGTGGGCCATTTTTCATTGGTGCCTGAGATTATTTTATGGCTCAGTCCCGACCCTGCATTCTCATGTGGTTCGAGTGATTGGCACTCACTATTGCATTTTCTGGGCTGGTTCCCAAGTGCAACGTTCGTGTGTTACTGACAAAAGTGATCTGCTTATATACAGTACACAAGGGTGGCGCACCAGGCCTTCTTAAGCAACTTTGGGACCCAGGGCACAGACACCCTTGGGGGGGGGGGGGTCCGCCCCCTTTAGAGAATCATCAGAGCTGAATATATTCGTCAACAGCAGCCAGGCAGTAGGTTTAGAGCCTTGGCGGCACCCCACAAAATATATTGGCTATTGACTATTTGCGATTTGTTTTCTGAGCAATGGGCACTCAATTCCTTGCACCAGGCAGCCATGTGGAAGGCCCACCTCCAAGGGAGGTGCCTGGGCATGTGCCCCTTTTCCCCCCTCCCATGAAGACCTCTCTAACGCCACACACTCGGGTGATGAGCAGGCATCAGCTCTGAGATGCTTGCCTTTCCCCTTCCCTCAAAAGAAAATGGTTGCCTTGTTCACAGCTTGTGGTGTTGAGGGTCTTGGAGATTGCTCACCCACTTCCATAATGACCTGGGAGTGGAGAGAAATGATGGGTGTTCCCCGCTGCACAAAGCAGAACTTGAAACATGTGCAACACAGCAGTGCAGTCTGTCGTGCTTACAATAATACTCGCATGTCGGAACAGGCTTTCGATTGTGATTGATAAGTGGACATCTGTGAGACTTCTGGTTCCTTTTTGTTTCATTCCCACATTTTACATTGGATCTGTTCGGTTCCCTTTCTACTCGGACATGTTGCTGCATCTGTTCTATTGTAATTTGCCTTTCTGTTGGCCTTGCAGTTGCTTCTGGGACCTTGTCTGGAGTTATGGGATTCCGCTTCTACAACTCTGGAAAGTTCATGCCTGCAGGAGTAATCGCTGGCGCAAGGTATTTCCTTTTTCCTTGTCTAGATCCACCGCCAAACCTTTCGGAGCATTGTGGCAGTAGCTGCACCCAGGAAGAACTTCCTAACAATTATATTTTTTTCTTTCTAAAATCGTTTGGATGATTTGCCAAACACATGTTCAGAGGGTGTTCTAGCAAGCGACTTTACAAAGGGAAGGGTTTGCTAACCAGTCTGGATTCTGAACCTCTCGGGGAGGGGGGACGGGAGGGGAGGGCGTTCGGGGAGGGAGGAGAGGGGGGGGGGGCATTCTTTTTTTTTTTTCTTCTGGTTTCATGCTTTCACCACACCACACCATACCATGAAGCATCCTCTGTTAGGTTTCAACATCAGGCTTTTGCCACAGTCTGTGTTGAACCTACTCTTGGAATGGAGTGTGGCGGAGCCCAGGGTAATGTACTTAGTCGGGTTCTGTGCATTTGTATTATCTCCTTGAACAGGCATTATTAGGCTTGCCTTGAAGTTCGAGGGCGGCCCTGTAGAAAAGGCAACAGAAACTCTGGTAGTCATCAGTTTGCGCTGCCCAAGCCCCCCCCTCTCTTGACTCTCTTCCAGAAATGAGGGTCTAGGCACGGTGGCTTGTCCAGGAGACAGATGAGTAAAGCTCTCAAAGAAAGCCTGTTACTGCTCCTTGTGCTTTCAAACCCTACATGGTTAAATACGCTATCATTCTTTTTGATTTTAAGTGTACGCCTCTTAAACATTTTCTTTGACAACCACTGCATGCTCGGAAGATGGACTTTTTATTTGCAAAACCGAAACTGTTGCCCACGTAGTTAAGAACCCAACTTAAAGTTTCAACCAAAGTCTTACACCAAACCTTCATCGCTGGTAGGGTGACCCAGAAGGAGATGGGCTTTATGTGAACTAGCGTTAACAAGAGCAGTCTCAGTCTGTTCAGAAACAGAGATCTGCGCATGGCGTCATTAACCGCAAACGTTCATTTCTATTAATGTTAAGTTACTCGAATCATTCAATTCGGGGTCATGGAACACCTGAAGAACCCCCACTTTTCAGATATTATTCCTAGTCGCTCCCTTTCGTTCCTATAGAGGTTTAGACCAACACTTACCTTGACAGTGCTCGAAGCACAATCGCAGAAAGGTTCACTGTGGATTTAAAGTGATGCACACACCGGCATGTAGCCCCTGACAAAGGCATAAATGCTCATTACTTTTAGTTTCACATTATTTCTATGGCATCGCGTTAGACGTTAACAAATAAACGTGTGCTGAGGGCTTGAAGGTCGCAGCTGACGATGCAGCAGCTATATTTTGGCTTGATCGCTAAACACTGATATTGCAGGAGTCAATGTGGCCAGTTTTAAAAATGCAGACGTTACATGTGCGCAGAACTCCACTTTGAGAATGACCAGCAAAAATGAAGACCTGGTCGATGATGTAACAAAAGCAAACCGCAGGCGGCAAGACGCGCTCTCGCAGAAGAAAATTACATTTAGAAGATATTGAACACCAGAAAAGACGCACAGGCTCTGCGTCTCTTCCATAGACCAAAGATGGCGATGGAATTCGGAGACAGGAGCATGATCTGGAAGTCAGACCGATCTGGACCGCCATCCCAGAGGGAATCCACGTTGTCTGGAGTTGAGAATTCCGCGGAGTAACGCCTTCATTCTTTTCACCAAACACCAAAAAGAAGAGGCCTCTCGGATGAGGCAATGCTATCGATCAGGCGGCTGGAAAAACGCATACTATTAAACCTGAAATCCATGATCACCCCTATAGTTGGGAGCTGGAAAGAGGAAATGGACGAAAGTGGCGTCACTGAAAGTAACCTACAGCGTGAGGAAAAAGAAAGTGAATTTTATGGACATGTTTTGCGTATCTGGAAGTGTGTGCCGACTGACTGCACCATGGGAGTAATACGCTGGACCAAACAATTACCCCGCTTCCCCGGCTCCTCCCCTAAGGTAACATCCCACTCGCCACATCCCCTAATCATTAGACTAACCAATCAAATATACAGCTTGATTCGCTTTGTGCTGCCCTCTCTGTATTTCTGAGGACATTTCCCTGCAAAGATGTACCCACTTGTGACAATGGATATCCTTACTATTTATGGGAAAGGAATTTGACAGTCAAGTCTTAATGCAGGGAACCCTAATAAAGGTCTGTTTAAAAATAAAAAACACAATGCATATTCCAATTCAATAATGCTCCCAAAATTGGTGTATAAGGAAAGGATAAATCTCAAATATATATAAGTACATACTGCCAATAATTAAAATGGATATCCATGTTATTGATGAAGTGCCTAATATCTCCAGTTAAAATGAATATTATCAAAGCACTGTTCATAAAGTGCACAGTCCAAATCTTTAAAGTACATAATGATAAAGCTAATTTGAGCTACTGATTAGGTGTGCATTGGAAATAAAAATAATCGAAGAGCATATTCACAAACGCTATTTTTAAAATGTATATTGTCAATAGTAACATTAATAAAACAAACATACTATTGCATCTATCAAATAGATGCAGACTTAAAATAATGGGTATAAAATTGCAACTTCCTCCTAACAATCATTGCCAGTTAGCTCTATCCTGCGGGTTAACTTGCATACTAAAGTCGGGGCCACAACGTTTCTGATGGCTCTGACATGTTCTGCATTTGTACATTTTAGCCTATAGATTGTGACTCCCTATAATACTGTTTTACACATGGACAGGTTAGAACCATACACTCAGAATGTACTATTGCAGTTTAAAAATTGCTGGATAAGGCCTAGCATTCCACAATCCAATACAAATATTGTTCCCATATTTACTGAAGGGACATTTGAGCTGGGCCTAGATTCCCACTGGCCTATCTATAGCTATAGGATAGCTTGAGACTAAAGTGTGCCTTATTGAAGGTTCTTTTTTTGTTCTGTTCTTTTGGGAGAGTCTATGTGACATGAGGTGTCCTAATAATCAAATTCCTTGTGCACAAAGGTGTGCATTCATTTGCTGGTCATAATTCACAGTGAATGTCTATTGGTTCTCAATTCATCAGCAACAGAAACTAGCATAATCACTTGGGCTTTTTCTTTTTTAAGAGAGGGGGGGGGGGGTTATTTGCCCACCTTTCATTTTCTTTATTTAGTATTGTTAAGATGGATTTCTGAACTCTGACCTGGTGGGCAGAGGTTCGGAAGGCCAGCCTAGTTTCTTGGAACAGGGTAACCTTCTGGATAAGCCAGAACAACCAAGGTAGCATTGGCGGCGGTCAAGACTAGGTCTCAGGAGGGGTGAAGGTGACTGAAAGAACTCAATGAGTACACAAGGGTAAAGGACACATACAAATCGCTCCCATTCAGGTGTAGGTGTGTGTGTGTGTGTGTGTGTATATATATATATATATATATATATATATATATACATACACACACACGCAATCCTACTAAAATACATATATACAAAACCAAGGGGCCTAGAGGATTAATGCAAGAAATGGGTCCACAACCTAGAAAAGGGAAGGAAGCAGGTAGTGCAAAGAATCTTTAAGCAGTTCTTCAGTAATCGTGACCCTAACTGAGAGGCAGTCCAGTCCCTTAGAAGAGGGGAGCCTATTGCTCAAATGTACTTGCAATGCTGGCGCACGCAGTAGTTACAGATGGGGCGAAAACGGGGTCTCTTGTAGGGTCTTTAGCCGCTCAGGAAGGTGGGTGAGGTGATGCAGAATAGTTTCCCACTATTCGTGGAGGGTCCCCCCGAGAGGGCAGAAGAGGTTCCAGGGGTTGGGAATAGTCCGAAGGAAAGGAGGGGCCCATCAGGGGCCACTTGTGCGTAAAAATGGATGCGCTAGGGGCCACCGGTAAGGGTTGCAATTACTTACCGACCCCCCGGCGCACTCTGGACCAAACTTCGGCAGTCGAGTCCAATTCGGTTGCAGGTTGAAAGGAGGCAATCTTGTCGCACTGCAGCTTTCAGCGACAAAGTTACAGCGTTGATTCCCAAACGGGACTGTGGTGATTTCTCTGCTCCTGGTGCATGGATCTTACCAGTTTCACTGTGGAAGGCTTCAGGGCACAGAGGGTCACAGCTGCAATGCACTTGCAAAGTTCGTCACCACAGCTGGGCGACACAGTAACCGTGTCTACTCCTGTTTGGGCGCTCTCTCTTTATCCAGACCTGGGAACGCCAAGTGTATGAAATTCGGTGTGAGAGTGCCGTGAACACAGAGTTTGCGATGTACCAAGTTTCAAGGGCCTCCTCGAAACGGCGGCGGTATCGGAACAAAGGTCCTGAGCAAGCTGGTCAGCCCACTGGTTGGCCCAGGGACACTTCCGAGAAGGCTTACTTGCAGGGTTTGATGAAGGTGCCGAGAATAGTTAGTCCTCCTATTACAATGTTTCGAAGCGCCTTCGCAGACCTTCTAGTTCAATCGGATGCAGAGGGATCCAGCGGGACGACAGCGGGCTCAGGGTGCCAAACCTTCCAGCGGTTCCTTGACTCGGCTTCTTAGTTTCAGAATACTTGGATCCTATCCTTCGTTCAGTGAGAACTCAAGAGATTGACATGGTATGGGTGTTTGGAGCCTTCTCTTATCCAGAAGCTCCTTCGTGCCAAAACAAAGAGGACCCAATGGGAGATCTGCTCACATACAGGCACACCATACGTGGACCACGGTGTCCGAGGTATTTGCAGCACACCAGACTCTCTGGCACCCAGGATGTGTATTGGAACTAGACAGTCCAAACCATGTCTTGGAAGCACACACAAGGCATGCAAAAGCTTGGCGTTTCGTGGGAGAATGCATGCCCAAATAAGGACTGACCTGGGTCGGCTCGACCTGGGTAAGGTGAAGGGGCAAGATGGCCAAAGTACAGGACAAAGAACCTTGTGGCATGGCCATTATAGAGCCAGGCCACCTATTTGTGAAAGGGTTAAAAGTACATGAAAAGGTAAGCTGCCACCAGGCCTGTTAAAGGCACATCTGCAATTCTCCTGAAAAATCCTTTGAGAATATCTAGGACCTTTAGAAATGACAGGAAGATCCAAGTGCGCTGTATTGGAAGGTACATTGTGCACTTGCAACATGTTGCAGAAAAGTTGCAACATTGACAAGGACTAAGGAAAACTGTCCCAGTAGTGACTGTCTGTAAGGGCATGTCAGTTTTCCCATAATAAAGTGAGCTAAATAAAGTGAGTGAAAAGCCAAGGGGAGTGCAGCAGAAGGCTGTGCTCTGGCAAAGTAAGACTATGGTGTTAAACATCGGCAAAAAGTTGGGGGGGTACACAACTGGAGGGAAAAATACACATGAAATGGAAATCTTTCCTAACATGTATTGACTTCACAACTACTAGTACATAGCTTGAAGAGGGGTCAATAACTGTGATCCTGTCCTTCCTTTAGATGTTTCAATCAAAAGATGATTCAGTATGCCTTCTCCTGGACCTTAAATTGTTAGACCTCTGTGGTGGAAACACCAAGCAGTATAATTACTAACATGGTTGCTGACATTTTATAAAAACAAATATATATAAATAGAGATTTTAAAAATTGTGGGGCTACTACTGTGCCCATAGGAGATTGACCTGGCAGTCCAGAGAACCCTTCACTATCTGTCTGCTGAGGGTGCACAGGGATTATAATGTCGCACCTCCTCGTACCACAGGAGTCAACACTCCTGTGGTACGAGGCCTACAAAGCAAGATATAAAAACGAGTGTAACAATCATGTACCTCGTTGGTGGGAGGTAAGAATGATGGAAAACGTTTTCCAATAAAAATACAAAAGGAAGAAAGTCTAAAAACCATAGGCTTGTGGAGTAGAATGTCTGTACGTGGTTATCTACTTCAGGAATGCATCCCGTGTGAAAAGCTTGCACAGTAAACCTCAGCAAAACATGGGGGCATGTATGATCAAAGCTGTCATTGATATGTATTTGCTGTTATGATATTCTGCGGGATATGAGGCAGAATTAACTGCAATATGTCCTGTGATACGGACGAGGTCGGGTGCAGTGTGAGACAGGTGTCAATTCCAGTACTTGCATCAAAACAGTTGGGAGAAGTACGTTCGCTGCAACAAGAGGTCCCAAAAATGGCATGAGCGTTAGAGATGCAGGGCGAGAGGAGCCTGCCTGGGTGGCTCGCCCGAAGGGTTGAGAGTGGCTTAGCTTTGCTGCAGGAGTTGGCCGTGTCACGAGAGGAGAGCAAACGCGGCCCGATGCAGCCGGTTGCTAAGAAACCTGTGGCGGGGACGGGAAGCCGTTGCTCTAGCAATCGCTCGTCTACAAAGTGCACAGGAGAGTCACCTACGCAGATAGCAGTATTTGGATCTGATCGAAATACATTCTAGTGTTTGAACATGAGTTTCCTTGTTTCTGGAGCTTCTTGCCTAGATCTTACTGTAAACTGGACACTTAACCATCCATCTTTTATGCTTTGTCTGTTTGTATTACACTTATTTAGTATAAAATGTATCATTGTTCAGGGGTCGAAATTGGAATTTGTTTACCAGGAGCAAAAAGCAGCTCTTGGGTATTGGGCATTACGCGTTAGGCAGGAGCTACTTCTGGGGAGCTAGTGCATATTGCACGGCAAATCTAACTTGTGCGTAAGATCCAAACTTTTTGTGCATTATATATTCTCCAGTATGCTTTAAATGTATCTTAGGTTTGGCCTTTATTCTCTAATACACATTCCCAAACCTACACAGCCGATATTACATATGTTTGTATAGCACCATTCACAAGTAGCTCCCATTATCAAGCTATCCAGGCTCCCCTTGGCTATAACCAGCAGCTCAATAGCTCCCAGCTCCTGACAATTTCGAACCCTGATTGGTTTTTTTTCATCGCTCTTGTGGTGTTCCTGAAGAAGAAAAGCCCTCTGTTTTGACCCCCAGTGTTAAGGCTGATGCAGTGAAATGGTTTGGAAATACGTTTGGTCCGAGTCTTCATTAAAGGCACCTTTTACTGATGGTCTATATTAATCAAATTGTTCTTATTTAAAAGGTCCAGAACAAGGCACATGAATGGCTGTCAACATTGCAGCTGATAAAATATACCCATATCGGGCTCCAGTGTCTGGTGCATGAGAAATTTCATAGTTACTATTTATTTTTATTTTATAGCCTGCTTTAAACTTATGTTTTAGATGTCCTATGCTTTTTGCCAAGATCTAATTGCCGTTAGGCATATAAGTGTCCAGAAGTGCATATTACTTGTCTTGTGACCACTAGGCGGCTTTCTTCCCCAAAATACACTCTCCAAGTATGCTACTATGTATGTCCATTTTAAGTGTGCTGCTCATGTACATTTATTTTATATATGTGTTTACTGAGAGTCTGTGTCGCTTTTCTTTGGAAATGTTTCTACAGAAAATAATTTTGTCTCCAAAAACAACTGGTCACAAATGTGTTCCTCATGCAGTGGGATGGTGGGGTGACGAGTAACCCCTCCAGAACTGTAAAGGGGAACAGGAGCATAACAAGGGTCCACCAAAAGATAACATGGGGGGCGGTGGGTGAGGGGGGACCCCTGGTTGCTCACAGAATGTGCCATGTTTTATTTTTCCAACACTGATTTCTATTTTTCTTTTAAATGTTTTTTTTTTCTTTTCTTTTTTTCAAATGCAATCAATGAACCTATAAACTGGTAATAATGGATCCATCCTGGAGTAGTGAGGCACTGCATTAATGAGGGAACTCCTCCGTAAAGCTTTTCATGGCTCTGTGCATGACTCAAATTTGCAGGCTTCACTGTTGCTTGACAGTGGCGTTGAATATTCTGAAGCAGAGTGTACCAAAGCCATTGATTTTAGTAACTGTATTTGTCTGCTTATATTTGACTCTAAACCTTATTTGTGTCCTTCTTTGACAGTTTACTTATGGTTGGAAGACTGGCAGTAAAGATGATGGAAAAGCCACATAATCCATAACTTTGTTTTTTTGGTGCTTGAAAATGACAGAACATGAAATCCTTAAATCAAGTGAATATTATTAACCTACATGTTTTTTTATATTAAATGTACACATTACAAAATAATAAAGATTGTAAAACATTTTTCATATAAAGTTTGTACTTTGTCCTCATGGTGGCTGCTTTTAGTGTGACTGTGCTTAAGTAGTCTACCTCACAAGGTGCAGAATAGAGTTTACTGCATTTTGTTTGACCTTTTTTGAAGTTAATTAGAAACGTAATATGTAATATTAGTTTTAGATGAATGTCGCAAGTAAAATATGCAGAGATCTTTCAAAAGGAACTTTCTGTTTAGTTTTAATGCAACAACTTAGTAATAAATTAAACGTCTTTTTGAATGAGATGTATATAATTTTCATCTCCAATGTATGAACTCCCACAGCCTGTGTTAGTTTCAACCAAAGTCCATTTCTGTCTTGCAATTCCTTAAGCATCGAGCTGTAACCACTCCACCCACTTTTTTTTTTTTACCAGAATCTAGGTGTATTGAAAACGGGAAGGCGTGACACCTGCAAAACTCAAGATGACATAGATGGCCATGTACATAACTTTGCTAAGTGTAACAGTATGTGGGGAAAGTACAATTATTCAGTATGTTATTCTCCCAAGTTAATAAACTCTCGAGTTCTTCTCAGCAGTCGCCTAACAAAGCTAAATACTTGACTCATGTGCATGTATTCAGTGTTCACCTAGGTTGAAATGGAACTACGCGGTCATAATCGTAGCCCCAGAACTCCAGTGAGATGGGGCCATAATGCACTGCATCCCTGTCTAGTTTTCTCATTTTGTTTGTAAACTTGCCTAGATCGTAACCCATTTGTTTTGCTTGCTTTCATTTAGAAGAATAAGGTACTTGACTTTGATGGTTCTAATTGCATATTATCACTTCTCATTCATAGGAAAAACAATTATTTGTCTTTCCTATGTATAACATTCTTCTGCCGATTTGTTCTTCTTGTGAAATGGTCCCCCAACAATACCTTCAAAACATTGGCTGGGATCCGGATCCTCATGTATATTTCATCCCATAGCATGTGCTATGTCTAAAGAGGCACCTCAGCCCACACAGTAGCATCTAGGCAAGTACCATTTTATGGAAATGGACAGAGCGAACCAACCAGCGGCTGTTGAAATTTCCTGAATGGCAGCTTCCCCTCAAGAATGTTGCTCTGCTTCTTCAGTAGGACTAAGCTTTGCAACTCGCCTCTTCAAGCATACAGACTATTAACCCTTTGACAGCCATTAGACCTCGCAAATGTGGGTTTTAATGTTAACACCTAGATGAGTGCTCAGATGACCTGCTCTTAGACGAAGATACATGTTCACACCATGAATGGAATATATTTGGCGCTTAAAAAAGTTTGCTAATCTGGAAAACCTCATGAAACCATAAATCCAGCATTGATAACAGAAACTATGCTCTAGAAGGTACCAAAGTTCTACAGAGATCTGTTTGGCCAAGTTACTTACTCCAAATGAAAACCAAAAGTGAACCTCCGGGATGATCTAAACCTAGGTTTCCTGTCCCTTTTTAGGGTGCCAAAAACAACAAAAGTCCATGGAGCAATATTACGAAACTCCGTGCAATCCTTATTCTCATACTAAAAATGTAGACATACAAAACCTGTGCAATACATACTTCGTACACGTTGCTGTTACAAAGAACCATGACATTATGTCACCATTTCTCAAAAAGTGAGAATTGGCACCTGTATTTTCATGTGTCTTCTTTTCACAAAAATAAGGATTACCTCCTTAAATCGGGATCACCCCTATAGAAATTGGCATCAAACAAATATGCTAAAACATGTCAACACATTGTTACAGCTCCACCTCTTTTATAACGCATTTACTCTGGGCCTTCATCAGGACAACACGTGTGCATAAATGCAACAAAATATAGTGTCATTAATTTACTCCTTTTTCATGTTGCATTCAATAAGAGAACCCGGGTGTTTGTATCACACATTGAGAAATATTGGCAGCGGTCTGAAATTATTCCTGCGACCACATTATGCACTGCTTGTTTATATTATTTTACGTTTTCTTTGACCGGGGCAGCGCCTCTACTTTTTTTGTGGACCTTTTGGAACATCTGTGCTTTACCTGCTCATTTCGTTAGGGCTCGCCATCTCCAGTGACGGCAATTATCTGAGCACGAATAGTTGCGAGAGTTGCTGTCATGGAGTAGTGTGAAGGTAATACACTCTTCCCAAGTGCAGATTGTACTCTTTCTCCTGGTGGTGCTGTGTTCACTCGCTTCTGGCGTGTCAGACAAGGAAGCATTGGCCCCATATAGTAAGTAAGCAGGAGTGCCGTTCCGTTCTGCTCCCAACAGGCGCCTTCCCCTTCTTGCCCACTCACAACTGTGTGTACTTCATCCCGCACAGACCCAGAATGCAGCCACTAACAGATGGCCACCATTTCCCACCCAAAACCTCTGCCAGCCTCTGTGAGGTTTGTGTGCGAGTATGTAAGTGCACTTTCGAGCCTCACAGTGACCTTGAATTTAAGGGGAAAATATGCACCTGAAGAGGTCAGAGGGTGTCCTTTCTGGGTATCCCCTGCTGTCTGCTCTTGGATCCCACGAGCCTCCTCAGGCCGCATGAACGCCTCACTTCTGTAGCAAGGACCCAGAAGCATCCAATTGCTTATTGGAGATGACAAAGATGCAGGCAAGGGATGACCCGCAGAAGGCTGCGGTTTGCTCACACCTGCAACCAACCACAGGCTTGCCTTCCAACTCTAGAATTGTTGCATAGGTCAGGGGCCCGCAACGGGTTATCCAGTGTCGCCACCTAGTCACCAGTCAAGTGACCAGGGACACCAGTAGAGGGGTACACTGGAGCTCTTTTGTACGCCTCCCAGAACATCTGCAAACCAGCACCATCTGCCACTCTGGCTATGACTTAGCATTGCTTCCTGGGCAGCTGCTGTCACTGGGCAACCACTGACCATGCCACCGTTTTGCTAGGTGGAGCCATAGGGAAACTTGCACTACAGCATCCTGCTATCCTTTCACATGGGGTGAATTGGTGTTGAGGATGGACATTAATGCTCTATATACACACACACAGACCAAAATGTTCTAATCTAGAAAACCGTGGCCGTCCAATAACCTGACTAGAAAAATATAGAGAAGGTGCTTAGTAATAGCGATACACACTTTTCCCGCAAGCAGTACTGTGAATGGATGCAATCATTGCAAGTGGTTTTGTAGGAGGGCCAAATGCACCTTGCACGCATTTCATGGGCTGGATTGTCCAAGGAACAATGACGAAACAAATGAAGACATTTAAGGTGTATTTATACGCCCTGTTGCCTCATTTTTATTTGATCAGCACAAATCCCATTACAACAGTAAAAAATAAAAACATTTGTTACACTTTTACAGGGAAAACAAGACTCAACCCTGATTAAAATACCCTACCACCTCGTGGTATTACCACCTCAGTGCTCACTCTGCCACCTGATGTTACCACCTCATTTCTCTTGCCAGCTTCTGGTGTCACTGCCTCCATCTCGGTGATCTCGTTGCCACCTAATGTTACCACCTTCACTCCTCTCTTACCACCTGATGTACCACCTCTTTCCTTCTCCCGAGAGGTGCGCCCTTCTAAACCCCCCCCCCTGCCTCCCTCTACATAGCTCGAGCTCCTTCCAACCCTCTCTCCCCACTTCCTCCAAACTCAATCCTTTTACTCCACCAATCCGCACCAACTGGCTGGGGTCACTTGATTTGTTTTTGTAGTACTCTTTCCTCCTCCCCTTGGTTTGGCACTGGGAGGATGGCTGTGCCTCTGCCCCGAATTAGGGCAGGACTGGTCATGGTTGTTGTTTCTGGATGTACTTGGTATCACTTTAGGTCTTATAGGGCTGTACCATGCCTTTATTGGGTCTGTCCAATATAGAGGATTCTCCCCCCCCCCCCCCCCTTACTGAACTCTCTGGAGCTACCTGTGCAGAGTCTAGGTCTCCTTTTTCCAAGTATCCAGTGAACATCTCGTCAAGGAAAATGCTGCCAGGGGGTAACATTGCCCATGCACCCACAATAAAATCGAACACTTTTCACATATTGTAGGTTTGGGGTTTGTAATTGTAAATTACCCTCCTAGAATATTTGGGGAAAGTATTTTAGGGGTCAGGAAAAGAAATGTGCCTCCCTGATGACTTTTTCAGGCGACATATTCACATGGAACCCTCTTTCCACAGTGTGAATGGCATGCTGGAAAAACTCCAGTTAGGCTTTTTAATGACACAATGTGTAGAGCATGCAGGCTCACATTGCATTTGTGACATTGTATCCTCGGTAATGGGACCACTCTGTCAGGAAACACTGAATTAGTAGCTTTGTGTCTCACAGTTAAATGTGTTTGGGAAGCCATGAACTTGCAACATGGTATCAAACACAGGTCTCTGGAGTTAGTTTAAAGATATTTCCTTAAAACCATTTGTTCAATGGTAACAGTATTGGGAAAAATGTTACTACTGGCATGTGAAAGAAATTGACTCTGGATAAAGTGAAGCTTTTTTTTTCTCTAGGCTTTTGGGTCTGCCTACAGAGAGCTTCAGGTCCTGTTAACGAGAAGATCCTGTGACAAAACTAAAGGCTTTGTCCCTTTTTCCCTGGAGGGAGCAACCCCCTTTAAGGCTAGAGAGGTGACCCCACTCAGCAAAACCCTCTGTAGGGGTTTGTTAAAGCGGGACTGCACTGCAACCCTCACGGGCACAAAGACTCCCATTCCCATGTGCCACTCCCTATCACTAAAGAAGTATCTGCATACACAGGATTCAGAGAAACTGATTCAGCTGTGGGACTCAAAATAATACTGAAAGGGCCTTTTGATGTTTGGCTCAAGACCATGCTGGTCTTTCTGTATCATCGCAAAACACAAGAGGTGATGGCTGGAAGGTTTAGAATTAATCTTTAACTCTGGCATTGCTCTGGACAACCCTCCAGACCATCGTTCTTTGCCTGCCAAGCCATTAAGGAAGGGGGAAAACCATACGCAAAAGGGGCAATCCAGTCCGAACTGCTAGGTCACATCTCTTCACGAGACCACAGGCATCCCCAGACATGTTTCAGCCTGTTTCCGTGGGCATGACAGCTGAACATAAATAACGTGACTCTTTTTGGTCAGGGAGTGAGAATAGACACAATCATCCTTGAATGGAGCATAAGAAGTGA
The DNA here is from genome assembly GCF_040938575.1 of Ambystoma mexicanum. Classification (NCBI taxonomy): domain Eukaryota; kingdom Metazoa; phylum Chordata; class Amphibia; order Caudata; family Ambystomatidae; genus Ambystoma; species Ambystoma mexicanum. The sequence goes on along the minus strand of NC_090930.1, from coordinate 971,029,591 downwards.
GTACAGAAGAGCTGAGCCTCTTTCGTGAGCATGTCACTCAGAGGCGGGGCCGCGCTGCACAATGGAGCCAGATTTGATGTGGAGAGAAGCTGCTGACCCAGCATAGAGCTGTGCGAAGTTGGCAAGGCAGAGCAGAGACGGTTTATCTGGAGGCACGACTACACCGACGTGGTGGGCCTGGGCCTGATAAATATGACGTCGAACCCAGACCACGATGGAGGAAAGAAGCCTCTTCTCCTAATAAGGGAGCCCAGGAGCATAGAAATTCTGAGGCGAGCGAACTGCAAAACTCGCTTGTATATAGATGGGAACACTACCAAGCAGACGCCATCTCACTGGAGCAAACCCTGCGTCATAGAAGGTACCTGGGTTGTTCCTAGTGGAGGGGGGGTGGAGAGATCAGAGAGTGAAGGGGGAATAATGCAGGATTGCTCTAACACTATAGCAGGGGCAGAAAAGCCCTGAGAGAGGGAGAAGCAAGTAACACTGAGGGTTACAGGAACCTGAGAAATCTGAATATTTCAATCAGCCAAGCGGCTAACAAACTATTCAGAATGAAGGGAAACATATGGAAAGGGGGGTTACGAATACACCTGGGAGACAGTGGGATACAGAAACCCAAGGGAGCCAGAGGGGCCCAATAAGTAGAGGACCAGTTTAAGGGGAACACAGTCAAACTATAAGTGAACCTAGTGGGGAGAAACCCACCCACATGGTGGATTGGGATTACGGAGGTGTCCCTCCACCTATGACAACATGGACATTTGATCTATTCAGAATCTTGGGACTTTATTTTGCAAACTTGTCAAAACATTTGTAACTTTGAAAATGTTCAAGAACTGTTAAACCAGGGCAAACTATTTTATATGGATAAGCATTGAATCTGAAACTGGTATCTTTTTCAGCCCAGGAAATACATTGTTCTTATGGAAAGGCAGACTGTTGAATCAAAAGCCTGCCTTAAAATTTCAATACTGCTAAATGTGCCTAGCAAATCCAAATGCATGTATTTCTGCAGTTGACACAAGGAATATGTGGAAATGGGAAAAGGCACATTGTTGGTTGAGAGACAAAAAGCAGCATTTTTCATTGAAACGGTCACACATCAAAATGCTGTGTAACCGGAAAATTAAGAGTAAAAACTGGGCCTCACACGAGAAATTCAAAGCTTTCATTTCAGGTCACTAAGGCCCACTTTCCAACACAGAAACTGACCGCATGTTAAATGGAAAGGTGTGTGCATCATGCAGCTTGTAATGAAGACCTGGAGTGAACATGTCCCTGTTGCCAAAACATTGTGAGCTTATCATCTTGGGAGATAAACATTGGTGGCTCTATGCAAGTGCATGAAAACTATTCAAAGGCCTCATGGATGATTAAATACCATATTTTAAGTGCAGTTTTGTGCATTGGCAGAAATACATTTCTAATGGGATGTGAAGGCACAAGCAAAGCAACCTTTCCCCATTCCTGACTTTGCTCAGGCTCCCCCTGTGAAAGAGAAATGCTTTGAACTTTCCAGGCCCGAGCAGAAGGGCTTTGCTCCTGCATGACAGGAATGTGTAGGTGCTGTGCAAACAGAGAGAAGTGGAATGAACTTTGTAAAATATCCCAAATTCAAGAAATTGTGTGGACTATCCCTGGCCTGACGGGGATGGCCTGCCATTGAGTGTCACATGACGTCTGGGACCCGTCTGGACAGAGAGATACCATCTCTTTAGTATCCATTAACTCAGCTTTTGACTTCACTAGAATGATTGGTCATTTTATACCAGGCTAATGTTAACAGAGCAGAGGGTCCTGGGACACATTTCAAGAGAAATTAAACTTTGAAATAAATATGCGGCCATAGGCTTATATTAGAAACATCATTTTACCTAGTAACATTTGAACCATGATACTCACAAAAATGGAACACATGTCATTTTAAAGCTTGTCCCGAGCCCATCATGTTGATGTCATTTGTATCTACGTTTTCTGTTACAGCGTTCTAGCTTCCCCAAAAATGTTCTGAATCTGAAGGTTGGGGAGCTGGTGGCTGATTAAATTAGATATCGGAGTAGACTATTTCACATTCATAACTGTTAAACCTTTTGTGTAAAGGGTGAAAAATCAGTTTGCACGTGCAATCCCCTGCCAAAACAGAAATAATTTTCTTAGAGCATCATGATTAGGGGAACACATATATATAGCTATTATATTTATTTGTAAATTGCACATTGTCATGTGACTTTTTGGGTGAAAAATCAAAGGTTTAAATGGCAACTCAGGTGGATGGTGAATTCATCCTTTGCATCAATTTCACTTCAGAACTCCCAGAGCCTATCGGCAGAGGGTGTTTGAACCCTGGAGGAGGAGAGGACGTTAAGGTCCAATGAAAATTCAGTACTAATAAGTTAACACCTCATGATCTCAATATTTCGGGGGTTTGGCTTCTAGGGTAAAAAGCCCTTGCTCTATGGGGAAGTGAAGAAACTTTCCTAAAAACCACCTGGGAGCGCTGCTTAAAACAACTTGGAGACTTGCCTATAACCCAACTGGGTGAATCCTGACACAGCTGCCTGACATTACCTGGGTTGGAAAGGATTGGAGATTGCTGCAGGATTATTTTACCTGGGGGACCGCAACTGGGAACGCCTAAAAGCTGACTGGGGCTTATGAGTAAGGTGAGCTAAATTAGGGATGGATGCTGGTGACTAACTTTGAAGTGGCTGACCTGACCCCTGTGCTTCCCCAAAAGAGGCACCCTGCTGACTTTCCTGGGCACCAAGAACTGCGAAATCCTATGTAAGTAGATTAATCCAAATGAAACCAAGTGTGTTGGGGATCTGCCGGTCTTAATATTTTCCATTAATAGTGGGTTGGGGGCAAACTGTGTAGACTCTAAACATATTTTACTGAATAATAATTTAATTAACTCACAAATAGATTGATGCAGGGGGGAAGCTCAAGGGAGTTTGAAACCTCTGCCCTCTTTCCTAACGGTTAGTTAAGTTCTAGTCATTTAAAGTAATTGGGTGCATCTATTTTTCCTGTCAACCTCAGACTTCTTTAAAGGAAAGGGGTATCCTTGTCCAAAACCGAAATACCTAACTGTTCCCACTCCCCATATCTTGCCTTTTAAACACAGAGGTTCTGAATATAACTGAAGTCTGGGTTTTTGGTGCATAGGAGAGAAGTACTTTGCCAAGTGAAACCAAGTGTAATTCTCCATTGAAAAATGCACTCTTTCCTGAGAGTAAGTGACCCTGACAGAAGAATGATTTTGTATTGCTTTTGGGTGAAGAAGGAAGAATGGTTCTATCAATCGCAAGCATTCTCAAAAGTCTGTTGATTTAAACTGCTAGCATTTTTAAGGGTATCACACGAAAATACTACATATAAAAAAACCGAATGGTTGAAATGATCAAGTTTCGCCTGTAACAAAATTATGTACAGCCGAAAATGCCAAACATTTTAACCATTGGGTTTTCATTATAGTGAACAAGGGAAGCGGAGGTTGCGAGGGTGTCCCCCGCATCCATCCACGGAAGTGAAGGGAACTGGCACTGCAGGGACTCCTTGGTGGCACACAGCAAGGTATGTCGCTAAAAAGTAAGTAGGTGGTGGGGGAGCGGGATCTACAAAGGGGATTCGCTGTGGGGTGGTTATTTAGAACACAACCTTTTCATCTTAGACATTTTCGTATTCTAAATAATCACGTATATCCATTTTTAAGCGCGTTGGGAAACAAATCTGAAAGTGCTGCCTATGTGAAATTGCTTTGAAAACCAAAACTGGGCATTTGTTTTAAAACTAAACACTTATAGCAAATGCTTATGAGTTTGTAATGTTCAACGGTATTCTTTCATTTTGACATCAAAGGGCCTCGGGGGACAAGAGTAGTTTTGACCTGTTTATTTGGCCTGTGTTCCCGGTACCGAAGGAAAGGTGTGTTTTGTATTGAAGTTTTGTGTTGTGCCACAGAGAAGGTGATGTGTGTAACCATTTAGTGCAAGTATTTATTGAACCCATCATTTAAATATATATTCTTCTGTACCACTGCCTGGTTCTTGGCTCATTTTCGGCACAGGGGGAGGGATCTATGTGGCTCTATATGAGTCCTAGATGGGGCTAGCTGAACACACATAATCAATGTGCTGTGGGTCCTCTTGCTTGGGGTGGGGGGGGTCTCCCCATGTTAAGCGTGAACTCCATATATTGTTACAATACCAGGAGGGATTCCTGGAAGCCCTGGGAGAAATTAGGGTGAACAACTCTGAAGGCAGGACACTCTACCTAGGTCTTCCTTTATATTATTTGTAAGTGGCAGGGCCAGCTTTGAGGATGGGTTTTGGATCGAGAACCATGGAATAGTGACAAGCACCTTTAGTATAGTTTGTTGGGAAAGGAACTCCCCTTTTAGCAATGGGGCTTGACGGGCATTTTCTTTTGAGAGTCCTTCTTCTACCTTTCCACAGTCCCTAGAAAGAGATGCTGCGACGGTCCGCAGCCATGCTGCATGAACCAAGGGATGGTATCCAGGGGGGCCTTCCACATGCCACCCCCGCATCCACCATCCACTGGCTTGGTGGGGAGGCAACCAATTCCCTGAGTCCCCCTTTTGGTCTGCAGAACCCGGCAGGGGATCTCTTCACCTCCGAGATGTCTGCCATGTTTTCCAGTGTTTGAGTTTCTGTTACAGAAGTTTACAACTATGGTCATTTTAGAATTGTAAAGAGCCATCCTTCTGTCCTTTGATAACGCTTAGTACTTAAGCGCCTTGTGACAGGATGACAGTTTATTGCAACTCTTGATTTCTGCTTGATGCTGCTTCTTTGCTGGAGGATTCAAATACTCCTTGTTAATGACATCCAATTCTTCCAGCCCGCCCTGTTTTTTTCATGCAGAGTGGACTTTCCTCTAATGGAGACTTGCCCATGTGGGGGAATCCATCCTCTGTTGAATGTGCATCTGGGCCAAGGGAGTGGCTTCAGTGAATGGTCTTCACCTTTTACCAAGATCTTGAGAAACTGGTGCATCCAGATGCTGATCTGTTGCAAATAAAGAGGGTTTGTTGGCTCAAAGGACGGACCACTTGCAGGACTTAAATATCGCGGTCCATTGTCTGCCTCTGGAGATGCAGACTGAAGAGTAAGAGTATTCCTAAGAAAGTCTAACTTTTGAACTGCCTGGTTTTTTTGTTATGAACACTGGCAGGGGGTGACTTTACCTAGGTTGTGTTCTCAGTGAAATAGAAAAAAGTAAAGGAAAGATGTGTTGCTCAAACTTACAAGTAACATTCTGAAAACTAAACTGGGGATAGCAGAAGAGCTGCCATTTCAGAAACTGAAAAGAAGCCTTTTGGTAGACCCTCATCTTACCATTGGCCTGACTTCCCTAAGATTCTTTTGTGGAGACCAATGTGTAAAATATACCATTGGGTGCATTCCCATCGTAAATGCAGTCCAATGGCAAGATAAATCTAGTATTCCTTTCCTACATAAGTCAAACCCTTCTGAGTGCACCATATTCCATAGACATGTTGGCAATTAAAAACTCCTGAGTGAGGATTCTCTGGCTCCATTTAAAATATTCACTGACCATCAGAATGTTGTAAATTGATGACAATAAACTTTGTGAATGGGTGTCGGGCAGTGTAGATGCTGTTTTTCTCCAGAATTGTTTGCCGACACATTTGAACCAGGAAACAGGAATGGGAAAGCACGTGCTTTTCTCCATCAAACATTGAAGGGTCCCATCAAAACGGATGCATCACATATAATTCTCCATGAGCATCATAGATTGGTTTGGCCAAGATTATAAATTACCTCTTTAGATTAACGATAGAACAATATGGAGCCAGAAGTACATCAAGTCGAAATAAATGTTGCCAGGTGTTTCAGACATTCCTGCAAGTCCTTAACGTAATGGTGCATTGGCACTGTAAGAGTTAAGCGTTTTCCCGAGTCAGCAGCCTGTGCAAGCTCAGTTATTGCCATGATCTGTAACAGTGCTAACTGACTGCCTATACATCTCATTGATGCCTTGCCAAGATTCCTGTATTCTGATGCTCGGCTCCTTAATCAAGTCTGCGACCTGTGATGTCCCTGGTCTGACTTCTATGTATTGTGGGAAGGACGACCCTTGGGGCCAGGTGCTGCCACCCGCTCTGAGGTAAAGAGCCAGGGATGGTGTGGGGGGGGGAGGGTCCCTAGTCCTGCCCCCGCACCCAACCCACCTGGTTAAAGTAGCATAGGTGTGTCGCACTTGCCACATGAGACAACTGGCTCTTAGAGAAATACTGAAAGCTTGCTAACGTGGTAAATATGATACAGGCTTCACAGGCCCTTTAAATCTGGGCCAGTGGTCAGAAAATATTCTTTGCTATAGTTAGTGAGATGTAATGCACAATGGGCAGCTGAGCCTCTTCCCCCACATTGAAACCCTGGGAAACCTTACTCGAGAAGCCATTGACAGCGCAGCGCTGACTTTGCTTGAGCATTGCTTCAGCATTGGCTCTTCTGTGCGTGTACATTTCTAAGTAGAATTTCAACATGGCACTTGCTTTTTAAAGCTGTGGTTCAGAGGATGCAAGCAGCCTGTGAACCTTGTGTAGAAATGGCTGCTATAAATTTAATAATTTGAAACCAAGCAGGCCTGTAATGTAAACCTAAGTACAGACCATCATTGGGAACCCGGCCAAGCAGAACAGGCATATATAATTAGGCACTACAAGAGCACAGTTGTGGGGTTTGAAGGAGGAGTTTGGGGACAGGTGTCGAAAGAAGAGGTTGGTGGAGGAGGTCGTGAAGCAGAGTAGAGGAGTAAGGAAAAATATATCAGGTGGTGGTGAAAGGAGGAGCAGAGGAGTCTGGGGGAGGTAAATGAACTGAGGAAGTGGCGAACGAAGGATTAGATGCAAGATCTGAGTAGGTGTTGAAAGGAGGGCACAAGATATGAGAAAGTGGAATTGAAAGGAAGACCAGGGGAGGAGGGAACAAGATCGTCGGAAGAAGTGGTGAACAGAATTGCAGTGGACCAGGGGGAGGCGGCGGTTAAAGGAAGATCACTGGGGCAGAATGAGGCTCAAGGAGGAGAGGGTGCAAGGAGTTTGGAGGGAAAGCCATGATGGACACTTCCACCACGCCAAGCCTGCAAGGTGTGAGGGATTGGTGGGACGAGGTAAAAGATAAACTGTCAAGAGTCAAGGAGGCGCTAGGGAAGCCAGGTTGAAGAGGACCCCCTCATAGATATGAGGGCACGTTGTAGCAGAAGTGAGGAGTGTTTGATAGCAGAGAGGCCATCAGCCAAGTAACTTGGGAGAAGGAAATTCGCCCCGCCCCCTGGCAATACCTCCAACCCTCCTAAAACACACGCCGTGCCAGATGCAGTGTTCTAAAGGCTGGTGACATCTCTGAACTATTGCCTGCCATTGGTTACACCCCATAGAAGACTAAGCAACGCTGGACAGTCACCTGAAAGCGCGTCTGCAGCTTGCTAAGAAGAGTTCTAGAAAATTGAGAGCGCTTCAAATGTTTTTATCACCGTCCGACAAAGCGACTGTGCCGGGTGTCGTGGAGACACTTTTGTTGGCTGGATGCATTTCTTTTTTTTTAAACTTTGTTTTCCCACAAGGGATTTTGGTGTTGTTGCATCAGTTATAATTCAGTGGAAGGCTACCCACTGGAGGGACCCTTTTTGGAATAAATGGTGATTTGTTTTTCCAATTTTTCCTTATCCCAAAATAATCAATATTCTGACATAGTCCAGAGAAGCCCAGTGAACTCCACGGTGTAAGGAGACTGGAAGAAGAGGTAGGTCGCACTTTGGAGATCGCCTTACCAAGCATCTGCTATATGCTTGCAGAAATGCATTGAAGTTGTGTGTGTTTGACTTCTTTTGTAGAGGATCAATATAAAAAAACTCTTGGTGCAAAAGCATTTCAAAATTACGGCTTTGATTAGCCCATCTTTTATCTGCACTTGTACACCGCTATGTGCCTTCCAGACAAACACTTTGCCACTTCTTTCCAGTCTTCTTTTTCAAAGCCATTACCTTTGTGAGCTGGTCTACAATCTCAATTACCAGCCCTTGCAAAGCCTCCCTCAATCTAGGACTCCAGCTACCAGGAACTCCTTTCCCTTGCTGTCCTTCCAATGGTGTCATCGGCCAGACCATCACACTTGATAGGCATTGAATCTGTGAGTCCGATTCAGGGAGGTTGGAAAGGGTCCCAGGAATCTCCAGTTTCTAATTCGTTTGCTTGTCTTCTCCCTTGAACCTCACCTCTAGAATCTGTTTGGTTCACTAGAACCTTGGTTAAATGCCAACCCCAGCCCTCTGTCACAATGGTCCTCACCTTCTATCTTACCCAGTGTGCCTTGTACCCATTCCAGGCTGCCCGAGAGGCGAGCGTGTCCCATCTTTCTACCTTGCCCAGTGTGCTTTAAAACCCATTCATGGATGTTTCAGAGGTAAGACGGTTCGTTCTGTGCATTCATTACTTCTTGAGCAACGTTTGGTGGGTTGTGCTGGACATTTGGCAATTAACTCTTATGAATAAAACAGATGCAAGAAAAAAGTTCTATTTATTTACTATGCGCTTAAGCTCAAAGCGCAATACAGAGCATTAAAACAGGCAAGGGAGAGGCAAAAAAGCAAAAACCAAGATTGAAGAACAAAGCGTAAACTTCAAGGCGGAAAATATAAATCAGTCACTCAAGCAGAGGGTTGCTTTCACAAAACATATCTTGTGTGGTGCCTTGTGCCTCTAGAAGACCATAAATGGTGGAGACGCTGCTTGTCCCAGATACGTCTGCTGATTTTTCTGCTGTGTTTAGTTGCCAAGAAATAGTACACAACCCAAATGTTCCACAGAAAAACCCTGCAGATTATTAATGTGTTTACCAATGCCAAAGAAATCTTGGCACTTACATTTTCTCACCAAACAAGCAGTCTTGTAGCACAACAGTTGAACACCTTTATAGCCTTAACTGGGTGCCCATCACTGTAGAAGTTGGAAGGAGAGGTTTTAAAAATCCTTTGCCTGCATTAATTATCATCAGTTCTGGAGAGTGACACAGTTTCCATCAAGGTTCTATGTGATGCTGAGCAACTTATAGACAGAGGCGGTACATTTGTTGCCAAAATTCAATCCTCAGTCAGATGGTGAAACAGGAAGAACCGATAAAACACAGAGGAATATTTAACATACTTTGGTCAACAAAATCAGGATAGGTGGAGTGAATTGTTTCCACTGGTTGAGCTTTCTAACGGTAATGCCGTCTATACCTAAAATGGCATCTGTGTTGATGTGACCTTGTGGTTATTGTCACAAGGGCTTGGACTTGACATCCCTTCCTTGTTTGGGAAATAAAACATTTAAAGACTACAGGCCTCATTACGAGTCGGCCGGAAAATCTGGCACAATTACCGGCATGGCGGGAAGTGCGTGTCTGTGCCCTCGAGAACCTGCTACCAGCGGGCGATCACGAGTGCGCGAGCACGAGCGTCCCCCCATGCCGGTAGTGGAAAAACCGCCATCCCGGTAACGTCCCACCAACCCCCCTATACCAGCATTGTGGCTTGCGTCCACTCCGTAACCGCCTTCAATGAACCCCTAAACACCGGCACAGTAACTCCGGCACGGAATAACCGTGTTCGCAAAACCAAACCCGGAAATTACGTCATCGCGCTGGAACGGGAAATGGGCCGGCGGCCATCTTTAAAAACACAATCCATTGCAATCCTCCACAACCAAAACTCCTCCCGTGTCGTAGTGTGTCAGAGGAGCATCATCATGTCCAAGGCCAGCAGGAAATCCACACAGAGGAAGAGAAAGCAGCGTTTCTCGGACGCTGAGCTCACCATGCTCGCCAACACCCTGGAAGAGCATGCAGATGTAATACGCAGCACAGACCTAAAGCATGCGGCCCAAACCCGCAAAAAAAGAGGTCTGGCTTGAGGTAGCTCAGAGGGTGACAGCAGTGGGGTGCGCCCCAAGGAGTGTGCGTGACTGCCGGAAGTGGTGGGACGACCTCTGCCTCTGTGTCCGGAGGATCATGTCTGAGAACCGGAGAGCTGCAATGTCGACAGGAGGTGGCCCACACTCCCCAGTCCAATTGATGCCATGGGAGGAGACGGCAAGTGGCTTCATTGACCCCGAAACCATTGAGGGGATCGGAGATCAGGAGGTCGGCGCAGCAATCACCACAGAGGAAGGTGAGTGTACCATCACAACCACGTATCACGACACATGACGTGGCCCAACTGGGGAAGTTAGAGTGGGCAAGGTGATGCATCAACATATCCATCAAATAATCATTGTCACTCCCTGCACCACATGGACGTTGATTGACGACCCCAATCCCACCAGAGGTTCCAAATGACCCAACCATGCCCATGCACCCACCACACAGAGACCAAACTAATGCTACCCCAGCAGCCATGCATTGATTCCCCACATACCCCCTCAGTACACCTAAAGCAACAAACCAGAAATGAAATGATGGCTGAATGCATGAACATATCTCACCGCAATTCAACATAGCTGCCATTTGACAACATCACTGATGACCTGCATCTCTTCTATCACCCAGGCACCGATAATGAAGGTGGACCACTGGACAGGGGTGCGAGCACGTCCAGTGCACGCAAGGGGACCAGGAACACCCCAACACAATCGGCCAAGGAAAAGACACCTGCCAAAGCCAGTGTGCCACGCAAGGCACCAACCCTGCAGGGGACACCTGCACCCACTGCCCAACAACAAAGACCCACAACAGTGGTAGCCCTGCCGCCAGCCAACAGGGACGTTGTGTCCACAGAGGTGGAAGAAGAATCAGACATGATGCCTGGCACACCCACCCCAAGCCACATTGCCAGCCCCCAACCTCTAGCGGAGTCTGAGTGCCTTGATGATCCGTGTCTACATGATTCCGACCTTGGGGAATCAGACAATGCGCTGTTTGAGGACAGTGCCCCGGAGGATGGCTCCGCACAGGCCCCTTCCTCCACTCTGCCTTCCTCCACCCTGCCAGCAACCTGCAGACCTGCGGACGACACCTCATTTGATGCCCGCCTGACAAGGGTCGAGGCCCGGCAGGAGTACATGCTCCAGATCATGCGCCAGCAGGTGGAAGCAGGCAATGAGGCCATGAGTGCCATCGAAAGGGCAATAGCAGCCAATACTGCAGCAGTGGAGGCATCCACGCATGCCTTCCGGGAGTGTATGGGGACACTCACGGAGGCCATCCTTGCAGGTAACGCTTCGATGCAGCGGCCACACCTTCACACAGACAGTCGATTGACAATAGACTCCTCCGCAACTACTAGCCCTACCACCTCGGCGCAATCCAGTCCGGTGCGTCACATAAGGAGGAGCGCACGACAGTCGGCCATGGCACCACCCGACACTAAAGTCCAAAAGAAGTGAATGCACGGACAATGACATTGTGGCAAAACACATTGTGGAAGGGAGCACTGTCCGTTGCACACATGGGGACACTTTGCATCTGTGGGGTGGGAGAGGGAGTCAACAGGGGTGTTTTGAGGGTTTGTGGGGTGGGAGAGGGAGTTTGTTGGGGGATTGTGGGAGGGGGGAGTGGGCACAGTTTTGCGCTTTCATATAATACACAAGTTTTCTGGAGAACAATCCATGGCTGGACATTGTTATTTTTGGTGTGCATCCATTTAATGTGTTACGGTGTTCAATGTCCAAATTACAACATTCCCTTTGTGCATGTTCACATTGTCCCAGTGTCTGACTGACAAAAGTAATTCATGGTCCCTGTATCTTAAAAGTATTCGTCAATTAGTGCTTGGCGTACAGCATGGCCGTCCCGTGCATCACGTACTGGCAGGGGGGCTCCTTCACCTCCGTCTCCATCCCCTTCATCCTCACCCGGGCCATGCATGTCAATGTCAGGTGGCAGTGGTACATTCCTTCGGACGCACATGTTGTGCAGCATGACACAGGCCATGGTGATCTTTGCCACCTTCTCAGGCCTATATAGGAGTGCCCCACCAGACCTGCTTAGGCAGCGGAACCGCGCCTTCAACAGGCCAAAGGCCTGCTCAATCACAACACGGGTACGAGTGTGCACACGATTGTACTCCTCTTCATGGCTGTTCTGCGGGTTCCGCACAGGGGTAAGTAGCCACGGCCTCAAGGGATATCCTCCATCACCTGCAAGCAGAAACAAATAGGTGTGTGTCACTCTGAACTGACACCTTCAGGGAGCACAGTCTTGGCAGCAGCTATTAGGTGTGAGCCTGCACATGTCCCTGTACGTGTACCAAATAGTCACCTATATGGAATGTATACTGTAAAGAGGTGTGGAACACTGGATGGGGTTGAATAGATGATGCAGGGTGTAAGCATGCATGCTGAGGCAGATGTGCTGTGGCAGTGCCACAATGTTTAGCCTCCAAATCATGCAGTATACTCTTTGCTATGCATGGTCACACTGGCCGCATTGGCACAGTTGCCATCCTATTCAGTCATGCCTTGCTTGCCATCACCATGGTGGCCTGGTTGTGCCTCTTACTTGTTGTCTTCCATTTTCATCATTTGTGATATGTGGCCCAGTGATGTCATTTTCAGTTTGGCTCTGTCAGGTGACGAGTGTTTAGCTCTGCATTCATTCTACACTCACTGGCTATTGCCACCCAGGTGTACTATTCCCCCCCCTTTCCCACCCAGGTTTACTATCCCCCCCCTTCTGCATCCGCAAACATGAGTACCCCACAGCATGGCCATGGGCCTGTTGTACAACTCACCGAGCAGCCAGGCACGTGGTCCAGCATGTCGCTCCATGTGACGGGGTAGCGTGGAGTTGCGCAGTACCATGGCATCATGTGTGGATCCAGGAAATCGGGCGCAGCAATGAGTGATGATCTTGCTGGAGTCACATACCATTTGCACATTGATGGAGTGGTATTGCTTGCGATTGCGGTACACTGCCTCTGTGGCATGGGGGACTACCAATTCCTCATGGGTGCAGTCGATGGCACCGACACAATTGGGCATGCCTGCCAGCGCATGGAAGCCTACTTTGGTTTCGGCTATCTCCTGGGCAGTCCGTGGTAGGGATATGTGGGTGCTTGCGTGCTTCAGGAGGGCATCCAGCACTTGGTTCAGCATGCGTGAGAATAGTGGTTGTGAAATGCCATGCAGCTGGCCCACTGTGTGTTGGTAGGTGCCTGTGGCCAGGAAGTGTAGCACAGACACCACCTTCAGTAGTGGGGGGATGGCAGTGCGTATTTGTATGTGGCTGGCAATGTCGTTCTGTATCATGTCCACTATGGTGGTGATGGTGTCACGGTCCAACCGGTACAGGGTGTGGATCTGCTCAGGGGTTAGGTTGAATGGGCTGGGTCTGGTGCGAGGGATTGGTGGCTGCCTATGAGGCGCTGGTGGCTGCGCTGGTGGTAATTGCTGGGCCTGTCTCACCCTCCTTCTCCTCCTGCGTCTCCTCTGTGCTGCCTGTTCTTGCTGTTGTTGTTGCTGTAGTTGTAGCAGTATAGACATGTCCTCCTGCGCCATAATTGCAAATGCTAGTGGTAGCATTTTGGTGTAGGAAGGGGTGTGGTGTGTGGGTGTGTTCCTTTTGTACTGGCCCACTCTGCATTGCCTACACCTGGGGGGGGGTTGTGACGTGTGGGTGTGCTCCTTTTGTACTGGCCCACTCTGCAGTGCCTACACCTGTGGGGGGGTTGTGGTGTGTGGGTGTGCTCCTTTTGTACTGGCCCACTCTGCATTGCCTACACCGGGGGGGGGGGGGGCGGTTGTGGTGTGTGGGTGTGCTCCTTTTGTACTGGCCCACTCTGCATTGCCTACACCTGTGGGGGGAGGGGCTGTGGTGTGTGGGTGTGCTCCTTTTGTACTGGGCCAATCTGCATTGCATACACCTGTGGGGGAGGGGGGTGGTGTGTGGGTGTGCTCCTTTTGTACTGGGCCACTTTGCATTGCCTACACCTGTGGGGGGGGGGGGGGCGGTGTGGTGTGTGGGTGTGCTCAGTTCATACTGGCACAGCCTCCTTTGACTACACCTGTGGGGATTGTGTGCACCTGTGGCAGCTGCCTTGTATCTTGGCTGCTGTTTGCAGGTGGTCCGCGATGCCTGTTTTTCTGGCATCATGCAGCCCGTTATTTCCGTGTTAGCGATGCCGATATTTGCATGGGTTGTGAATGCCCCCTATTACCGGCATGCCGGTATTTACTACCCGAAGAGGCGCGTGTACGCACCTATGCCGCTATTAACGGCACCGTAGATAACGGTGCCGTTAATGCCGGGTTTGCGGGCCAGAATGCTGCGGGATGTTAAATGATGCCGGTATTTACATACCGGCATCATTTTTCCCTTACCGGCATGACTCGTAATGAGGCCCAACATCTTCCAGCGTCAAAGGGAATCATGGACTGGACCCAATAGGCTCAGCTGCAAATCTGAAGGGAGAGGACTATGGGGAGACCCAAATCAGGTCCTAAGGTAAAGGGGGATGTGGGTGAATTCAAGGCCAGATTATTCACTGACCACTGAGAAAAACATTTCCCATAATCCCAATCTTTCACAGAAGGAAAATATGACCCGACATGTTGTTAAATGCCTAGCACCCCACAGAAGTATTTTTCACTTACCCAGAGGACCTGCATTTGAAATTCACTTAACACGCCCACATGACAACCAGAGTGGCAGATGGAAGTGCAGTGACTCCCCTCTCCAATATCAATGGTGGAAGAACAAACACCAAGCCACATGTCAGAGGGACTGTTTTTATGGACCTCCCACACTTTAAAATAAATGTATACAACACTCACTGACCACAGGGATGAGCCAACACGTACTACAGGGGGAGGAAACCCTCCAGCAACAGGGAGGAAGAGCGATCAACTGCTGGAGTCCATTCGGAGGAGAGAAGCTTCTAGAATGGGATCCAAGATTGCAGCTGACGTATTTGAAGAATTCCTTAGAAATACACGGCACCCCAAGGACTTAGAATGCTCAGATGGGCCACATGACCCCCCCCACCCAACCACACCCCCGCAAGTCAGGGTACATCCATTCAGTCCGAGCCCTATATAAGAGCCAGATTCCAGCACAACAGTCAGAGGGGGTTATTTGTATTTTATTTATAAAGCACGTATGCCTAAGCGCTGAACAGGTAAGATAAATGGTACAGAATCATGAGGAAAGTTAAAAATCAATTACAAAATGACATTAAGATGATAATGAGAGAAGGACAGTTTTAAGTCGAGTGTGGTAGACTGGCAGCGTAGAGGAAGAACACAAGAATAAAGAGAGGGTTCAAGTACTTTGGGCCAAGCAAGGCAAATGATCAAAAGGTGATGAGGCACAGGGAGGCTTGGGCGTGGCAAGAAAAGAGAGAGACTGGGACTGTAAAGGACGTGGAGGGGAATAAAAAGAAGAGAGGAGGGATAGGGCGGGGAAAGACCAGATAGAGATTGGAAGGCAACGCATAAGAAGTTCAACAGAAGCCGGGCTACAAATGAGTCAGGAGAGCTGAGGATATAGACGACCAAGAAGGAAGGGAAAGGTGTAGAGGCATCGCGAGAGCACCGCTCTCGCGAGATCTCGCCCGCGCGACCAGCTCCGCCCCCGCGCGCTATGCGCGCATTACGGGACGAGCTGAGGACGCGGAAAGCAGCGTCTTCCCGGATCCTCCGAGCACGGGAGTCTTTTGTTAGTTTAACGGTGCTCCAAAGACACGGCACCCAAACCCTTGTTGGCCACGTTGGCCCAGCCAATCCAGGACATTATCAGTGCCTCATGATTGCAGACCTGTTGGTAATAAAGCCCTGTTGAAAAGCCTGCCTGGCTCCTGTCTTCCTTTGGGCGGCTTTATACTACATAAATTGGCGACGAGGATCACCACAAGAAACCGCGCAGAAACATGCAGGGAGCCACACCGCCACCACCCTTTCTACAGACACCAGGTAGGCCTGCCATTCCTTGGCCACAATGGCAGCCCCTGTTCACGACCTACGTCGAGGCGATGGGCGGATCTGGATTTTCAGCGGTGAGACGCAGGGCCATGTTACTTAACGCCTTAGGGGTGGAAGGGCAAAGAATATTTGAAGGCCTTACCCCGATACCAGTAGATGACGTCAATGACGATGTGTTCATGGAGGCCGTGAGGAGAATCATTAAGAGGTTCGCCAGCAAAGAGAACACTGTACTCCATAGAATAAGGTTTTACACTCGGAAACAGGAACAGTCCGAACCTGTCGATGACTACGTCACGAAGTTAAGGGAACTGGCAGCTTTGTGTAACTTTGGTACCGACGCGGAAAACCGCATATGCGACATGCTAATCGTCCATACCAACAGTCGCAAAGTCCAGGATAAGTTCATCCTCGAAAAAGAATTACAGTTAGAAAAAGCTGTGGAAATTGCCAGAGCGGTAGAAGAAACCGCGGGGAGAAGGAAAGAGTTTACAGGAGCCCAAGTCCCCACTGAAATACAAGCAGTTGGATTCCGTCCAAGAAAGGAGAAATCCGCACCAGACACGAGAGAGTCAAGAAACAGCAAGAGAGAACCCCTCAAGTGTCATAGGTGCTCCAGCACCAAACACCTGGCCTATGACAGAGAGTGCCCAGCCAGAGACAAGGAGTGTTCAATCTGCAGACGCATAGGACACTTCTCGACAGTGTGTCGATGGAGGAACAAGAAAGTCGCGAGCCTCACCACGGACCACACAAAAGAAAGAGAATCCTCGTCAGATGAGGAGGGGAGACCCACGGTCATAATGGTGAACAGCACCCGAGCCAGGAGAGAGAAACCTCACTGCGTCATCAGAATCGACGGAAGAGAGACTCGGGTCATGGCAGATTCCGGGTCGGACCTCACCATCCTACCCCTTCAGACATATAAAGACATGGTGGGTAAAGAGAAAGTGGAAGTGCTCACCACACGACACAAGCCCACAGTGTTTGGGGGGGCCTCAGTCGAACTCTTAGGGTATATCAACGGAAAAGTCGAATTCAAAGGAAGGGAAACCATCACCAGGGTCTATTTCAGCCATGAAGGGCCGGCAGTATTGGGCTGGGATGATCAAGACAAGTTAAAAATCAGACTGGATCCCAGCACAGAAGATCAAGTTCTATCAGTCAATATGAAGAGTGAATCGGTGGTAAAGGGCGACTACCCAACACTTTTCTCGGAGGAGCCGGGACACATTAAAAGCTTCATTCACAAGATCGTGCTCAAAAGAAATGCCGTCCCTGTCAAACATCGGGTGAGACCAGTACCGGCCACAGCAAGGGACACCCTGAGACAACAGCTGGACAAAATGAAGAGGGAAGGAGTGATAGAAGAAATTGAAGCGTCCGAATGGCTGAGCCCAGTCGTCCTGATAAAGAAACCCCACTCACAGGAATTAAGGGTATGCATAGACCTGCGCAGTCTAAATTTAGAAGTCATCGCGGACAACTACCCACTCCCAAGCATAAACGAACTCATATTATTAATGAAGGAGGCCAAAATATTCTTGAAGCTTGATATGAGAAATGCATATCATCAGATACAGCTCCATGAAGAGTCGAAACCCCTTACAGCTTTTATCACGCCCTTTGGCACGTTCCAATTCACGAAAATGCCTTTTGGGTTGTCGTCAGCTGCGTCGGCCTTTCAGCGCATGATGGACGTCCTACTCAGGAAAGTCGAAAATGTAGTATATTTTCAGGATGACATATTGGTTTATGCAAAGGACAAGCAGACGCATGATACCACCCTCAAAGTGGTTCTTAACAAACTACAAGACGCAGGAGTGCGTTTACGTCACGAGAAATGCTCGTTTGGAGTAAAAGAAGTGGAATATCTGGGATACAAAATTTCGGAAAAGGGGATCAGCCCGAAAGAAAATCTGATGCAAGCCATCACCAAAGCTCCCGAACCAGCCACCAAAGAAGAGGTGAGGTCGTTTCTGGGATTGGCTGAGTATTACGCGAAATTTATACCCAAGTTTTCGGAAACCACGTCACCCCTACGCAATCTACTCAAAAAGGGAACAGAATTTTCGTGGAGAGAACCTCAGAAGAGGGCAATGGACACCATAAAGCACCACATCATGAAAGCTCCGTGTCTGCAACCCTTCAACCCAGAGTGGGACACGGTCATTACCACGGACGCCAGTGCGTACGGATTAGGAGCAGTGCTAACGCAGAGGAGAGGTGACACCGAACATGTGGTGGCCTTCGCGTCTAAGGCACTATCAGAAGCAGAACAAAATTACTCAACGATTGAAAAGGAGATGCTAGCATGCGCATGGGCAGTCGAACATTTCAGAACATATGTGTGGGGCACAAAGTTCAAACTGGTGACAGATCACAAGCCACTCATCCACATGCTCAGCCCGGGAGGCACCAAAACATCCACGCCCAGGCTAGCTCGCATCGCAGCAAAGCTACAAGAATACACATTCGATATCCATCACATATCGGGTTGGAAAAACTCGCAAGCCGACTGCATGTCGAGACTGCCCGAGAACAAGGAAAGGGCTACCACATTCCTACAGGGGGAATGCATAGTCGCATCCATATCAGACATAAGGACCCCAGACTACCTGGAACTCAGCGAAAGACACTGGGAAGAAGAAGATGGGAAGGACCCAATCATGGCCAAGATACGCAATTGGATCAAAGAGGGCTGGCCCAATGAGAAAATGCTGCCGGAAGGCATGAGAGCATACTGGAAGGTGCAAGATGAGTTGTCGGAAACGGAGGGAATAATCATGAAAATGGATCAGATCATTCCCCCCACAGGAATGAGGCGCACCATACTCTGCAGGGCCCACGCGGGGCACCTAGGGAACACGATGACTCGCCGCAGGGTGAGAGAAGCTTACTGGTGGCCGTCTATGGACCAGGAAATACGCGCCATGATAGAGCGCTGCCATGAATGCCTGAACAGTGACAAAAGACTTAAGGTCCGACAAGCGCCTCTCATTCCCACGGAGATACCAGAAGCGGTATGGTCCAAAGTGGGCATTGACTTCATAGGGCCCCTGGAGGCGATGGAAACGGAACATAAATACGGCATAGTGCTGGTCGACTACTTATCCAAGTGGGTCGAAGCCGAGTTTGTCCCGAATATAACCACAGAGACGGTCATAGAGGTACTCACTGAAATTTTCCAGAGGGAAGGCCTCCCCAAAGAAGTCGTCACGGACAATGGGGTGCAACTAGTATCCAAAGATATGGAAGCATTTTTAAGAAAGAACCACATCAAACAAAAGAAGGCGGCCTTGTATCACCCCCAAGCAAATGGACTGGTGGAGAGGGCCAATAGGTTCATAAAAGGGGCCATCCAACTGGCAACAGCGTCAGGAATGAACCCCCTCAAAACTGCCAAAGAAGCCATAGCGGCTCACAGACTTAGGCCAAATGGGATTACCCAAATATCCCCATTCAAAATGTTGAGAGGGAGGAGTGCGGCATCCACCCTCATTCCTCCATGGCTGGCGAAAGTAAGGGAAGATGAAGCAGTCGACATGACTGAAGTAGTATGGCGCATGGAGAGAAACAAGAAACGCATGAAAGTGTGGAGTGATGAAAGAAGAAGGACGAAGCAAGCGCCCAACATAAGAGAAGGGGACTGGGTCAAAATCAAATTGCCAAGAAAGGACCCAGACACGGGATCCCGATACAGTAGGCCCATAAAAGTAACTCACCAAGGGACCAATCACGTCCGCACGGAAGACGGGCGTTCGTGGAACTTGGAAAGGGTAGCAGTATACCAGAGAAGGCAAGAAGAAGCGAGGA